>NC_134322.1:1200000-1800000 GCF_964195595.1 Calonectris borealis | reverse complement strand
GTGACGTTTCACCCTGCTCCACAGCTACCCCAGCACAGGACACCCCAACAGCACCTGGACCGCACTCAAATGGCAGGACCTGCATCCCCCAGCTGCTGCCGATGCCCGAGCACCCCAGATGCAGACCCAACCTGGACTCTCCAGTCCAGAAACCCTGCTATAACCATCACTACAGGACCTCTCGACTGTAAAATTACTTCAAATTTTTTTCCATACTCCTATCATGTAAAAAAGTCTTGGTTTATGTAGCCAAGTCTCTATTACTCGTAAGTATGATGTATTGTTAATACATTTATGGAAGCAAAGCTATTCCTTTCATTTAGTGTTATAGCCCATGTTATGCTACCTACTCACACCTGAAAACCATTTAGGGAGCTCTAAATTATTGTTCTGCTGCTGTGCTCACCCAGGTCTGTTAGAAAAATCAAACCAGAGCGGGTGGATTGGTTTCTCCTCTGCAGCACTTGGCAGCCTGTCCCGGGCCCCCATTTCAGCTGTGGGGATTTATAGAGAGGAATCTTTTGCAGTATTTTTCACTTCACACACATGCATACAGCCCCTTTTCATCACCTTTCAAAGCATTAAGTGGGCCCAGACCAAATGTGAATGCCTTTGATCCAGCCCCACGGTTACCCAGGCTGTTTTGCAGCCAGACCCCCCCCCCCATCCATCGCTGGGCTGGGCATGAGAAATACAAAGCAAAGCTAGAACACCCTAAAAAGAAATTTTGCAAATATTTCTGGCATTTTAGGAGCTGCTCTGGACTCCCCAACACCACAAGTGAGCCTGCCGTAGCCTGGCAGCAGGGTTTTCTCATGCTCGAGGTGTTTTTATTTCCCTTGCAAAGCTCTCCCAGCTCAGGGCCAGGGGAACGTTGTGCGAAGGTGGCAGCAGTCAACGCTTCAGAGAACCAGCCTTTTCCTGACCTCCTTGCAAAGGATGGCACAGGATTGAAATTAAAAGCCCATTTTTTCATCCCTGAGAGCTCGCTGTGCAGCGCAGGCAGGCTGTGCCCTGCACCTCCTTCCAGTTTATTGCACCTCTGGGGAGGACGAAGCTGTTTAAGACTCAGGACTCACATCCCTGTGCCAGGACCCTCTAACAGGACAACAACCCAGTTATCAGCACAACTGGCCCCAAAGCACCTGGGGAGCCCCCAGATCCCCAAATTCCCATGTTTTATCATTTCAACTCTCTCTACTCTCTTCTTCCTAGATGTGTGCACATTCACAGATGGATACAAACAATATTGCTATTAAAACTCCCAAGTTTATTCACAGAAAAGCATGTAATAAGTAAAAAATGAGCGTGCTGGCTCCCCTGCTGCCTGCAGGCAGCTCTCCCCTGCCTGCTCCTCCGCGGGGGCACGGCGCCAGCTCGCTCTTGCTCACAGGAAGGGAACTCGTGGGAAGTCACCCCGTACCAGCAGCTGGGCCGTAGCATGCACCCTCCTCCCACCCCAAAGCCCTTCGCAGATGATCCCGGCTAAAGGAAGGGGGATGTCCCACCTCCTGGGGCTGCTCGGTGTCCCCAGCCCTGCACGATGCCTTGCCGTGGAGCAAGCATGTGGGCACGGCATGGCACGGCACAGCACGCCTGGACTGGGGTGCAGCCCCTGTTTGGTGCAGCAGCCCCTGCCAAAGCTTGCCATGCTGAGCCCTATGGTCATGGGCACCTTGGGGGGACACACACCAGCAAGGGTGGCACTGGGGTTTTTGCCCCACAGGTAGCGTTTGAGCCAGGGAAACTGAGGTATATGCTAATTAAGAGCAAGTCAAGAATAGAGATTAAGGTGTTTCTCTCTACATACAGAGATCTCCTATTTGAGAGATGAAATAGGTATTTCCAGCAAGCAGCTGAGATGTTGACAGCAGGAGTTGCATTGGCCTGGCTTTATCCGAGCGGGGGTCAAGAGCCCCCTTTACCCTGGCAGAGCCAGCGAGGAGCCTGCAGAGCCTGGGGAAACGCCCAGGGCTCATTTCACTAACCCAGGGATACATTTACATGGCACGTACAGGAGCAAGCCCAATCACTAACCTGGTGCCCCCACAAGTGGCATCCTCCAGAGCTGAGCCCCCAGAGCGAGAGCTAAGAGCTCGCTCCAGCCTTCTCTAACACCGCCTAGAGCAGCAAGACCGTGCAGCGCTGCCCAGAGGAGAAGCCACCTCTGCAGAGGCCATGGGCAGACCCATGCAGATAACCAACACCAGGGCCAGGCTGGGCCTCCAGGACCCCAACAGCAAAGTGCTCAGAGCCACCTGGCACCCATGGGTGCTGCAGCACCCGGTAGAGTCCAGCAGGCTTTGCTAGAGACACAGCTGAGCTTTGCTAAACAGCCACAGACCAACCGGGACAAATCCCAGGGTCAGTGCACGGCACCTCCCATGCTGGAGCAGACCCCAGCACTCACCCCAGGCAGAGGCTGCCTGCACAGGGCTGCTCACTCACCGTCACGGCCACTTGGGTCATCTCTTCCATGAGGTGCCACCAGTGGGAGAAGTCTCACAGGAGCACACGGGGGTCCACCACGCACCATCCACAGGCGGGCAAAGGGATGCTGCCTCACAGCAGCAGAGGCATGGATCCAGCCTGGGAAAACACTTTTTGCTCTGGGTGCAAAGCTGGGCAGAAAGACTTTGGGGTCTCTCCAGGACAGACTCCAGCTCCAGGGGAGCTGTAGGACACCACAACTCCTTGCAGCATCAGCAAAATACTGCCCTTGGTCCAGCTCTTTTAAGCAAAGGCTGCTAATTAGCACCTGCAGCCTAATGAGCTCATTTATCTTTAAACTCACAGCTGACAGCATACTCCTGCTGCAGCACCAAAATGGACCACCGAGGTGCTGGGGTGCTCCCTCAGCAGCCCTGGGGACAGGGACGTGGGGGGCAGAGGGAGGCAAAGCAGCCCAGGGTGCCCAAGCCGGAGGGGAGGGCCCTGCCTGGTGCATCCCCTGGGAGAGGGCAGGATTTGGGGCCAGCTCTGGCTCCGGCAGCTGCTGGGCTGGATCAGACCCAGGTGGCTCCAGCCCAGCCGGCGCTGAGCACACGGACGGCCAGAGCTTGTGACATGCGCCCATGCTTCAGCAAAGCTGACCAAAGCCTCCCTGTTTGAGCTCTCCCACCGGCTCTCTCCTACCAGCAACCGCAGCAGAAGGTGATAAAAATAAGCAGGGAAGGAGAATCAGGGACAAAACTGGTACGAAGCGGCAGCGAGAGACCTTTTCTCAGCAGTATTTGGCCGAGAGGTGCGCTGCGCACGGCTGTGCTTCCAGCGTGAGTCACCCCGCGGAAGTGGGCTCTGCATCGCCAGCCCCAAACCCACGTTTCCAACGGGACCCTGCTGACATTTGCCAGAAAATTAATCCGGAGCTGCACAAAACGTGTGCAGTGTGTGTGGGCGGGCTGGGAGCGCTTCTGGCACCGGAGGGGGGTCAAACAGCCTCTTAAAAACTGCCGGGAGAGGCGAGAGCTGATGCACTTTCTCCGTGTGTTATGCACGAAGGGTCGCCTTCTCTCATTCCCTGGCTCGGCCGTGGGGCTGCAGGCAGTAGGACCAAAACTCGCCCCTCCTGGGCAGAAAAAGCCTGCGTTTAAATAAGGATTTAGAAAATAAACGTAGCTGCTAGCAATGATGCTCAGAAATTATTTTTTTTTGGGGGGTGTGAAGTATTGTCCAGCCCATGTTCCCAGAGCACTGCAGAAACCCCACACTTGCCCAGAGTCAGTGCTTGGAGGGCAGAGGCCTCCATGCTTTGTCTGGGTAAACTGAGGCACGGGAGGGCGCAGACGGCCAAGCACCCCAGCGGCTTCCATCCCCACGAGTCTCAAGGTCAGCGATTACCGCCTGTGCAATACAGCTGAGCTCTGGCAGAGCTGGTGAAGCTGCTGGTCGCTGGAAACGCACCCTACTGTCCCAGCTCCTTGGTCACGCTTTCCTGGGCAGTGCTCTGGTTGCTTTTATTTATTTTGTTCAAAAATATTTGTAAAAAGCTCTAGGAATGTAAATGGCTTTATAGCCATTGTGCCAGGCACACAGCGCTGGTCGGTGTCGCGGTGCATCGCTGCCAGGGCTCTGCCTGGTGTGTCCTGTGCATCATGTGCTGTCCTGTCCCATGCGATGCTGTCACAGCCCTGTGTCCGTGCTGGCACGCTGCTGGGGTGCCTGTCCCCTGTGAGGGCTCAGCACCCCAACCGATTAACACATGGGCATTTAGCCTTGATGCTGCAAGCCCTGTCCTCCTGCGGCTAAAATAAGGGGTGATGGGGGAGAGCGCCATGGATTTTGATAAAAATATATAATTATTTCATGGCTTTGGTGGAAATTGGTGACTTTGCGCACCTTCTCCCACCCCTGGTCCTGCACGGAGTCATGCTGTTGGATTTGGCACCGCAGCTGGCTCAGCCCCAGCCCAGCACCCTGCTGTGGCACAGGCACCCACCGCCACCGGCACAGGCTTCGGCTGATGTGGGGTGCCTGAGCCGGGTGGGGTTTGGGCTGCGCTGGGTCAGTGCTCCAGGGCTGGACGGGGTGGGGCGGACAACGCGGGGAGACCCCCGGGGGGGGGCAGCGAGCCCTCCCCAGGGTGCCTGGGGCAGCACCCGGGCAAGTCCCGCTGGGGGGCCGGGCTGGGCGGGATCGCTTTTGCAAAGCCCCCGGAGCAGAGGGGGATCGGGGGTGCTGTGTGCCCGCGGGGCCGGTGCGGGACGGGGCCAGTGCGGGACGGGGCCGGTGCGGGATGCGGCCGCCCGGCGCTAGAGGGCAAACGCGGCCGCCGGTGCTGCGGGTGCTGCGGCTGTGGAGAGCTCGGTCCCACAACGCTGCGATGCACCAGGGGTTCAGCCCCGCAAAATGCTGCGGTGAGCTCTGGGCTCAGCCCCCCCAAAAAGCTGGGGCGCATCCTGGGCTCAGCCCCCCCCCCCCCAAATGCTGTGGTCAGCTCTGGGATCAGCCCCCCAAAACGCTGGGGTGCACCCTGGGTTCAGCTCGCTGAAATGCTGCGGTGAGCTCTGGCATCAGCCCCCCAAAATACTGGGGTGCATCTTGGGATCAGGCCCCCAAAATGCTGTGCTGCACCCTGGGTTCAGCCCCCCGAGATGCAGCAGTGCACCCTGGGCTCGGCCCCCCCAAAACATTGTGGTGTGCATCCTGGGCTCAAGCCCCTGAAAATGCTGTGCTGCACCCTGGGTTCAGCCCCCCAAAATGCTGCACTGTGCCCCAGACTCAACCTTGAAAGACATTGCAGTGCATTTTGGGCTCAGCCCCCAAAACGCTGTGGTGCCCCTGGCTCAGCGTTCCCCAAAAAGCTGTGGTACCCAGCTTCAGCCCCCTAAAAATGCTGCAGTGCCCCAGGCTCGGACCCCAAAAATGCAGCAGCGTGCCCAGACTCAGCCCCCAAAATGAAGGACTGTAAGAAGATGACACACAAAAGCCGCTTGGTGAAATGCTTGACTTGGGGCTCATTTCTTAGCACTTCCCTTCTCCAGCTTATCCTGGCAAACCGGGTGGGAATTGCAGGTTGGGGGAGCAAGGGGCTTTGGTGGGGTCCCATCAGCTGCTGCTTCACCAGCCCCTTTCCCAAGTATTGCACAAGGGTCTTCCAGCTGGGGAGCAGATCCCATTTCGGGTGACGTGATCATCGTGGGGATCCTTGGCAGGTCGCCCATGGAGGTCAGCAGGAGCGATGGAGGGGACCGGGTCACTCTGCCCATCCCGACGGTGTCAACCATCCCCGCTGCCCCTGAGTCCAGGGAGACTTGGGGGTGCTCATGCTGCTAGGGGAAAAAGAGCAAGTGGGCCAGGCGTTTCAGGTTTCCCTTTAAAATGCATGTTGGAGGCAACTGCCAAACACATTCACCAAACAACAGACGCGAGCTGTGGAAAACCCTTCTTAAATTGCCCGGGCTGGCTTCCCGCAGCCCAGGACTCTTGCCAGGACGTTCTGCCTAAGATGGAGTCCCGTTTCCATGCCCTCCGTGCTGCAAAGAGAGCTCCCAAGTCCGGCCACTTTCCGACCTGCCACCGTATCCTCCGGGTTTCCAAATGCAGCGTGAGCTTTTCCCCAGCAGGAGATGTGACTTAGCACAGCCTTAAATCTGGACTCTATTTAAATAGAAATCCGTACCAGCCATTTGCCTGTCTGAGCAGCGGAGGTTGAGCCAGGCAGACCCAGACTGATGAGGGTTAGGGAACTGGCTCCCCGTACGCTCCCAGGGGCTCGGCTCGGGTCCCCACTGAGAGACTTTGCACCGCACCCCCTTGTCATTTCTGCTGCTCTTCCCCGTGTCCACCCAGCACCTCTCTCTATGGGGACAATATTAAGACCCTGGGAACCTCTTGAGATGATCCCGTGGGGCCCGTGGTACCCAAATGCTGCTGGGTCGGGAACAGCCCCTGCAGGAGATAGTCGAGAGGCTGAGGCTGGACCTCGGTGCATGGTTTGAACCCAATATGGTCCGGGCAGGCAGGTCGAGGGGAAGCCAACGTCTCCATGGCCGGAGCTGTCAACACGGAGAGTGATACTGCACGGGAGAAGCTGCAAACCTGTCCTTGAGCTGCGTGTCCAAGAGGTCACGGGAAATATCCCTGCTGGGACACGAGCCACCAAACCCACCACATGCCCAGCCCATCAAAAGATAGTGAACGCTTTCAAAGAGCTTCTTTTTAAAAATAATTTTTAAGGCCTTTGCGCCCCCAGCCCAAACTCCCGGTTTAGCAGCGAGAGCCCGGCCGCCTCCTGAAAAGCGCTGGAAAAACTTGCTGACCTCAGGGTGTTTTCCACCCCAGTTAGCCCAGAGCCCACAGATCACAGCCGATACTGGTGTGCTGAGATGCAGGGGAAGGAATGCCTCAAAGCACAGGCACGCTCAGCGTGGGGCACAGTGATGAGCCACCGCAGGAGCCACCAGCTTGGTGACAGGCGCTGCTGCAAGCTGGGGAAATGCAGGTGAGGATGGGCAGCCCCCTCGCAAGGCCAGGGACAGGCTGAAACAGGTTCGAGGTGGAGATCAGCTCTGCGTTTCCAGCGAAGTCCGTCTCCCCGAGACGTTGGTGCAACGTCCCCACCAAGGGACAGGCTTTCTGGGCTGGCTGGCACCGGGTGAAGCTGAGTGCAGAGGGCTTCACGGGCTGCAAATGCCATCTCAACACCTAAATATCCTCAGTTTTCTTTGGGTAGAGTGAAACAATAGAAGAACCGCGGCTCCTCTACGGGTAACTCGCACCTTTGCTACTCTGCAATGAGCTCGGGCTGTTTCAGACCCCCGTCCAGGCAGCGACCCCGAGGGAGGACACACAGACGCGCAGTTAACTTCAAGCACATCCCTGCTGCCATCAGCTCAGCCACGCGTTGAATCGCTCTCCTGCGGCCGGGGGACTGAGGTCTTCGCTTGCGCTACGTGACCGTCCTCTCCTTGCTGTGCCGCCCGGCGGCAGGCAGCTCGCCCCTCGCTGCGGCAAGCGACGGCGTGGCTGCACGGGTGCTTTGCATCACACACCCGGTGCTCGAGTGCTGCAGCAGCCACCGACCTACACACATGGAAGGAGCACAGCAGGCAGGGTCAAGCTGTGAGCACCCCAAGGGGGATATAGATACACAATACGTTGTATTTATCTCTTTATCTCCCCAAAACACACCAACCCAAAATCTAAACAGCTCTTCGCCCTGGCTCTCTTGCTTTGCTCCAGCTTCTGACACGACGGCTGTTTTTCTCTCTGTCATCTTCTGCAAAGCGTTTGCGATCCGTCACATGCTATCAAATTAGCAGCTATGGCAAGAGCTGGCTGTAAACAGGCGCTATGTAAACAACAAGCCACAAGAAGAGGCTGGATTTAACTTGCTGGTGTTGAGAGGCTCCCTCTTGTTTGGCTTTTCTTGGGAATAGCTTTTCCCACTCGTGAGAGGAGGGCTCTCCTCCCAGCCAGCTGGTAGAGGCTGCTGGCACCCTCGCTGGGGAGGTGAGCGAGGAAGGCTGGCCCTCCTCCTTGCTGGAGAAAACAGCAGTTTCCCGCTGGGGTGAGAAGATGACGGGTGCCAGGAGAGCAGCTTGGGACCCTCTGTTCCCAGCCAGCGCAGAGGAGCACCAGACCCCGGTGCTGGCCCGGCCGAACCGAGCTGGGCTTCTCCCCCAAACCCACACTTCAACCACAGCTTCCCCCTTGCCAGGGGTCATCGCTACCGGTCCTGGCGGTCGCCTGGGGACGGGGGACCGGCTGCACCGCTCTGAGGTGGGAAACTCAGCTCCCACCCTCCATCTCCCGTGCCGTCAGAAGTGATTTTCCACCAGGAGGAGCTGCCATGTCTCTTTGATTCCCTTCGCCTGTTGGAGCTCATTGCGTTTTCATTTGTGCACCACATTCAATTCATACTTGAAATGAGTAGAAATAGCTCCAAGTTCCCCTCCTAGTTCCCTGAGCAAAACGGGACCTTATCCAGGACTAATCTGAACCAGATGACTGCAGCGGAGGGGAAGAGCAAGGAGAGTCAGTAATAGAGAGATGTTTGTTCTTGCTAACAGTGTTTTTAAATGGAAACATCTTGCTTTCAAGTAGAAGGGCTTGGGTTTTCAGTGCGGTCCAAGTGCCAGGTTCTACCAAGTATTGTTATTCCAGATGAACTTTCATCAAAGCAGATGAAAGCCCGTCCCTGGACTTCTCTATAAATTATCTGGTATGAAATCCAAACATTAACCTCCGTATAATTCACAGCTGCAGTAACTCTGGGGATAATCCAGGACAATTTGCCATGCACAGACTGTGTGTAGTATGTATGCTATATTTATTTCAATGTAATTTTAGCCAGCGCAAACAATGCGTTCAGCTTTGGCCGCCTACTACACCAGTCCAGCGACGGGAACGTCTCTGAGAGCTGTAACTTATTTTTGATGAGGCAAAGAACCAGGTCAGTGGATCTTTCCTTAAGAATCAAGTATTTGCTAAGGGAGGACTACATGTCCTTCGTTTCAGAGGGAATGTCATTGCTGAGAAAGAGCATGGACCTGGAAGACATGAAGACTTGTTCCACCTGCCTCTGGGGCGGCTCATGCTCATGGCAGCGTTGGGACCACCACCTCCGAGGGCAGCATCGGTCGCGGTCAGTCCCTCCAGCGCTCCGGTGCTAACGGAGCCCAGCCAGCCCCAAGCACCCAGCGGTCCCGTCTCCCCGCCAGCCGGGCAGACACCTCGTGCAGGAGATTTGGGGCCTGACCTGCATCCCCAGAGCACAGCCATCATGGGCTTGCAGCAAGCAACTTGGCCAGCTCCATTCATGAATCATCTCATAACCAGGGCTCTCTGGTGACACAGTAATTATGTGTTACAGCGCGGCTTCGTTATTATTCTCATATGTCCGCAAGCACAGCCTGGTGCAGTAGAGATGTGCCTTTCCAAGAGTTTCATCAAATGAAGGGCTAAACTCATCCGTGGTGTAACCAGGTCAACCTCGGAGCTTGCCCCAGAGCCGAGCCTGGCTCAGGCAAGCCAAGTAGTGAGTAATGGGTTGATGAAGTCTCTCCGGACGGGTTCGGCAATATTTCTCTCAGGAGCTTTCCTTGAGCACGGTGGTGTATTGCATTGAAGACAGAGATGCGTCTGCAGCGTTACACGTCCCAAATCTCCTGGACATGGGCACTCTAAGCCATGCACTTCCCGCAGCCCCTGCCCCGCTGCACAGCCAGACAGGCAGGCTCCAATTATCCCGACGACTTGCTTTAATTGCTCACATCCACCGAGGCGGCATCTCCTTCCTCCCGCTCAGCAGTGCCAGTAAATTAAACACACAGATAAATAGAGGGGTGGGATGAGCCGCATGGCAGGAAGGACGGAAACGCAGCCATGCTCCGCGCGTGGGCTCCAGATGCTGCGCGGCAAGAGGTGGGGGGGCACAGGGCCCCCCCAGTCTGGTTTGGGAGGGCTTTTGTTAATTAGCCCAGCTCAGGCCCCTGAGCATCTGTCTGCCTGGGTTGCTCTGCGGCAGCAATGGCTATGGACTTTTGCTTGCCCCAGGGGGTGTGCACTGCCACATGCCCCCCCCAGTGTCGCTGGGGTCCCCCGGTGTCCTCCATCCTGTCCCCACGCCATCCATCGCAGCCGGCCTGTGCTCACAGGCTTGCGAGCTTCCCATCCCCACGATACACGCACCAATTTTATCTCCGCAGAGCCGGGAGAGGGAGCCCAAGCCACCCCCGCCGCCGCTCCTCGCCCCAGCCCCTGGCACCCGCAGAGCTCCTCGCCCGCCATGGCGGCTCGGCGAGGCAGCGTGGCACCCGCACCGCTCTCCGCATCACCCACGGACGCGCTGCGGGTGGGAAATTCCTGCTCCCTCCAGCAAGGGCTCTGCTCGGCAGCTCTTTGCAGCAGATGTGTCTGCACGGCGTTGGGGCTGCACGGCCTGATCCAGCTCTGCCGGAGTATTCCCGTGGCCATCCCGTAGACATCTTCCTGGGCCACGGGAGACACGTTCCCACAAGCCACGCATGCAGCACGGGGACCGAGTGATCCTCCCCGTGCAGCCCTGATGCTGATTTCTTCTGCAGGATGGATCCTGTGCCGTGCCAGCAGGAGATTTTAACTCTTTGCAGGCGCTGAGCATCTCCCTTTCCCCGGGGGCTGCAGCAGGAGAGTGGGTGCTGTGGGTGCAGGTCTGCACAGCCCTGGCACACTCCCCTCCTCAGCCCCCAGGAGGGCAAGTCCAGTCTGGGGCTTGAATGGAGTCCAACAAACCTTTAAAGCAAAACCCAAGTAACAAAGCCCTTGCAATCTATCACTGGCTTAATTTTGATCCAAAATATAATAAAATCCTTTCCAGTCTGCCAAAAGCCGGATGATTTGGGGTTGGAGTTGCTGTGCTATACTGGTGAAACAAGGAGCCCATGCTATTTTCCCAGCCATGGGGCAAAGCTAAGGGCCTGTTAGCCCCCACCAGCTCTCAGCGGTGCCCCATGCACCCATTAATGCCATTTTCTGCTGGGGCTCGTACAGAGACGCTGCAACGGGTGCCCTCAGCCCGCGGCGTTGCTGGAGGGCAGCCGCAGCGCAGGCGCTCGGGGCAAGGAATTGCCCCGTGCTCGGCAGGGCCAGCACTGCTGCGCTTCCCCATCGCTGCAAAATCCCACCTTCCCAGCCCAGCAAGGGCTGAGCCCCGCCAGCATCCCTCCTGCTCCGTGGCAAGGGCTCGGCTGGCGGGGCTGCGTCCCCCAGCCCTCCCTGTCCTCCCCGCTCCATCCCAAAAGGGGGTCCCAGCCCTTTCCCCAACAGGAGCATTTCTGGGCTCCCCCCCAGCAGCAGCATTTGGGGTTTGAGGGGTGCTGGGGTTTAACACCGTATGGGGAGGCTGAGTGGCTGTAGCCTCCCTCCATCAGCAGGATCAGGCCCCCAGGAGCCACCCAGCAACGCATGCTTTCCCAGCAGCCTTTCCCTTCTCGCCCTACCTTCGCCGGCTGTCCCAGTTCATCGCTCCAAGCAAGTTGTTTCAATCAGCTAATTGGTGCTAATTAATCCCAGTGGCTCCAGACGAGCACAGGAGACGCAGTGGCCCCGCGCGCTGCTGCTTCCATGGCACGAGCAATGGCAGCCGGGGCGTGGCGGCTTCTCTAAGGCTTTGCAAGAGCCCGGTTTCTCCCTGTTTGGCTTATCTGGGCCTCGATGTCCCCTGTCTCGGTCCCCTCCCAAGCTCTGTTTAGTTTCAAGCATCATCTCTGTCCCCATTGAGCCTCCCGCTTTGGTCACCAGCTCCCCAGAAAATGGGGTTTTTGTTGGGAAGAAGTCATCGCTGGGTGGTTCGGGAATTAGAAGTGGTTCTTCTGCTTGGTTAATGTCATTAGCTCTACATTAATTGCATTAACCTTTCTCACAGTTTCCAGTCCAGCTCACAGCACACGGTTTGTCTTTAAAAGCAGAGTTGATTTTTAGAAGAACATCAGAGGACAGACTTTTTTTTCAACTCTCGGTATTCACTTGTTATCAGGTCCACTAATATGTTATGGGAAGGTTCGGCACTAGAATAAAACTCAGTAATCTTTCATCAGACTCTTGGCTAAATAATCTCCTTATAAAAAGGAAATCCTTTGTTTATTGGCAGCGTGCTTTTCTTTAAGGGGAATTGGAAATGCATTTGGTATTGGCCTCCAGTATTTTTAATTCAGCAACGATAAAATAAGTTGGTGCAACATCTAATCTAACAGCTGGATAATTCTGTGCCTGGGCTCTATTCTGCTGGTTTCATTCCCATGTAACCAGGAGACAAAGAGCCAAAATGCTACGTTTTCTGAGTAGTATTTCTCTCATCTCCAATGATGGGGAACTTTAAAAATGTGAGAAAATGTGAGAAAACGTGTTTCGTGGCTGGTGCAAGGGCGTGCAAGGGTGCAAGGCCTGGCAATGCAGGCCATGGCTAGCAGGGATGCTTCGGTGCCTCCTGGGACCCTGCACCCCTGAATTTATTTTGAGTCGGTGCTGGCAGGAGGGCGGTTTGCTCAGTGGTGTTTTTTCCTTCATCAGTGACTTCGTGGCAGCTGTTTGGGCCCCGGTCTGTGGAGGTACCCGGGCACCCAGCGGCACGGTGGGACACCGGAGTCCTAAGTAACCCTGTGCATCCGAGTGCCACCTCCACTCTGGGCCACCCTTCATTCACCTGGAAAATAGGACTGGCAGCCCTGGGACAAAGCAGCGGTCTCTGGTGTCGTCATTTGTCACTGTTTATAATAGGGGGAAAAAAAATCACTTTGTATGTGAAGGGAAACAAGCACATGGATGGATGCTTATGGGTGCTATAGGACCCTACTACAATGCCCAGCCAGGAGGGACCGAGCAGCAAGGTGCGAACCCTGCAGCACGTCCCCAGCTCCCGCTGCAGAAAGCCGATGATAAAATCTGACTTGGTTGCAATCGCCCTGCAGAAGCTGGCGACGCAGCCTGTCGTCCAGTCAGCGCCCAGAAACCCGCATTTCTTTTTATTGCTTTAAGAGAGGAGAGCTATTGCCCTCCCGGCCTATACACACTGGTCTTACTGGTCACCACTGGACCTCGGTGCAGGGAGGCCCCTCCCGGGTGGCCGCCATCCCCTTGCGCATCACCGGGGGGCAGGGGGGGGGCTGCAGGTGCCTGCCCGGCTCCCGCCCCCGGGACGGGCAACTCGGGTTGGCAAAGTTAAAAAATGCCCTTTTCTCCCCCGCCCCGCTCCCCCCCCCTTGGCTGGCCTCCCCGCCTGCCCCTGCCTGCCCCGGCCCCCCCCGCGCGGGAGGCGGCTGCTCCGTCACCGCGCCGCGGGCTGACATCACCGCCGCCGCCGCGCCGGGGACCGACCGCTTCGGCTGCTCGCCCGGGCGGGCGGCGGAGGGCTGCGGGCTGCGCGCTCTGCTGCGGCCGCTGGAGCCGGCGCCTCCGCGGGGAAAACGCAGCAGCAGCGTCCCTCACCCCCCGGCGTCCTTTTTCTTCTTTATTTCTTATTTTTACCCCCTCTTTTTCTCTCCCCCCCGCCCCTCCCGCCGCCCGCGGAGCTCTCTCACCCCTCCGCGACTTCCCGCATGACTGTCACCAAGGTAAGGACCTGCCTTCCCCGGTTCGGATGCTGTGCCGACCCCCGCGACGTGCCACCCCCGCCCCGCTGCCCGCAAGGTGCCGCGTTGGGCGCTGCGGAGCGGGGCCCGGCCACCGCCTCCCCCCGCCCAGGTTGCTCCTTTTTATTTATTTTTATTTTATTGTTGTCTTTTTTTTTTAATTGTTTTCGCGCCTTTCCCTCTTGCTCGGCCCCTCCGGCCCGCCGCCGTGCTGCATTTTTAACCCTTGGAGCCGGGGGAGGGCTGAGCATCCCCCGCGGGCGGACCCCGCTATAAGCCGCTTTCCGCGGCCGCTCGGCAGATGCTGCCCAGACCTCTACAGGTGGCTGCCGGCTTGTCGGGGGGGGAGACCTCGGGAATGGGGCTCGGGGGGGATTAAGAAGCGGGACGGGGGGGCTGCGGGGTGGAAGGGGCTCGGCGGCGGCTGAGCAAACCCCCCCCGAGCAGAGCTGCTGGGTGTGGGAGGTGATGCGGAGCCGCTTTGGTCCCCCAAATCTGCCCTCTAGCCGTCTGCTGGCTCAGCCTGAGCGCTCTGCTCTCCCAAATTGCTGCAGAGGGGAAGGTTTTGCTCTCTGAGGACTGTTGCCCATTTCTCCCCGTCCCCATGATCCCTCATACCAGGGAGCCGAGTTCATCACCTCCCACTCGCCCCATCCCGCAGCGGGTCGGGGTTGTGCCAGGGTGAATCTGCTGCCGGGGTGGTCCAGAGCATGCAGCATCCTGCTGAATTAGTGCGTGATATGGCAGTGTCCGGAGGAAAGGGGCCACCTCTGGACTGTGGGAGCCGTAGGACTTTGGGAGCAGAGCGGTCCAAGCCTGACCTGCTTGGCCCAAGCCCTCCCGCTTCCTCTGCGGCCCCGACGTGAGGATGTGGTTGTACCGATGAGTCTAATGGTTCATACACTCGAGGGGAAACAGCAGCCCCCCTATCTCGGGAAGCCCCCCGAGTGAAGAGCTGCCTGGCCCCACAGCGGGCAGGGTCTGGCCACAGCTGGGAGGATCTCAGTGGGCTGCGGTCGCCATCCCGGGGACGGGACTGATGGGGTCCCTGCGGGTGTTCGGTGCCACACCGCTGATCCGGGCTGTGGCACGGCTCACGGGGCCGTAGCGCAGACTTGCCGGGGCATTGGGCATGGCGCTGAATTAACTAGCTTGGTGCATGCAGCGTGGAAGCAAACGGAACTGAAGCTGTTGTGGTCCTTCTCCGAGCCCTGAAGTGGGACATGTCCGGGGAGGGAAGTGGTAGCTGTGCTCTGTTTGCTGCCTTTCACCCCAAATATCGCTGGCCTCCCTGGCGGGAGGGGACATGTGTTGGGGACGTCCAACGAGCCTGAAGATGCTCCAGGGCCAACACTGGTGTGTGGCCAGGCTCCCCAGTGAAGAGGCTGCTGGGGAGGAATTGCTCTCTCCCGTCTTTGTCCTTAGCAAATAACTTGCATTTTGCCTGCTTGGCTTTTGCTGGGTGGTCACCAGCGTTTGCATTTGTTGTTGGGTATTTCGTGCTGCGTTGTGCCGTCCCGCAGCCCCTGCCAGCTCGACAAACCCACCAGCATCTGTGTTCAAGAAAAAGTGTGTTTCAGCAATTCTGGGTGCTGGGAGAGGGATTGCTGCGTGGACCTGAAAGGTCAAATGGGTTGGAAGAACTACAAACTTACTGATAACCAAGTGCCACAGTTTTAAGCCAGGCTGACTAAATTGTAGTGCTCATTAACAGATTTTTTTCTGAGTGCAAATTGATTTATTCAGAGCTACGTTGAGAAAAGGCCGCAGGGCTGTAAGGAAAGCACCTTCAGTAGGACGGAAAAGGACTCTGCTGTTAATTTTTGGGGAATGGAGGTGTAAACTGGGAAGAGCTATACCGTGTGCGCAGAGTATGCTTTCATTAAAGCGATGTAAAGCTCTAATACACCCTGTAGATATTATTTCCTGCAATATGGACTGTCCTGATGCAAGCTAAAGAAAGTCCAAGAGCAGGCTCCTGACCTGCCGCGGCTTCAGCGCCGGGGTCTTTCCAGGCAGGTCGGGACACGGACCCCAAGACGGAGAACGTGTCCTTCACGCACCGGTCCATCCCCTTGGCGCAAGGCTGGCACGCATGGCCCAGGCTGATGTGGTGGGGGAAAAAGAAAGTGGCATGAGCACCCGTGGGAGAGGAGATGCTTTTCCTGCGTGTTTTTGGCTGCCAGGAGTCAGTGCGAGGCGAGGACTCAGGGAAGGGTCCAGCACCCCGAGGCGGGGGCGAAGGGGGGGCTTGGGGATGAGGAATCGTGCGTGTGTTCCCATAGTGGGGCAGGGGAAGGGGGGAGCCCTGGGGGACTTCTGGGGTCTTTGCATCCTGCCCAGCAGCAGGTGTCTAACTAAAACCAGTAAAGTCCACAGCTCCCAGTGCTGCCAGGGACAGGCATTTACGGCGTTCCTGCAACAACTCCTCCCACACTGGGGCCGCTTCCCAGGCAGTGCTGGAAACAGGAGCCATGGGTAGGATTTTACAAACTTTGCAAATATTCCTGAGCAATTAATCCGTAGAGGAAAATTGATTTGAAAATCAGGTCCGGGTGCCTAACACCAGGCAGAGCTATCCCAGTGCCAGCCTGAGGCATGGGGAGGCACAAAAAGCTTTTCTTGGGGTGTGTGGGGGGGCTGGGGGAAGGCAAGGAGGGGGCAGAAATATCTGCTGTCAGTATGTGAAACAAGCTGGTTTCATCCGTGTCCCAAGCCACCCCCTTCCCTCCCACAGGAAGAAATGCAAGCAGCCACAGCGCATCCCCAGACCTCGCTCTTTTGGGGGAGTTTGCTACGCAGGAGAGTTTAAGCAGGTTATAAATAGGATGGAGAAGGACGGATTGAAATGCAAAAAAAGCCCACGCCTCACGCTCGGGGATCTGCCCGAACTCTGTGACACCTCCCTGGCATCATTGCATGGCATGGCATGGCACTGCGTTGCATTGCGTTGCATTGCATGGCATTGCTTTGCATTGCATGGCATGGCATGGCGTTGCGTTGTATTGCATTGCGTTGCATTGCATTGTGTTGCTTTGCGTTGCATTGCATTGCATTGCACGGCATGGCACAGCATGGCATGGCATGGCGTGGCATTGCATTGCATGCTGTGCCGTGCCGTGCCATGCTGTGCCTTGCCATGCCTTGCCATGCCCTTGCCATGCCAGGGCTTTCTCCAAGCTCTGCAATAAGAGCCACCGAGGTGGTGGCCTTCAGCTGAGAAGATGCTGTAGGAATCAGGGGCAACTTCATCCCTGCTGTAGGCCAGCTGGTCCTGCGAGGGTCTGGGGCTTGGGTTGGTCGCTGTCGCTTACAAACCGAAAACCAGCCCGAATGCATTATGTATAAAGAAGAGGCTCCGTGTTACGAAGCTAAAGCCTGCTTACAAAAGCAAGAGGCAAACAGTGCTGGCAGGCCCGGGTCTCACGGCAAATGGGGAATTGCTCGATGGCTGTGGTTTACCAGGGCTGGGTGAGTAATTCCTCACCCCGGATGACTTTCTGCTTTGTACCAGCGAGCAGGAAGAGCACAAAGCCGCGCTGATGGCGGGCGGGCGGCGCGGGGCTCGGGGGAGAAGGGATGTGAGTCACAGGATGGAGAACAGAAGCGGGAGGAAAGAGCCCACGGCTGGGCTCGCCGGATTTATTTGCCATCGAAAGGGTAACGGGATCTTTGGGGATACGCAAGTGGGAATCCTGCGGTCAGGGAGGGGCTAGACGCATTTAACCTCCGAGCAGGGGTTGTGCTGGGTGTGTTTTGGCAGGCAGAGGCATGGCAGAAGTCCCTTGGCACGTCAATGGTGCTTCCAGCTCCCACCCAGCGCCAGAGGCTGTTTCCAAAGCCCTAAATATAATTAACCATGAACACACGTTAGTGGGGGCCTGGGGGCGTGTTAATTTTGGGAATGTAGTTTTAAAATGACTGGAGGTTTTTCTAAAAGATGCAGTTTAAAAGAGGATGCCATCTGGGAGGTCCCGCGGCGTGCATTAGCCTGAATTATCCTATGGTCTCCTCTGGCTTTATTATCTATTAATTGGCATTAGCCATCGAGCCACGCCGCCTAGATAACGGCTCATCCTCATCGCTCAGCGAGCAGATGCAGCCAAAACCAAAATGCAGAGAGAAAATTGCAACTATGGCCTGTGTGATCAAACGCAGTAAATAAATGATGCCCTAACAGGGTAAATAGTAATTACCGCAGGGGCCCTTGGCTGGGAGGCCAGGTTACAAGGCCGTGGCGGCGGCCGAAGTGACGTTCTGAGGGCGCGTGGCAGCGTCCTCGGCCCCGGCGGTAAGGGCAGACTCAGCGTGTCTGGGGCAAATGCTGATCCCGCGGAAAAGCTGATACTGGTTCAATGGATAGGAAGCTTGACTGAAGGCGCTGGGCAAAGGGCTTGGCAGGAATGAGGCTTTGGACAGCACAGCTTGACTTTAGTTTTGGGGAAATAATGGGTGAAGTCTTCTCTAGGCGGTTTGCTAAAAATGGATTTGATGAAGCACTGTGTGTGCTCTGGTGCCTGAGAAACGGCTCCAAATAATATTAACAACGCTGATGTTAATGGATTAGGTGCAAGCCAACCAACATCTCCAGCAAACAGATCAATGGGATTTATCATTGCATGGGGTTTTGCTCGCGGTGTTCAGATCAATAGGGCTCCTTTAACCCTGAACCCAGCCAGGGGTGCGCACCGGGGAGCGGGGCCAGGTCCCCACGCAGGACCGAGTGTCACGGCGAGCCGCTGGCACAGCGCTGTGACAAAGGGCAGATGCTCTTCCCGGCGGGAGAGGGGCACGGAGGCAGTGGTGAAGGCAGAAACAACCCGCGGAGGGTGCGGGAGGAGCGGAGCTTTCTCTGCCTCTTGCTGCCTTAAAATCCGTATATTTTTAGTCGGGTCTCAGCAATGTGGCAGTTGGAACAGCCTCGCTCGTTTGGGCTGCCCAGACGGACGTTGCTCATGAGTAATTAATTGTGCAAAATGGATTCCCGAGGTGGTCTGAGGCAGGTGCGGAGGGATGGTGGCTCTCCTGGAGGAGCTGCTTTGCAGCGATGGGAGGAGATCGTGTAGTGGTGCCTGGTGCCACAACTGGAAGGGAGTAACGAGGTCGCGTTGCTCACCAGCTGGGCCGGGATGGAACAAGGCAGGCAGTGCTGAATTGTTAATGAAGTACAGAAGGAGTCCCCTTGTCTCCCACAGTGTGGATGTGCACTGATCTTCAGCTTTGGTGGGAAGTCTGGGGGTTGGGAACAAGCTTAACGGGCCGCTTTGAGTCTAAAAATGGAAGCTCCCCGTTTCAAGAAGTATTGCTCTCATCAAAGGCAACTTGTCTGGCCTGCGGCTTTTTAATGAGTTTTAATTGTGATTCAATGCAGCATTAATCTGGCGCTTTAATATTGCCCGTCTGCGGCCAGCAGGCTCGCTGGGCGCTGTAATTCATACCCTGCGAATGCAACGCAGGGTCGTCCCCCTCCTTCTTCTTCTTTTCATGGAAATTTTATCAAATGATGAATAGTTCAATTCATTACCCAGCTAGCAGAGAGCTCGAAGGAGTCGAATCCTGGATTCCTATCTCCCGAGTCAGTGTGTAATTACCCAAATCTGGCAGCAGGCAAAATCTACGTGACGGAGCCAGCTGCTAGAGTCCCCCACAAATCTGTGAATCCCATCGTTCCCGGACTGGGAGGGGACCAGCGCCAAGCTCAGCTCCCAGAAATCCCGCGCTCCTTTGTTCATCGCAAAGCTGTTGGCAAAGCCCCGTCGCTGCGGCTCTCCGGCTGGAGTTGGTCTGCAGAGCCTCGAGCATCGCCGTGAAAAGCCCCGGGAGCAAAACTGCCCGGGGAGAGGCTGTGCCGGGGCGGTGCTGGGGCAGCCGAGACGTTGCTTGTGCTGCAGAGAGCAGAGAAATAGGGCTAAACCCTTCGGAGCCCAGCCCAGACTGGGGTCACGCTACGGCACGCAGCTGGTGAGCACCACAGGGACCCTGCTCGATGGGAAACCCGGGCGTCCTCGAGCAGGGCAGGGGGACAGCCGCCTTGCTGCACCAAAAATGAGGCTTTCCAACCTGTTGCTCCATGCTCACGTAAAAGCACGGCCAAAGAAACTGCTCAGCACCGGGACGGGAGGTGTGCCTGCAAGCTGCAACGCACTGCCCTCCCCGTCCGGGTGCCGACCGCAGCCCCCGTCCTCCTGATGGGATGCGGACCTGGATTTTCCCCTTTCAGAGTGGTGGTTTCTTCGGCTGACAATCTGCTGTGCAAATCCCTCAAACAAGCTGTCGGGCCTTATGGAAAAATCCTCACCCACCTCCTGCGCCGAAGGGTGGGGAATAGCCACGCTCCAGCCAAAAAGCCCTGTGGCACAGCCGGGGAAGCTGCTGGGGCCAGCCTGGGGACGTGCACGTGCCTGCGTTGGGGACTGGGGGATGCTGGCACGGGGCATCGCTGTCACAGGGTTAATGCTGTTTGGTTTTGGTAATGGGAAGGACCTAAAAGGCTGGTTCCCGGGGTTGTAGGGGTGCTGCGGCTGTCGCCGAAGCCCGAGCCATTAATAATGCAGGGATGAGGTCCCTTTGCAGCCGTGGCCGTCCCTTCGGGCAGCCCAGCGCTGGCTGCCTTCTGCTCTGAGCATCCCTGCTCTCCGCCTGTACAATAGCTGCTATAAATTCCCCAGAGAATAACAATCTCTCTGTCCCTGCACAGGGCTCTCTCTGCGCGCCCGCCCGAGGCACACCGGCCCTCGCAGAGTGATGGGGGCCACATCCTGACCCATCCGTGCCAGCAGCACCAGGAGTGTGGCTGTGGTGCTTGGGGGTCCCGTGGCTGCAGGCAGGCTGGGACCATCCCCACGCTGGCTGCCGGCACCCAGAGCCTCTGCACCGGGTGCTTTGGGGCTCGATACCCCCACCGGTGAACGAGGGATTGCTCAGCCCATGCTATGAAATCCCTGCTCGCAGCTGCGAGAAGCAGCAGTTTTGCCGGGTGGTGCTGGGGGCCGGCGACGAGAGCGGGGGGCTGGAGCTAATCCTAATATCCCTGGGAATTAGCTGCCTGCAGCTGTGCTGGCGCCGGCGGCTGCACCCCGGTGCATGTTGGCACCCAGCATGTCTCGAGTGCGTTTGGTGAAGCCGAGGTTCAGGCTTCCTGCCCGGCGGGGGTTTGGGGCAGGCGGCAGCGGTGCTGCTGTAACCAAAGGGTTTCCCTTTCTTCCAGGGTCGAGGAGCGCCCACAGTTCCCTGAGCCCCGCGTCCGTCCCTGGGTGTCAGGAGGCACCCGACGAGCCCGTGGAGCAGAGCAGGGCAGGTGAGGACCCCGCGCTGCGCCCGCGCCCCGACGGACCCCGGGGGGGACCGGAGAGGGATGGAAACAGCCCAGGGACATGGCAGCCCTCTCACCCCCTCCGTGCCATCCCCAATTGCTCTGCAAATAGCTGGGCAGGCGGGTGCATGCCCAGAAAAGCATTTTTTATCAAGAGGAGTGCAGCAGCTGCCGCAGCTCTCCTCCCCCCAAAACGTGACCCTGTACCCCAAAGAAGCTCCATACGTCGGAAGAGAGCAGCTCCATGGAAGACTCAGTCCTGGTGGAAATGCTGAGTCCTTTAAACCAGTGACCAAAAAGCTGAAAGTGCAAAAATCAAAAATATTGCTTGGGTGAGCACCGGTGAGGCTGCGGCGTGCAGCGAGCATCCCATGCGAGCTCAGCCCGCGGGACGCCGGCTCCTACGCCTCCCGGTTCACTACGAACCTCTGGCAAAGAGAGTCGCTTTGGCTGCTCTCACAATTATATTAAATGCAAAGAAACCTGATTCCAGAGCATCGTGTGCTAGAATACAAGGAAAAATAGGGAAAAGGCGAGATTTGAGGCTGTGGCGAATGTGTGGACATCTTGGGATGGGGGGGAATATCGCAAATATTCCTCCATGAGCTTCCCCGGGCTCTTGTTTGTGCCTGAATAACAAATCTCTGTTTCGCTGCTGTGGATGGTTTCCCCCTCCCCGGGAGCCGGCGCACAAGGCAGGGCTTGTCCGGGCTCCAGCTCCCCGGCGGGCACCGCGCGGGCTGGCAGCGGGGGGGTCGGTGCCTCCTGCATCCCGGCCCCGGCCGTCCTGTGACCTTCATCCACCCGGGCTCTGGCACTTCCTCGCGCTGGCCAGGAAACGGGTTTCTGAAGCCTGAAATATTTAGAAGATACTGTTTGTTTTTCTTCTTCTTTTCTTTTTTTTTTTTTCCTTCTTCTCTTTTGGAAAACTTTTGCCCCCAACTGGGATAAACTTCCAAAAAACCCTTGCGGTTTTGTAAGCTGTCCAGGAACGAATGGCTCCGTGCGGGAGCGGCTGGGAAGGGAAAGGAGCTGCCGGAGCCTGGGCTGTGGGATGCTGCCCCATGCACCCTGGGGTGCTCGTTCCCGGGAAATTTTTGGGGTCTTTGGGTGGAAAACAGCAAGTGAGGGAGAGGTGTCTGGGCTGCTCACCCATGCACTATCTCCCTGCTTTAGAAAAGCCCTGTTTGCCAGGATAAATAAGTTTCTGTGGTTCATGTTCCATACAAAGCTGGGGCTATCACAGAAGTAGAAATGTTAGTGCTCCCCGCAGTCCTTTTTGCCCCGATTTTTTTACCCTCGCTGACCAGATAGCATCTTCCCAAGCCGTTTCTTACCCATGGGGTCTGGCAGCCGCCCTGCTCCCCACCGCCCCCCAGCCCTTTAACACCCGTGCGTGTGGCTTTTCACCTCTTTACAATTAAAAAGCAAGTGAATTTAGGAGGGGTTGGACTTATGGCGTCCTCCCACCGGAGGCTTTCTCTTGGTATACAGGCAGCCCCGCTTATTCTGCTTAAAACTGTTGGATCCTGGCTGGGAAAAAACGGTTGTGACCAAGTCTCTTGACTCAGTCTTCTTGACGACGTGTGATGCGATGTGAAATAACGCCCATGGACGAGCGCCTGGCTCCGTTACCCGCTCATCTCAACACGTGAAAAGAGACTTTTGACTTTTTTTCCCCGCTTTGAGTTTCCTAAAAACCTCTCAAGCTGAGAAAAAGCGTGCAATATTTGTGCCCTCAAGGAAACATTATTCCAAGAAGCTGGAGGAGGGAGAGAGTAAAATCCTGTGGTCAGTGACCCAGGGCAGCTCCGGGGGCCAGAAACACTTTGTGCTTCATCAGGGTGTTTCCGCCAGCTTCACAGGGTGGGAAGGAGTTGGAAAACAGAGTGGGAGGAAAACTGTGCTTGTTTACAGAATTTATTGACGAGCGTGAGATTTGTGTTTCTTCTCAGCGCACGGGCCCAGGAGAGGTTTCGTTTGTCTCCCCCAGAAGATTTCCTGGGGGGAAAATGCTCCAAAATGGGACCCCTGCCAGTACCACAAATGCTGGTGCTGGGGATGGTTTTTGCATCGTTCCTGGGCAGTCCGTGACGTCTGTGGGACCATGGGAAGAGCCCGGGATGGGTGGGAAGCAGGACTGTGGTCAAGGAGGGATGGGGACTCGTGGTGACCATGGCCAGGAGACATCTGGCCTCGCTTGGTGCTTTTTTCCCAGCGGCTTGGGAAGAGGAGAGGCTCTTCCCAGGCAGTCAGGGGTCTCTAGAAAGTAGAAATCATTGAAAAGTTGAACTCCAGGGAAATCCCAGTCACTTCCTTCCAGGCTGGAAAAAACTCAGCTGGCAGATATCCCTTCAGAAATGTTCATCTGTCTTTCGTCCTCTGTTTAGACCATGTTAATGGGATTAATCCTTCATATTTGTAAAACCAACCTACTGCCCTTTACAATTTGGATAAACACGGGGCTCTCTTTGCCTCTTCTTGTCTGTGCGCTAAGAACAAGTGGCTTTCCCAAAGCGAACCGTGCTTGCCAAAAATCCCATCTCGGGCTCCTCCCGCCCCGCTCTGGGGTCACCATTGTGGAGCTGGGTGCACCCACCACCCCAATGGGTGCAGAAGCAGAGACCTGCTCTGACTCTTGGCAGCTCAGCCCCACTTTGGGGGGACCAAATCAGAGCAGCGCTGCGGTGGGGGGGTCTCAGCCCCTTGGGAGCTCTGCCCTGGGCTGTACAACTGCCCGATGTCCCTCCTCTGCCTGGACATTGCCCCGGTGCTAATGTCATCACAGCATCATACATCTCATCATAGCAGGGTGCTGCTCGTCCTGCCGGTGCCAACCACTGCCGAGCACCCGCCGAGGTGCTGGTGGGCAGGCGCGGGGCGAAGCCGAGGCAGGGATTTGCAGCACAACCTCGGAAACCACTTTTTGGAGCATCCCAATGCGCTGCTGTCCCTGGCCCCTTCGCTGGGGCTGCTCTGGCAGGGCTCTGGGATGTGGGCACGTGGGGCAGAGTGAGCCCAGGGGACACCCAGGCTCCTGCCCGCCTGCCTGAGCGTGACGTCCTCACGGGGGGACATCACCCCACGGAGCTTCCCGGCAGCCCTGGTGCTGCTCCTGGGGCCAGGGCTGAGCGTGGGGCAGCCCAAATGCACCCCTTAAGCGCAGCCACTGCTCCTGCAGCACTTGTATCTTGCCGTTGGACTCGGTGTCAGCAGGGTCCATCCCTGTCCCCTGCCATCCCTGCCAGGACGAGAGGTTCAGTGTGTGGATGCATTGGTGGGGGGCACCTTCCTGGGGCGCAGCACGAGCAGTCGGTGCCAGCCCGCCCGGGAAGGAGGCAGCCAGGCCACGCCAGCGCTGCTGCTCCTGCACTGCACGGCAATTAAATCCATCATCTCATCATTCACTAGAGCAAAGAGGCAAATGCAAAACCCCACGAGCACGGGCACGGTGAAATCAGCGTCAAACCCCGAGGCCGGTTTTTTAATGCAACCTTAACCCAATGTTTGGTTCTGGGGGCTCTGCCGAGCCCAGGCTGCGCATGTCCCACGTGCCAGCGGACGGCCCTCCGACGGGCTGGCAGCGTCCCTCCCCGCGGAGCAGCCTGTGAACCGGCCCTGCCACGGGGCAGCCGCCGGCGGGGTGCTGTACGGGGTGCTGAGACCTGAGCTACGCCCCACACCGACCCCCAGCCACCTCGTTGCCCCCCAGCAGAGTTTCTAGCTTTGCTGTGAGGTCTGCGACTCGTCCCCACCGCTGCTGTCCAGCTGTGCCGGGCAGGGGGAAGCCCAGCGGGACGGAGGGGGTAGGAACGTGACAGCCTGTTTTATAGGAACACGCTCTTTTTTGAGGCCCCGCATTTATTCCGGTGTTTATTGGAGCCCAAAGGTGTTTCCTGCGGAATGGGGGCAGAGCTGAAGCCACTCGCTCAGCTTCCCTCTGCCGCTCCGGCTGTTTGTGCCATCAGCCAGATGCATAAATAAGGAGAGAAGAAGGAGCTTTGCTGGTTACTGTAGGATTTGGGTCTCCAAAGCGTTGTCAGGAGCAGGCTGCAGGGCTCTCCCTGCTCCATGGACTGCGTATGTGTAAAGGGCTCTGGGGATGGGGGAGACGGGGTCTCTCGTCAGTGGTACAAACATGCACGAGCCATGGGACAGACGCTCCAGCACCACGTCCCAGCAGGAGACGGTGGGGTGGGATGGGAGCAGGAGGACCCTCTCCCTGCACGGCTGATTCACCTCACCCCTTGAGAGAAGAGGCGGCCGATGGCACTTCGCCCTGCCCTGGGTGCGCATCGTGGCGAGGGATGCTGCCTCGTGCAGCGTCGGCCGGCCGGGTGAGGACCGGCGTGCCCCTGGCTCTGCGGGCTGCTGAGCTCTGCCGGCACGGCGCCCCGGGGCTCCACGCTGTGTCAATAAAGCAAAAATGATGCAATTGCTTATCAGCTTCTCATGGGGATCAAACCCCTGTCAGGGGCCAGGGAAAAAAAGCTTCTTCCCAAGGAAGAGAGACTTTTCTCTGTTCTTGAACATTTATACCTAATTTGGGATATGTATAATAATTTTTTTACTGAGGGATCAAAACATGCATGGAAAAACTTGGTCTGAAAGAAGAAGCAGCTTCAAGATGCTGATGGCATTTGGGACTGTGTCCCTGGTGCTGGCAGTGGAGCATTTTCAGGCGGCATTTCTGCCCGCTGGCAGCCGCGGAGGGGCTTGCACGGGTCTCCGTGAGACCCCGGGGCAGGGTGCATGGGGGGAAGCAGAGGTGACCGTCCCCAGCCCCAGCCCGGGAGCCACCACGCTCTCACGGCAGCAGGAGATGGATGAGGTCCCACAGCACCGCTGATGTTATCTTGGAGTCAAAACTACTGAGCCATCCAAACCGTAATAGCTGCATGGAGGCTTAATGGGGAGCTTTATTCTTCATTATCGACGTGGTTATTCTGTAATGGGATGTGCAGTTTCGCCTGTCTCATAAATACCCATAGTCTGCTTTTCAGTGGTCAATATATAATCCTGAACCGAGCTCACACAACTATCAAACCCCTTCTCCCCCTCCGCCCCTGTAACTGTCTCAGGCTGGCAGGACTTGGTGTCGGGGCTCTGATCATCGTTGCTGCTGTGCCGCTACCCGGGGCGTGTTGTCAGCCCGGGACGGGTGTGCGGGGCCCTGGCCGCCGTCCCTGACGCCTGGGGCTGCTCCGCGGGGGGACACGGGCTGGGAACGCGTCAGCAAGCTGCATCCATCAGCCTGAGCTGGACTTCATGCAAACTGCCTCTTTTCAAATGTCAAATTTAGAAATTGAATTCAGAAATTGAAGCCTTTGAAATTGCACCATTTTAAAAGTTGGCTCGGTGGCAGCGTGCAAAATGGCTTTTCCCTGCAGCTGAGTGCGACCCCCAGCTCTGGCGCTTGCAAAAGCTGGTTGCACTGAAAACACCCAGCAAAAAAAATGCTCCCCATTTTGTGCTTCCCCAAGGCAGGGGCTGCCCTGGGGAGGCTGCGTGGAGCAGCCCCTCGCCTGTCGCAGCCGCCGCCGCCCCGCTGCCGTGTCAGGCCATCCCCGCGCGGGGTTTGGGGCCGGATCCTGCCCTGGCTGCGGCAGGCGAGGGGCGGTTGTGCCCACGCTTCGGGGCTCGGAGCAGAGCAGCTGACTCGCCGGCAAACTTTACCTGGGCATATGAATAGGGTGCTTTACATCCCGCTGCTGGTCCCAGGGTTTCTGGACAGGTTAATGAGTACGTTACCGGGCTGTGTATGAGTCAGGTAATGTGCCGTGTACGTAAGTGCCTCCGTTTGCTAACGGTCTCGGGAGCAAAAACTGTTTGTGTTGGAATTACTTTGTTCTCCAGAAGAAAGTAGGCGGCAATGCACAGTTACCCTAAGGGGGCTGGCAGTCCCCGGGGGGAGGGCGGGGGGGTCGGTGTGATGGCTGCTGCCGGTGGCTCGTGGGGCTCAGCCCCGCGCCCCGCTGCCGGCGATGCTCCAGCTCCTGCAAAAACTGCCCGGGAGCAACCCTGTGGGGGTCGGATCCTGCCACGCATTGCCCAACGCTGCAGCGCGGAGAAGCAGGAAGGGTTTGTGTGTTGTATCTCAGCCTCCCGGGATGGTGAATTGAATGTTTTTGCTTTCCCTCTCTGCACAGAGCTCTTGTCGAGTCAATGAGAGACCTCCACAAGTCTAGCGTGCTGGGAAGCAAGCACAGCAGCCTGGTGAGTGTCCCGCGCAGGGCATTTTAATAAGGCTGGGACAGAGAGATGCATAGAAACAGCAGCTGAGCCCAAGCAAGCCAAGAGCCCAACCGGCTGGCTCTGCTCTGACGGCCCCTTGGCACAAAAGAGAAACCACTTAATTTACACCGGAGACGCAGCATTTCTTAGCCCGTCTGCTTTTAAGTCAAGCTCGGGCTGCAAACGCGCCCGGGTGCCCCGGCCGAAGCATCAATCCTGCGGCAATGCTGAATCTGGACTTTCAGACACGTTTGGTGGCTGAATTATGCCTGCACACTGCGAACATGTGTTGCTCTCTGTGGTGGAATTGTTATTGAAATGAAGAACGGGATGTGCCTAAATGTTAAATCTTACCAAGCCTCGTTAGCATGAAAGCCATTAATGTGAACAAAAGCCGTTTTCAAGGTTGAATTGAGAAGCATCAAAGCATTAGAGTATCGGAGAGATTAAAATCAGCATTTGTTTGGCTCTAATCTAACGTGCATGGAACAATAAGCATTTGATGACTAATTTTGGCAGTGCTGGGTATCTTATCAAAATATAGCTGTTTAACTTCAAGCTTTTCTTTCGGGAGTGGATTCCAGCAGCATAAATCCTACATACATGCTTTGCTAACCCACTGGGCACGCACTGAGCAGATCCCATCCTCCGTGTCCGGAGGAGCCTGGGCAGGACGCGTCTCGGGGTGACGCTGTCCTGCCGCAGCCCGCCAGCGGCTCTGCCACCTCCGGCTTCTGCATTTTCCCCTCCGAGTGGAAAAAATAGCGGCTTTGCTCAAGCAAAGCGAGCAGGGATGCTGTTGGGAGGGGAGGTGGCTTGGCGGGGGCTCCCCCCCGTAGTGATTGCAGGGGGGGGGTTTTGCTGTTTGCCAGCGTTGATTCAGGCTGTGAGCACAGCCCTGCTGGTCCCAGTGCTCTCGCAGGCGCAGGTCCCCTGCCTCTGGCCGTTGCAGGTCCTGGGCTCCCCTCAAGTCCATGGCCAATATGCACCAGGTCCTTTGGGAGGGGGTGTAACCCCCCCTTGGCCACGAGGCTCCTAAATCCCCCAGTGCTGATGCTCCCACCGGGTGTGGAGGAGCATCGGGACCAGAGCAGGGTCGTGCTCGCCCCATGGGGACTTTGGGGATGATGGCTCTGTCCGGGAAGGCACATGGCAGCGTGCATGGCGCCGGGTCCGGTAGTGGCTTTTTCCTCTAAAATAAGCCCTGATGAGCTATTTTGATGTTTTCTTCCCCGCTCTCTACCCGTGAGAGCTGTGAGGAGGGTCCCTGGGCAAGGGCAGGGGGGGATCGGGCAGCCTGCGCTTCCTACAAACGAAGCCGTCTGCTTGATGAAGACCTGCCGAAAAGCAGCTCTTGTTTTTGCCCAGTAACACTTCGTTGCCTTAATGGCTGATTGATACTCGAAATGTCAAACTGGAGGACCGCTGACCTTTCTGATGGAAAATAACTTCTGCCCAGCGGCTCCCAGGGACGCGCAGGCAACGTGTTAGCTCTGGAGAGGAGAGAGGGAAAATAACCCCACGCAAGGGGGGCACAGGGGCATTGGGGGGGGGGGTTGGGTTGTATTTGGTTTTCTTTGTGCAAAACTGGAAAGCCCCAGATGGAGAATGCTCGCCAGAACCTCTGCCTGCTCCAGGAGGAGGAATGAGAAAAGGGAATAATGTGATTTTGGAAAGGCGCTGTCTCCTGCAGTGCCACAAAACCCCTCCGGAAAGCTTCAGGTCTTCTAGGCGAAAAATGAGTGTTGGATTGCCTTTTCCCAACACACTTTTTCATGCAAATATCTTTTTCTTGCTAGTCAACCATAACCCTGATACTTAACCGTGGACAGAACAGTAATTCAGACAGTCACGATGAAAGAGCACTGGTTTCCCATTAAAAGCCCCTCTAAGGCCACGGGAGATGCTACGTGCCATCGCGGTAACCCGAAGAGCTGCTGTAGGTGACACAGCCCCCTCGTCACCCCCGCAACGCGCTGCTGGGGGCACAGTGCGAAGGAGGAGGGGCTCCCCGGGGCTGGGGGGGGGTATTGCCAACCCCCCAACATGACTGCTTCGTACAGGTGAAAGCAGAAATTCATTTCTCTGAAAGCTTTCGTGATTGAGGCAGATTAAACGGCGCTATATATAGGTTATACAGATTTTTTGGGGGATTACAGTCCAGCGTGCTGTGTAACTGCCTATTGCAGCGTTCGGGGCTCTTTGCGCAAGCTCTCCCTCCTGGCTGCTGTTGCCAAGACTCCCGATGCTTGAAAAGATGCATTTAAAAATAAACACATTGAGACAAGAGCTGTGTCCTGCTGCTGCTGGTAGGCAAAGGCTGGAGCTGCCAGAGGATCAGAAAAGCCTCCAAAGAAGGGCCAGGGTTTTTGCTTCTTGTTCCCTTTTTTTTTTTTCCCCAGGCGAATGGCAGTGCCGTTCCCAGGGGGATGTGGGCAGCGCCGGTCCCCGCGGGTTTTGGGTGGGCTGCTGGGACGCGCGGGTCAGATCCGCTCTGCCCGGCTGATGGGGGCTGCGGGGCAGGTACCAGTCCTCCATCCTAGAGAAAAACCTGCAAAATCAAAAGTTGCTTACTTTTTTTATTAATGCAATTGCTCCTGAAGCCGCTCTCTGCTGTAACACTGAACGGCAGCCTGAGACACCCACTTAAAAGCTTATTTCCCCTCCCCTCAAGAAGCGGGAGCTCGCAGGGTGCCCAGGACGGGGCAGCTCTGACCCCTCCGCAGCCGCAGGATTGCTTTGCTCCTTGTCCTGGGGAGCTCCCCGCGCAGGCGGATGCCTCCATTTCTTGCTCATGTGTCAGCCCTGTGGTACGTGATGCAGCTCCTGGGATAGATGGGGAAAAAGAGGGAAGTCAGCTCTCCACAGCCTCCACGCACGGACCAGCCTGCGCTCTCGGGGAGGAAAACTTGCCCGTCCCTTCCCTGGTACGGGCTGCAGCCGCTCCTCGCCTTAATCCAGCCCTATTGTATATGGAAAATCTCTTGCTGACTGACCTATATTGCACGCTCCTCTCCATCTTCTCCCCACATCTGCTTTTGCAGTGGAGCAGGGCCAGAGTGAGATATTACTGCAACTCTGCAAAGGTGCCAGGGAGCGCGGCAGGCTTCGCCCGGAGCTGCAGACGCCGGGTTCCTTGCCTATGATATTGTCCCTGGGGTCCTTCCCCACCTCCAGGTCTGTGTGTTTTCCTCTGGTTTTGAGGAACAGCACCAAAACCGACGCAACGACACACAGAAACATTCCGGCGCTCCTCTGCATTTCTCCTTCAATGAAATATTTTTGCTAAACGAGGGATGTTCGCCCCAGCCTGGGTGCCCGGCTCGGCGCGGATGCCCGGCGGTGGCAGATATCGTTGCTCCGATTATGAAACCTCAATGAGCTGCTTTGTTCTTTTGTTTGGAGAGGAGGAGCGGGGCGGCAGCGCTGCCCGGCCCTCCCCTCGCCGGGGCTGCCGGGGGGGCAGGGGCAGGGGAGGCAGGGGAAGGAGGTGCTCTGCACTGGCCTGTATCACTGCTCCGGGCTTCCCAGCTCACCCATTTTCTGCTCTAACTGTTGTTACAAAGGAGATTTCCACCTTCCAGCTCGGGATTTTGGGACACGCTCTTCCCCTCGAGCACTTAAATAAGTAAAACGTTGCAATGAGCCTAAAAACGCCGGAGCGGAGCAGAGAATTTCTCTGCTGCTGCTTGTTTCGTGAGGTTAATGTTGATGCTGGATGTCGTGATTGGGGATGTGATTTATTTTATTGCCTCACTTCAAAGTGCTTTATAGTATTCTCGTTTTTTATGTAAGTTCTGCTCAACCCAAAACAAGGGAGGAGTTTTGTAATGGAAGGAAAAAATGGAGTCCAAGAATAATGCAGAACTAGAATGAACCTTGGAAATGGTGGCACATTAGTCCAATTCTGGGAGATGGATGGAAATGACTCCAATAAATCAATAATATTTTTTTAATGCCTCTGAGCCATTGAGAGTGAGGTGATGGAAAAATAAAAATGCCCATTAACGTCAGCAGAATGTAGAGAATTACTCAAAAAGCGAGTTTCAAAAAAATTATGTATTGTAGGATTGCAAATGCTCTGGATAATAACTTCCAGAATTGCTGGATGTGGCACATCGCATGGTGACAGGAGCTGGTCCCTCGCTGCCGGGAGTTCGATCTGAGCCGGGGCCGACCGGGGCTCCAGGGACGTCTGCGGCTTCACGCAAGTGCACCAGGGCAAGCGGCACGCAGGAGCTAAAATTAGCAGGATTTTTGTGTCTTCCAGCATCCTGCATCTTCCCGGAGAGCAGCCGGCAGCAGCGCGCCCGTCGGCTGCGGGGTGATGGCTGGGGGCTCACAAGCATCCCTGAATTCACCCCAAGTTTCTTTTTTTTCATTTTTCTGTTCTAGAGCGGAGAAGGGTATTCATAGGGGGAAAATAATTTACAGTGAAAACAATAGGTTCTGAACAGACACAATTTCGCAAAATTTAAGTCAAAACCCCACAAATAGCTTGTAAGCGAGGAGAAGAAGGAAAAGAAATTTGGAACAAAACCCCCAAGAGTTTGAAGTGCTGTTCATTTCCACGGTTGCTGAAATGCAGATGGAGCAAGAGTTTAAATTCAAGGGGAAGACAGCAAATGCAACGTTTCTCTTTAAGTTTTGGAGAAGGTCCCTGTCCCCTGGCACATGGAGGACTTGCCACAAGGATGCCACCATGGCCAGGTCACGGCCACCTCTCCCCACACCCCGTGGGACATAAGACACCGCTCTCCGCATGCAAACACCCGTGCAAAGCCCGCGGCCGCCATCCCCCCGGGAGGAAGCGAAGGGGCCAGCGTGGGACCGCGGCTGCGTTGCTTTTTCCAGCCTTTCCTCTCCCGCTTTGTCTCGCCCGAGTCGAGCTCCTTTGGGGAAGGGGCTGTTTTCCTCCCCAGCTGGGAAATGTCGGCACCAGCTGCAAAATACTCGGCGGCAGCAGGGAACGCTGAGCAGCATCCCGCCGGTGTCCGAAGCATCCCCGCCTCCCCCCTCCTCTCCATCCCCTCCTCATCTTCAAAAGCCTTCGCTGGCTCGGCCAGGAAATAGGATGTTTGTCCAGCGCCGAACTCCAGCGTGTCCCCTCCGAGCCCAGAAACCCCGGGGAGCGAAGGACTCTGCAAAGCAGCACGCGGAGGGAAAATAAATAAGTAAATAACAAAACTATGTCCCCTTTGAAACCATACCTCTACCCTGGATTGCAGAGGCTGCAGGATAAGAGTTTTTCATCCTCCTGGCTAGAAAATTCGACTTGTTTTCAACAGTTTTCCATCATAAAGTGGTGTTTCTTGTGAAACTGTGTATTTTGCTGGGAAGGCTTCCCACGTGCAACCTGCCAGCAGCCGTGTTTGCAACGTAAGGGCTGTGCATCACCCTTTGCACGTTGGTTTTTCATTGACTTTCTTCTTCCTGGCACCTCTTAGGTCACTTGGTGGCCTTGTGCCTGGGCTTGCGCTCTTGTCTGCATCCTTCAGGAGCAGCTGGGTGCCAGGGAAATCTTTCCGGATCGGAGCCGTGGTGTCCCCGGCAGCACTGCCACGGGCTCAGTGCTGCGGCCACCATGGGCTGCCAGCCCTGCTCCTTCCCCCATCCCCTGGATGCGTGGAAGCCCCATGAGATGACACTAGCTTCAAAGAGAAGGTTTAAGTATATATAGTGGGGAAAAATAAATGGGGGAATAAATAATAAAATTAAATGGAAAAATAAAGCTGGCATCTGCTTGGAAACTCAAAGTTTTCATCAATCCAGAACGGAAACATCACTCACAAAAACACCCCAAATGGGATAATGCAATGGGAAACCGGCGTTTTTTTTCTTGGCCAGAAGGTATTTCCAGGTTTTTATTTGTAGGCAATGCCTCCTGCAGCCCGGTGGGCTCCTCGGGGAAAGGGCTCGGGCAGAGCCTGGCAGCCCAGGGTGGGCAGCACCTCCACGTGCCAAACCCGTGGTGTGAACAGCACGGCGGAGCAAGACGCTGCTTTCCCCGGGACAAAGGGGCAAAGGATGCTGAGCTTTTTATTTTTCAAACCAGAATCAACGCTGATGCATAAATATCCCATCAGCTGCTTTTCCCCGCTCCTCCCGCACCGCAGCAGCCGGCGCAGAGCTCCATCCGAAGGCTGATGCTCCCCGCAGCCGATGGGGCTGGGACCCCCATGAGCCCCCCCCAGGTCCCCGGCTCTCCCACGCGGCACGGGAGCTATTTCTGGCGCGGGAAAGCCTCCGCCAGCGGCCAAACCCAGAAATCTGCAGGAAAGGGCCCGGCCGGGAGCCGCCCGCCGCACAATGCCGGCTCTGGGCAGCCCCGAGCCCCTTGCCAGGGATTTTGCCGGCGTTTCCGGGCTGTCTGCATCCCCGGGGCCGCGGGGCGATGTGATGCTGTTTACAGGAAATACTGACTGAGGTTAAAGGAAAGAAACTCTGGATTTCTTCAGCGAAACAGGCATTTGAGCTTATTGCTTCCTCCCGGCATGGCGGGGGCTGAGCGGAGACTTGCCCAGTTTTTGGTGAAAGAATAAAACAGGGAGGGCTGGAAAAAAAGAGAGATGCGAAAGTGCTGAGGTCCTGGAAGCAGCATCGCCCTCGTGTCTGGGGACCACGGCGAGTAGGGAGCATCCACAGTACACACGCGAGGACCCACGTTAAGGGTAAAAATACATCTCGGGGCTGCTTGGAGCTCGTTTGTGCCGGCGCTTCGTTTGGCAGCGACTTGTTAAGTTGAATTTTTCTGGATGCATAAAATATTGGCAGCCCCTTTTCTGCTACCCCTGCGTGGCAGGAGGGGTTTCCACAGGGGGGTCCGTGGGTTTTCTCCTGCGTGGGGATATGCTACGAGGCATCTGAAAAGTTTAGCGGGGGAAAGATTGAGCAAATGGCCCTTTTGGTAGAATTTGGGGCTTTTTTGCAATAGGTCTGGAACAGAGGCGCAGGCATGGCAGAAATGAGAGCAAAGTCCTGGGATCATGAAGCAAATCGAGAGCTTAAAAAAAAATAGAAATAATTCTTGTGCTTTTTTAACATTATAAAAAATTTTATTTCAAGATGAAAACTCATCTGTTCAGACAAAGGAAAATGTAAGATTTAGTGAAACTCTTGCAAGCCACTCCTCAAGCTGCGGTCGGAGTGTTTTTCCTTGCCCTGCCTGGCTCCGACCGCTTGGGTAGGTTTGGCAAAGATTCACAACGCTTTGTTGGACATGAGTCTGCATTTTTTCAGAGCAAAAACTTTTCCAGCCAAAAAAGTCTCTCTGCTCTCATTTCGGGTTAAATCCTCAAGGATCTGTGTCCTTTTTCCTTGCAGCCTGCGGATTGCCGACAGCATCGCCTCTGTGGCAAACATGCAGCCCCGGTGCTGCCGTGCATCCTCGGAAGGATGCTCCCAGCATGTGTGCTGCTGGTGGGATGGAAAAAACAGCTGGGATTTTGGGTGTGATGGGTGGATACGGGGTCAAGGCAGCGCACAGGACTCTGCCTACGGGCAGGTTTCCTGCAGGCAGGGTGTCGGATGCTGCCAGGAATATTGGCAGAGCGGGGCTCTGCTCGCAGGAGGTCACTGCAACATGTCCCTTGGTATCGTCCCTAATGCACGGTGCAGGCTATTACCCCCTCTGCTCCTCACTCCGCCTTTTGCCCCCCAGCCACGAGTCAATCCTGCCGTTGGGCTTGCTGATAGGAGTTAGAGATGGAAACAGCACTGTTTCCAGTCTTAAAGCATTCCCCTTTCCTGTTTGGGAGACGCTGCTCAAACACACCGTGATCCCAACCGGGTGCCCGTGGCGTTGAGTTTGGGGCGAAGCAGGGACTCGGTCGGAGTTGTTGAGGATTAGAGCAGCCACCGGAGCGTTTCTCGGGTGAGAGGTGCTCTCAGCAGATGACCAAGCATTTAAGTACGTACTTACAGGCTTTTGTCAGTAGGTGCTGGTTATGAAGACGCGAGCGGCTACCAGTGCTCAGGCTTGCAGTTATCATCTGTTTGGATAGAGCTGCGTACTTACGTTGCTCTAAGGGGTGCCTTAAATCTTTACAGATTTGATCATGAACGCTTATGCTACCGTAAGGATTGTTCAAAAGAAGACCGAAACGAAAAAAGCAGTCTTTTTTTAACTTAGAAAAAGCAAAGTAGTGAGGACAAGGGAGAGCGCACTCATTTCTGTGCATGCAGCTGCAGCGCTTGCTCTGGGGGAGCAGGATGAGCTAGTGGGTCCTTGGGATCCCTGGTCCGCCGGGATCAGCTAGTGGGTCCCTGGGAGCATCTCAGCACCGGGAGCGATGGCAGCCGGCCTGCAGCAAGTTTAGCCCATGCGGGGACACCCATGCAAAATAAGCTGAGACAGCTGAGCGCAGCGTGTACCGCTCTCGGATGCTCACTCCCCGCCTAAGTGCTCTTATTCTGCCCTGATGCATGCTTTCATGTGGTCCAGACTAATCCATTTCCAAGTCATCGCATTAAAAGCCTTAATTCGTTTGTCATATGCACATGAAGTAGTAGTGCTGCATGTTCTAGATAAGCAGTTCATGCTGAAAAGGAGATCAGCTTAAATTTTGCAACAGTAGAGAGCCTTTTAATGCCTTTTGTGAGTTGTACCTTGCACCAGGAGACATCTTACACTTTTTCAAGGGTATTATATTTGCAGATCTGGGCTGCCCCGATACTGCCGTGCCTCGTCAGGCAAAAGCCCTATTGCAGCACGGGTTGGAAACTGGAAAGCACCTGGGGAACATCCCGGGTGGGATATTTGTGGAAGGCTAAGCCCTCTGTGTTTGCCCAGCAGATGTCATGGCGCCCGCAGTACCGCAGCTCCAAGTTTCGGAACGTCTATGGGAAGGTGGCGAGCCGGGAGCACTGCTTCGACGGCATCCCCATCACCAAGAACGTCCACGACAACCACTTCTGCGCCGTCAACGCCCGCTTCCTCGCCATCGTGACGGAGAGCGCCGGCGGGGGCTCCTTCCTCGTCATCCCCCTCGAGCAGGTAAGAGGTTTGGCCCCGGCGGAGGCGACTGCGATCCGGAGCCGGTCCCTAAGCGCGGGCGTGTGGATGCACGCTCCGTCCTGGGAATCCCCTCCTGCAGCGGGATGTGTCCAATCTCTGCTGTCCCTTACTGGGGTTTTCTTGTGCGGGGAAGGGAGGATTTACAGCTGCCGTAGTGAATTGAGTTTTTTCTTTAGGAAGAAAATGAAACATTTGTTAAAAGCGTTTTTGGCATCTCTCAGCGAGCACGTGCCGGCAGGGCGGGCGCTGGGCGCATCTCCACCCTGCCCCTTCGCAGTGGCAGAGGCCACTCGGGTTTGTGACCCCAGTATTTCACCAACACAGCTCCCAGAAAGCAGGGGAGTCCCCGTGGAGCCCCGTGTCCTGCCGAGCGGGTAGCAGTCCTTGCCCTTTGAGCTTGTCCGTGTCACCTCAGCCCTCAAATTTCACGCCCTGGGCAGCCTGAGAGGGAGAACACGGCTGCGCACCCAATTTTCCTGTTGCAAAACCCCACCGCTGGGCTTTTGCTTCCCCCGCCAAGACTTTCCCCAGCTCTTTGCATGACTACCCACGTGAATCCGCACATCCCTTGCTCATGCAATTTTAAACTCCGGGAAATTCAGCTGATGTTTCAGAAGCCGCCCCGTGGGGACCGCGCTTGGTGTGCGGCGGTGGCTCCCGGCCGAGCACTCGTCCCCGCGGCAGATGCAGAGCTGCGTCTCTTGGAGGAAAAGCCGGGCAGCAGCGACCTTGAACATGAAATGAATATTACCTTTGCTTTGCTTTGCTCCCGAAACTTGAGCGCAGGGCACTGCCGCAGCGTACTATGGTTGCACTGCTGCTGCTGCTCTCCTGCGGGTGCTCCAGTGCATGGACCGGCAGCTCCGAGCTGGTACCCGCATCCCATCCCTGGGCATCCTGCCCTCGCCCCACGGCTCTTGGGCTGCAGGAGGGGGCACGGGGCTCCGAGTCACTCATTCTCGGGAGCATTTTTGACATCGGAGGAGCTGCACTCACTCGCCTTAAGGATGCCCCTACCCCAGGTAACTTGAAGCCACGCTGTGTATGAAGACATACGACATGCGTGGGGAGAAGGTGGTTGTCTCTCAGGCTCCCAGACAGTGAAGTCGCAGTGCCAAACCCGCCGGGATTCCCAGCCGGGAGGGGAAGCTGGCAGAGCCGGCTGCGATGGGATGGAGGAGCGCTCCCCGCCGAGCCCCTGCGCACCCCGTCTCCCCACGCCCCGGCATTCCTCTTAGACACTTTCCCCATGTAACGCTCACATCCTTTCTGAATTTCTCTTTAATTTCTGGAGTAGAATCAGCTACAGATGGAAGAAATTATAATCAGCGTTTTAATTGCAGCGCACAGCTTGGCTCTTATTAATATTCGAAAAACCAGGAGCTTTGTCTGAGCCCTCGGAGCGCTCCAGCCCCATCTCTGCCCCCCTCCCCACTCCACCGAGCCCAAGCTGGGAGGACGCCCATCCACACGCCACTGGCTCGTGGTCCTAAATCCTGAGCTAATAACCCGGTATTGCCAGCAAATGACCCTTTTTTTCTGGCAAACGTAGCCCGGTCCCCGTGGGATAAGAACAGAGGGAGCACGATGCCATTTGCAACCTGTTCCGAAGGGATCGTCAGCCCCGGGTGGAAATCCTGGCAGTATCGCACCCGATAAATCCCAGCCGGAGCAGACCTCGGCACTCCGTGTCAAGTGGCTGCACACGCCTTTGTACAATCTAATAATTTCATTATTTTTTTTTTAAATAGGGACTGATTAGCTCATTAAGAGTAAACTAATTTTCTTTGGAAATCAGCAGCCCTCTAATTAACTGGCATCCACATTTAGCCGAACATAATTAAGGTAACCTAGATACTGCAGATCTACTCAGGATTTGATTTGCTGCCTTTTTTTTTTTTTTTTTTACATTTCTGCCCTCTGTTCTGCTCAGAAACATTCACCAGAAACCCCTCTGCTTTATGCTTCGAGTGACAATGCATTTGCATACGCTGGGCCATATGTTCCTCTGCCTGCACGTCAGAAATGCTGGTTCCTCGAGCGTTTGCGTAGCAATCAAGGGGATGCACAACCGCTTCTGCAAGGCTGTGTGGGTTGGAAAGACGGAGCACGGTCGTGTTTTGTTCCCCCATCCTCCCCGAGCCTGTCCCCTGCCCCGCGCTGCAGCAGAGCTGGGGTAGGATCCCAAATTCTGGAGCCTCGGCCACTGGGAACCAGCCTCTCCCCAGCACCGCAAAGGTTTTGTGCTATAAATATCCCTGGCGAGTGGGCGAAGGAGAGCTTGTGCTGAGGCTCGAGAAGATGATGATTTGCTCCCCAAACCGTAGCGGCAGAAGGACTCGGTCCAGACTTCAGCTGAAGGGGGGAGGAGACCACCTTGAAAATGTCCGTGTAGTTTGAGTCCGCAATAATGGGTTGAGCTCCCTCATCATGAACAAAATCCAGTCTTGCTCGGACGTTGCAATTCTGCAGGAAAGCAGCTCAGTGAAATTACGTCCCCGTTTGTGTCCAGCGTGGACCACGCTTCTGCTCCGTGCGCTCCGGACAGGCTCCTGGCACCGGCCGTCCCCCACGAGCCGTCCCTCGTGCTCTGCCTGGTGAAGGGGTGCGCGGACAGGGAGGGGCTGAGCAAGAAGGACCCGTGAAATTATAGGCTTTGGGCTGTGTTTTTAAAAAATCTGTGCAAAAATCCCAGAAACATCAGGAATGGTGTGGCTACGTTTTTTTTAGCAGACAATGTGCTTAACTGGGAGAATCTGAGCTCGGACATTGTACAGCCCAAACAGCAGTGTTTTCCCCAGTGCTGCACATCCCTTAACGCCACCACTGAGATCCAGCATTGCCATCATCAACAGCACAAAGTCCCCCATGGAGGAGCCTTTGCCTTTTCTGGGCTTTCAAACACTCCAGGGTGCATTTCGTGGCATTTGCAAGCTTTTATCAGTAGCAATGAAGCATTTCTGTTCCTCTGAAAGGAAAGCCACGGCTCTCGCACCCTCGTGTGACCCCGGAGCTGGGATGGGGCCGTGCGGCCCCAGGAGCACCCGCTCTCCCTCTCCCAGGGGGTTTCCATCCCTAAATTGTTGTCTTCAGCTTCGGTCTGTTCAGTCTCCAAAATGCTTTAGCCTTGTCCAAACGCGCGGGGAGCCCCGGAATGCGCTGGCCAGGGAAGGGACAAAACACACTTTTTGAAGATACTACACTTGCAGCCCCGAAGCCCGAGAGCTGCTCTCCTCCCAGTCCCAGGGCCAGGAGAGCTTTTGGCAGCAGTTATTAAATCAAAAACTAAACTGCTGCGTTCGTGCTGCAGCTCACCTGCCACAACCAGCGCCGAGGCAGCTCGGAGAGCCCGCGTGCTTCGGGCAGCGCCGGGGCTTTGCTGGCCCTGGGCTGGCTCAAACAGCTGGGGAAAAGCAAGCTCCAGCAGCATGTGGATCTATCTCAGCTGTGCCTGATTTAATTAGTTTCATATAAGCCGGGCTGGGGGTGAGGAGGGGTGCTGGGAGCAGCTCTGAGAGGAGGGGGTGGCCTTGGGCTGCTGCGGGGGCCCCTTAGGGCAGCGCTTGCAGGGGAAGGGTGGCTGGCATCGCTGGTGCTGCAATAGGAGAGGTTTTGTTTCTGTGGGGGATGCAGCTTGTTTCCCACAGCCAGACAATGTTATCTGCCCGCATGCCTGAAGGAAGCGGCGAGCAGGAAAGGGGAGTCTCTGTTTGCACGCAGGAAGCTGAAGTCCAGCGCTGTTGCTGCTGCCGGCGCTCGTCGTAGCCGTGCTCGGCTGTCTGCGAGCCGCTCGAGCTGCCCGTGGCGTGGGGCTGAGCAGGGGCTGGGCTGCCTTGCTGCCGGTGACGGATGCGTGCCCTGGCGTGCAGAGCAGCAGAAGTGTGAGCAGGGGGTCCTGGGGGGCTGGAGCCCCGCTGTGTCCCCATGGGATGCTGATGCCCCTCGCTGCTGCTGTGGGGCCCCGTACAAGCCTGCCTGGAGCAGGGGCAGCCCATGGAGGTGACGGACCCGTGGCTAATCCCCACGGAGGTCCCAAACCTCCACGGCAGCCCTGGGGAGTCGGGGACAGGGACAGCAGCTGGGCAAAGCCTGAGTTGTGCTGCAGGTATTGCCTTTCCCTTCATCACCCAGCACAGAGGGATGCAACAGAGGAGCAGCTCCTGTATCAGCAGGAGCAGTGTCACCGTCCCTTGTCTGTGTTGGGTTAGTGGCAATAACCTGGGTGGGTGCCCCCCGGCCAGCTGCGTGCCAGGGTGGCAGCTGGCGAGCGGGAGGAGTGGGCTGCGTGCCCCTTGCAGCCTGCCCTGGCTGCGGGATGGCTCGTCTTGGCTGAAGGTCCTGGTGGCATCTGCTCTGTCTGTGTGCTCGTGGCACCACCCAAGGGACCCCCGCGCATGCCCCGCTCTGTGGGGACACCTGCTTGCCAAGGCTGGGCAGAGAACGGGCAAGCTCATCACACAGCTGCTTTCCTTGCTTCTTGGAGCTGCTGCGCTTCAAAGTACCGGGAGGTTTTCTGCAGGGGAAAAATACAGAATTTTCTCTACTTCTCTGTACTATGAACCAATTTTCATGTCCTTGGAGCTTTTCTACCTTTAAACTCAGGACACGGGACACTGCCTTGGTCTGTACTATGGGTTTTTCTTGGTTTTCTGTGAATTTTTCTCTGTCTGATTTTAGTCTGCAGGAGACATCTCCTTTAACCTAGCGTTGGCCAGAAAAAAAAAAGACCTGAGGCTTACAAAAAAGCTGTCACTTCAGCATTACTGCTCCACACTGGAGCACAATCTGATGTCCCTGCATTTATCAAGGAGATGACAGGAGAGCAGCTGTGGGAAGCCCAGACCTGGGATCTGGCTGGTTTTAAGCATCTGGATCAGTCAAAAAGTGTCAGTGTAAAATTTTATCGCTGCTCTGAGAGCTGGTGGTGGATCAGAGGAGGAAACAAGGTTTGAAAACGTGGGTCCTTGGGCCAACAGGAGCTCGGGAGGGGAAATATGAATTTTGCCCCCATTAATGCTGCTGCATTTGCAGCAAAGCCTGGGGTCGAGCCTGGGGAAGCGAGAGCTCGGCTTTGCCTGGGCCATGGCAGTGCAGCCCTGCCTGCAATTGCCTGCCCCCTCTGCCGGCTAAAATAGAGAGAAACCCTGTCCTCGCTGGGGAAAAGTGGCTTTTTGTTACCAATAAACATGGATTTATTTTTAGTGTCCATAATCCAATTTAACAGGGACATTATACGGGCTTTTGTCTTTTTAATTAACAAGCTTGAGCTTGGCTACTGCTTTTATGGTGCAGATAAATACTTCTGCAGCAAGGCTTCGGGGTTTTAATCTGGACAAATTGTTTGTCAAAAGCCGCTGTGTGCCGTGCTTTGCAGGATTTAGGCTATAGGGCTCTGTGGGTCCAGCGTGGCTGGAGAAGCTCTGCTGATGGTTACCCCAAGCGCAGGCAGAAGGTGGGACACTTACAGCCCACAACGGTATTTATATTTAATTTAACAGTATTTCTATGCACAGAAGAGGAGTAACTGATATTTAAACCTGCATCCTGGCAAAAATGGCATTAAGCAATGCTGATTTCTTTTCCTGCTTTGACTTGCATGGTTTAGTTGTGTAACAAAGAGTAACTAAGTCGTCTATAAATCGATGTAATTTTTTATGGCAAGTAACCTGGTAAATCTGAGACTTTGTTTATCCCAAAGCACCCCTGAACATGGGCTTTGCCAGAGACAGCGATAGCAGCATCGCTCCTGGGGAAACTGAGGCACGGGGTCTTGGGATGCTTGCTCAAGGAGCACGGCGTGGGGGCCGATGCAGAGATGCCGTCCGGCTGCACCGCTGGTGGGGCTGCGCGGGGGAGAGGATGCCTGGGAGTGCTTGCCGTACAGAGGATGGCTGCCAAAACCTGCTTGGGTTGCAGCCTTTCCTGCTCTCCCTTCTCCCCCGCTGGCGAGGCTGCCTGGGGAAGGTGCCCGTGGGCCCAAGGGGGTGGGAGATGCACAGGCAACAAAATCCCGGCCCTGCACACCCCTGCGTATTTCCACTGCTTGTTTAAAGAACGCGAACGCTGTTCTAGCAGGTGCTGGAGGGTGCGCAGAGCGCACCTCCCTCTCCCTCCCCTCCGTGTTCGAATTTCCCAGGTGTGACAGGCTGGGAAGAGGGGTGGCAGTTCTCACTTGTGGTGTTATTTTCCTGGAGGGGCACATCTGGCGAAACAGCTTCTTCACTCAAAGGTGCCAGAACATGCGCTGAGCTTTTCTAATTTGTTTACTAGAAAGCTGGCTCTTGGCTTAGCGATTTACTTACTGCTCTCATTCACAAGAGCGGTCAGGAAGCTTGGCAGTGTGTTCGTGACAACCAGGTTACTCTCTGCAGCACCCAGAAGTGTGTTCAGACGTTTCCACACCTGGAATTGATGTTTGATGAACAATTGCTGGTTGCATGCATGGATTTCTTTTTTTTTTTTTTTTTTTTTTCATGTATTTATATTACTAAGAATCCCTGGACCAGCTTCCAGCCAGGGCAGTGGTGTGCCCCATCCCTCCCAGGGGATGAGCCTGCTGGGAACACGTGTGTTTGCTCAATCTCCTTGGCCTTGGCTGGCTCTGGCCAAACTGGGGCCATGCAATCGCTGCTGTCTGGTGGTTTGCAGCTGCTGGAGGCGGGACGAGAGCCCTGGCAGAAGGGATGCTGCTGGGGAGAACAGAAAAGGTGGAGAAAGGTTTGAGGCATCTGTCTTCATATTTATTCAGTTGTTGGAGAGAAACATCAACAGCAGCAGCACCCTTCCACCTGCGCATGGGAATTTCCTTCCGGAATTATTTGTGCAAGCGCACAAGCGACTGGGGCAGCAAGTGCTGTCTCTTGGTGCAACACCTCCGCTGCCCCGTAACCGTCCCCTCGCATTCAAGCTCTCGCTGCTCTTTGCTTAAACAGCTCATCTTGCAGATGTGCTGCCCAGCTGTGCCTGCAGCCCTCCTCTTGCCTCCCCCTTCCCGTCGGCTCTCAGCCGGGGCTGGTCCCCGCTACCCGGCAGCGCATGGTGGCAATGGGTGTTCTGGGTCCCTGTCAAGGGTTTGTCCAGTTTCTCTCTTGCTTGTGCTTGGTTCCGTTTGACCTGGTTCCTAATGAAGGTCAGTTAACCTGCAGTGACCTTCCCGTGTACCGAAATCAGCCGGGGATCTGCCCCGGGTCAGGGAAATCTGTATAATTTCCTCCTCTTTGGTTCTCGAGTAGGAGAGACCTTCTTTAAAAAAACAGCAGTAAATGTATTTACTCTTAATCTCAGCCCCTGGAGACTTGTGTGTACTCAAGGATTTCCTGGGAAACCCTGTAAATCCCCTCCGGCTCAGGCAGCGCTTCCCTGATCCCCTCTAAAAGCTAATAAGGGATCAGGGAGCACCTGGGGAAGCTGCTGGGTGGGGAAGGGTGGCCCGGCCGGTCCCCGGGGCTGGTGGTGGGTGCTCCTTCCTCGGGGAGGTTCCTCTCCCAGGGACAGGCGCTGAAGGTGCTGGTATTGGTGCTGGATGGGTGCTGCTGTTGTTTCTGTAAAGTTTTCCGTGCATGATTGGTTTGAGGGTAGAGTTGGATAAAGGTCTTCGCCACACTTGTAGAGGTTCGTAGGAAACGTGAGGATTTGGAAACGTTCTGGGCTTGTATTTCCAGGGAAGCTGGTGAAAAGCAGGTTTTATGAAATACATATATTAAAATGATTTATCCGAGCTTCCTGCTGGGTGGTTGCAAAGCAAATGTGGAGTCCTGCCATCGCGAGACTGGAGCTTGGGCTGAAGCGATAACGCTTCCCGTCGCTGGAGTCTGATGGTGGCCGAGAGGTTCACTGAGATGGACTCTGATACCAAAATTGCTCGTGAGCTCACATCGCTCTAAGGTGACTTAGAGTGCTTAAAAGTGATGCTTCTGAGAAGAGGCTTTGCTGCTAGTGATGGTGTTCCCCTTCCCGGGGCAGTCTGACCTCCCGGGGCCGTGCATCCATCCCTCCTGGGCTCTGCCCTCGCTGCTGTTCCAGCCATTCCCAGGGGAAGGCTTCCTCCTCGGTCACCAAGCAGCAAAATAACTGAATTCAACCAGCTTAAAAAATTCATTGTCCTTTCTTCCCTTTCTCCCCCAGACATAATGCAAATCCCTTCCTCCTTTTCAAGTGCTCCTAATTGCTCCAGGAAGGGAGGGCTTCGAGGGGCTGAAGTTGCTGGAAGACTTGCTCCTTCCAGTGCCTGCCATGGAAAACATCAGATTGCTGGAGCCTGGAGAGCCACGGCATCTCGCGAAAGAGATGGTATCTGGGTCACTGAGCTTCCCCCAGCTGGGGGTCAGGGATCCAGCGATTAGGATTCACGGTGGCTTAATGCACGGCTGCTGGCGAGGTCCCTCTAAGAATGACTAAATGGGAAGCTATGGCATGAATCCCTGATTTTTTTTAATTTATTTTTTTGCTTTTTATTTCCTTTATTTGGCGGCTCCTCCTCTTTCAGGTGCCTTCGGCATGGGCACAACCTGCCACTGCTCTCGCAGAAGGGCTGTCCCTCACTGCGGGCACCGTGGCAGCTCCTGCGTGCTGACTGCGTTCAACTTATTTTAATGAAAACTCCTGACTTGGACAGAAACTATCCCTAGTAACCAAACTCTGTTCATCCTCTTGAAAGCCTAATGAATTTTGACAAAACCTGTCAAACCTATTTTGCAATGGAAATCACTCGGCTGGTTGCTCAAAATGGAAGTGATTGCGTGTCAGCCGGTGCCGTTAGAGGGTCCGTCCGCCTGGAATTTCACCGCTGCTGCACGAACCGCCACTCCAGGCAGCGCGTTAGGGACGTCAGCTAATGCCAGCATGGAAACGGGGAAAGCGAGATAATCTGCGCCGTTTGGGTAAGCGGTGTCTGCTGGTCTACTTACTCTAATAACCCATAAATAACCCATAAAGCTGTGCTTTGCACCCCGTTAATTCACAGGAGGGTCTCTGGGTGGTGCCGGGAGGCAGAGCTGCAGGCGCTAACGAAGCAGCGACGTTGCTGGGTTTCCCTCCACTTTCTGTGTCTCACCTTTAGGTTTTTCCTTCCCAAATCTTGGCTGCTTGTCCCGGGGGCTGCATCCCTGCAGCTCGCACTTTGCTAGGGATGATGCTTGTCTGCAGGATGAGACCCAAAGCGCCCCATCCTCTCTCCAGGGCTGTGGGGCACAGGGCTGAGCTCTCCCCACCTGTGAAAGGAGGGCAGAATTTTTTTTTTCCCATGGGAAAACTTAAAAAATGTGAAAAATCAGGTTTTTTTGTTTGTAACTTCTTAAGGCAGTTCTGCAGTGGATTTTGGGTGAAGGCAGCAGCTGACGCGGCGGCTCTGCGGGTCTCCCCAGGCGATGGGCAGCTCTCGCCCCATGTCCCGAGCATCCGTCAGGGCGAGCAGCCCCCCTGGGTGCCCAGCCCCGCAGGGGCACCCGATGTACCGGGGCCCCGAGGAGACAACTGCTGAATGTGACTGGTTTAGATATTGAGATGTTTTTAGTGAAAAGCAACATTTTCCTAAATCTTCCTCTCCACCCCTTTTGGAAAATTCAATTTAGTGGAAAACTAATTTTTTGATCAAACCTGTTTTCTAGGCTCTGCGTTGGAAAGACTTTATTTTTGTTTAAATGAAGGGTTTGTCTTCTCTAAGGATTTCCCTTGCCTTCTGGCCCGGGTACTCTCAGCGCTTGGTCAGTCGATGCTCCTCCTTGGGCCTCGCTTCTCCTGGGGACCCCTGGCTCCCAGCATGGAGATCTTTGTGCCTTGGGGGGATCCCTGAGGTGCTGGGGGCCGTTGCCCCCCGCCGCGCAGGTTTGGTGGGACGGGGACTTCCCAAGGGGCTGTCTTTGCCGCTGAGTAAATGCAAAATTTAAAATCCATGGTTGATGCGTACTTTACTGTATTGCCCTTCCTATGGGATGCTCCAGGTGCAATGGTGCTTGATGTAATCTAGGCGAAGAAAAGCATCCTGGGGGGCAGGAGGGGGACGCACGGCTGGGGGGTTCAGGGGACCATCCCTCTGGCCACAGCACCTCCAGAGCCTCCGGAGGCTGGGGTTGCCCTGGCAAAACTGTCAGAAAGTCACTTTGCTTGTTTTTATCCCTAAAAACCTGAACTGATTTATAATAGCACTAATAAAACCAAGTCTGGGGCATTAACCAGGAAAACGCCCTTTCGGCTGTTCGATAATGTCAGAAATGTTGTGTACGTCGGTCGCTGCTGCTTTTCTGGGGCAAAGCTGCCAGGTAAATGCAGGGAAGAAAATGCATTAGTGGGTGGCAGGAAGCAGGTAAGGGTCCAGGGCTGACGTGGCAGCTCAGATCTGCGCCAGGTTGTTGCTGATGGGCAGAATTATCAAAATTTAGGTGCTCTGAGCGAGCCGAAGCGATGCTGTCGGCAGCTGAAGGAGGAGGCGGGCGCAGCCGCCCCGTCCCGGCTCTTCCGTCCATCCCTGCCCTGACATCCCTGAAATTGGCCCTAATGGAGGTTAAAATCACACCGGCAGGTATTGATCACCGAAGGGAAAACGAACCCTGCGCCATACGGGTGGGGAATTTGCGTAACGTGCCCTAATTAGAAAGAGGCTCCTGAGTTAGAAATGAGTCTTGTGTTAAGCGCTCATCCCAGACCGGCTGACGGGGATGTGATCCCGCGCCTGTCACACGCCGGGGAATTAATGAGTGTTGGTGAGACCGCGTCGAAGGGCGGAGGGGGACGGCTGCCGACGGCCGTTACCCAGCTGAAGGTGTCCGTTTGTTCACGTGCTGAAGGCAGCGAGAGCAGGCACCTGGTTTTTTTTCCTTTACCTCGATATCTGAAATGACCCATATAACTAAGGCCCCGGTGTTTTAAGGCCAGCCTAGTTCTCCTCTTATATATGAGCCGTGTCCAAGGGATGACTTAGAGCTGTTGTAGCAGTTTGAGCAAGAACTGGCTTTTCACTCTGCTAATAAAGCCTATGAAAAGTATTTTTAAATTGATGAAGCGGGCTCGGGGAGGGTTGTGTTTGCTCGTGTTTCTCAGTGCCTTGTGCGATGGTTTTCTGCATCTCCATCCCCGCCTGATGGAATCCAGGCAGGCAGAGCCGCTCTGCCCGTGCAGCCGCGCTGGCTGGCGTTCACCGGCGCTGCGACCGACCCTGCAGCGCTGCAGCGGGCACAGGGGCTGCCTGGCAATTAGCAGCCGTGTCTCCCTGGCAGCAAATTAATTCAAATAAACCTTCCCAGCAGCGACGGCGCAGGGGTGAGCCCCTGGGCCTGATCCGGCTGCCCAGAGCACTCCTGGCCGTTCCCCTTAGCTGCGGATAGTAAAAATGCAGCGTGTTATCCTCGGCGCCTTTCTTTGTTCACGTTAAATGGAGCCGGGAGCTCGGTACGTTAAAAGGTCGGTGCTGGAAGGGCTATGAAATATTTAGTGGCTGTGTCGTGCTGACCTAGTTAGTTTGCACGCTCCAAGCGTGCCATCGCCTCCGGGCTGCGGCAAGGAGCCAGCACAGGGAGGGAAGGGCAGCGGGGTGGCCGGAGGCACCCTGCAAGGTCCCTGCAAGGAGCAGGGGGCTCCTGCAGCCCATCTCCGACGGGAACCTTAAGAGGAGGCTGTGCCCAGTGCTGTGCGCCGTCCTCTGCTGCGGAGCTCTGCAGGTCCTCGCTCTGCTGGGATGGCAAGACCGGGGCGTCCCTAAAAGCCTCGCAAGGATTTCCACCCCTGTGGAAGGGTCCCATCAAGTGGTGTCACGGTTAGGTTATTAGCGTCGTTAAGCAAGAGTGTTGACGATCCCGAAGCTGGGGATTTGTCCTGCGGAGTGCACGTGCACACCTTGCTCAGCGTCGCTTCCGAAGTTTGGGAGGAAGGTACCAACTACTTCACGCCTGGCCCAACGGCTGATCCGCCTCGAGGCCCGCGGATTGGCTTGGAGCCCCTCGAGTCCCTTCCAGCCCTTTTGCCCGTGGTTCCAGACACTCGTGCAAAGGTTTCCTACGGAGCTCCCCAGCTGGTGGTGCCCCCGCCCGGGGGCCGGCAGCCCCTCGGGGTTGTGTTTGCAGAAACCCCTTCTCATGCACGGATCAGCTGCAGACGCCCCTGGGAATATTGTTGGGATAAAACCAATCCCCGACCTAGCCGGGCATCTCCTCTGGCCCAAAGCCCCATCCTGGCGCAATCTATGGAGCCCGCTCCCCTAACCGGGCTCCAGCCTACCAACTTGATCACTAAATTATTATTTTTTCTCTTTTTTTGTTTTTTTGGTTGTTTTTGATTACAGACAGGCCGGATCGAACCAAACTACCCCAAAGTTTGCGGTCACCAGGGCAACGTGCTGGACATCAAGTGGAATCCCTTCATTGAGAACATCATCGCCTCATGCTCCGAAGACACCTCGGTGAGCTGGGACGCTTTGGGCTGGCACCTCCCGGGGGGACGAGCGGCCGCAGTCGTGCAGCTCCGTGCACCCCTCTGCCTTTGATTTATGCACCCGGCGGGGCGGGAGAGGGGCTGCCGGAGGCACCACGGGTGGGTGATGGCTCAGGAGCGGGGAGGGGGTAAGAGATTGATGCAGAGCAATAGGCAAATCGTGCCAGACCCCGGCTCCTGTGGCAGCGGTGCCCAGCAACTCTGCTGTCCCCGCTGTCACTTATTGTCACAGCACGGCTCTTTCTGCATCCCCCGCTGCAGATAAGCCATACAGCTGTGCACAACAAGGTCTTTTTTCTTTTTCTTTCTTCCCAAGCCCAACAGCAATGCTATCAATGTTATCAATTCTTCTTGCTATCAGGGACCGCAGGGGCTGCAACTGCTCTCGCGGCCGGATCCATCAAGTGATATGAGCAAAAGGCAGTTTTGCGGGCGGGGGATCACGAATCAGGTCATCTTTACGGAGCTGTTATTGGCATCCTCCTCCTTTTTTATTTTCTGGACACAAACAAATCCATCCCAAAGGCTGTATCATAAAGGAAGAAAAGCCTTTGTACAAGGGAGAAGATCAGAAACCATCGCCCGTTCTGCACGGCAGAAGCCGGGGTTTGGGGTGATCCAGTTTTCAACCAGTTACAAACCTGCCTCGCCTGATCCTTAGCATTTCACTGTATTATCTCCTAATGTCTCATCCTCTCCTTCAGTTCAGTATATTGGCATTTTTTATTAGCCGAAAGCTTGTCAAGGAAGATACTGAGTGGGGAAAAAAATTCAGATCATGGCCATGAATCATGGCGAGCTGTCTCCCACTTTGAATTATAACCTTTTATATACAGTCGCTGCGGAACAGGAGGTGCTGGGCGGGAGGGAGGATACTGGGAAGACTTCATGAGCCGTCGTTAAACCTGGGAAATTAAGTTAATTGCCCCTGAGGCTGTCTGGTGGGGGGAGTTTCCCCCGATGGGGATGAGTTGGGGGGGAGCGGCTCTGCAGCCGGGTGGGCTCGTGGCCCCCGGTGCCACCCCATGCCCGGGGTGCTGCTTACGGGCAGGTCCTGCACCTTCGGGGTCTCTCCGCTCACTCCCAGGAGGGTTAATGAGGTTCAGGCCAACAGTCTTTATCAAAGAGAGAGGATGCTCAGGTCCTCGCGGAGTCCGAGCTGTAGGAAACAGAGTATTTGCATTATATTTGTCACCCGGGGGCACCGTCGGTCCCAGGCTGGGGACACCACCGCCGCGGGAGACGCGGAGGAGCTGCCACCACCACAGGGTGATGGAGCTGGCCGGTCCTGCTCCAGACTCGTGTCTTTCCTCCATCGTGCCCTGTGCGGAGAGGACAACCTGTGCCGCCTTGTCCCCGGGGCATCGCTACGGCTTAATCCTCTCCAAGGGGGTGATGAGGATTTTACGGCTCGGCAGGACCCGATATCAACAGCCGCGGTTAGATCCCTCGCTGGAGAGGGATCGCTCTCGCAGCCCACCCGGGTTATCGCTCTGCTTGAAACCCCTCCGTAACTACTCCTTCGCTATCAAACCCGTATCCATCCGTGCCCGTCTGTCCCCGCCTGATGCTCTCCCGTGGGGCACCAGGGCCGATAATTCATTATTTGTCCTCGCGGGACAATTAGCGACAGGGCTGATCCTCGAGCTCCTGGGCCCCGCCGCGGTGCTGCGAGCTGCTGAAATGCTGTGAAAGCTTTTTGGGAACGAGCTTTTAAAGGGCAGGACAAAACAAGCGGGGAGATTAAAAGGGGATTACCCAATCTCCGTAGGCGTTTCAGGCTCCGTGTTTGCCTCGTGCCGGGGCTCTGTGCGCTCAGGCGCAGAGCTGGGGGGGATTCTGCAGCGCCGTGTCTGGTTTGCAGGTGTCTGGTTTGCAGGATGCATCTCTTTGTGGAAAGGCGCGTTTCAGGGAAAACCTCATCCAGAAAGTTTCTTAGGATGGGTTGGGAGAGGAAGCCTCTGGTTTCACGGGCTGCGTCCCACCCTGGCTGCTTTCCCTGGTGTCACGGGAGGAGGGTGGAGAGAGGCGCTTCTAGGGCTGTTCCTCTGGTTCTTTAATGATAGTTTTCCAAAAGCATCATTTCCAGGATGGGACGAGAGCGTGAAACCCAATGCTTGAGTTTTGGGTTAGCTCCAGCTATGCCTATACTGGCAACAGAATGGCATTAGTACTGCAACCAGTTCCAACACGTCTATTTTCAGGTCATAGTGACCGTGGTAATGGGGAAACCTGCCTAAAATAGCCTGTCCCTGGCACTCGCCCGCTTTTTTTGCAAGACACGAGGAATGATGCAACCCGGTTAGGAGCAGACCGCAGAGGTGACGCCGCGCTGCAGAGCCCCAGCGATGCTTCCCAGCTGAGCACGGATGCAGGACACATTTAATAACCATCCTTTAGGCTCCCTGCACAGCGAAAGGCGAGAGCTGGCGCCTGGCTGAGCAGACCCTGAGGATGCAGGGAGCCTGGGCATCGCGGCGGAGCGCGGGAAGGGTCCCCTCTGTGTCCCCCGGCTTTGATGGCGCACCCCCCGAGCAGCGAGCGTGCAGCAGGCACCTCTGCGGCGTGCAGAGCTCGCCCGGAGCCCTCGTGGGTGCAGATCGCCGGAGCAAGGCGCAGCCAGAGGTTTGGTAACAGGCGTTTCGTAACCCGCCGCTTTCATAACCGGTTCCTTCGACAGCTGGCGATCAGGGCTGCGTTGCTTCTTCCTCGTGTTGTGCCTTGTTTGAAAACCGCTGATGCTCTCAGAATCGTCCCTCCGAGCCAAACCGGCCTCTTAGCCGTGTCTCTCTCGTAACACTGTTTTCTCTGCACACCACGCAACCCAAAAAGCAGTGTCTTCCGCCTCTAAATGTGCAGGTTCAGGCAGAAAACTCAGCGCTCCACCCGTACAGTTTTATGCAGATTTTTCACTGCAATATTGCAAATTAAGTTCTGCCCCCCCAGGCTGTAGCTCAGCCCCCGGCTGGACGGGGCGACCCTTGGGGGAGCAGGTCAGTCCTCCCCAGGCAGCAGCCTCCCAGATATTCCCTGCGTTTCGGAAAAGCTTTATTTCAACTCAGCGATGCTCATCGGGGCCCCGGCCCCGCGTCTGCCCAAAGGCAAGCTCGTCTTCTGGGATGCTGGCGGAGGAGGCGGAAGGGGACCTGCACGGCTGCGTGCTGCGTTCGATACGGTTTGGCTTTTTTGGTGAGCGTTACTTAAAGGTGGTGTGACGTGTCTGCAAGGGATATTGGAGCGGGGATGGGATGAAGGCTCTGGGAAGGACGCTGGCCAAGGCAGCCCGCCGTGGGGAGGAGATGGGAGTGCAAAGCTCGGTCGTTTCACCTCTTCCTCGGAACCGCGGGGACGTGTACCGCCAAACGCCGCCGGGTTTCGGGTGGCTCCGGGAAGCCGCAGGGCTGGCAGGACCCCGGGTCTCGCTGCTCGGACGGGTCCAGGCGCTCGGGCGCGGAGCAGACTGAGGGGGGTAGGCAAATGCGACGTGTCCCTTCGGCTTCATACCGGTGACCTGCCGCGGAGATGAAAGCATCTATAACCGCCCTTGGACAGCATCATCTGGAGCTGTTTAATTGAAGAGGAGATGCTACAGAAGCCTTATTCTGTCCCAGTGTCTGTTCAGTGAGCACCTTCTCTGCAGAGGCTTTTCTGGCTTGTTTTTAACCCAGGTTCTCCCCGCTGGGCTGACAGCAGCCGGGGGTCCCCCCGGCCCTGCTGCATCAGCTTCATCGGGTCCTTTTCCTCGGCACCTGCAGTCCAGGGGTGAAACCGCTGCCTTTTTTTGGGCTACCCTTTCCCCCAGTGCTTGTCGGTCTGATGGGATGAACTGTCCGTGCCCCCCCTGCCCTCGCAAGGGACTGGATCAACCCCTGGGACATGCGTTAGGGTGCAGGATGAGGCTGTTAGCGTCGGGGCACTGCAGGGATTCAGCAGCTCGCAGCCCCCCCTGGGTGGGTGTCGGGGTCCTGCCGGGGCTCCCTGCCCCGTCCCGACGCCTGCCCCGTCCCGACGCCTGCCCCGTCCCGACGCCTGCCCCGTCCCGCAGGTGCGGATCTGGGAGATCCCCGAGGGCGGGCTGAAGAGGAACATGACGGAGGCCGTCCTGGAGCTGTACGGGCACAGCCGGCGCGTCGGCCTCGTCGAGTGGCACCCCACCACCAACAACATCCTCTTCAGCGCCGGCTACGACTATAAGGTGAGCCCTGCCCGGCCCCGCTCCTCGCGCCCGGCCGCTGCCTGGGGCTGCCCTTGCAAAGGCTGTCCCTGCTCGTGGCACGGGTGGGAGGCTCCTGCCTGCGGCCGGGGCAGGATCCTGCTGGCTGGAGGAAAATGACCCATGGTGTCGTGCAGCGGACGGTCCCTTCCCTCGTGCAAGGGTCTTGCACCCCGTCATAAGGACTATTTTAATTTTGCAGAAGCAGCAGCTGCAGGGCAGCCCTGGGAGGAGGGAAGGGGGTCTGTAGGTGATGGGGGGGCGATTTCAGCCAAAATAGGAGATATTAAGATGCCCAAAGCTGATATGGAGGTTGCAGGAGGGGTGGGGGGGGTCACCAGGAGTGGAGACGCCAGGGCAGCCTCCCCCCTTCCCGCAGGTCCTCATCTGGAACCTGGACATCGGGGAGCCGGTGAAGATGATCGACTGCCACACGGATGTCATCCTCTGCATGTCCTTCAACACCGACGGCAGCCTCCTGGCCACCACCTGCAAGGACAAGAAGCTGCGGGTCGTGGAGCCGCGCTCCGGCAGGGTCCTGCAGGTGCGGTGCTCGTGCCGGGGTGCTGCGTGCTGCATGGGATGGGGGGTTAGAAATAAGATCTTGGGGAGGAATCCTGCTGAAACGTGTAAAAACATTTGCAAGGTACTGTACGTACTCATGACGTGATGCTCTGCACGGGTCAGGGGCTGCAGGTAATTCTCTGCTGTGGGGAGGGGCTGGTAGGTTTAATTAGGTGGAGGTGATGGGGAGGGCTCAGCCTCATCCCAAGCACAGGAGTTGGAGGCTTTTGTTCTTTTATTAATTAAGGATTTGTGGAAAATAGTAGAAATTAGGGAGGGATGCAGAAAGTTCCAGAAAGAGCCACCGTTTGGAGGAAGACGGTGGTTTCTCAGTGAAGGTGATATCTGATGTTAAGGGAGATGGGTGTGTTCGTTTTGCACAGGGGACAGGCGCTGAACCACGGCACCTCCGCGCTGGCTGCCACCCCCCCGGCACGGGGCCGGCGTTTCACCGGGACGAGGCGGTGGGGGGGCTGGCAGGTCGGGAGAGCTGCCAGGGAAGGGGCTTTCTGGGGGCGAGGGCCGGGTCTGGGGGCCGCGGCGGGACGGGGGGCTGCCGGCGAGCGCGCTGCTGTCTTGCAGGAGGCCAGCTGCAAGAACCACCGCGTCAACCGGGTGGTCTTCCTGGGCAGCACGAAGCGGCTGCTGACGACGGGGGTGTCGCGCTGGAACACGCGGCAGATCGCCCTTTGGGACCAGGTGGGTGCCGGGACCCCCGCCCCGTCCCCGCCGGGACCCCCGCTCAGCACGAGCATCGGGACATCTTGCTTAACAAAGTGCTTTTTCCTCTTGCGCAGGAGGACCTGTCCATGCCCCTGATAGAGGAGGAGATCGACGGGCTCTCGGGTCTCCTCTTCCCTTTCTACGACGCCGACACTCACATGCTGTACTTGGCTGGCAAGGTACGGGCTGCGCTTTGCATCCCGCAGCTGCGGGGGCTGCAGCATCTCCCGGGGAGGCGAAGGGGCCTCTCCCCAGCAAACGGCCTGGGGGAGAAGAGCTGTCCTGGCAGCAGGGCTGCGCTGAGCCCCGAGCAAAGCGTTACGCAGCCCTTTGGCCACCGAGCCCTGGTTTGGAGAGGTGCCCGCCGCTGTTGCGTGAGCGGGCAGCGTCCCGCGGGGTGATGCGCGGGGCTGCAGCATCCCCAGCCTGTATCCCCCCAGCATTTCCCAAGGACGGGGTGCTGGGGGTTGTTATCGTGGTCTTTATTCAACTTTATGTTTGCCGAAGCCGTAAACCCTCCCTCTTCCCTGCGCTCGCTCCAGGGTGACGGCAACATTCGGTACTACGAGATCGGCTCGGAAAAGCCCTACTTGAGTTACCTCATGGAGTTTCGCTCCCCAGCCCCGCAAAAAGGACTGGGTAAGGACGGCTGTGCTGCTGACCCTTCGCCCTGAACGCGCAAAAGGTAGACGATGGAAGGTGCTTAATTCAATGCCGCTCGTAAATGGGTTTGGCACGGGTTTGGCGGGCGCTGTGCCGGCTCTGGAGCATCAACGCAGGGCGGCAGCGCTTGCAGGGCAGCGTTCGCATCGCTGTGCTGTCCGTCCTGCGGTGACGCGGCCAGGCTGGGCTGGGTCCCGGCCAGGCGCACGCCCGGTGACACCCTTCCTGCTGTCACACGTGCCACGGCTTTACCAGGGGACATCAGTCAGTGATTCCTGTGACTTGTCCTGAGTAAAAGCTGCTCATCCCTTTCCCAGCGTCCCTGCGAACGCCCCTGGTGTGGCCCAGCTCTGTGCCCCAGGACCCCAGGGTGAGGGCAGGGATAAATTCAGCAAGGATCTGGGTCTCCCGATAGAGAGCAAGGACCTCTTGGGGTCCTCCGTGCCGGGGAGGCGGATGGGTCCCGGCCGGCTGCCCGGGGTTTGCAGCACCCGGGGGTTATGGTCTGCGCCTCCCGCAGGGGTGATGCCGAAGCACGGGCTGGACGTGTCGGCCTGCGAGGTCTTTCGTTTCTACAAGCTCGTCACCCTCAAGGGCCTGATCGAACCCATCTCGATGATCGTGCCGAGGAGGGTGAGTCCCTCGCCGCACCCCGGGGCGCGGGGACGGGCTGGCGGGGGCGAGCGGCGCCGGGGGGTGTCCGAAGCGGGTCCGGCGTGATGGGGATGCCCCCACTTGCTCCGCTTTGCTGACCAGTCCGACGGCTGGGTCTCTTTGCACCAGTCTGAGACCTCCCAGTCGTTACACTTCCCAGGCACGGGATTCCCAGGGGGGTTTTACCCAAGGCTTAATGGGAATGTTTTTAGGAAATGCATCTCTGCATTGCTCCTGGCCTCGATGCAGTTGTTTTGTGCAAAATCAGCTTGGTTCTTTGCGACAGGTAACAAGGGGCTTGTCTCGCCTGAGGTTTGGGGGCTGTTTCTGGTAAAATAGATCTCGGAGCTGGAACTGGAGCAGGGTTTGGAAGCCAGGGCTGCGCAGAGGAGCCGGTCCCGGGCTCTGCCGCAGCTCAGCAGCCGCTCGTCCTCCTCCGGCCCCTCCGCCCCGCTGCCGGCAGCCGGCCAGCGTTCCCCAGCTTGGCTGCGTGTGCCCTGAGCGGGCAGCGCTGGCGTTTCTCATCTAACTTAATGGTGCAAACACCAGTTTATTACTTCCCCCGCTGCCCTGGGTGGCTGCGTTGCTGCATGCCAAAGGAGTGAGCGCAACCGTCTGCAGCACGCTGGAACGTGCAGTTAAAATTGTGAGCAGATTCACGGAGGCGGTTGCTTTTCTTTCCCCGTGTTTTTAGTCAGAAACGTACCAAGAGGACATTTACCCGATGACTCCGGGTACGGAGCCAGCCCTCACGCCGGATGAATGGCTGAGCGGGGTGAACCGAGGTAAAGCCACCGGCACGGCACTGGGGGGGTGGCACGGAGCCCCCAAAACAGCCAGGCAGCGGGACGGGGCCGCAGCCCCCCCTGACCCCCTCCCGCGCTCTGCCCCGCTCAGATCCCATCCTGATGTCGCTGAAGGAGGGCTACAAGAAGACATCCAAAATCGTCTTTAAGGCACCGGTGAGGGAGAAGAAGAGCGTCGTCGTTAACGGCATAGACCTGCTGGAGAACGTGCCGCCCCGGACGGAGAACGAGGTAGGGCAGCGCGGCTCCGGAGCGGGGCACGGGGACGGAGGGGATGGTTGCTGGTGGGGGGGACGCTTTCTGGTGCAGCTTGGAAAGCCACGGCTCCGCGGGTCTCTGCTCGTACTCCCAAACCGAGGTGCCTGGGCACTGCGTTTCCCTGTGGCTTGAAGCAACCCGCTCCACATTAACCACAGAGCACCCGAAAGGAACGGCGTTAAGCTCCTAAACTTTTTTTTTTTATTATTAAAATCGTCCTCCGAGAACAACAACATCAGCGCTTGGCCCCGGAAGGAGTTTGTTTTGCTGGAGCCGAGTTTGCAGATTGCTCGGGCAGGAGGGTGAAACGTTAAATCGGAGAGCGCGGGCGGCACGGCAGATGAATTCGTGTTGCAAAAGCAGCCGAGTTATGAAAGGGCTCCGGGGGCTGGCAGGAGGGCGAAGCCCCGGGACGAGCGGCCAGCGCGCTCCCTCCAGCTCCCTCCTTCCCTTCCAGCTCCTTCGGATGTTCTTCCGACAGCAGGACGAGATCCGGCGGCTGAAAGACGAGCTTTCGCAGAAAGACATACGGATCCGACAGCTACAGCTGGAGTTAAAAAACTTGCGTAACAGCCCGAAGAATAATTAACTTCCAGAGACGTTTTATAAATAAACTTTCTTTGTTTATACTCGCTCTTTAATTTTATTGTATCCACTTACACAGAACATGAGCCAGAAGTCAAGTGACCTGCCAAGAGCCCACTCGCTAACTGGAAATACGTCCTCCTAGTCTTGTCTAGCACTAAAACCGCTGTAACCGAAAGCTACCGCATGAGAGGCGGCTGGGGCGGCCGCGTGCCCCAGCGATGGTCTTGGAGTAAGTAGACGAGCCGTGTCCCCTCCGTCGGGATTAACCGGCACGGGGGAGCCGAGGCGGCGGCGACTCCCCGGGAAAACGCGATGCTTCGTTGCTATTAATTTTTTTCCTATGCAAAAATGTGACGGCGGGTGCAGAACTGGAACGGGGCGCGGGAAGGGCTTAATTCACAAAAGCTGCCGCGGCGGCAGCCCGGGACCCTCCCCATGGCGGCGGCGCTGCCGGGGCGGTGGCTGTGGCACAGCCGGGCGGGCTCTGCCACGGCCGGGTTTGGCAGGAGCAGCCTGTGAGCGTCCCCGGGCTGCAGCCTGGGGAAGGGAGTTGCTCCACATGTGTGCGTGCATCCGTGCACGTGCACCTCGGCCCTTTTTTTTTTTAAAAAAAAAAAGAAAAAAAAAAGAGGCTGTGTTTCCTAACCGGAGAGGGATTTTTGCTCCCTCCGCCTCTGCAAAGAGGGACTTACCCTCCTCCTTTCCGCTGGGACATGTGCCAGTGCCACGGGGAGGGGGGAAGGATGTCACCCGGCTCGCCCCGAGGGTCCCCGGGCGGCCGCCGCGGTGCTGCTCCGAGGGACGGACCCAGCGGGTGCTGGAGCTGCCGGGGCGCTCGATGGGTTCAGCACGTGCGTACAATCACGCCTTTCTGTGGATTAGGCCTGTAGCACAGGGAACGACACCAAATACTGCTAGTTTACCTATATATATATATATTTTCACTAAATCAAGTTGCTGAGCTGCCCAGCACTACCTGTGCAACGGTTTCCCCTCTCCGTTATTTTACATTGTGCCCCGCACCCGCTGCTTCCCCCTCGTTACCTTACATGTGCTGTCTTTGCCTATTATTTATGCTACCACGGAATAGTGATGAAATAAAATGTTTTCAAGATACCAAAACCTTGCCCGCTCCTTCCTTTCCTTGTCGCAGGGCTGTGCACAAGCGCCGGCCCCCACCCGAGAAAGGGTGGTGGGACCCAAAGGGGTATTTTTGGGTGCGCAAATGTGTCCTCTGCTTGCGCTGCAGCTCCTCCCCGGGTTGGGAAGTCCCTGCAGCGCCGAGCGATGCTGGCTGGAGGCTGGGCTCGATGCTGTGGGATGGCTGCAGGGGGCTTGGGTGTGCGGCAGGAGGAGCAGAAGCCCCGACTGTGCAGGGAAGGAGGTGCTGGGGAGAGCCCGGGGCTGGGTCGGCTGCTTCGGGCTCCCCTGCAAGGCGGGCAGCACGGCGGGCGGTGCTCGCTGGAGACACTTCGCTGGATCAGTCATAGCATCATAGAACAGTTTGGGTGGGAAGGGACCTTTGAAGGCCATCCAGTCCAACCCCCTGCCACGGGCAGGGACATCTCCAACTCGATCAGGTTGCTCAGAGCCGCGTCCAACCTGACCTGGAATGTTCCCAGGGATGGGGCATCTCCCACCTCTCTGGGCAACCTGTGCCAGGGTTTCACCGCTCTCATTGTAAAAGTTTTCCTTATGTCTAATCTGAATCTGCCCTCTTTTAGTTTAAAACCATTCCCCCTTGTCCTGTCGCAACAGGTCCTGCTAAAAAGTCTCTCCCCATCTTATAACGCCGTTATGCCCCAGATTTGCAGGTAAAACGCAGCGGTTCTGCGGCTGCCCCGGCTCCCCGCGGTGCCGCAGCCGGGCGTGCGCGAGCAAGAGGGCAGCGCGCGGGATGCCGAGATGGAAATAGAGCTTTAAGCTTCATTTCCTTCGTTTTCTGGTGTTGAGGAATGTGCTATCGTTTGGGGTCAGGACTGGAGTTTCCTGGTTTTATCGTGCCTCATATTTGGAAGGAGAAAGCGCTATTTAAGCACGTCTCGGCTGCTTCGTGCAGCGCAGCGATGGCTTGGTCCCGTTTGAGGTTACTGATGTCTTATGGCCTTATCCAAGGGTGTGCGTTGGGACTTACTGCACTAAATTCTCTCTTGTAAGGGAAAAGCCAACTTTTCTCCAAAGCCCCTTGAATCGATGCGAAATGAGCCCAATTACAGCTGCGGGTGGTGATGATTAATGAGCCAATTAGCATATCTGCAAACATCAGCACGAATCTAGCGGCGGTTGCCGCCTCTGTTGCAGGTGAGGGGGGGGACGTCTCGGGGTGCGGAGGCAACTGATGCAGGATGCGGCCCCACGGGATGGCTCCGGGTGGGCTTCAGCTTGCGACATAACCTTTGCAACGCTCACGGGGCTCCCAAAGCATTCGGGATTCACCAAGAACCTCCAGCCCGAGCCGTGGCTGTGCCGTTTCCAGGGCAAACCCCCCACGAGGTCCTCGCTGCTCCTCTTCTTGCACCTTTCCTCCCAAACTCCCCTCTCTCAGTGACAGCTCGAGCTTTTCCCGACGTTTCCTCCTGCACCATCTGGGCGCTATTTAAAGCAGAAAGGCCCATTTTTGGGGCACTTGATACATCCAATTTTGGCACTGAATCCTCTGCACTGCTGCAACCTTACGACTCGACCACGAGCAGCCGGGTGCAATCCTGCATCGCGGCATCCCCCCTCACCCCGGGGTTTTGTGCCGCTTGGGAACGGTGAGACCTGCTCCTGCACCGACCCACGTCCCTGCCCTTTGCTCTTGATGAGCCTGTGGTGCTGTGGTGGGTTTTTCAGATGCTTCCGGGTAGTTTGCAGGATTTTCCAGAGTCTAAATGAGACCAGTGAGTCTGTAACCTCCCAGCTTTTCGCTCCCATCCTGCTTGCAGACATTAGTTTCTTTAAAGCCTCCCAGCTGCTCCCTGCTCCTGCAGTGGTAGCGGAGCCGATGCCTTGCTCTCCGGGACCAGCTCCTCCAGGAGCCCTCCAGGAACGTTATCCAGACTCAATAATTCACAAACATCTAATTTATCTGCAGCATTTCCCAAGCCGTCCCCGTTCAAACCCAGGCTGAGGTCTCACCCTTCCTGTACTGCTGCTAATTGCAATTACCTCACCAGCAGCTGACATCTTCAGGGATAACAGGTTTTAAGGAAAAAGGCTTAAAGAGCTCAGCTGTCCGCAGCAGACAGCCCCCTCCTCCTTCAAACACAGCCGCGGGGCGATTTCTTTCCGACTTTGCTTTTCCCCTCCGAATCAGTGCTGCCCCTCTGCGCTCACCCTTCCCGACCCGACCTACTTTCTGCTTCCTGGAGGTTTCGCTTTGTTTGAGGCTTGGCCTCCTCGTACGCTTCCTAGCTGCAGGATTATTGTTAATTCTCTGTTTTCCAACATTTTGTGAGTGCCTACTTGAGAAGATTTCTGGTGATTAAAAATCTGAATTTATAGATGACGATACAAGATCTGGTTTTTGAAATCTAAAATGAAGCAAATGCAGCGGAGAAGCCACAATGGGTTTTATTTTAATTAAATGGGAGTTTCCCATCAATTTGCTGAGGAAGATGCTGGTTCCTCCTTTTTCTGACATCCTTAAAATCAAGGGGTGCTTTGCACTCGCAGAACTTGGCCCCACTTGGTTCAGCAGCGCCAGCTACGCACTCAGGGACCCTCCCTTGGGAGCTCAACTCCCTCACAGCAAAAAATGATTAGAAATTTTTTACACATTTAGTGCATTTTTAGACATTATGCACTGCTGCCTTTTGACCTAAACCTCTTGACCCCAGAATCCGACTTTCCCATCCCCTCCCGGGAGGAGGCTTTCAAACACCGAAAGGGAAATTTGGTGCTGAAATGGAGCTGAAACTGCACCAGGATTTGTGCAGCGGACGGCCGCTTTTCTGGGCGTCCCGGCGAGCGCCGGGCATGTGCCACATCAACCTGCCCGCTAGGACCGACGGCCGTGCTTGGACATACCTGCTGCAGCCAGATGTGGCCACTCCAGATGTTCCGCAGCATCCGTAAGGGCTCAGCAAGGAAACACCCCGCCGCCTGCCCTACTGCCCAGCAGCAGCCAGCTTCCGAACAGCGCTGGAAAATCACAGTAGAATTAGCAATTAGAGCACAGGCGATCTACAGGGACGTCTGGAGGAAGGACCGGAGGTGTCCTCTCACGGGAGGATGTCCAGGGTGAAATGCTCGCCTGGTGCTGCCTCTGCTGCCGCCTCCCTTCTCTGCGCACATTTGGCAAGCGCCAAATGTCCAAGTGTAATGGAAAAATAAAAACTCCAAACAGAAAATGTTAAAGTCTTGCCAAAAATCATTCACCGGGTTTTTATTGGCTCTGGGCAGAGGGAGCAAAACCAGCAGTGACAACAAACAGCTGATAGCGGTGACGTGATCTGGACCAAGCGAGAACTGCCGAGCTAAACAGAACAGCAGTCAAAATACATTCGGAGAAGCACCAGTAAGAGTTAACGGGAGATGCTCAGACAGAAAAAGTGGTCAGGTTTTCCAGTTAAAAGGGGAGCGCAGCTCCCGAACCACACACGTACGTCCTCTGACGCCAGCCCGTGTCTCACCCTGTGCTTACCCCCTCGACAGCTTCAATCTCCCCACCACCAGTGCATGAAGCAAAATAGCAGCTGAGCATTTAAATCTTCCCTCGGCGATTCGTGCGGCAGCTGGTCAGGGCGCTGCGGCTGCCAGAGCCTCGCCTGGAAGAAGGGCGAGTGCTGCTGCAAGCGAAGCCGTGGGTTGTGCAGGGCGATTGCTTCACCCGCCGCCGCGAAGGAGAAGAGCGGGAGAGAGGAGGAGAGCTTTCCCAGCTCCCTTTTGGGAGGAATTGTTTGCAAGAGCAGAAGAGAGCGGTGAGCCGGGACGCCAAGGGAGAGCCTGCTTTGGGCACCGGGAAAGCATCGCATTGTGGTCCTTCTCGCAGACCTACCTGCCATCAGCCTTCAGGGAGTGCAACACCTTCATCCCATTCCCAGGCTGCCCACTGCTTTCTGCTAGAGCCAAGCCGTCGGTCGTGGTCCGGAGGGGCTGGCAGGACGCAGGCAGCCGCCGCACGGCTGCGGGGGGCTCCCGTCACTGCAAACCCAGCGCTGGGTCGTCCTCCCCGGCTGCAGAAACGGCCGCTGCCAGCCCAAACCTCTGCCCAGCCCGCACGTTCGCGGCTGGTGTAGGTGCATCGGCACATCAACATCAATAGCTAAACCCGACATGACCTCCAGAAAGCTGAGAAACAGATCCATGCAGCTGGATCCTTACTCAAGTCTCATTTTTTAAGTACTCTGCAGTACATTTCTTCCCTTAACAATGGGGACTGAAAATCCTCAGCCATCTCACTCCTAGGGCTGAAGTCTGTAGTCATCAGAGATTTCTAAATTTCAGCATGGGAGGATTCATTCTTACTGAAACATAAGACCTCTTTAAAGACAATTATAAGAGAGTTTTGGTCGAAGCAAATCTGCCCCTCTATATATCCAAATCTCAATTAAAGTGATCTGGAATATGTATGCGGTTAAGCAAGCCACTGGCCCCACCTTGGACAACAGGATGAAGGAATAGCTTTCCCTGACTATCACAAATCCCTAAGTTTTAAGGAAATACCATTTAAACTAGTGGTGGGGGACTTGCAGCAGAGTCCAGAGCGAGCCAGCAGTCATCTCCTCCTGTATAACTGGATAACGTTGACAATTATTCGGGCTTGGAAAGCCTTCCTGACCTTCACCAGAGTCCTGTGCCCTTGCTTTAACCTCCACAAATACTTCAGGTACAAGAAAGCATTATCAAATCAACCAAGGAGAAGCCGTCCTCGAGGGTACCAGAAATGCAAACACCTAGGCCATTACGTTATTAAGACTATATGGATGTGCAGTCCCCATACGTTCAGCTTGGCACGTAACAATTTTGACCAAGAGCACCTTGTTCCCGACTTGAATGCGCTCATTGACGGCACTGCACAACCCCGAGCAACACAGGAGTGCGGTTTGGTTTGCGAAGAGGGGTGGAAAGCCCCAGCAGGACATTTTAGGCGGTCCGAGCTTTAGAACAGGCTCAGGACAGCAAGGCAAAATAAAGCACCCCGGGAACAAACTCCTGGGATTTCTCTGAAATAGGAGCCAAGGGAGGGCTCTGCTTTTCCATGAAGGAGAGGTTCCCCCAGCACCCGACAAGTCCCAGGTAAAGCATACTTCACGGTACACGTAAGAAAGAATGCGCGAATGAGAATGGTTTGGGCATCTGGAAAATACCGGGCTCCATCCCCACGGTCCCTGCCCGGGCAGATCCACCAGCCCTAGACTGCTGCATGACCTGGGCTCTTCACATTACTGTGCGCAGAAAGAGCAAAGTGACACAAAAACTTGGGATTTGAATGAGCTGAATTCTCCCATTATTCATTTCTGACAGTATTTCTACCTGGATTTTCCTGCTGAACTGTTATAAAATACTGGGGTTTGGGTTTTTTCCAAGAGTCAGTAAGTTGCCAAGTATTGTTGCAAGTCGCTAAGTATCTTTAGCCAGCACTTATGTACACACAGAGCACTTGGGAAAACAAGCCCTTGGTTCTCAGCATGACAAGACTGCACTTACATACTACGAAATATGAAATAACTGAAATTATCCACACTGGGCAAACCTCATTTCTGTTTTCAGTGGCAGCAGGCAGTCAGAAGTCACGTCGTTCCCCGCCTCCCAGCACACAGTCAAAACCTTGCTGTTCAGCAGACACCCGCCTTCCCTCTTCCCTCTCTCTCATCTCCCAGGACCAGCGCTTCAGCAGAGCTCAACAGCGAACAGGGAAAGCAGTAAATACTAGGCGTGCGCAGCAAAGGTCTTACTGCTGCAGTTTTCTTTGAGAAACCGAATTCCAAAGTAAGCTTTGAGACAATTAACACTACAAAGAGAAGAGTCTCTTAAGTGACACCCGGGCCAGTCACTGCTTACACAGGGTGAAGAGCTGAAGGGTTTCTCAGTGCTTCCAGGGTAAGAGGAAAAACGGCTTCGCAAGCCAGAGGTGGCTCGCTGGGTGACAAAGGTTAACTCAAACGCCACTTCAGCATCGCCGCGTGAGCTGGCATTGCTGCATCTTCTGCATGCAAAGGGGACATTCACCTGGGCGTCCTCGTTTGCTGCGTCTCTGGGACCTACAGAGGCTCATTGTGCAGGAAAGGTCAGGTCCAGTCGCTGCCGATTCCTTCTAACAGCTCGAGTAAAAAGCTAGGTCTTTGGAAAACCGAGCTTCCCAGTATAAAGCCAAACCGAAGCCTTAGACTAAGCTGGTATAGAGTGACACCAGGGCTCTGTTTGGGTTGTAGCTCTAGAGCTGCTGGCCCTGCCCAGCTGCTATTTGCTTTGTAGGAGCCTGACCCTGCCCTGCCAGTTTGTGGTTTCGGTTTCACAGCAGCAGATCCTGGCTGGGGAGAGAGCAGTTTGCCCAGTTGTATTTCCTCTTAAAAAAAAAAAAAACACACAAACAAAAAAACCCCACCCTACACAAATGCTTCAGGATAGTGCAGTTTCCCAGCTACAGAAAAGGCATGTTTTTTTCCAAAGAGATCCAGTTAAGGAGGAGCAATACGTGATCTTCCATAGCTTCTCATGCTCTTGCACGGCACAGAAACTTAATTTTAAGTACACAGTATATGCTACTTGCTATGCTGTTCACCTTTAATACAAAACTCATTCACAAGAGAGGAAAATGCGGAGACTTAACTCTGGACTGGCAGCAAGTCACAGCAGACAGCCCTCGTCTCAGATGACCACAGCTCCTAGATATACTGGCCCAGAACTCGCACACCGAACCACAGCACCTCACTCAGACGAAGGAAATCAAGAGTTCTTCCTTCTGGGCCTGGATAAATAGGGATAGGATTAAACAGTAGAAATGAACATGCTTAACTGCAATAATCATGCTGGTAACACGGAAGAAACCCTCATTCTGAAAGAAAAATGGCATACCATTATTTGCATTAAAGCCAAAACCTCTCCCTTGGCTTCACCCAACCATGGCTAAGTGTAGTTTTGATGGAGCAAAACATATCATCAAGCTACTAAAAATATCAGGGAATTTACCAGAATAGCTTAGTCAATGCCTTTTTAAAAAGGTATGCGATTCCTTCCCAGTGGCCCATTTTACTCAAATAAGCCACAGAAAAATTGTATAAAAAGATTTATTGAAATTCATCAATGACAAACAGACATAAAACTCAAAGTTTGGCTCTTCTGGGAAAAAAAACTGTTGCAAATGTATTTATACAGATGAAATATTGACTAGGAAATACAAGTCACTTCTAAAGCTATTTTAAAGAGGGATATGAAAGTAAAACTGTACATTCACTAGGTATTTTCAGTCATTTTACTGACTTCCACTAGGTAAGAAAATACAATTTTGTATTAGTATCTCGTGCTTGAGTGTATGAAAAGAAACCTCCTACCCTACATGCTGAACTGCCTCCTGTATTTAGGTTTGTAAAAATTTTCAAAGTATATAGCACAAGTGGAAGTAGTTTCTCATCACTTAAAATTGACTAGGTGTTATATATTACAGACCAAAATAGTACACACCTTATTTAAAAGGGTTGAAACATTTTTTTATTACAATTGTCAAATTCATTTCACTAGTAACTCAGGAATTAGGAACACTTTTTATATATATTTATATATATATTTAAATGCCTGCCATTTTCAGTGTATTGGCTATACCCTAGCCAAAAAAACCCAAAAACAAACAGAAAGGAAAACACACAACACACAGGGCAGGGAAGGGGGGGGACTGCAAATTCACCCCACAAACCAGATCCAAAGGAACACCCCAAAAAACCCAACAAAAACATTTGGTCACTATTTACAAACAGCAAAATAAAAGGTACCTACAAAAGCAGGGAAAGCATTGGCTGAAAATGGCAGTCATTCACGGACAGGCAACAAATAAATCACTTTATCAATATGCCATTCTCACACCTGTTGCTGTGGAGGGATGCTTTGCCTAGATTTGCAGCATCCCCCAAAAATGCTTACAATGTACTTAGTGACTGGCAGCGGTGGAAAAATCCCAACAACCAACGCTATTCAGCTGTCTCAGAACAGAGTATGTGTATTTGGGGCATCATCCACTGATCTTTAACTTTTTTGTCTTTTTTTTTTTTTTTAAAGATGTCAAACTATCCACTCCAATAATAAGAAACAAATTACCACTTGGTTTATACTTACTATTGCAGTTACAGGGACTAAGAGAGGGACAAAAAGAAAAAAATTTAAAATGAATAGGAGGAGGAGTGGCAGTAAAAATAGTATTTTATTCCCTTGCCCACCCAGTCTGCTTCTCCCTCTCGTTCCCACAGCAACATTACAATCAGGAAGAAAAAAAAAAAAAAAAGAAAAAAAAAAGAAAAAAAAAAGGTTGGGGGTGTGGGGAGGGGAAATACAGGGTAAAAACAGTCAAATCACAATAGGAAATTTTCAAAATAGGTTATTCAGTTTAGTCGTCTTCATCCCCTTCGTCTTCAGGTTCTCGTTTTCTCTTCTGTCCCCGTTCTTCATCTAGAAAACAAAACACAACTTGAGTTATATGAGTGCTCCCTCATGCTGATGAGAAGTTGAACAAGTTCAACAAGCTGCTTTGGCAACTGGCTTGCTATCAAAGGAGCAGGAATACAAACATGAGCCTGCTTTTTAGGAAACGGTATTTTACTTTTTTGAAAAAAATTATTATTTTATCTGTAGCAAAACTGGATTACTGCCATACCGGGCTCTTCTTCATCTTCATCGTCATCTACCTCACCATCGTTGTACCCTTCTTCATCCTCCTGGATTAAAAAAAAAGGAAGGATTAAGAAAGTCCGTTTCGGTGCAGGACCTTTCACAGTTGGCCATATCCAACAGCATTTTACAACAGAGAGAAAGTCTTTGAAGCATCTTAAACAAAAACCAAACAAAAAGGCAGACACCTCCCACACACTTATATAAGTGCAGTTTTTTTGCTACAGCATAACTGGACTCTGGCCCAAGTTTCATTGCAGAAAATCATAAGCAATCATAGCAGCCACTTCTAGCTTTAAGTCTTCAGCGAGAAAATGGTTTTATACTTCATGCTGATACGTAGCTGCAAATTTTGTTATGATGTCCTGAGTTTAGTAAAACTTGATGACAGGTCAATAGCAGAAAGTGCATGTTCTAGGGGCATAGAGAGTTAAAACATGAACAGACATCTCCAGAGCCTCAGGAGCTGCTGTTGGTTTTGAGAAGAGGCTGACCAACCACTCAGGAGTGGCAGTTAAGTATCTAAGATTGTCTGGCCGGAGGACAGATAATACAGCCTCCTACAGTCAGATTTTAGCCCCATCCCAGTGGTTCTGCTAACAGCAAAGTCTCAGCAGACTGTGAATGGTTCAGCACACCCTACACACAGAAGCTGGACTACGCTAGGAATTTAAGCATCCTGAAGAATCACAAGGTATATGCCCAAGGAGGAACCTTGCTCTGAGAGCACTGGGTCAGTGAGTCACGTACCAGCCTCTCGTCTGTATGGAGGCTGTAACCCCAGCCCTTCAAAGGCACCACAAACTAGGTCTGCAGACGTTCCTGGTAGTATTTTTGACATCAGCCCAATAAACAGAATGGTTTCATGTCAATGGTCACTAGATGGCAGCTGGCTCATAGACAGGCACGCCTCAAAGCCACCCCCTGCTGTGATGCTTCTCAAGTAAAACAGAAAGCACATGCTTCAAGTACTAAAAGCCTCGAATATTTTGGTGCATTTCTTGCCCAACTATTCTCAGTTAGAGAATGTTCACTCCACACCCGTTATTAACTGCATAAATCCTCACCTCCTCTTCTCCGCTCACATCCTCCTCTTCTCCTTCCTCCTCTTCCTCCTCGTCTTCTTCGTCTTCTACTACCTGAGCATCATCATCATACTCCTCTTCTATACAGTCAAACAAGATTAACCACTCAGACATTTAAAGTTTACTTTTTTCCAGCACTGCCACCTGAGATGTGACCTCCTACCGATAAAAGGAGCAAACTGAAAGCATTGCTTAAGGGCAGTACAAAATTAAAGGCAGCTCTCCAGCTGCTAGACAGGGCTAGACATAGTCCTGTGCCTCTTTCGCCTAGTGACAGGGTAGTGTGGCAGCTGCACCCATGGTCTGAGCTGCTCTAGGGCTTCAAGGGCTTTGACAGTAAGTCACGGCAGCCTTGGGACTGCTTTAGCTTCAGCTGCTCCAGTTCCCACTGCCAATATGCATTTCTGAGCCGTGGGACACTTGCAGCCCTTCATCCGCAAGTGTCCATCTGCTCCCACCAGGGATAGAACAGAACTTTACAAGCCAACCATGCACTGGGAACCCTCCCCAAGGGACACCCCTTGCCTTTATACTGCCAGAGCAATACAAAAGGAGCGCACATAATACATCTTACAGGTTTGCAATCTCTTTTCAAGAGGAAAGAGATTAAACGCAACTAGCCCAAGCAACAAACCAGAAAGTGTTTTCCATGCTGCAGGAATGGTGTTTTGGAGCTTTTTCATGCACTTGAATGCAGGCCCAGGCTTGTTCTCTGATGAGGAGAACCTGTCCCTGCTGAACCTGGCTGCATGCACCACTCTGCCAGGCACTGCTGCAGCACTCGCCCCTCTCACCAGAGCTCACATTCAGCACTCGAGGGAAAAGTGCAAGTCCAGCTATTCTGCTTTTGCTGTGCAGCTGGGTTTGAAGAGTCTAGCAAATTCCCCCAACTCAGCCGCATACTCATCCGACCGGTACACTGATGCCTCTGAGTGCAGTCTGGCGGGGAGGCAGAACGGCACCTATAGCACAGTGGGACCCACCGTGCATTTTCCTAACATTAAAAAGTCGCCTGCTGCTTCTTATGTGCCTTTCATAGAGCTTGCCCCAGGCAGACTTCAATCCACATACTCTCCTCTCTTTTGCCTGAGACCAACAAGTTCACTTTGTCCTCACGGAGCAGCTACAACCTCCTATTAATGCCTTGGCTCCTTTACTTAAAATTCCTTGCTCAGCTACTTTTTACTATGCCCAGTCTGGTTCTCCAACCCACCCTTCTCCATCAGGATCTACACACTGCTCGTACTTCCCTGATTGTACTGTTCCCGGAAAACTGCTGCGCATGCGTGCCGGCCTTTCTTACCCATTTCTCCCTTATGTCCTCATCCCCTGTGGTCTACTGTTCCCTGAACTCTTTCAGTGTCTGACTGCTTGTCTTACTCCTGCTGGCCCCTTTCTTCTACCACCCTTTCACCCCCCACCTTTCACTAGAGATAAGACTGAGAAAGTAGCTCTTTCAGGCCCTGCCCATCTCCTCTCCCCTCGTTCCTTCAGAGGACACCGAGGTACTTCTGCTTTACATCAGCCGGAAGGAGCTGCTGAGGACACCCTTCTCCTGCCAACAAGTCAGAGCTGGAAGCAAAACGTACCACACAGCATATCAATCCTACAACTTACGTACAGCGAGTAGCACAAATTCACATACCATCTTCATCTTCCTCCTCGTCGTCTAAGCCCTCCACGTAGCCCTCTGCATCAGAGTCCGGTGCTTCTTTGTCATCCCGATCTTTCACTAGAGATAAGACTGAGAAAGTAGCTCTTTCAGGCCCTGCCCATCTCCTTTCCCCTCGTTCCTTCAGAGGACACTGAGGTACTTCTCCTTTACATCAGTCAGGAAGGAGCTGCTGAGAACACCCTTCTCTTGCCAACAAGTCAGAGCTGGAAGCAAAATGTACTAGGCAGCATATCGATCTTTTAACTTACGTACACTAAGTAGCACAATTCACATACCATCTTCATCTTCCTCCTCGTCGTCTAAGCCCTCCACGTAGCCCTCTGCATCAGAGTCCGGTGCTTCTTTGTCATCCCGATCGTAGCCATCGAGGTATGTGAGTTGCGGGAGGAGCTTGAATACATTTTCTCTATAATCGTTCAAGTTGGTTACCTCACAATTGAAAAGATCTAGACTCTTCAGGTTTTCTAACTTTTTCTGCAAAGAAAGAAAGGTCTCTGAAGTTCAGCATTACAGTAATTCTCTACAGAGCAGAGAATGCAACAGCAGCCAGATTTAATGTGCTCAAGAGCTTCCCATGACAAAAGGGTCATTTTGGTCTCTGCCTACTAAATTGGCGTGGAACAGAAATCTGCAATGCCTGGCCATTGCTGCTTTGGTATCTGAGAGTGGAAAATGCACTCTCTCAAGTTCAGCATCTCACAAGTAGAGGACTGACGTTTGGAAAGAGGTAGTGGTGCAAAATCACACATGCTGCGAGGGGCCAAGCTAAGAATAAATAATGGTCCAGTTATCCCAAAAGTGCAAGGCAAGATACTGCAGCCAGCAGTCAGGTATATTTAAACTACTACTTTCAAGAAGAAACAGACTATTCTTCGGACAGAAGAATTTTGCTAAGAGAGATTTTAAAAATTTTAATGATTGTACCTTAGCCTTTGGAAAAATGAAAAAAGGCTTAGAAATTGAACAGGAATTCAATTCCTGTTCTTAATTTTTTTTTTTTTTTTTTTTGAGGAGGAGGTGGTTTGCATTGCCCACAGCACTTCAAAGTACTAAGAGCAAAAGCACAAGCAATTGAGGACTTGTATCAAGTCTTATGAAATATCTCCTTTCCCGAGTTTAGTATGTAGAGCAATGGTGACATCAAGAAAACAATAAGCCTGAAACTGGGAGCAGTTACAAGCCTCCCTCTCATCTGTTTGCTACATGAGTTTCAACTGCTCCGCTCTCCCCTTCTGCAGGGGGAAAGGAGATCCAAGATGGACTCATCTGAGAACTGCTCCTTGAGACATTTTAAGAGCAAGTATTTGGGAAATAGGCATGAGCCAAAACTCTTCATTTCCGGAGAGCAAAGGGCACACAAACCAAAAACTAGAAAACAGCGCTACCAGAACTGACACTTGGATGCTTTTTGGAACCGCAACCTGACAAACTTGAACTCAGCACTTGAAATAAGAAGTATAATGACTGTGAGCAGGAGAGGTAATGGAAACCAACAGGAGTAAGTTGGAAGCCCAGCAACCTCTGCCCAGCTGCAGCGAGCAAACCCGCTAGGGAGGCACACCCTACCACCACCAGCACATGCCACAACCCCTGGGCAGAAGAGGTGGCTGGTGATTTTAGACCCAACGCTTCAGGGAAAACACACCGAGCTCAAGCGTGGGGGCGGCAGACCCGCAGCCCACCCCACCGTGGAGAGCCGCGGTGCTTCCCGCAGCGCCCGCGGGGAGAGCCCAGCCCCGCGGCGGAGCAGCAGCCGCTAGAGGGAAGCAGCCGCTCGGGCTGCGGGACAGCCCGGGGCAGGGCTGCGGGACAGCCCGGGGCCGGGCCGAGCCCCGCAGCAACCTGGCCGGAGAGATAAGCGCCGAAGACACTCCGCTGCAAGTTGCTTCGGACCTTCCAAGCCCGAAATGCCTCTACTCATCACAAAATAGGGTTTGATTTCACCCTGCACCGCATCAACTTACCAGAGGTTCTATTGTACCGAGATCTTTTATTTTGTTGCCGCTTAGATTTAGATGCGTGAGGTTTGGACACTTTTCTGCCAACACTTCCAGTCCTCCTGAGATTCTGTTGTCGCTTAGCTCGAGCTAAAAGGCACATAAACATCTTGAGTTTTTAGTGCAAACACGTATCACAAAGCAGTTTAGTCAGCTAAATTACGCTTTTATACAAACAACTATTTTACACATGCAGTATAGTGCAAAGAGGGAGGGATGTGGCATAGGACATTTTATTTACCTTCTTAAGTTTGTTTAACTTTGGTAAGTTTGCAACTGAGGTTAAGCCTACGTTGATTGTACTTAAGAATTCCAGCTCTTCAAACTCATCTGTAAGGCCTTCGATTTTGCCTTCGTATGACCTACAGTTGTCAAGAACAAGTTCTTTAACCTGGAAAAAGAACAATGCAAAATGCGTGTAAGACATTCTACATGGAGGATAAAGATTTCACTCACAAGCAAAGGATGACACAGATGAGGCAAAAATGAAAGGTATTCCAGTAAATTGGGAAGTATGCCAAAGGTTATTTTCAGCGTCTGATCCCTACTTTCGCTGGCATGCCAGGTTACCAATGTTTCAAAAACACAGATACTTGGCTTTGCTTCAACTGCCCACCTTTGTGTTGTTCTATAAATGGTGTAAACAGTTCAAAAACACAAATCCTGGCCTAACTGATTTGGTTGTTAGAAGTAACATCGTCTTTGGTATATGCAAGCAATAAGCATTCTAAAACATATGAAACCGATCTATTTATTTTTAAACTAACCTACAACTTTGACACTCCATACAACTCGTGTGCTATTACAACGTATCATCAGTTGTTAAAATACCTCCTCTCTGCATGCAAAAATTATTCGAGCTTTTCAAGCGTGGAGAGATCACTGTCTGCTCAGACACTCCTGAAACCCAACGGCAGGCACTGGCGATCCTAAACCAGGTCTCACCCCTCCTCATTGCAGTAGCTTGATGGTACTTTAGGGAAAGATCTCCTCCACGGAGGCAACTCCTTTCTTGGGGCATTACAAGGGATGCGTCAGATGATGCTGGCAGGGGAGGTTCAGCCAGCATAGCTGCCGCTGCAGCCCTGTACCCCTTATCTCCCCCACCCTGTTGCAGCAGGGAGGCTCGAAGGCAGAGGTGAAGATAATGTCCCCGTGGGCCTGAGCGGCACAGGACCTGCCTGACAGCCAAAGCTGGGCAGCTCCACGGGCGCGTACAAAAAGTTACAGGCTGCAGGGTTTTTGTTGGGTTTTTGTTGTTCTGTGTTTTTGGTTGTTTTGTTTTTTTTTTTAATAGAACACTGCACTTTTTGCAGGTGCTATCTTCAACGGACACAAACCAACAGCATCAATGCAAAAGAGGCCCTAAATACGCCCCACCCAGAATAAAACTGCTCCGTTTCACCCTAAAGCCAGGTCAGCCTTACAGGATTCAAGTCCCTTAGCGGCCAACATGAGTTTTCCTGGGCTCTGGGGAAGCTCTGCCACCGAGGACTGTGACTCCACAGGAAGGGCCCACCCGTTCTGGGAACATCCAGGACATTTTCACACCGACAGAGAATTTCTGGGGGTTTTTTCTCCCCTATAAAATACCTAGGAAAACCCATCCTTCTGCGTGCACTGCAGATCCCGTCCCGTGCCTGAGGTTTGTTTACAAGTTTGGAAAGGGAAGGGGCATTACTTTATGCTGAGGATGGGATAAAATGAGTCTGCAAGAGCGGTGTATGCAGAAACATGAAGCAACTCTTCAGTTCACACCAAGGACAGTTAATATGCAAATATTTAATTTTCTTAATTTTTTTATTACTGTAATCCCGCTGCACAGAGAAGAATCCTATGTAGTTTTATAGCTCCAAATAACATCCCTAGATTTCTAATTAAATCCCAGGCACTGAAGTCAATAGGGAAGTCAGCCCAAAGCAACACGAGAGTACAAGTGATTCATTGAGAGTAGGAGGATCAGTGTTAGACAGGAAATACATTTTCCAAGACTCTACAATTTTCCTAGAAGAATTATGATAGGGAAAGACTACACAGAAGTCTTCCAGAAGAGTTTTAGGCTGGTTAGAAGAAACCAAAGATCAAGTCAAATGCTCCTGATGCCACTTACATCTATTCCACTGGGGGGGTGGGAGGGGAACCCCAACCCCAAAACCAAACTACAAAAACCCCTCTTTGCTTTGAAATTTGGACAGCAGGAAAGCCATTTTAAAGGCAAACATGCGTATGTTCTTACTGTAACAGTATTTAAGTATCAGGATCCTCCAGTGAGATCAATTTGGAGACTAATATAGAGTTTTCTGAGTCATCTGCTTCACATACATACACAGCTCCCGCCAAAGGAAAAAAAAAGGAAAAAAAAAGGAAAATAAAAGCAGCTCCACCCCAAACAGACCGTACAGCAGCTACATTTCCCCCTATCTGTGTCCTTGCTCGCCAGCACACGAGGCCCCTGCCTGCCCCGTTATCTCCCTTGGCCAGCAAGGTGGCTCATCTGAGACAGCACCCACCTACGGACATGTTTCGGAGCAAGGAGGGTAAAGGAGAGTGCCACGGTGCCAACCGTGTCATGTTGGTGTACGGCTGGAGAGCCCTGAGATCTTTTTTTTGCCTTATCTTCTTTGCAAAGGAAGTTTGCAAGAGCACACATAGGAAGATGAAGCAAGGCGGGTGGGAGTTCAGGGAGGGAAAATGCTCGCAGCTGCAGCAGCCAGCAGAGTTTAGGGCCAGCTCTGGCTTTGAGCTATGCAGCAGACCAGAGGCACAGAGTGAAGCAGCACCTAAACATCACGCTGAGAAAGAACCGGCATCTGTCCTCAGCCCAGGAGGTGGGACAGCCCTTCATCCTTCCCAAGGGCAGGATGGAGAAGAGGCAAACGGGGAATTGGACAAAGCTTCCTCAGGGGTAGAGAAGAGGTTTCAGGGAGAGCTGGAAATAGCCATGGGTGCAGAAGAAAAACCCTTTCATACGGTGGCAGAAGAGCCAACCAGCTTCTACTTCTAGTTTGCTCTTTTTAGCGCAAGACCACTGTTTCCTCTTCACCTTTCAGAAAACTTTGATACAGAACTGCAATTCTCTGTTCTTTGCTGCGCCCAGTACCAAGATACTGGGCAAAGGTACAGTCAAAACAACCCCACAGGTAAGCGATCGTGGAGTAAAACCAGACAGGTTTGCAGGTGGTAGAAAGCTTGGTGGAATTGAAGAGCTCATTTAGGAAACAGATGCCGGTTCTTTCTCAGCGCAGGCTCCTAATGCTCCAGAATTGCGACCGCAGCAATGTAATTTCGGTGCTTACGTGGTCAGAGGAGTATTAACACACTGAATCGCTTCTGAAAGAACATGACTCCACAAAATAAAATTCAAGTCAAAATTAAGATGGCTTTATGTTCGAAGGGATTTAAGAATCCCATAGAAAATACACACGTGCAAAAGCAAGATGAACCGGTCTCGTGGGGCTTCTCCCAACATCACTGCCACGTGCACGCTCACTGCTGCATCGTACCCAATTCTCTTGCATACAGCACAAGCAGTAAAAACCACCACCAGCTTATACAGTTTTTATAAGTATTAAAATTCCCCGCAGCTATTTGCCCATAGCCTCTCAGCCTGCAGTCTTGCGCATCCCACCCTCCTCCCCTTCCACTCTGACTTGCCATCTCCTCCTCGAGAACTTGCTGTTTTGCAGTTAAGCGGAGAGGCAGCGCCGTGCCCCCCGCCGGGAGAGGACATTGCTCTCCAAGGCCCCTCCGGGTTATTAACGGGGCACTTTTCCAACGCGCTGGCTGCTGCACAGAGGTCTCCTCTCAAACCTTAGCCCCCCTGTGAGGACGTTGGGCCTCATTCAAGCACACTACAGCCTTGACAGTTAGTAAGAACATAACTGTGTCAGTATACAGAGAGGGAGAAGCGGAAAGGTGACCTTAGTAAAGCTACATTCCATCTAAAACAGCTCTCTACCACAAAAGTATGACAGAAGGACTAAAAACCTATTCCTCATTTGTTTTTCAGAAGTCTTTGTAATTTTAAGGAAAATTCCAGCTCCTGAATCACTCTCCAAACATTTACTGAACTTCCCTGAAAATGCACAGTAAGACTACAATTTTTATACTTCTTTCCTCATATTCTGTCACCAAAACACAGAATAAACTTTTGCCTGGTATAAGCAGCCTGGGCGAGCATGCTTTCTGAGCCTTGTCATATACCTGAACGAGATGAGTGGGCCTCAGCGGGTCTGAACCAATTTAGTTGTATCACACTGCAGTCTCTGTAATATTACAGACACGTAGATGAGCAGTCAGAATTAGGGAGGACAATCTGAACTTATTTCAGAGATATAGGCTAAGGGAATAAGTGTCCTTAGCTAATTCATGTTTAGCTGCATCAAAGACAGGAAGACTCGACTTGCAGAAGTTGTATAGGGTCAACCTTATCACGATCTATGCCACAATGCATAAGCAAATCAAAGCACTAATTGGAGCAAGTACTAACACAAGTAAGCACTAGTGCAAGACAGACCACACGAGCTGTACTTATCTTTCCTCCCTCTCCCAAAAAACTGCTACATAGTGAGAAACAGAGGAAGAGCAACATGCCATAGGTAACCAACCACCACAGATAACACCGCAATACTTACCTAAACAGCTAAGAAAGCACCGGCAGGTGAATGTCTAGCAGAAAACCTAACAAGCAGGTGGCTAGGCTGGTTCCCGTAGCACATAACCATGTCTTCGATAGCATTTACGATAAGGCATCATCAGGTGGTTGGGTAGGGACATTACACATCGTACAGCTTCAACTGCCAAGCGTTTCTCGCCCAGCCTGCCGTTCTGCCTTGTCCTCTGCATTCCCGGGGTGGCTTGGGGCTCTGCTGCCCCTCTCCCACATTCAGCAGGTGCCATCTGCTCGAGCAGGTGCTTCCTGGTCCTCCGCGTGCTTTTGCTCGAGCGTTGGTCTGTGGTTTGCGGGTATCAGTCCGTAGTTTTCAGCAGTCATATGTAAGCAAGTAGATTGCTGCTTCTTCAACAAACTCTTCAGACCACACGCCTTGGACCTGTTCTCCTGTGGTCATCCCAGTTTCTATTTCTGATAATCCCAGCCGCTTTCAGCACATGACATCATATCTCTGTAAAGGCGCACTGCGCTGTTAACTGTGGACTACTGCATCCCCTATACCTCTTCATGACATCACACTCTACATTACTGCCTGCTTGGTAACCAGGGACTCATATCTGCTTCCTACGATGGTTACTGCATTAAGCTGCGTTCCCAAATGCATATATGGTATCCTTAATATAGCCATGGGGTGTACTGCGAGACTCCAACCAATTCCCAGGGTAAGTACAGGCAACCACGTGTAAGCAGCCACTGGATTTCATGGGACTCATCACAAGTGACATCTGGGACTCACTCGCTGTGCACGGTACCCGCAGACCTCCCCCTGCCTCCCTTTCCCAGTGCAGGCTGCCTCTCTGGAAGGTACCATACTCTCGAGTTGTCAATGCACACACAATCAATAGAATATTATTACACACAGACAACTATTAAGCCACACATGTTATCACCTCAACCTTTAATCTGCATTTCCATTGTTACAGGTAAAAAGGCAAAGATTACTGCAGAAAGCCTACAACCCATGGGCAGGGAGATCCATGAACTTGGGACTAAGTTCCTGAATCCTGGTCTGTAATTGAAGGCTTAACAAGGTGACAGAAGGACAGTTGTGAATATAATCTTAAAAGATCAAAGGCAAATTTGCAAGTACAAATACCATTCTGCTGGCTTTACAAGCAGAACAGCAAAGGCTGCAACATCTCATTTTCGGCACAATGGACCAGATGGTTTTGACGTGTATGTTGCCTATGGTACCCCTAGGACAGGAATATCCCACTATGTGGCATTTTTATCGAAAAAGGCAGGTAAAGATGAGGGTGTTGACTGTGTCTTGGACTGCTCCCAACTAAATGATCCAGGGGAGCATTGAGAGAATTCCTTCATACCTCTTAACCCAATGGAAATTTCATTTGGAGGAGGGCAGAATTGTGAAAAGAAGGGAGGGGAGAGCAAGGGAAGCCTGTTGTGGTAAGTGGAAGCGAAGTCCAAATTACTTTTGAAAGCAGAGACGTTTTATTCTCTCCCAGATGCACCAACGTTTCTTCAAGACACCTGGGTTTCTGTCTTGGGGGGTTTTTTGGTCTCAAAAGCCTGCATAGTCCATGCAAAGCCCCGCATCGCTCCACAGTAAAGAATGACCATTGCTATATACTGTAACCAGACTGCCAAGGGTTCTGTCCTTCTAGTTCGTGTACTGTATTCTAGATCTAGATCACGCAGATTTGGTGATCCTTGAGCAGAAATGGATCTCCTTAGGTTTCTATTCCACTTGATTTGTGCAGCAAAGTTTAAGAGAAGCCAGCCTCCACAGTCACGACGTTCTCATTTGTTGGGGAAGGCATGGGTTTGGCAAGGGTCAAGATAATGCCCAAGTCTTGCAAGCAGCCCATTGTTCATGCTTAGCTCCACGGTGATGATAAGGATATGATGTTCTCCATGCTCAATTTTACAAGCTTCCTCCAAGGTACTACTGGAATGAGTGTAACGTTGCATGATTTCCATTTCGGATACTATCTGGAACATGACTAGGCCAAAAAATGCCTGAACGAACAGTCTACTTAATACCTTGGGCTAACGAAGCTGCTCTGAAGGCTCAAAGACATGATGCAACTTCTGCTCTAAGATGGTCACCAAAACGTAACCAACCTGAAGAACCAAATTTTTTTAAAAAAAAAAGAAGATAGCACCACATGCCATTTGCCACCTGCATTCAGGACAGATCTTCAGCCACGTTAGGGCCCCCTGTGATACAAACACACAGCAGAGCCAGGCTGCGCAAAGTTCAGCTCCTGGTGCAAAACAGCAAGAGAAGGAGGAGGACAGAATAATCTCCAGCCCAAATTAGAGCAGCTACTGGGCTGCTGTATGTCAATTAAGACACCCCTCAAGAGCTGTTCAGCCTTTCCAGAGCGCTGCCCGTTGGGGCTGTGCCCCCTCCTACCTCTGGCGTGCTGCCGGCAGGCAGGGGGGCGGGCAGGGGAGGGAGGCAGGTGCCCTGGCTTGGTGCCACGGGGGATTCCCCTTCAGCGGGGCAATCCTCAGCTGCTCCTCCTGGGTGGAGATGCCCAGGGATGAGGATCTCGCGACAAACAGAACTATATTTAACAGGAAAGGGAAAATTCCAATAGTGTTGGCATCCTCTTCTTCCCCCAAGACACACAAGTAAAACGCAAACCAGGATAAAGCTCACAGACACCAACCGCAGGTGACACCAGTGAAGTTTTTTTCTTTGCCAAATCAACATGTGATTTTGGATTTTGATACATCCCTTCAAGGCTTTATTATGAGTATCTAAGAAGAGATACGTAGATATGACTTGCAGTACATGTTTTAAATTAGTTAGCCGATGACCATTCACCTTGCACAGGCTGTGGTCATTATTGTGTTGGGCAGAGAATCTGCAAATCCAGGGGCAGAGAGAAATGCTGCGCAAAAAAATGGCGACGTAACACAAACCATTTCCCTTGAGATACAGGCAAGATATCTAGCAGCCAGAGTACTTGAGAATCGTATTAGCAGAGGCAGTGACTGACGGCTGGGAAGAGACTGGATGGGATTAATGCGTATACCTTGTAATTTTGAGCAGTACTCCATTACCACCATTACAGACACCGGGTACAAGCGGCTCACCGCGGCTGAATGCCAGGCGCCTGTCAGGACTCCAAAGCAGTTCAGGCTCAAGTTTACAGGATTTCTCCCAGGCGCACTCCCCGCACCTGAACAAAGGCATCCCTCCACCAGCACTCCGCAACTGGCCCCTTCGATGCTGAGAAATTCACAACGTCTGAACAAAACAGCTTCCAGCTCAGCCTGGTTCAACGGCAACCTGCTCCACTTCTGGCTGTTTTGCCTATTCTATACCCATTCAGGCGAGCTGGAATTCCAAATTCTTGCAACAACGTCATGTGAAACTACTACTGGACCTCAAAATTCATCTGGGGTTTCTCAAAATGATGCAACCCTGTCAAACTTTCATATTAGAATTCCTCTTCTGCATCTCTTTCTCGGAACCTCCCACCAATACTTTTAAACACTTCAGTGGATGGTTTTAGAAGCCCAAAATTGAACTTCTATCATCATGCCGATACAGTTTTGGTGCCTCTCATATTTTTGACTACAAGCACCAATACACGTGGATGTGCACGGATCCCGATACTGCTGCCTTTGAATTATAATGCCATGGTTCTCATACAGGTTTACTCTGCATTTGTAAACTATACCCTAGTAAGCGCTTTGTATTTAATTTAGTTGTTCTAACAATCGCATGATGAAGCAACTTGGAATATTTTCTGGATTGCAGCTCCACACGGCTCTCAAACCTTAACCATCCAGCATGCTCGAGAAGAGTGCCCGGGGAGAGGAGGGGCTGTGCACCAGCTCCTAAAGCTGGAAGCAGCAAAGTGCCATCAACACGGCACCGAGGCCCCGACAAAAGACCTGGGGAGGAGAGGCAAAACCCAGGATTTGCTCCGGACGAGGGTGCAACCAAGGAATTGCGTGAAAACATTTGCGTAGGGACCAGGATGAGTAGCAACATGGGCATCTCTGTGGACATCTGTCACAGTCCAGACTCAAGCAGCTCGTTAAATCGCAGTCCCCAAGTTGAAAGTGATGCAGTAAAATAGCCGTTTAAGGCCACCTTTTAAACTCCCCTCAAGCTGGGCTCCGTTTATGTTAACTCCCAAAAGGACGAGCACAGGTAGTGTCCTATTTTTGCTGGCCACTCTGCATGTATGGGGGACCCTGCATCACCCCCACCCCGGCAAAAGGAAAGGAGCAGGGGAGGAGAGATAAGAAATTTTTGTTGTTTTGTTTGGTTGGTTGTTGTCGTGTGTGGTTTTTTTTTTAAATCAAAGCAGCTCTGTGTTCAGAGACAGCTTAAGGCTGCTTGCATAGCTCAGAAAAAAATCTGGCTCAGTATCAATACATTTACTTTTTTTACCCTCTAATAGTTTACATAGCATAGCTATAAACCCTGAGAGCAATACATATGGCTCCAACTAATTTTACATCCCTTCGCTCTGTTCTATGAGAAACTAAAGGTCCAAGTGAAATACAGAAGTGGCAGAAGGTTGAAGAGTCTCGGCAATTCTGACTGCGTCTTACACTCATATCTAATTACGAAGCATCTCCAGTACTAAAAAAAATATCCAGAAAGAATAATCTACCGTTGTCTTTCTCAAAAAACACCCCCCCAACCAAGAAACCCCATGAGTCACATAAATATACTTTCACACATTTACAAGGGTCAGTATAGCCATATGCATAAGCAACACACTAATTAATAAATCGAGAACACACTTTAGGGACACGGAAAGCTGTTTCATTCAAAAGCATATAGCTAGTTTTCATTTTTGTTTCTACCGTTAGCAGCACAACTGTAAAAACTCCAAATATTTCTTTAGACAGACTGTTTCAAATATTTAAATTAAATTCCTTGATCTTTGCATTAAATGCTTTTTAATATTCACATTAATGTTGGTTGCTTCTCCCTTTTCTACAGATGGTATCACCTACCAGCAGAGCACTTTGCTCTGCTCCTGGCTGGGGAGGGCGACCTCGCATGGGTCACAGCTCCACGTCTCAGTTTCTCTCTATTTGAGAAGCAGAGTGCCTGATACCACATCCAAAGTGCTTTTCTTTCACTGCCAGCTATTATTAAATAAAACAGAAGCAAAGCATAGGATTGCATTGCACCTCTAATTTGAAAATTCTTCAGTTAGAAATTTTGAGCATTTAGCTGAACCGCTTAGTTTGTTCAGTTGCACGTACTCCAAATTGCCCTCAGCAACAAAGGACTGATGTGCAGACATAGGTAAAAAAGAAACACTGCATTTAAATTAAGACTAATTTCAAGAGCCTCATATTTAAAAAGGAAAGCAGTCTCTGAAGATGTCAGCTGCTATAGAATGCACTGGCAAATCATACTTGCAAAAGATAAGCTTTTTTTATGGCTTTGAAGGGAAAGTGTTCGATAGACAGAGTCGATGGACAAATGAGTGCTCCAATAGAGGGCACAACTTTACACAGTGGCGTAAAGGCAAACCACTGAGGCTTTTTTTTTTTTTGGAAATATTTCAAAGGTCGTGCTTACATATGCAAGGGCTTCAGGATGGATTTTAGGAACCTAGTCAAAAAACACAGACTACGTATTTACTAGCTATTTTGTCTGAGGGATAGCAGAGCAAGAAAGGAGACAGGAAAAAATTATACGCAGAACAAGTCCAGCAGTGTCGCATAAATAGCTGAGAAGTGTCCATCACTCCAAAGCACAACAAAAACATCACTGCTCTCTATTCCCACTTGAGACTTGTACCTCGCTGCAGACAGAGAGTTTGGTTCATCGAGCTGAGCTGTTTGTCAGTCAAGACGGCTGAAAGCCATCACACGCTCCGCCAATGGCAAGCCCGCCTCGGCGGGTGGCAAGGAGGGGACCTCCCTTCCCCGCACCCCGGGCGAGTCCTGCTCCCGCCCAGACAGGGCGCTGGGATCCTAGCAGGCGCCTGGGATTCTAGTGTGCAAACCAGAACTACTCCCATAACCCTCCTTACTTTTAATTCATTCAAAAAACGTTCCAGACATAGCACCCACTCATGTTTCACAGGTCCAGTTCCTAATTTTCAGGCTTCTCTAGTTTACCAATACCTGTACCTTTATGGCAGGAGGATGGGGGCAGTAATCCATAGAATGAATGGAATGGGAGGAATCAGTCAACATCAAGCCTTACAGGATGTAAATATTTAAGAAAACAGCCGCTGATACTTGTGCCACCATTCCATGTAAATTTAAAGATTCATCACTGACATAGATAATATTGCCTTTTAAATACAGCAAAAGTTAAAATATTTTAGAAGTCCTAAATCCCTGCATGTGATTAATGGTACCTTGAAACACTCAGGAGTTTTTGGTGTACATTCAGAGCAGAATAGCAGAAAGGTATGTTCTATTTATTGATATATAACACACAAATCCTGCTGCAAGGATGGATTATAATAGCTAGGCTTAACCCTAGAAGGTTTGTACTAAGAAGCTTTTTTTTTTCCTTGTTTCAACAACGTGTTTCATTTGGTGGGCAGGACAAGAACCCTTCTTTCTTCAGGAGATGCGTTTCTTGATGGGCTACAACACAATTACATCAACTAAACCCCAGCTATTTCTGTTAATGCATTTTTATCAAGCCAGTATTCGGACACACATCTGAATCACACAGAAAATTTTGTAACTGTGACTGCACTTTACATATTGCTGGTCAAAAGGGAATTCTCAAGAGTTGAGGGTTAAAAAAATATAAAAATCTACCGTTGCGACTTTCTAGCAGCATCACAGAGAAATGGGAAAATTAGGCAACCGGTTTTAGATCCATATACTGATGTTTTGCAATTCTCCGTTCATGGCTCCTTTCACATGCTTAAAACTCGGTTCAGGTTAAGAAAAGAGAATTTGCCAAATACCTCCCTGGTCAGCCCAGTAGTCAGCTGTAAAACTAGTCTAAATTTCAGTGAGGACAGCTCACACATCACACCCGTTCTCCAGCCTGACTTTTGTGGGCTGCAGTCCCTCCAAGACAAGCATCCATCCAATAGGATGCTCATTTTAGAGGTTTGCATCTGGAAATTCAGAGTCATGAAAACCAGCTGTTACACAAACTTGGGAAGTTTGCAAAAAAGACAGCTACTTCTTTGTCCACTTACACCCCGCTGTCAGCTCCACAGGTGGTTAAGTGATACAAGTCTGCAAAAATCCATGATAATCTGCACACGCCGCACAGAGTTTGTATGTGCTGATCTCATTCCTCCCTAGACACAACCCTATCCCACTTTGTTTCAAACCTAGAGTACGTCCCTTTCCCATATTGAGGTTGTTCAGCCTGCGTAAAGTGAAAAAGTATGTATCTGCACCCATACACAAGACCAAAATATTTTTTTTAAATGCAGGTCTTTAAAGTGACGTGTATCACTTTAAACTCTTTACTGTTACTGCAAGCATCACAACAAGGAACTAGCTTGGGGAAAAGAGCCTTTTATTTACATTCTTCATTTCAAAGAACACTTTGTATAGATGCTTGCACTGTATTTCCCTTCAGTGTTAAAATCTACAGGAAACCAGAGAGAAATCAGACTGTCAAGTAAGTTTTAAAGCAACAGAGAGTTGAAGAAACTCTAAGAAATACTTAATGTTACAGTCAGTATTTTATCACTGTCACAGTTTTGAGCTGATAAAGCACTAAATCCTCAGACTAAATGAACTAGCATGGTAGCACTAAACCAGAGAAGATGAGTTTTGTGCGTAATTTCAAAAACCTACCTCTGTGTCACACGGCCGAGAACCTTGGTACGGAGCTTGTTTCACAGTCTTTGCATTTTACTAATGAGTTTACCATGGGAATGAACAAGAATGCCCACAAACACTCCCAGGTGAGCACCTGTATTTACAGTATTTACACCACTACCGGCTCATGGTTCTGGAGGAAACCCACATAAAATAATTGTACCTGGCCAATTTCTAGAAGGCAGTTAATTATAATAGAAAACCAGGTTGATAAGATAAGCAAAGTGACAAAGGCTACAGCAAGTGCACTACCATAAGTGACCATTAAATGTACTGGGATAAAAAGTTGAAATATCTGGGCAGAAAGTAGATGCGAAGCTCAAGTCTGGCTGTACAATACACAGAAAAAACAAATTTCAAGCATCAAAACCCCAGATCTCCCACCAACACTGAATTCATATAAAAATGGAGGGAGAATTAAAAAAAAAAAACACCAACAGAAAAAAGGCTGAAGAAGAAAAGGAAGAAATAGCTCCTATAGAATCCACTTCAGGACATCTATATTTTGTTTTATTAGACAACATGTAACCGTACAGGATTATGTGACTTAACATCTTGAAGTAGCTAGCTCAGCTGCACAGTAGCACAGAGTGTTCTACACAAGAACTGTATTAGCCAGATCAAACCATAAAGTATTAATATAGGCTCAGGAAGAACCACAACACCTTATCAACATCCTATTATGTAACTTTGATTTACAAGAAGTTTTGATCCTGCACATTCTGATAACAGGATATATTAAATATAAGATGTACTGCAAAACTTAAGCACATATAGGGCAGAAACTCCAGAACAAGTATATTCACGGTTATTTTCACCAAGATTTATTTACATCACACTTAAAGGTTTAAAAATAATGATCCCCCACAGCAGCAGGAGAAATACTGCCTATCTATCAAAGCAGAAACTAATGAAAACAACGCACAGAACCATCCTGTTCATGCCCAAAGACTTACTAAAAACCATAAATAAATGACATCGGCATTAGAATCACTTCCAAATCCCAGTTGCGCGTATTTTACCTAAAGCGCTAGCTGGATTTAGCCGAGTTTTATTTTAATAGGTATTTTGGAGAAACAGACTTCAAACCTTACACTTAATTCTCCACGACACAAAAGCACGTGCACACATCTGCAATCAATGACTTTACAAAGCGGACTCTCAACAGGATTCCCAAAAGGCATCTCTATCCCCCTTCCTATGAAACCAGAAAGATTTGGCTTTATAACGGAGGTTATCACCTTCACCACCTTGGGAGGACTGACACACGTAACTCACTGACAGAGTTAAAGGCTAGCAGGTAAAAAGTGACAGGTTAAATAAGCCTTATTTTACAACTAACTGCTGTAGATTTCTGAGTTACGGAGGAACAGTGAACCCCCACCAGATCAGAGCTCCCTCAGCTTTCCTTGGTGTAAGCCAGAACAGAGCAAAAACTGCACAAAATCCAAGCGTGGAGGGAAAAAAAAAAGGCCAGTTTCCACCTAACACACTTTGGATCCAGTCTTTAAACCGTAGGTCTGTGTTTAAAACGGTGACTAAGCCTCCGGAAGTAGGAGCGATGGACAAATCGACCAAAACTAGGGAAAAAAGGGGCAAAAAATAATTAAAAAAAAAAAAAAATTTTAAAAAATCCAAGTAGCCCCAAAAGCAGAGACCTACCTTCCCGCGGGGCCCTGCCCAGGAAGAAGGCGTATTGCCGGCGCCGCGCTCCCTGCCCGGGGGCCGCAGGGCACCCCCGGGCCCGCTCCCGCTCCCGCCCGGGCGGGCGCTGCCGGCGCGGGGCGGGGCGGGGCGGGCAGGTGCGGCGGCGCTGCCGGCCCGGTGGGGCCCGGTCCCCGCGGCAGGCCGGGGGCGGGAAGGCGGCCTCCCCCCGCCCCACAGCGGCACCCGCGACATCAAATACAAATAATAATAAAAATAATAATTATAAAAAATAAAAGGGGGAGGGGACGGCGCCTTTTTACCCTGCTGGCTCGTCCCGCTGCGGTCGTCACGAGCCTCCTCCCGCCCCGCGCTCGGCGACGGCGGCGACAAAATGGCAGCCCCGGCGGCTGGCAGTCATGTCGGAGAGGGCGCCCGGGCGCCCCGCCGCCCGGCCCCGCCGCCGCAGTGCCGGCGGGAAGGCTCCCTCCGCCAACGCCTCATGTCGCACTTCCACACACCGCCGCTACCCCCGGCCTGCCAGAGCGGGAGCCGGCGGGCGGGCCAGCGGGGCTCCCCTCACGGCCCGGCGGGGCGGGCAGGACCGCCGCCCGCGCCCGGCCGTTCCCTCCGCCGCTGCTGAGGAGGAGGAGGAGGAAGGGGGGGGGGGGGAGAGAAAAAAAACATGGCGCCGCGTCCTACTTGCGGTGTGGCGCCGGGAGCGGCTCGGCGGGGCGGGGGGTGCGCTCGGCGGCCGGCCCCGCTCGCCTCGTTGTGCCCCCCGCGCCCGAACAATGAGCCCCCGCGGGCCGCGCGGGGCCGGGCCGCGCCTCGCCTCACCGAGGACGGCGGCGTGTGCCGCGGCGGTGGCGGGAGCCCTCCTCCCCCCCCCACCTCCCCGACCTCCTCCTCCTCCTCCTCCTCGCCCAGGAGTTTTTAAACTTTAAAGCGCAGGTTACATCGACCTGCCCGCCTTTGTCCCTCGGACACCGCGCTCGGCCACCGAAAAGCCGCGGGGCCGCGTCCCGCCGCCTTGCCTCCGCCCTACCCCCAGCACCCCCCGGAGAGGTACGTTCCCCCCTTCTTCCCCTTCCCCTTCCGCGGCGGCGGGGCCGGGGCGCACCTCGCCCTCCCCGGCCATTATGCAAGGGCCTGGCGGCGGCGGCGGCGGGCCCCGCCGGGGGATGGCGGGGCGGGGAGGGGAGGGGAGGGGGCTTCCCCGCCGCGGCCCTCAGCCTCCCCGCGCCCCGAGTTCGCGCCCCACCGGAGCGGGCTCGGGGCCCCGCCTGCCTCGGGCACCCCCCGCCGCCGACTCTTTTAGGGTGGGTTGTTTTTTTTGTTGTTTTCGTTTTTGGTTTTTTGTTTGGTTTTTTTTTTTTTTTTTGTCCTGACAAAGTTTTTCTCCCTCTCGTTTATTCCGCGAGACGCGGAACAACAACCTGAAGTCCGGCCCCGGGGGAAGGGGGGGGGGAGAAAAACACGCACACGCACACATCCAGCCTTTTTGTGCGTGTGTGGGGATGGAGGGGGTGGAGAGTGCGTTTATTTCTTGCAATATTTTTTTTATTCAACGCTCGCGCTACCGGCGGCGATACCCGATCGCCAAAAACGCTAAGCATTGGTTTAAAATTCTTTTCTTTTATCTTCTCAGCATCTGGAGAGAGGGAGAGAGAGAGAAAGGGCGCGTTCATGAGGACTACAAAGTTACAAATATGGCTCCCCAGTCTCTCTTGCCTGATCACTGCAAAGAAATGAAGACGCACTTTAAACTAAACCATTTGCAACTCACTCGCAGTCCCTGCCTGCCTCTCCCTGCCCAGCACCCAGTACAAATATTTGCGAACTAAACACGCCAAGAGAGGAGCACCAACTTATTTTTATTTAATGCACGGCGAGCCCCCTCGAAGGCATCGCACACCGGCAGAGTCAGGAGCAGCCTCCAGTTTCCCCCTAGACCACAACGCGTGCGCCTTCGGGCACCCCCAAATTGGGGTGCACAGCCACACACACACACACAGGTAGGCACCTCAAGGGCAGCAGCGGCCCCGCCGACCCCCCCCCCGCCGCCGCCGCCGCCGCCGCTGCTGCTCCCCCCCCACCCCCCGAGCCCCACGGGGTTGGGATGTACCCCCCCCCCCCAAAAAAAAATGTGGGATGGATTTTTATTCTTTTTTTTTTTTTTTTTTTTTTTTTTGCATTGCTTACATCTGAGGGCGTCCTGTTCCGCAGCTCTAAGTGGATCCTCTTCTTCATGTCCATCTCCGTGGCTGGCGGGAGTCGCTCGCTGTCCCCGGCTCCGCTCGTGCAGTGACACCGATGGAGACCCCCCCAAAGCCAGCGCGGTGAGGGACTTTGAGGGCTCAACCAGCTCCGCTCGGAATCCCGAGCCCCAGCACCGCGGCGAACACTAACCTGATAACTGCGGAGGCGGGCGCTCCCGGGGGCTCCGGCCTGATTGACGTCCGTCCCCGCCAACCGCGGCGCCGCAACGCGAGGCCGGAGCCAATGGGGCGGGCAAGGGGCGGTGGAAGCCAATGGGGGAGCGGCGAAGCCGGCCAGGGGGACAGCCCGGCTGGGAGCGGAGGATCATTCCGTGCTGGTGGCTGATGGGGAAGGAGCGGCGGCGGCTCCGCGGTGGGGATGGGGTGCGCGCTGCCTTCTTTCCCGCCCCGCTCCGCTCCCCCGCCTGCCGGATCCTGGGGGAGGCGCCGAGGCGCAGGGCGGGGAGCGGCGCTAGAGCCGGAGCCGCCCGGGCAGGGGCGCGCAGCCAGGAGGGAGGGAAAGGTGCGGAGCGGGGCGGCGGAGGGGCGGCGGAGCGCGAGGAATGGCGCGCGGGCCGCTGGCGGCGGGGGGGCGGGGAGAGCGCGAGGCGGCGGGGGGGCGGACCGGCACGCGGGGGAGGGGCGCCGATCTCCTCAGCGGCGGCGCTGGCCGTGAGGGGAGGCCGAGCCGCCCTGCTCTGCCGGGCGCTCCGCCGGGCTCTGCCCGCCCCGAGCGGGGTCCCCGCGGCAGGCCCCGGCGGGAGAGCGCGTAAGGTGTCGGCGCTGCGTGTGCCGGGGGTCAGCGCGGGGGGTTGCCGCTTGGGGTCCCTCCCCTGAGGGTGAACGGGCTGGAGGGGCTGCTGAGGGCTCTGGGCAGAGAGAGGGAGGACAGGGAGGCGTTGCTTGTGCAAAGAAATCCCGGGTCGGTCGATTCCCTCTTGGAAAAGCTTCCTTGGAGATGCTTGTAGCTGCTCTGAGTGGGTCACCAGAAGCCGTGCAGTCTCCCGGAGGCCTGCTCTTGCTGTTACTCACGTCCAGTTGTTGGATGAAGTGGTGGGGCAGGGCCTGTGGTGCCAATAGGAGGTATATTCTCCTGTATCTTTTGCCAGGCAGACCTCTGAAATGAGCCTCTGGCAGGGCTTGCTATCTGCGTCGGGTATTGGATCCACAGCGTTCTGACAGTGGTGAAACCCCACACTTGCGTGTTTCCATGTACTTGTGACGGGTTTTATCAAACATAGGGGACTGTTTTTGTTGGGCGTAGCAGGTGATAGGTAAAATGTGCTTCGTTTGCTTGGTGATATTCCTGCTTGTCCCTTTGTGCAGGGCCACTGGAGTTTCGGTGGACTTGTTAACCTTGCCTTCACCTCAGGTGGTTGAAAAAGACAGGGTTGTAAAAATCCCTGAGAGTTGTTTGAAACATTTGGTATTCAGTATCAACAAAAAGATGAGAATTGCTGGAAAACTGTCTGTCTTGTCAAAATATTTTGCAGTGCAGGATGGAGATACTTCTTTTACCTGTGTCGTCTGCGGATAAACTGTAACGAATGCAGTTGACAACTAAGCACGAGCTCTGTTGAGAGTGTGTGAGCTGGGAGAAAGGTCAAGCTGGAGCCAGCTTAAGGTAAAAAGTGTAATTTATAGCACGGTACCACTAGTATTCCGCAACAGGTTAATATTTTTGTGATGGTTTAGGGCCTCATGATTTCGCTGTTAGAGCCGTTGGATTTCGGTTTTGTCTGTGGCATGGACAAGTCATTTGATTTATTGTTCTGTGGCACTGGTTTCAACATAATTGAAGTTACTGCAGTAGTTTTAGAATATAAACTTTACAAAGTGTTTAGGACTTCAGGATCAGGGTGAATTTTATTTTAGCTCTGTTTTAAATTCTCCTTTACAGGTATGAACAAAGGTGGCCCCTGGGCTGAGGCTTCACAAAGGAAGGTTTGGTCTGGAATTTGTTTTCATGGCACAGGTGAAGACCTTTGGAAAAGAACTTTTATCGTGGAAACAAAGTGTCTATAAGTACTAACTAAACCAACAAAATATTTTTAAAAAAAGTTTCTGAGAATACAGAGATACTTTTCCTTTTTCCTTTGTTTTCTCAGAAGGAAGAATGTGTTGTGTGTTCTAATTATATAAAGTTGTAAAAAATGCCCCCCTCCAAACAATTGGGGGAAACTTATTCAAAGTTCAAAACCAAAATTAAATGTTTAAACCTGTTGGTTTCCCCTCTGCCCCATTCATGTGCACGCTGTTTGTATTGCAAGGGTTTGAGAAGTCTTGAGAACTGTTTGGAGAACTAAAAATGAATGGAAATGTTCCACAGGCCAAATATCTAAACATCCTATCACAATGGTAAATAAATTTTAAATAACATCTTTGCAGAGTACAGATTTTCTTAAACAAACAGCAACAAAAAAAAATCTGGTCACTCGACTGACTAATACTTTTAGGATACGAAAAAAGTAAATCAGCTTTAAAAATGGATATGATTATGCCATTTAAGCTAAGGATCCGGTTTTGTTCTCTTTGTAATAAAGGAAGAAACTCTTACATTTTGATGAAGCAATACTAAGTCTTAGTCGGGGAATTTTTATTATGTGTTTCTATGAATAAAGCTGTCAACTATCTGTTATAGATGTCATTGATTAGAAATACTGCGTACTGACACAATGTATGGAATCCTGTCTTGTCGGAGTCCTTAACATAGCGGAGCAGCAAAAGTGGTCTGAGCCCTGCTTACGATGGTGGGAAACTGCTCTGTAGGATCCCTGGTCAGTCTCCCGTTGGAAGATCAAAATATTCTCCCTTCTTATCTGTATGTTCTGGTTTTCAAAGCTCAAGTACAAAGAAGTTAATATTGTGAGTAATCACTGTAATCGCTACAGTTAATGTTTGATTTTTGTACACGGTTCACATATTTGTCCAATTTCTTGATTGCTCAAAGTAACCTGTTGTTAACTGTACTAGATTTCCTGAAAAGCTAAATATGGGTTTGCATGATCATATGTCAGAATCCTGGGCCAAAATCTAAAATATTAAAACCACTCACTATAGAAACTTCAGTTACTGCTGAGCCTGAGTTAGGGTCTCATGCACTTCTATATGATTATCTTTCAGGTATTTTCTGATCTAGCCTTAAAAACTATTTAATGTAACTGCAATTTGGCCAATTAGATGATTTCATCCGCAGTTTATATTTTGTTATGGGTGGTTCTCCATGTTTCTTTTCTTTCCCTTTTATTTTTTTAATTTTTTTTTTAACATGAATACTGCAGGCTTACATTACACAAGTTTTGTGTGAAGGGCTCCTATACGTTAAGCATATGCATCATGTGTGAAATCCTACTGTGTTCTATGTCTGTAAAATTGCTGGGTAGCTGAGCGTTTGCTGAAATGAGCTGCTGATTGTTTTTTGTGGCTTATAACACTCCTTTGTAGATCTGCTGGTATCTTGTTTGTCCTTGCTGCATCTAGACAATGCATTCCTTCATGTTTTCTGTAACATCTTCTTCAGTCATTTCTGTGTATGTAGATACGGTAACTGGAAAGAGAAAATTCCGTTCTTAAATTGTCCTTCTTCCCGCCCTTAACTTCCCCACCCCCCAGCATAGCTGGAGTGTTGGTCATTAAGGGGAATTTAGAGCAGTATTGATTGCTGGTATCCAGGAATTCTGGGGAAAAGGGACAAAAATGAGCATTGGGAAACTATATGAATTTTCTGACAGCACAAATTTACACTTTGAGACCCTTAAAATCAATAGGGGAGTGCTATAGGCAGAATAAAAAAAGAAGAAGAGCTCAAGACATTGGATGAATAAGCTCTGGAGCTTACTACCGTTTTAAGAGGCTTGGGTGTTGGTGCTGTGCCTTCTGTCTGTTGTTCAGTTGTTTAAATCTCTCCCAGTAATGGATAGCAAGGTGTAAACTGAGTGGTCAAGTCTAAACCCAGAAGGGTTTTTGTCTGCTGTTATTTGCTCATTTTTAAAACGTAATCAGCCCTTGGAGGGAGTTGGGCAAGTTCAAAACAGTATGTTTTTCAGTGCTTGCTTCTGGGACCTGTGTATAATTGCTCTGGTATATGAGTGATTCCCATTGGTTTCTGCATTAATTGCTTGCAAATACTCCACATTTGTGTCACAATATTCTGTTTTCTAGCAGTGTTTCAAGTAAGAGATTGATCCTCAACTGGGAAGCTTAGACAAGAAATGAAGAAAGGGGTTTTTTTTACAGCAATGTATGGAATGGGAAGCAGCTGTTTTAAGTTAGCAAATTAGGAGAAGAAGAGGTGAATGCATCTCATGTGTCTCAAAACTGGCTTTTTTTCCCAGAATTGAGTGTTATTTCCCTTTTTATTTGCACAATATCAGGCATACCCATGGAGCCTAGAAATTCCTAATTAACAAGCCAAGGGAAGAAATTGTTTCACACATTTTTGCTGATCTATGGGAATGGACTGATCAATATATACACCCATAAACCTTCCATAACTTGTACACCAGTTTTTAAAATAGTTTAAATAGTTTTCTGCAAGTCTTTTGCAGTATGTCACCCCCCCCATCCCCCCAATTTCTGTTTGTCAAATGTGTTGTTTCTGTATTTTCTACCGAAACTGGTTGTTGTAGTTGGCACGCTTTTAGGACAGGGTTTAGATGAGTTTTGGAGATTGTGGGGTTTTTTGGTGGTGGTTTTTTTTTTTTTTTAAAAAAACCAAGAGATGCACTGTCTATTGTCTCTTTTTGTGAAAAGGATTCTTAAGACTATTCATTAAGTTTATTCTTCAGTGTTCTTTAGATAACTAGGCAATTCCTCACGTAAACTGGCAAATTTCTTTGGATTTCTTTTCTGAGGCATTAATCATTTTATTATGAAGGTAGGATGACATCGTTACAAATACATGCTTTTTATGGCTTTGATACTTCATTTTACTGTACAGGATTTAACAAATGAAAAACAATTGCTTGGTTAGTTCCAGTGGCTTATAATACATATTATTTATTTTGTAACTGAATATTCAGCCATTCTTACTGCTGTTGGTCTTCCTTTTACAAACTGTCCTGTCCCTGATCAACTTCAGAACTTTTGTAAAATCTCATTAATTAGACATTGTAAGCCAAAAATATTATGGATTAGCTTAATTGCTAGATAAACCTTCAGGATAATTTGGGGGAAAATGTGTGTATACCGAAATCAGGACATCATGAAAGTGAAAAAATCCTAAATTGAAGAAATAGCATAACTTTGAAGTCAAATGAGGAGGCCATGCAGCTTTTCCGAGTAGTTTGTAGAAAATCAAAATACAGCATTATTTTTTTTTAGCCTGTCATAGATCTGTGAGTGGGTCAACACAGAAGTAGGAAAAGAACTTTAGAGATTCTTGCAAAACTCCTGATAAAATTCCCTTAAAAAAGCTGATAAACTCAGATGTGGTATGGCAGCATAAAACACAAAATCAGAGGTAGGAAAGGAAAATGACAATTTTTAGTACAAAAAGTTTTAAGAAGGTTACATACCAGAATTCAAAGCTAAAAATACGTGTTAATGTATTTTGTAACTAAGGTGGAAAATACAGTGGATGATGACATCAAAATGAAACTGTATAAAATTAAGTTTATTGAAGAGAGTTTGCAGGACTGATTTAGTTGTTCCTGAAGATGACAAGAGAGATTTGGAGGACTCTAACTAAACTAGAAAATGTGGAGATTCTTGTCAAATCTCTGTGTTGGGATAAATAGAAAGGTGGGTTGCCTTTTTTTTTTTAATAGCAGTTTGTCTGAGTTGCTTAAAGCAACAAGAGCATGATGTCAGGTTTTTACAAGGGCTGCACACCAGCAGTGTAAACGTAGTTGAAAGTACAGCAGCCGTACTGTTCCACTAGGACAACTTTCAGGAGTATTTGACTAGTTCTGCTCTTCTCAGGGGGGTGGTGGGGGAAGGAAATGTACTTGTAGTTTTTATACTTTACAGAATGATTAGGTTTTGATTTAGCAGAAGTACTTCAAAAGAACGGAGTGCATTTCTTTCTTACACTCAAAATAAGAAATACCTGCTGTAGAAAGCTTATTGTACAAAACTTGCTGCAGTGGATGTGGGAGCTTTGAAGTCTGACAGTTTAAGTAGTGAAGATGAAAGTGAGGACAGTTCTTGGGCAGGGGATTTCAAGAGGAACGTGATTCATGGGACATACTTACTAGCATAATTACCAGTGCAGCTGCCGTAGTAACTTCTGCCAGTACTAAAAAAATCTGTCATGTCCAATGCTCTATTGGTCATAGCGTAAGTGATAAAGATGGGAGCAGCAGAAGTGTAATACTTTGTTTCATGTGCCAACTTCAGACCAGTGTACGCGGATGGAGCTATTTCTGCCAGGTTTCAAACTGACAACAAAGCTTCACAGGATTTCCTAAAGTGTTGAGGCTGGGCTAAAATTTTGGTATTGGAGGTGGTAAGATTTTGTTTTGTGTTTTCTGTAAATGCTACTGAAAGGGCCGGTATTCAGAGGGACTGAATTACTCTGATAATGAGTAAAACCTGTTGAATTGAGGCAAGAAAAAACCCCAACCCTTAAACATAATACCTTCTATTTTTGCACTTCATTACACAAGGTTTTATTTCAGTAATAAATTCATTTGTTTCAGTATTGTAATAAATAGGACTTTTCTACTTCTCTCTGTGATAATACTTTCTATTTGCCATTCCTTAAACTGCAGGTCAGACTTTTCATTTATTAGTATTTGTTTCCAATTATGTTGAATGGAACATTTCAGAGTTGATCCAAAATGGAATTTGGAGTTAGGAGCTCTTGAAAAATTTGTGGGGACAAGGGATAAGGAATGTTTTACTAGACTCAGGCTTCCTTTTAATATAAATACTAGTTAAAAAAAAAAAAATTACTGGGAAGTGGGTGAATTCTGAAATACCAGCCTCAAAACGTTATTCTCTCTCACTAAGGTGTCATCAAAACTCACTTTTCTAGCACTCAGTAAGTGCAATTTCCACTTAAAATTGTTAGTCAGAGCAGTCTATTTAACTGCCTAGCCCCAACATCTGCATTAGCAGATCATAAAATTTCATCTGTGCGGTAGAAATAATTATTCTGTCCTATTTAAGAGACTACTTGGCTTCCTTCCTAGCTGTTCTGAGTATCAGCGATGCATACGTACACACACACAACCTTCCTAATTTCATTCAGTCTTCCTTACCCTCTTCAAAGAATTGCCAGGATTGCTCTTCTCAACCTCTCATCTGCCTGTTGCTTCGCTTTAGTCATTTCCACCTCCCATTTCTTAGGAACTTACCCCCTACAGCTTGTTTGGCATTCTTGAGCAAAGGCTTTTGTGGCTTGATTCAGGAAAGAGGTAAAGAGGGAATCAGAAGTTCCAGTATACGAAGTTACTGCAAGATTGTTAGTTATTTCATGAAAACGTTCTGTAAGCATCCCTGACTGTTGCCCCTGTTGACTGCTGTGGTACAATTCCTACAGGCTTAAATTCAGGCACAATATGAGTCCTGCAGTAGTCCTACTATAGGACTGAGCTCTACTGTAGAGCGAGACTCCCTGTACTCCTCCCAAGCACCTCCTGACTGCAAACAGGGCGACAGTAAGTAGTGAAGTTCTGTAGCTTCCATGTCTGGCATGTATATGTATGCGTTGGGGCTCAGCCCTAATAAAGTGACCTTTTTTGTGGCAATTATATTGCCTATTTTCTTCGTCATAGATGACTATCAGTTTATGGAATGAGAGTCACGCAGCATTTTTGAAAATGCCATTAAAAATTAAGATTCTCTACAAAATTTATTTTTGCCTGAAGGTTCTGTGGTTGGTTTGGTTTTTTTTGGTTTTTTTTTTAAACAATGAAAACCCCAAGCCTGAAAATTGTAGTTTAATCCTTTTCCTGTGCCCTCTTCGAACCTCTTTCCAATATGGAAAGCAGGTGAAAACTGATTATTTTTAAAAAAAATCTAAATAATCTCCTTTTGAAGCCAATGAAACAAAAGTAGTTCTAGTTCTATAATGAAAACTACAGTTTCAGCTGGTGTAAAAAATCAGCTCATCCCAGAGTGGTTTTCCTCAAGAATTAGGTCTTCACAGTCTCCAAAGTAGGTTAACAAATAGAGCTTAATAATCCTTTAGTTTCTGTGCTTTTCTTTGTGACCTGTTAATTTTTCTGCCTAATGTAAAGGTAAGGTGCATTGTACATCTATCACTTTTTTTGCCCAATTACATAAATAATTCCATTGTTAATCTTGGAGGTCAATCACCGGTGGCGATAGAATATGAAACTCCTGTTTTAGCCAGCGCTCTGAAAGAGGATTTTGCAATTCTTGTAATGGTTCAAAAACTCCTTGAGCCAGAGGCAAAGCCGGCCAATGGATTGGTAACTATGAAGAATCATAGAGTCATTCATAACGATGAATAATATCCATGAGACATACAAACTAGGAGGAAGACTCGCATCCATTTTCTAGATGGGTAAATTGAGCTGAGGTAAGCGGTGTGTACATCATGTGGGAAACCTAGATGGATCACAACTTATAAATCCTAACTGACGGTAGAGGTACCCTTCCTGCCCACCCAGAAGTACCCGGTGCTTTTAGGCATGCAGGCTAGTCTTCAAGTGTGTGGTGTGTCTTCTACCATTTTTTATGCCCAGTTATTAAAATCAATGCAGCTACTTTTAAGACATAGAGGAAGAAAAGGAAAAGTTGATTTAACAATTGCATGACTTGGGCTAGAATACGTGGATACTTTCTTAGTTCAGAGACAGAATGAGGGGGGAAGGAAGCAAATTCTGTAGCATAGAAGTTGTTATCAAAACCAAATAATTTTGAAGATAAAGTAGATGGGCCATTTTAGAAAGTTACAAAGCAGGGTTCTTGCATGCCTGCGCCATTGATGCCTTTGAAGTGGAAGTGATGTACTGGAATAAGTATAATGAATTAGTGCTGAATAGGAGGTTGAGCACACACTGGATGTGGTGGCCTGGCTCGTAGAGTTAATGGAATTGTTGCCATTGGCTTCATGAGCGCTTTGGTTTGGGCTTATAAGCCGCTTACAGTTCCACTTCTGCAGTGAGAATAAAGAACAATCAGCAAGTTTGTACAGAAGCTGCTGGTAGACATCAGGCATGAGATCTAGCCTGGCATTTAATTAAAATTTAATTAAATAAATGTTTTTCTGGAAATAATTGAGAATCCTAATCCTCTTGTGGCCCCATTCTGTTGTTTTCCCTCCTAGGTGGGTACGGAGTTTCTGGGCAGCAAAAGCAGGAGTTTTACAAGTAGTCCATGCACTCTGTCTTGTAAAGCTGTAATTCAAGTACATTTCGTGTCTGCTAACACAATCGTAGCTACAGGGGTGGAGGAGGACTTGGATAAGTAGCGTTTGGTTTTACTTCAGTAGTCTGTAGAGTGAGGGTCCCTACCTCCTTCCTCATGGAAAGAGGACCCGAAAACATAGGAAGTGCTTCATGCACCACCCTAGTAAATAGAGGCCTCTACTGAAAGATACGCTGCTCCAGTGAAATACATTACGCATTTGTTATTTTCTGGGTAACAGCCAAATCATTTGTTGCCCCTCCCCACACACACTTCCATTTATAAAGGAAGTCTTCAGTCTTTTGAATGTCATACAAAACTGTTCTAAACCAGACTTGAGCAATTGAAATTCAATTAATTCAATCAGAGCAATTCAATTGACACAGCTGACTTGTGATCTGAACAAAAGATTTTGCTTTAATTGTGTAGGAATATATAAATGATGATGTGATTGTCTTGTTCCCAGCCCTCCAGATAGATGTAATGCATTTCAAAGTTTACTGGTATACACCCCATTTTACTACTTGAGTAATTATGTGGTGCCTCAGCCTTTCATAAAATTCCAGGTGAAAACAGTCTCCTGGAAAACAAAGTGTTGGTGTTTTCTGTGGGCAAGCCTGGTGAACGTTGGGGGTTAACACGTCACAACTAAATTCGGTAAATGGCCCAGTCAACCATTCTGTCTTGAGACATACGGTCTTGTAACGTCCATTCGCAGATCATTAGGTTGTGATTCATGGCTCAACTGTAGTGATGTTCAAGTCAAAAACTGAACTTTATCTCTCAGCAGAAGAGGTTATGATGTCTGATTTTCTTAAATCTATTTGCACTGGCCAGTCTGCAACATACAATGGGGTGCAAAGCCAACGTAAACATGTTTATTCCCTAATAAGAGGACCAAGATTCTCCACTAGTTAGAAGCAGAAATTTCCTTTGTCATCTTGCTTCTGCCACTAGCAGTGATGCTCTTGGACTTCTGTTTTCCCATGGCGTCTGTGGCTGGTTGCCACCAGTTCTTTTCTCACCTTCCTGGATGCTTCCTTACCGTGACATGTTTGTCCCTCTTCTGGTTTTCTGTATGTAATCAAAGACCACAGTCGTCATCTTGCTTCCTTTGCCCCTCACTTTGCATAAGCATGAAACTACTGGTCATACCAGCAGTTCTGGTGTTGCCTAGTTCTGTTTTCTGTCACAATTGAAAATCTCATTTTGTCTTTCTGAAAGTGTCTCTGCAAATGAGGCATCAGCTTATGCATCACACGGTTAAACTGGAGATTCTCTTCCTCTGCCAGTCTTCCTTCACTGTCTTAGTCACGGCAGATAAAACAGCCTTATTTGCTTATCATGCAAATTCAAATTGGGCATAATCTTTGAAATAAGATTTTCTCTAATTCTGAGTAGGGTTGTCTAAACTTCCATGTTTCTTTCTACATGAAATCTTCAGTTACGAGGTCCTTGGCCATCTGCACATACAAAACGCAACATCTCGCCATCTAATTAATCACTCCTTCCAATATTGTTTTCTCTAACTTGACAAATTTCTTCATGTATTACATCCATACAGAGCAGGGTAGTGATTTGATATTTCATCCCTTTCTTGTGCTCTGCTTTCTTGCTTTCAATGGGAAGTCTTTTTCTTTGTCTCAGATCCTGCACTGCCTTATCACCTCGCCTTAGTCAGCCACCAGTTTTACTTGATGCAGTGTGCCAGCCTCCATTGTCTGCCGGTTGCATTTAAAACCATTATTTTCATACAAGGAGGAGTATCCCGTAAATAACCCCTTCTCCTAAACAACCCTTAATTTTCCTTTACTATGATGACTGCAACAGTCTTCAGAGTTATTTGTTGATGTGCCGTTGGGACTATCAATGCTATCTTCTTGTTTCTTTGGGCCTCCCTACCTCTATTCTACTGTTGCCTCTTACATTTCTTTTTTTGTGCGCATTGTGGAATTTCTGTTCACATGTTTATCCTATCCCAGGACTTGGCATGAGTCAGTGGCTCGACTTTATAGACATTATAGTAAAACAAATAAATAATGATAGAATATGAAATAATCAAACATTGACTCATAAGTATGGAAGGCCATCTAGTCCATACTTCCTTTCAGGGCAGGGTTAGCTACGCATTACTTTCTTCCTAACAGATGTTTATGTGGGCTGCTCTTGGAGGTAAGTAACATTGAAATTTCTGCTCCCCAATAATTTGCTCCAGTACCTTGACATCCTTGCTGCTCATAACATCTCACCTGAATCTTCCTCGCTGCAGTATAAGCCATTTCTTCTTGTACAGGCCGTGAACAGAAAAAGAGGTAAAAAAGGTTTGTGTTTTTTTTTTTTAAACACTTTAAATGATAAACACTTTAAATAAAATACTTGGAGGCTTTGTGGTTTTTTTTGTCAGGCCAGCCTCCTCTGTTTCTTCAGCCCTTCCTTGCAGGTTGTTTGCTGAACATCTGATCATTCTTACTGGCTTTCTGTATATAGTCTGTGTTAGGTACACCTCTTCTTAAGGCACAGCATTCCAAAGCTGGGTGCTGTACTCCAGCTGCGACCTGGGTTATATTTGTCTTTGATCCCCATAAAGTGCATGCTGCTGTCAAAATAAATAAACACTGATGAATCATGTTCACCTTGTAATTTCTCTGCAACCATCAGATTATTTTCTGTAGAGTTATTTAGCTCGTTCTTTCCGTCCAGTCTTTATATGATGGAAGTGGCAGTAACAATAAGTAGCTGCAGTTTTTTCCTCGATGAGGGTCTCAGTCTGGATGGTCAATATGTCAATGAAAACCTATTCCTAGAGGGAAGTGTGATCAGCACGAGGAAGTGGCATGAACTAGAAACAGAACTGGAAAAGATGCTGAGGCTGTTCGAAAGTCTTTGGTAGATATAAGACATCTAACTTTTTCATGGTGGTTTGCCTGTATCCTTGTAGTCACAATATCTGTTAGATCAAATAGCATTGTTTCTCTGATATTATCCCTTAGGTATGTAGACAGAGGAATTTTATCCCTTTTCAGCTTTCATTTTTGTGAAGCGCCTATATACTTCATGAGATCTGTTACTAAGATAGTCTTGGCTGTTCTTCTCTGGACTTTTTCTTTGCTAACAAGAATAATTAGATTTTTACTAACTGTTCTGATCTGTTTCATCCTGGGTGTCACTTACAATGCAAGGGATCCAGGTTTCATTGCTGAATCTTGAACCTCAGAGACAACATGAAGCCTAAGTATATCAGATGGTACTTTGAAGAGTGAGTCAACAGGCCAAGTGGCTGAACATCCATCCGCACAATCCCAGAGTGCTGCAATGGGTGAGGAGCAAACTCTGCCAATACTGGACCCAGCAAAATCTTACAATGATTTTCAGACTGAAAAAAAATGCCGGAGGGGACAGGAAAGATCTGGGTAGAAAAAGAGAGAAAGGATTTCTTGTTATTAATCACTATCCGTATTGAGTGCAGTACTCCTATTCTAGGCCTTGGAAAATGACATGTTACTGTCTTTTCTTTTAAATATGACAAAAGCAAAACCTAGGACTAAGTGGTGGATATTAAATATTGAATATACTAAAAGGATTTGTCATCTGCTAAGAATAAAAAGGCTTCACTTCAAAAAGGAACAGGGTGGCTAGGCCCTGTATGTTTGTTTTTCATACAGATCATGTATTCCCATTTCTGTTTAAGCTAAATTTACGTTTGGGTAAATGGAAGTGCTTTTCCTTTACAGAAATGCTATTACAAAAATAGTAGTTTAATCAAATGAGCTTCACAGAATATTCACAGGTCACCCTCTTGTGTGCTAGAGTTCAGCGTTGTACAAACAGGATCAGAAATTCTTTGCTTACCTAGCAGCAAATTGCCTGCTTAGTCAGATATGCAAAACACCCTGTTGAGCATACAATGCTGAAATAAAGTTTTGATAATTTAGCTTTCTTCTATAGTGTCATTTGTTGCGGGGTCAGACTTTTCAGATAATAGCGGTCCAAAGTGCCTCAGCATTTTGTGTGTCTTCTGAATGAAGCTCAAAGCACAGATCTTTACGCTGGAATGTATGCTTGGAGATGAGCTAGGGAAATATTCAGAGGCTCTGAATGTTATTACTGCTTATGTGCTACATTATTCTTTTTGAAAATTCCCAGAGCTTGCGATATGTTGTGTATATTTAAAAGCCCCATGGGGAAGGAATAAAATACATTCTTTTTCTTTCCTCCATACTTCATGAATGGCTTCTTTCGTGAAAATACAAAATGATACAACCTTGTTTATTTTCTTACGTCTACTTCTACTGTTTTTACAGTAATCTTAAAAATGTACTCTTTCTGTCATTGTTCCTTAAATATTTGCTTTCCTATCTCAGCCTCATGAGTGGAAAGCCATAGGAAATGTATGTTTGTGGTTTATTAACATTTTAAGTTCTCTGGTAGTTGAGAGTTCTAGAAATCACTGTAGCATGGGCAAAACAAGTAGAGTTGCATTTTCAAATTTTGTTCTGTATGTGGAAATTCTGTGGCCACCCTCCTCTTTTTTTCTGAGGCAGTTCCACAGGTCAGTCAGGCATTTGAAACTTGAATCAATTTGTGTGAAAACAGACAAAAAAAAAATTCAGGTGGCAGTTATGGGGTATCTTACCACAGGCATCAGAAAACACAGGAATGCCAGCTAGCATGAATGAGTGTGTGTGCTTATAAAGAAAGGTGGGTGTTCATCTGAGGAAATAGGTGGACTTACAGGATCAGATCTGAAAATACGGAAAGGCTGAAGGAGCATGTGCAGGTATGTAGAGCTGCATGCCAAATGTATCTGCTCGTTTGCAATGACCATCCATGCAAATTGAGCTTTTGTGGATGCAGATGAGCTATACTTGTTTTACTGGGCATATATCTAATTCACACACAAGTTCATGACAAGTGATTATACAAATGAGAAGTCAAATGACTTGAGTGTTTTGTATTAATTAGTACATTTGTGAACTTCTAAAACACTCTGATATACATGGTCATATATATTTGAAGATACATCTCTGCATACAGGTTACTAAAGGTAAGTTCTAGTACCAGGAAAAGTATTAGTACAAGGACAATACAATGATGTAAACAAGTCACCTTTGTTTTTTTATTCTGTGAGGTAAAATGGAGAGATTCTGCTGTATTATGTACTAGCTAGGGGTAAGTACTATAGGTGGCTTTTTGTTCCTCTAAAACAAAGATAGTGGCTCACCAACTTCTGGTTTTCACAGACACCTGCAAAATACCTTCCCCTTGATTTAAGCTTCAGCTTGTTCCAGCTTTCCACCTTCCTTCTGTAAATACTCACAATATATCTTTACTTAGCATCTCTGAATGCAAGGGAAACATGAGTGGAACTTAAAGCTAGGGGTAGGAAATGAATTTAAGCAAAGGGATATTTTTTTTTCCCCCCTACAAAGAGCTTCTATCGCAAATTCACTTTATAATTGTAGAGCAATGTTGTACTCTCCAGAAATACGTAAACTCCACCCAAAAAAAGTCCACAATAAAGGAGGGACGGGAGTGCCGAAGTACCTATAAAGAGCATGTTTTGCCTTTTGGGGGTTTTTTGGTTTGTTGTTGGTTTTTTTTTTTTTTAAAGGGGTATCCTTTAGATTCCTGCCAAAAGATCTTATTACTGAATCCGGTACATTAAGCTCATTAAGTGTTTTGAAAGTGTAGGCACTCCCCTGAAGTCTCGATTAGATGTACACATATATTGTTCCCTCTGTTGAGAACCATCTCCTTCACTCGGTTCTGGCCACCTCTTCTCATGGCCTAATCCTGTTTTGACAGAATCCCCCTGCAGCTGACTTGAGGCCTGACTGAGGGTGGGAACCCACAGATTCACCGCACAGTTGATCACATATTCATAAAGCCACTGTTTTTAATTGACGGTTAAAGTGTTGAAAATTGGGGAAGAAATGCTCTTGAGATCCTTAGCGGTGGTGTCCTCTTTGATATCCTTGGCAATCCCTCTGTTAAGGCAAGTCAGATCCTTAATGTTTTAGTGATGTTTTGATACAGGCAAGACCACTTCACCACAGTGATCTGCGGTGGAAGTGGATCTGTCCTGCCCTTTTTTAATTTTACAGTTTTCTTTGGCGATTCTTTGATCATCTCCAATCTCAGATCCCTGCAAGATGCCATCGTTTTCCAGGGTGTGCCTCCTCTTGACGAGTTGGTTGCTAGTGAGTTGTAGTTCAGTGGGGTAATCCTAAAGTCAAATAGTCCTCTGTTGCTGGCCTATACCAGTACCTTTCAGGGATTTCCATCCTGCATGAAGAGTAGAAGACAACAGGATGAGGAAAAGCCCAGGTTTGCGTTTTGACAGGTACCATCGTTTAAGCAGGAGGCCAGTAACTCTTTGAGGATTTCCATATTGTTTCAAGAGGAGGACTGGAATGAGCTGTGCCGAGGGAAAGTGGAGCAGAAGGAGCAGGGTCCATATCCTTGGTATCGCCATGACCAAAACTGGACCATGTCATCTTCAGATGCAGTAGGTTCATGAGCAAGTGAAGGTCAGGGAGCACAATAATGTATTGAGGAGTCTTCAGAATCAGGCTTTGAGTTACCCAGGCCACCCCATCCAGAACCTCAAACAACAATAAAAAAATGACTACTGGTTAGGCAGACCAAGTAAAACAACCTGAACATAATTGCAATTGTGCAGACAGTGGAATCGCGCTGCTTGGAAGGTGCTGCGAGTGGGCTTCAGCCGCACCGTTGTCCTTCTTGCCTGCTCTCCCAAGATAGAGTTCACAAGAACCAAACCTTGAGGTAAAGAAAACGTGCTGCTGTTGTGAGATTAACACTGGGAAAGTGTGCAAGTGAAGGAGGCGGATCCCATACCTGCTGGTTATGGAGGTCCAATCGTCTTTTTATTTCACAACTGAAATTATAGGGAATATCCTGTAATAGCCAGTAGCAGAGTAGACACCAGTTGCTTATCTGGTGAAGCTGATAGAAAGGACTGGTTTTGGGTTGACCTACCACTAGCTTGCATTATGAAGCTTTTTTTGACGTGATAATCATACCTGCTTCTTATTTGCTCATTAATAGCAGTGAATACATTTTAGCTTTTCTTTCAAGGTAGAAGAATGAACATTAAATCTGTATCTAGACAACAGCCTGTCTTTCAAACAACAGCCATGAAGTACCACAATGTTTTTAACCTTCCCATTTATTCTTGCTTCAAGGTAAGTATATGTGACTTGGCTGTCAGTATGGCCATAACTTAGCACTGAAATGAAACCATTGCCTAATAGACATAGTCAGATATTCCAAAAACAACAACAAAATAGTCTTCTCTTTGTGTGGATGACTGTGACTGTCTGGTGAATGTCATCTGTGTTAAAGTGCTTTTAACTTGTTGCCCAACAAAAAATGTGTTATAGCAGCCCTTTGTTAGCATTAACATTTTTCTGGCCATATCCACTGCAGTTTCCAGGGTCTTATCTTATGTTTCTGGCTCTGGAATTCTGCATCTCTGGATTTCTAGAAACAGAGTTTGTTAATCTTTCATGCATTTAGTAAACATATATCCCAAAGCAGACTTTATTTTGTCTTTTGCCTAGGGCCTATGTGCATAGAGCACAGCATACATTTTGCTAGCTATACTTGATTTTAAGAAATTAAAGTAATTAGTAAGGTAAAATCCTTAGTGTACACAAGTTTGGACCAGGAGGGATTCATATGCTATGAAATTTGCATAAAAGAAAGGCATTTCTGGCTGTCTTTAAATTTAACATTATTTTATATGAGTATGTTCCTAAGGCTTTTGTATTGAAATTTCTTTTTACCAATGCTCCATGATTTGCAGATGTGTTGTTCCTCAGCAGAAATAACTGGCTTGGCTATTTTGTGATGTTATTGTTAGAAAATCCAAAAGTAATGTTATTTAGAATCGCCTTCTATAGAGTTTACTATTCCACTGATACTGATCTTTGGCAGATACTAGATGGAAAAGATTTGAGCGTGACAGGAGTGACTAGCCATAGCACTGAAATAGGAGCAAAAAGAAGGAACAGAGTGATTGAGCAATCTATGTGGAACATTAAGATTTCTCCAGATGTGACTTTGCATCCTCATGTCCCCAAAAGGGGTTACCAGTATAGATCAGGTGTATGTAATACCTAAGGAAGCATTAATCAGCTCCTAGACTCCTCAGCAAGCTCTGAAACACTCTCAGGAACAGTCTGCCAAAGAATGCCGACGATCAAGTGATTCTTAACTTGCATTTCATTGGGGAAATGTGTTGTCAGTCAATATCTTGCCAAGCAAGTTTAATGGGGTGGAGATTCTGGGAAAACTGGTGGGACTGGAAGTAAGTAGTGCTCTTCTAATATTAAAATTGAGTTAGGCTTCTGAATAAAAAGTGATTATTTGCCTAATTTCCCTTCAGATGTTCTAATATACACATGGGTCCAAAGCTAATTCTCTGACTATTTAATAGCTTTTAGCTGGTTGAGATGCAGACCTTAGAATTGGGGGGGTTGGGGAATGACGACAACTGGTGGCTGGGAAATCAGGTAAGTAGAAAACTTTTGAATTTTTCACTCTAAAATCCTTTTCGTCATGGTTTCTGTTACTTCCAGTTCTCTCATTCCTTTGTGATCTGTTATTTCTATGGATGTTTCTCAAAAAGCTGCTGTTCCTGCTTGTAGCATATAGCAGAATGGGGAGAAGTGGTTTGTAATGTCATTTTTTAAAAAAATATTTTCCGTGATGCTTAAAAAACAGGATGGAAAAGAAATCCTCTTTATCTTTTCAGAAATATGGCTTACGTTTTTTTTTCTATTGGGAGACTGTGGATAACCCAGAGATGGGGGGCTGTCAGCTTTGGAAACCCTTGCTTGAAAAGGCAAGGATTTGAAGTCTCAGCCAACATTACTTCTCCCCAGGTATTTGAGTTAATGAACATAAATAGAAACCAGATCATTTTAAGCCACCTGTAGTAAAGCAATTTCCTTTGCAGAGTAAATTTTGCTACCATCTCTCTCAGATTCTGACTACACGTACCCCATGGGAGAGAAAACCTCAGCATCCAATGTAAGATCTCAGCAGGCAGGAAACTTTTTTTTTTCCTTTTAAACAAAATGTAGCTAGTTACACTTCACCTTTTGTTTCTAGGATAAAGAAAATTCACAACCTGAAAAAAAACCAAACCAAACTTTTTTAATCTTTCCCCCAAATGAATCAATTTGGAATATTTTCTTTGAGCAGACTGACTCTCCCTTCAGCTGTGCGTGCCTGTTCGGTAGGCTCTTTGTGTTGTCCAAAGACTTCCAGGTATTTAAGATCCTCATTCCTGAAGGTACCATGCGTAAAAAAACTCTAGGAGTTCCTAGAGTGCATCCACATGTGAAACCCATCTCAGGGTCCCAGTATTTGCATTAAGCATTTTGCATTTTAGCCACTGTTGAGGGAGCAGAGTGCCTGTAGTGTATAGGTACATTATGATTAAGCTATTTTAAGTAATGGTATAGCCAAACAGCCTGGTGACATTTTGAAACAGGTAGTCATCGTTCTGGTAAGCCGTCTCGTGGTTCACTGTGGTGGAGGTGTGCCACATGGCTGGCAATTACTTGTTGGGTTGTACGAGTTGTATCAGGGGCAGTTGAAATTTGTGACTTAACCTCAAAACTGAGCAACCCCTGTGATGCTTCTTGTTTTATACCATAAGTTTCCTTGATATTACCCCCCCCGCTCCAAAGTAGAGCCAGGCCGTAGCAAAGAGGAAGAGATGTGCATCTGCACTGCATTTCTCACACTGGCGAGTTGAAGCCGGCTGCTGCAGGCTTGTGTAAAGATAAGCAATAGATCTAGACCCAGTGACACCGAGAAAGGGGCTGATGTAGAAGAACATGCCTTTTTTTTTTTTTTTTTTTTTTTTCCTTTTGTGATTGAGAAAGTTCACGCAACAAATGCCAGTTTGGGGATCAGCCAGCTGACCCTGACTGGGAAGTGCTGTAGGTCTGCAATAAGAGAAGTCGAGGATGTCTAGAATAACTTTTCTCTGGCGCAGATCTTGCTTTGTGGCTCCACAACATTTATATGCATTCACTACCGCCTCCTCTCCAGCTGCAAGTCCATAGCTAGCCTATTTGGTATTGACAGATAAATCACTAGGGCTTCTCTAATGGAAGCACTGCTGACCGGAAGGTGTTTGTCCCCCCTTGGGTTATTTTTGTCTGAGTAATGCACAGGAACTTGATAATGGTTTGAGATTTTTTCATTATTTTTAATTTTTTTTCCTCAGTGGAGTTTCTGAATTGCATAAAACTCACCGATGGGACTCATACCACAGAATCATTTAAGTTGGAAGGGACCTCTTGAGATCAGCTAGTCCAACCCCCTTGCTGAAGCAGGGTCAACTACAGCAGGTTGTCCAGGACCGTGTCAAGTCAGGTTTGGAGACTATACCTCCTCTCTGAGCTCCAGTGTCTGACCACCCTCGCTCTTGTGTTGAGATGACACTTCAATTTTTTTTTTTATTTGTGCCCATTGCCTCTTGTCACTGGGCACTGCTGAGAACAGTCTGGCTCACTCATCTTTATTCCCTCCCATCAGGTATTTATACACACTGGTACGATCCCCCTGAGCCTTCTCTTCTCCAGGCTTAAGAGTCCCAGCTCTCTCGGCCTCTCCTTGTGTGAAAGATGCTCCAGTCCCTTAATCGTCTTTGTGGCCCTGCACGTGACCTGCTCTAGGACAAGTCCGTATCTGTCTTGTGCTGGGGAGCCCAGAACGGCACACACTGGCAATGAGCAGAGGACCTCACAGGCTTTTTGCTTTCCGCGGTTGGTCTCAAAGCTCACTTTCAAGAGAGGGTGTTTTGTCCAATGTTTTTCCCAGCTGCTCTGACCACCATGAGGTGACTGGGGGGTTCCTGACTCTGGGAATGTATTAAGTCTGGGTTTTTTTGAGAAGAAAAGGGCCACAAGGTACACAGCACGCTTCGTGAGTGTAGAACCAACGCGTTATTCAGGAAAACCTGGGCTTTGTCAGCCCTGCCAGGTACTGGCTGTTTCTCTGTCCTCTCTTCAGTCAGACTTCATGGAACCTTTACTCCATTCTCCCACTTGTTATCTCTGTTTTGGCCAAAGCAGGCTCTCCAAGAGTGTATTTTGTACCATTATTCCTTTGGCCTAGATTGGCCAGGAATTCGGAGACATTAACAGCTTTGCCACCAGCATAGTCAAGTGGCAGGGGGGGAAAAGAGGAAATTAATTCTGATGGTTAGGTAGAACATACCAGTGGGGAATCTGGCAGAGGTGCAACAGCTGTGGGGGTGACGGACTGCCTGTGAACTCCCTCTCTGTCCCAGTAAACCTATTGCCTAAGAGCTTCTGAATACCAGTTGTTTCCTGACAAATTCTTCTGTTTATCAACACAGAACACTTTGTAAAACCAAATAGCAAGCAGAGCTGCAAGAAATTTCGAGTCTAGGCAAATTGTTAGGCTTGAGGCCTGAATGTATTTTCTGGAACTTAATGCCATCTCTGTGTTCCTGTTATCTCAGATTCCTAATTTAGATTTGAGATCTCTAAGGGGTTCATTTGAACATACTCTTTACTAGAGCTTTAAAAATGTCAGGCATATGTTTGTCAAATTTAGAGCTGGTTTAAGCACAATTATGCATGCATTTAAGCATAGTAAAGTAATTTCATGAACTACATCGGTAAGTTTATACTAATATAATTACACTGATACTAGCAAGTTTTATGAATTAACTATATTAGTTTCCAAACAAATGTAGTTAGTTGTATTGGTACAAAACCTGTGCATAGACAAACTCTTTCTTTAGCTAATAATACAGTATTACAAAGGTGGAATGTGTTTGGTAAGATGCATCACAATATTCTTTCCCTTAAACAAGAGGAAACTGAGGGGTTGGAACAAGATACTTTAGTAAAAAGTGGGTGTAGATTTTATTTGGTTTGGTTTTTGGGGGGCTTTGGGGGTGGGGGTTTTGCTGGGTTTTTGTTTGTTTGGTTTGGTTTTTTTTTGTTTGAGGGAGTAGGGGTCTATAGATTTCAAGGAAGAAGCATGCTTGGCAGCAATCCAGAGATTGTTTCAAGTGTACCGTAGTCAAAAAAGTAAAAAGTCAGAATTACATGTAGAATCAGTATTGTTGGGGCTGTTTTGACTAGTGATGACCAGGAAAGGCATCTTGGGCGGGTGAGCGCGGGAGCTCCCTGCGCCATGCTGGCAGCAGAGGTGTGTACTGAGCTGTCACAGCGAAGAACCGGGCAACTCCTGTGGCTGGCTCGTGGCTTCTAGCAGCCGAGCATTCACCGTTGAGGTTGAAAAGCCATGGAGGCAGACACATGGATTGTTCCTGGGAAGGCATTTCTGAATCAGATTCCGCCCCTGCAAACCACACCATACAAGAAACCTCCCCTTCCAGAGACGGGGGATTTTTGGGTGCAGGGGAAAGAGCTGTGTGGCGTTAGGGGGTTCTCTGGATGCCTATGGGGAGGAACAAGAGGATGGGAGTCCTGCTGCGACAGTCCAGTCCCTAAGCTTACTTTTCTCTGCATGCAGAAGTAATGTGACAACCTGCAGCCCCTGGTGTGGCATTGCCAGCATTAAATAATCAAAGTTAGCCTTTTCCTTCTGTTTTCCGATCCTATAAATCCCGTGTAAGTACTGCCATCGCTAGCCCTTGGGACTACTGCTGTACTCCGTCTGCTGCTGCCACCTGGCAGCGGCGTCAAGCCCGATTCATCTCCGAGTGAGACTTGCTTTAAAGGGATGAGCCTACATTTCTGTAAATTAGCTGTATTTTAACTAACCGAAAGGCAGGCCAGAGCCTGAGCTGCCAACTCTCTCAACAAAAAGAAATTTTATTTTGAGAGGAATGCAGTAAAAAGTCTAAAGTCTTTTGTCTGGAGTGGATGCCATGTTCTGTCCAACTGCTTTTCTGGTAGAGGAACCTCTCACTGCTTTGGTTTAGGGACTAAACTGGAATGGGCAGAAATGTTTGGATAGAAGTTTCCTATCAAAGCATCTGTTTTTTAAAATAAATGTGTTGACTTTTCAGTAACATTTGGGGAAAAAATGTAAAATCTTCAAAAACTGAAATCATGTTTAGGTTTGCCTTTCCCACCTGATTCTATATTTGATAGCTTAAAGGGTCTCGTTTGACTTTCAGGCTTCAGACGTTATTATTTTTGATATTTTGAGGTGGTTCCTATTTCAGCAGTTCCAGCCAGGTGCCGCCTGTGGAACAGCTCTGCTGCCCTCGGGGAACTGCTGCTTGGTCTCAGCTACTCTGAAGTGTTTCCTTCCCCGCGGGTGCGGCGGTGGCTGGCAGGAGTTGCTGCCGGGGTGTTCGCGGGGGGTACATGACGGCTGCCCGTGCCGGCCGCTTCCCCTTGGTCCCAGCACAGGACCACCCTTGCAACAGCGGTGCCTCGGATGCTGCGGACTGGTAGCTGGGCCAGTCTGTGTTCTCTGTTTTGAAATGCAGGCATCAAAGTGAAAGAAATGTTCTAGTAAATTTGTTTTGAAGCTCTAAAAGAAAACTTTCCTTTTCCCATGTGTTTTCCATTTTGTTAGTTTTGCAATATCAACTTTTCATCCCGATTCACATTTTTTTTTTTTCCCAAGAACAAACCAAAAAAATCTAGCATTTTCCTGGAGCAGAAATCCCATTTTCACACATGCATTTCCATTGATTTTTGTGGGACTACTCACATACATAAAGTTAAACAGCAACAAAGTGTTATTGAAATCACAACTGTGAATTTTGTGACAGGTTAAAAGTGTCCTGTCAAACTTGGATAATAAATTCTGGATATAATGAAATTGTTCATAACTTTTGGGGAAAAAAAAACAAAACTGGATTTCCCCCAGTGATTTACAACGGCTGTGATTTTTCAAGGGCCTAAAATAACTTTCCAATTTAAAATTATTTAAAATACTTCCCTGAACAAACAATGATGCTATGTTGGCCATACTGCTACCTAATTAAATATTTACTATACTTCTGTATCTGGTGGCTGAACCAGGAACTTGGAAGTGCTGATGCACACAGCTCTGAAACGGCGCGTCCTCGGCTCTGCCGGCTGACAGCCCTGACCTTGGCGGGCTGAGCCTCCGCTCCCACACCCTCGCTTTGCTCTGGCCACTCTCGCCCTGGCAGTCGTTGCAAGCTCTTCTGGCTTGCATGGATTTGGTTTCCACAACTCTCTTTGACAGGTGAAAACGTCTCTCTTTGAAGTTCCCTGGAGAGGCAGATTCCCCTTTGGTCTGCCGTTTGCTGCCCCAGCGCGTGTAAATGTTTCTGTTTGCTCTATGAGCCTTTTGCCTCTGCTGTGCTCTAAATATTCCTCATTTAATGAAGCGAAGTTCTTTAATTACTATTTTTCTTTGTGGAATGGCTCGTGGTCCCTTGGTCTTTTCATACTATCAGACTGAAAGGGAAAAAAATCCTTTAAACAATTTTCTGACTCCCTCTAGAGGATTTCTTTCCAAGCCCAGAAATAGCTCCACAGCGGGAGAAGCCGAGCATTCAGCCACTGTGCCTGCACGGCCAGGTTTCAGTGCAGATTATATCTTTTCCAGTACCCACAGACTGCTTTTTTTTCTGTCAGTTGCTGCTAATGTCTCCCAGATTTTATTCCCACTGTTCTTTAAATATAAATGCTCACAGTCCTTTTTCCTTAGGCAACGCAAGCCTGGCATTCTCTGCTGAAGGACCCCACTGTGGTTACCGCTGCTCGAGGAACAGCCCTTCCTGTGATGTGCTAACTCCTCTGGACCAAACTTTCTGAGACTATCAGGTAGAAAGCTTAATTTTAACACCCATTGCAATAGTGAAATTCTAATGTCTGTCATGAATAGCAACTCATTTTCATGATGTTGTGGTTTTTTTCCCCTTCATATTGAGGGATACACATAATTTTCTTGTATTTCTGTCCTTTCCTATTGCTGTCCATTGTGCCATGCCACAGGCGATGAAAAATGCCATTGAAGTTGGATAGACTGGTGTGACTTCTTTACCAAGGTCATGGGAAAAGTGGAGCATACTAATGCAGCCCCTCTCTGAACGTGATAACTTGGTGTTGGTGGTCTGTAAAGAAAAATGCTCCAGGGCACTCTGTGTGAAGCTGGTTTCTCTGACACATTTAAATGATAAGGAATTTATTCCTCATATTTCAGGTGCATTATCTTATGTAACTATTCAGTGCCATTATCTTATTTAACCATTTCAGATGCATTCTCTTATTTAACCAGGGGAATATTGTTAGCAATAGTTGAACAAGCAATCCCGGACTCTTCTTACTGCCACTTGTTAGTTCAAACTTCTTTCAGGACCTTCCTTAGCAAGCGGCTGTGGATAAGGGCTACTAGCTGTATTATTGCTGCACTAAATCATTCTCAATTTGATATAGGTTGCAGCCACCTCTAATTCACCCTCTTATTTCCTAAAGGAAATGTTAACCAGAACAATCACTTCAAAAGCAGTAGCTAATGATGGGCAATATAATTTGATTCTTTTAACATACTTACAATCAAGAGAGAAATAAATCACAGTGTAACCAACTGACGCTGCCGTCAATCCCTTGGACAAGGGGTCAGGTGTGGGTGCGTGCGTGGACCTCTCTGCCTGTTCGCTCCCTCCTCAATCCTGTGCTCCACACCTCAGACGGTTTCTTCGGAGGGCCGGCACCTGGATGATTTTGTCCGTGGCAGAGGCCGCAGCACAAAGCTGATATCAGGTCCCCCTTCTCGCCCATCACACCCCGAGCACGTACGGCCGGGACACGGCTCCCCTTGCACGCCCCACATCTGTGCCGGGAGGCGCTGGGACTGCTGGAAAGACTGTTCTCATGCAAAGCAGCTTTAAGCAGCTAACAGTGTTTTATTAAAATGCACTGCTTGCCTACAGCTTGACCAAAGTCCCTGCAAAAGCACAATAAAAAGTACCCCGGGGTTGGGAGGGTCCGTAGGTAATTTGTCTGGGGTGTTTCCGAAGGGCACGGTGACAGTCGGCACCGCTGGTACGGTGAAGCTGATATTTATTGCTGGTCGTGCACTCTGCCTACAGCTGCCTATTTCTCCACCCCGATAGCAGCAAATTGTGACTGCGGTAATTTCATATTTGAATCCTAAAAACGGTTCGGTTTTACGGTGTTTCACATGTGATAGTAGAGAGCCCCCAGAGCACCAAGCATTTAAATGGACTTTATTAATTTTCTCAGCATATGGCTAAGACGTGGTGGGTCCAGCCGCCGGTGGAGGCGAGTTGTTCCCCAGCTCCCTGCCTGGAGCGGGCTGGGAAGGGGAGGCCCGACGGGGCCGGGGCTGCCCGGCGGTGAGTCAGCGATGTGTTTCCCAGCACCGGGGTGGGGAGGTGCTGGGGTTTTGGGGTTTGTTTTGTTTTTTTTTTTTTTTTTTCCTCTTCTTTTACCCAAAATCCCACCAGTCTGAGGTTTTCCCGAGGGCGATGCAGCGGCCCCTGCTGCGGTCACCAATTTATTGTTAGCTGGTCCTGGGCTCGCATGCCTGTTTAACTTCCCAGGAACCATCACGGTTTGTGCTGTGCTTTATTCCTGGTGCCGAGCATGTGAAAACAGATAGGAGGCATTAGAATTATCCATAAAGGGGATGCTGACCTGCTTAGCTACATACACAATTCCTCCTCAAATTAAAATGCTGAATACCAATAAAAATTTTAAAGGGACTATCATTATACTACTGAAGCTGGTGGCATTGGATATATTATTTTCAGTGTTTCCTAGTACTTCTTTTTAAAAGGTGGTTGTAAGCGCCTAGAAGCCATGTAGCTTCTGTATGCTTATAAAAATATATTTATGTCCTGTCAGTTATAGGTTAAGGGTTGTTACTCCATCACATCATGAGGGGCCTAGAGGAACATAATGTTCACGTATTTAGGGAAGTGGCAAGCTGAAATAGCTCTTCTGCAGTGCTTAAAGTAGCAATCTGGTGTGAATGCTTGAGCTTTTCTGCCACCAAGCGAGGCCGAGCACGCAGTGATGAGTGACTGGTGCATCTTCTCCCCACAGTCATCGTCTCCTGTGACTAATGTTGCTTTAAAATTTCATTTTCTTCATTGCATTTTCTACCTCTTTCTTCAAATTATTCTCTCATTTCAAAGCTTGTCATTTGTTTCACTGGAAGTATTTGATTATGACCCAAACCACAGGCGTTTGCTTAGTAATAGTGCATTAGTCTATTGTTGATGGAAATGGTAACTTACATCAAGACTCCTCTTCTTGCTTAAATCAAGACTTTATCAAGAATGATGTTGTCAGATGTGTTACTGGGAGTTCAGCATGTGTCTGACAGCGAGCGAGCAGGACGGGGAGCCCGGCAGCGTGAGCCGGCGTGGCCGTACGCTGCTGGTGCGGGCTAGCAAGGGCAGTCGAGGAGGGGGGAACGCCTCTACGACCGCTGTTACCAACCTGAGGAAAGCTCGTGAATTTATTCCAGTCGGAGCTCGTGTTCTTCCATAGCGTATCACTCGAACCTTCGAAAGGAGCGGGCACAGGAGAGATTTGATATTTCAGTTTGTGCAGAGGACTCTGCCTGGTGGTTAACTGTACGTGTGCCTGCGGGAAGCCGTTGCTCGTGTTAGTCATGCTGCATAAAACACCTTTTTCCCTCTGATTGTTTGCTGAGCAATGGCTTGTTAGAGAAGACCAAAAGACTTTACGTTCTTGCTCGGAGATTGAATGAACTGGAGTAAATCTATGGCGTTTTCACAGTGTCTTCTGTGTACTTTTTTACGGAATATATATTTTAAATATTTAGCCATTACAGAAAATCTTAGAGAAATAAAAATAATACTAGGCTTTGCCTCCTGTATAGTAATAAAACTTTCGCATTGTCTCTGCAAACTTCTACCTGACTAGACTGTTAAAACACTGTTCATATGTCAAGGCAATGCAAGATAAACCTGTTGCAGGGCATCTATTACCTGAAACCTTTCCTCGTTTACATATACTGTTCCCAGCGTGGTAGAAGTTGTAGGGCTGTTGCTAACTGAGGCATAAGGAACATTTGGAAAGAGCAGAAGGCATTTGCAGATGCCACCAAAGTTTATAATATGTCTATTCTCTTGGCAGTTTACTTGATGGTAGCATTTATAAATGTTTTCTGTGGATATAGAGGAGGGGACGTATCTTTTTTCTTTACACATTTAAGAAATCAGTCCATGTGATAGCTATGCCTTTGAGTTCCCAGCTGACAGCATTTGGTCCGCCAGCATCTTCTGTGGGACGGTAACTGCCACTTCGGTGGATGGACAGCCTTTCTGGTGAGCCGCGGGCGAGAGGATGCAATGTCAAGTCACAGCTGATGGGCCTTCTGCTCCTGCACGAATTGCTATTCTGGGGAGGTTTGGAGGAAATTTTAAAGAAGACAGCTGAGCACGAATCAATATTTTTCTTGACAGCCCCGGTCCTCTTTCTCTCTTTCCAATTTACATCTGTCCTCCCGAGATGACAAATCGCAGTGTAGTAACCAGAGAGGCTTTCCATCTTCTGGATTACAGTGTGGGTTTGCGGATGGGTTTTTTGTAACTCCACAGACAAAATGGATTAATCGGTATACTTTCTCCACTGTAAGCCCTTTGAGATCCTTTAGATTTTCAAATTCTCCCATTCCTTGAATAGGGGTGTAGCTGTAATTTTTTTTCCCTGTTCTCAGGTTAACTTTTAGTCATTAAGATTGTTCATCTAAATTATGAAATTAGAAAACCTCATGCTATTGAAAGCACTGCATGAAAGTCTCTGTAAAACCTCACTTGTTAGAGAACTGATCATGCGAGGAAAGCTCTTTGTCATTAAAGGTCAATTTTTTTTTTCTTTTGTGGTTTCGGCCTTGCTCCAAACATGATTTCTTGTGTGGATGCTGTTCTGTAAATAAAGTTTTAGCTGAAAAAGTTACAGAATCTTATTTATTCCGTACATGTTGAGGTATTGTGAAGCCTCACGAAAGACAGGAGAAAGGCAGAAGTTTATTTGCATTCTCTCAGCAAAAAGTCACACACCCTTTTTAGCAAATAAACGTTTGTGTAACATTTTAATTTGATTTTATAACGGTTAGTTTTGTTTGCAGCTCTGTTTCCTAGCTTTTAGTTCCTGATTAACCATGAAGGCTTTAACTGTGAAATTCTTACTATTTTATATTGCCTGTCTCTCAGAAAAACACAGAATTAGGAAACAATTTGAAGTATTTATGTTGAGCAGTTACTGCAACACAGCCTTACTGTTAAGCTTCAAGGTTCAATATTGTCTTTGACATTTTTCCCTTCGTGTGTCTTTTTAATTTTGGAGACTTACTGAAGTGCAATTTTTAAATGACCTAGATAGTAACATAGCCGTTGTAATGATCACACCATAGAAGCGGTTGTACAAACGCATGCTGGTATTTCACTAGTCCTGTTCTGCTGTGCAAGTTATTTAATAGCTGAGGTGGAAACTTGCATAGCTCCTTTATCTAGCAGTAGAAGATCAGATCTCGTTTTTATATTACCTTTCACGTATTTTTTCCAAAGCTGCTTTTTTGTATTGCTCAGGAGGGACCCGTAAGATTTTCTGTACTCATGCGGAGTCATACAGGCAAATTGCGACTAGCTTTTATTCTAACTCGCTCTGAAATTGTTGGGATGAACTGATTATGTGAGGTGGAAGTCAATCCCCCCAAAATAAACCTCTGAACTTTTCTGAACACTTGAACACTTTCAAATACGTACCTGGGGGATCATGAGGGCAGCGTGGCATGGGGAAAGGCGATGTGTCATATTCTCTAGAAGGTCAATAATGAGGCTTTACAGCATTTCGTTGGAGGTGGTTAGACTGTATCCAGTCGCTAGGTAGGATGCTTCAGTATACTACCTTTATTAAGATGCTACATGGGAAAATGATCCATTTTCTCTTTGTTTTTAGAGGCTCTGATCCTCTGAAGCAAATTCCAGCTTTGGAAGGGAATCTGTGTTTCAGAAAAAATCCGTACAAGTTTCAGAGGACTCACTGCAAAAAAAGAAACCTAGCTGTAAAAAAGAGACCACTCTCTTCTGTTCTTTCACAATAGAGCTGTGCAGCTTTCCTTTACCAGAACTGCTTATGACATGGCAACTTCTATTCAAAGCAGAAGATTATAAAGTACAGAGAACAGCAAATTCAAGCCTATGTATCAAATTGAGATCACGTTGTTTGTGTTTGTGCTGAGTGACTGATTATGTTTCTAAAAATTTTTCTTTCTTGTAGCATTGCAGCATAATTTCAGGAATATGAAACCTGTAGAGGTAATTTTAATGAGGGGATTTTGGAACATAGATGTATTTATTTGTATGTATTTATTTGCTCATGAGTGTGAAAGATTCTTTAAACAGAAGGGTCTTCCTCACCCAGATAGATATGATGAGCCACATTCTCGTGTACTTTTCATCAGTACTTTTCATCAGTGATGTGTCTCATTTCTTTTTCCTTTGCCTTAAAGCCAAAGACTCTTTTCACTAATTACTCACTGTTTTGGTGCTACTGTGTGTATGATAAGCCAAATTCTTCTGCTCTTGAAACTGTTAGCAAGCCTTCCTGTTGATTTTTACGGGAGCAATGTCAAGGGAGACAAAAGGGAATCCTAATAGATTCCCACTATGGAAAGACTTGCATGAATTTAATTTTAAAATTTGCAAGGTAGACCCCTTCATAAAGACACTTATTTATTCCTCGTGAAGAGGATCGATTTCACCAAGTGGCAGTTTTTATAATATGTCACTTTGTTTTATTATGTCACACTATTCCAGTGCTAGGATTTTAATGATGATGTAGGAACAATAATCGTAATGTTCTTTTCTGATTTCATGTTTTTCAAACATAATAATGTGGTTTCCATGTTTTTCAAAAGTCTGCGATATGCTGTGAATTTTGTGATGTTTTATTGTAGTTGTTAGTGATGACCAACTTGATTTAGTATTTTAGAATAGCTCTGGGTGGAGAAACTGCTTCTGAGATGCAAGTTATTTTAAAGAATGCACGGTACCTTTTCGTAGTTGTACAGTACTCTTCAAAAGTTGTACTTTCTTAGTTGTGCTGTACTGTTCAGAAGTACTAAGTCTAATGATAAAAGAATATACTGTATACATTAGGGCCACTGGCCTTATAGGAGGCTTTTAGGCCTGAATGTACATTAATTCATATTCAAAGCTTTGCACGTGTGGAGGTTTGTACATACATTTCTTGCATTTCAGCATGCAGACTGGGTAGCTATTTAGAATCTACCTGCTGTAATTTTTTTCCAAGAAAAAAGGTAGGACAGTAAAGTGGAAATTGAAATGTTCATTTGCAAGTGTTCATTTGCAAGTTGGATTTTGACATTTTTTAAACTTGAAAAAGCCTATGTTCTCCCCCACATAGTGCATCTAGAGGAGAAGCAAATTTATGAGTTGTGAGTATTGTAAAGAATATATTCACAAATATACTGGGGTTTTTTTTTCTTGGCCTGGTTTGATTGCTTCTTTACTAAAAATAGTAGCCTAACTTTGAGTTTCCAGGCCTCTCTAGGCATAATGTTTTGATTAAAGTTGTTTCCTTCCACCCCAGTTTTTTTACAGTAGTTTTTCTTAATTTGAACTTAAAAAATTCAGTGCAGTAATCTGGCGATGAATATTATCACTTAAATGAGCTGGAAGTCCTGATGTGATTAAAGTTAGTGTTTGTGTTTAACAGATGATGGTGCATCATCCATCCTCACCTACTGAGATTTCAGCTGTAGACACAGTCGGTGCTGTAGTCCATGGTAAGAACTTTTCCCCTGCACAGCAACGATCTGCAGTTCAGCCGCACGCTAAGCAGCAGGACCTTTTTCAAACCAATAAGCTCTTTAGGAAGGCACCCCGTGCACATTGCCCATGCTCATTAGGGCATAAAAACTGCGGCTTTCAAGAGTGGCATGGAAAAAACTCCATTTCACTACAGAGACAGAGTGAACTGGAGAATTCACTGCATTATTCATCCCTTCAGGAAAGGAGGGCTACCATCTAGTACGGCAAAACGAATGGATTTTCTGTAAATAGGAAGATTATAATTATTCTAGCAAAAGTGCACTTGTACTAAAGTTTTTATGTTATTTGTGATGTTGACTCAAAGGTGAACGTAGCAAATGTGCCTTCATGCAAATGTCAGATGTACAACTTAAAAGCTGTTTAATAATCTTTTGCAGCATCTCAAACAACTCCAACTAGGACAGAAGCAGCTAAAGAAGAGGAAACGCTGAAGAACCTCATGGACATTCTGCAGCAAGTAATGCGAAGTGTGCCCACGCAGGGCACACCAGCTCAGCATTCAGCTGTTACACCCACTCTTACTGATACCATTGATGCTCTTTGGTTAAAAGTTTACAGGAAACATGCTAAAAAGCAAAAAAAACCTAGAAAATGTCGCAATGGCAAGAAAACCTACTCCATCTACACCACCATCAGTTTTGACACTCCAAACTGACCCAGATATTTCTGTTGTTGTATGTGTTTGAGTCTACTCAGCTGACAACAGCACTGAAAGAGCTAGCTTTGATATTTCAAGCTGCTGCTACAAAAGAGAAAAATAAGTCTCTTGATCAGTTAATAAATGGATTTAGTGAAATCTTTGAAGAATGCTTTAAAAAAAGGAATGTTAAATATCACAATTAAGTTTGAAAACCCAGAACATACCAGCAAAATGATGAAAAAGGTTGCATGAGTCTAAGAAGGTGGAACCTCAAGCTCTAGGCAAGTCAACTTGGGAAAGATTGAAACGTTGCAGATAGCAGTAGAGAGTGCACCTGCGAGCATTAAACACACTGCATCTCAATGGGCATGTTGAATTGGCTGGAATCTGGACAGCAAAAGTTCAAGCACTAGAAAAGAAGTAGAGAATTTGTAAGAACAACTGTATAATTTTTCTAATGCTTCCTCTGCTCCTCTGTCTCCATCCCTCTGTCCACTAGGTCTAGCTTCAGAGAGCTCAGCTGAAACCAGGAAAATAAAATCTCTGATTAACCTGCTTTATGATTTTAGTCCTCAATTAAATACATACATCGATAGTTATGTTGAGAAAAATAGTCCAGCTTTTAAGAATGGTGAAAACGCTCTAAAAGATATTTAAACGCCAATATCTGGAATATTGTCATTGTCTTTCCTTGAGGTTTAAAAGATCGATTTTCAGTTTTGTCAGTCACCTGAACCAGATATAACTGTATTTATCCCAGTAATTAAAAGTTATCATTTTTAAATGTTTTTACTCACATCTGTTATGTGACAATGATAAATTGGACTCTAGTGAAATAGAGTAGGGCTCAGTGGGCTTTTCCAAATTTTACTGTTTTGTGTGTGCATATAAGAGATGACAACTCAAGTCACTCATATTTTTAGAATACAACTCGATGTTCTACACTAATGGCACAATAATGAATTGGCTCCAATAATGTCTCCTTTTTTTTTTTGTGGACATATTCCAATGTAAATTTCATCATTGGAAAATATGTCCTTACTTAAAAATAGTACCATGCAATATTTACATTTTCTGCTGCTAGTTACCAGATTTTTGGAGCTCTGTACTATTTCTATTTTCCTACTGTTTATTTGGATTTTCTTTTGGTTCTAGTTAAATTCTTAGAAGGCTTCTGTCAAATATTGTTCGTTCTTGAAATGGTCTTCTGCATGGGTTAAAAGCTGAAAATGGGAGTTTTTGGTTTTTTGACATAAAGATGTTTTTAAACTAAATCTGTTCACTTATATGTCTTTTAGCTCAGTATACGTGCCAATCTTCTTCATTGCTTTTTCCATTAAAAATGGGTTTGTACTATGATGATACAATTCAGAGAAGTACAAAGTGCACATTCTTGGTATCTTAATACGAAGTAAAGAAAATAATTACATTTAATTTTAAAATATATTTCTAACTTTCTAGTATAGTCATTATTTCATAAATTTGGCATATTAGTTAAAAAGTTTTCTTAAAACATTTTTTTCTTCCACTTGACGAAAATTAAAAGCAATTAGGTGTTGGCTTTAAACCATTGACCTTTAATGTATGCAAAAGTAAGTGGTGCAAAGAAATAAAAATGTGACGTGGAGATCCAAAAAGCGTCACAGAAAGCAGCGGAGTTTAGATCCCGACTGTTGTATGACAGGGTTTCATAAATACGGACAATCTTAGTAATGAAGATGAAAACTGAAGCCAGTGGGGTCAGAACTGGACTGTTGTGTGAAAGCTTGGGAATAGACTGGATGAGGAATCCGAAATCTCATTTGTCTTCCTTTGTAGGAGCAATTGCAATGAATTTTTCTGCTTTTCCACTTAGAACTATACGTAAACAAATGGACTTTTTGATTGTGCGGAGTAGTTGCATAAGTTTTTACTTAGAAACAAGTGAATTTTCAGTATGCGGTTTATTTATAAATTGTTGACAGCTTTGATTTTTCATTTATTATTATTGATGTTGCTTGTTTGAAGTTACTAATTCATGTTCCTTCAGTGGGTCACTGGAACTTCGAGGCAGGAAAATAATAAACGGTGAATACAGTATTCTGAACCACAGGTTTTCGTGCAAGTAGTCAGTTCCGACTACGTTTTTTAAACTCTCTGGCTTTGCAAATACTCTCACCAGCTCCAGGTAGCTGTCTGCATAGGTATCGCTGTCAGTGTAACAATAAGGTCACAGTAAGTGGATCTTTCTGCTTCACATGAATTATGAGTTTTTTACTTATCAAGGGTAAGCAGGCAGTACTGAGAAAGATTAAGACTCTCTAGACAATTTTAAGTGCAGGACTTTGGAGAGTCCAATGCTTTCAGAACAGATGCCTTATTTTCACTTGCTTGTATCGATATAGGCTAATATATGTGTGTTTTGGTAAAGAGAGATGTTTAAAAAAGACCACACCACCTTAGTATGTTGGAGTACAGCTTTCTTATGGCGCAAGTTTGTGGATGTAAGGCACCGGGACTCGTGTTGACAGTAGTAAATCGTTTGTAAGACTGTCTGCAAACCTGGGGAAAGAATCACTTCTGAGTTTGCAGAGTTTGGATGCAAAATGGAAACAACCTCCATGACATTAGCAAATGTCACTGGCATATGCACAAGGTGAGCGCGTGGTGTGTTATGTTCTCTAAGGGACTTTGAAATATGTACAAAACATGAGATTAATGTCCGATTTGCTAAGTCCGTGAATGGTGGTGTCGCATCCAATGCGTGACCCAGAGTATCCCTGTGGATGCCGCAGGATCCTCATCGAACTGCTGCACTATGTCTTGAGCTGTGGGTGCTGAGTGCCCTTCCTCCCCAATCTGTAGATCATTTTCTTCTGGTTTGAAAACACTTTGTCCCTTTTTCAGTAGCTTGATGCTTCAAAATACCCCAGTTCACTAGAATCTTCCAGGGCTTTAGAGCATGCTGGGTGGAGGTTTGGGAGCTCGGTGCCTCCCGTGGTCCAGGGAGTGCTTGCACTCAGGCGGTCGGTGGGGTGCCCTTAGCCAGAGCCCCTTGAAGCGTGTCTGACTGGGGGGTTAAAATTATGAGATGTAAATGGACTTACACCTCCTTCTTACTTATAAAATACAGTTCTATTATGGACATGAATGAACTGTGGTCTGCTGTATGCCCGGCTGTATTCGGAGTGTCTCGTAGGAGAGCTCGTGCGTAGAGGTTTCTCCATCGCCGCTCGGAGGCAGAGCTCGCGGCCCCGCCGAACGGTTCGCCTCTGCTCAGCTGGTGTCTTGTGGTCGTTTCTGGGAATAACTGGATGACGTGCGTTTGAGGAGCTGCATGCTCTCCTCTGTTTTTCAGAGTATTTAGGCAGGGGCCCCTAAGCCACTTTCAAAGTAGTTCTGAAATAACTAGGTAATTACGGAAATATCAAAACCAGATGCTCCTTAATGGTTCAGTTGAAATCCTTTTTTTATTTGACATGAAAAGCTTCACCAGGGCTGACGTCGCTTAAACCTTTAAAAGAGTACGCATCGCTGTGGTACGGTCATTTAAGGTAAAATCATTTCGATTGGAATCCACAGCTAACTGAAGAGCACTGGATCTTTGAACAAACAAGAATGAAAGTTGTATCAAACGTCTGATTTAAGGTGAGTTTAAGTATTAAGAATGTTGTAGTAGACTATTCTTCAAAGAAAGATTTTTTTTTTTTGCCACTTATAATTTAAACATCTTTAAGTTTTGTTTTGTAGAAACATTTGTGTAAAATCTGAGCAGACTTAAGTATTTGTAGATGTAAGTTGCATAATTTGTTAATATATACATAATTTCTTGCCTTAATGCAAATATTCTGGTTGTTGGTAAATACAAAATTAACTTGATTTTTTTTAAAAAAAAAGGAAATAAGATATTTTGAGGATGATTTTTTAGATTGATACATATTGGCCAGTTATAATTTTCTATTAGTTGTGCTTAGTTTGAGTAAAGTATTGTAGATTACAGTTTGTGGAATTATGAAGTGATAACGTATGTTTAGCTTAGTTCTAAGAAAAGAAATGGAGCAGAGCACATAAATCATGATGCTTTTGTGCATATTTTTAACATGAGAGAAACACTAAACTCTCCTGGTGAACAATTATTTAGATTTTATTTCGTCAGAAATTTTTTGATAGTATTTAAAAAAAAAAAATCTAAATATGACTCTCCATTTAAAGGATATTAATTTCTCAAATCTAATTCTTAAATTTGTAAACATTTTATTTCTCCTGTCTGTACATATTTTTCGACTGTCTTTACCTGAAACTCAGCCCTGAGCGAGTTACACTGACACACTATATTATCTCCATTCTCCTTTCGAAAGTTGCTGTCAAACGGAGGTTTGGATGGTTCTGTAATCGAGCAGGTGCCCGTTGTATTAAGGCTGAAGTACTTCAGGGTGTTTTCAGAAGATGATGTTCTTCACTGGTGCGGAACACCCCAGCTCCTCCGCGTGGGTGCCCTCCCTCTCCGCCTGTTGGGGAACACGTCAAAACGCAACAGGGGAATTATCTCAGAAGTACCCTCATCAAACACCCCGAAATCACAAGCCAGGTCCTGTAAAAACTGGGCTAGCTTAGAAATTGAGATTCCTGATGAGTAATAAAAGTCAGCCCCTTTTTAGCTAGCTGCTGGTTTGGGGCCTTAAAAATTCATATTGTGAAGACAGGACCCAGTTGCTCTCCATCAAAAGGAATAGTGTGTCATGGGTTTTAGATGTTGTGACATGACTCCAGGTGTTGAAGCGTTCAGAAAAATACCAAATACCACTGCCGTTAGGATGACACTGCAAGAAATGCCAGCTCTGCTGTGCTTAACCCATCGGGTCGTGGAAACTTCGCCGGGTTTGGAGGGAGAGAGCTGTAAAAATCAGAAGGTATCAAAACTTAAGTTGCTAATAAATGCAAGAAGCAATGAAAAATCACTTAAAATCGTGGCGAATGGCTTGACTGTCTTCAGGGTACGCAAAGACCCAGGCAGGGTGACCCTCCTCCTAGAGCAGAGAGGACCTCACCTCCCCCTCTCCCCGCAGTGGGTGCTGTCTTTAAATCTTCCACCTTCCGTCGTCCGACTTCTACAAATACCTCGATTTTCAAGCTCCATTAGTAGGGACGTTGCCCTTGAAGAAGTGACTCAGGAAGGCAGGCGCACGTTTCAGAGTTGCTTCTTGCCTGAATTACTGCTCAGCAGTATTACAGGGGTGTACCTCTTCTGTATTAATTACAGCCTCTTCGTTTAAGCAGGCATGAGCCTCTCTGCTGCTGGGGTATTACCTGCTTCTCATCCTCGGCTGTTTTGCCGATTCTAAGGACTTCAAATGTGTTTGTACATTTGATTTTGGTCTTGGAGCGACAGGCAGTTGAGGCACCATCCTGTAAAGTTTTACAGATGTATAGTTTGACCCTAGAAAGTAGTTTTAATTAGTGATTGAAACAGCCTGCATGGGGTTCCGCTCTAGGTTTTCGTAGAACTGGGTCCTTGTCTTCAGTCTAGCTTGCATGGCTTGGGTTACCTTCATACATTCCAGCGCAGTGCAGAAATTCTGGGTTTGTGGTCATCTTTGAAAGCCCAAGAGGGGAATCTCTGCAGGCAGAGAAAACAGAAGTGCTTTTCTTGAGAGATTGACTCGTCAGGCTTATTTTCATAAACTTATATGAGGAATTTAAGACAAGAACTGAAATAAAACAGGCTTGGGCTGGTACATCTGCCAGCTCCAGGGGGAGTAAATAATCCGGTATCCCACTCCGTGCAATGTCAGATGTCTGAATATAATATATTATGTTCTTTTTGTAGCAGCCTGACCACGATTTATTAAGTCATATTAGCAAATTTAAGGTCTCTCTTATTTTAGATATCTACAGTATGTTTGTATAGTGGAAACGCTCTGAGTATAAAGGGGGGCTTGTGTCCGTAGGATCCAGCACATACCTGAAGATGATTTATATTTTACTCTCCCCTTTCCCTAGCAAATGGTTTCATGACCTTGGATTGCCACAGTTTTAAAGTGAATTTATCTGGATTGTGAATTGGCAGTTTTAGCTCCGTTCAGGATTTGTGCTCGGTTTCTGCTGGATCCCAGTGGGGAAAGCTGCAACTTCATGTAAAATACACACAGTTGAGAAGAAATACTGCTGCACTGGGAAACAGGGAGAATAACCCCCTTGAAACTGCGTTACTTTGCAGCGGAGCTCGGTAGCATGCAGTGTCTAAACACCTATTTCTCAGCTCTTAGTTGGGTTAAAATAGTTACATCTATTTTTGTGTACTTTCTTAAAATCTGCGTACTGTAATACTGTTTCAGCAGCATTGCAAATTAAAGTTAGGGAAATAAGCCCTTCTGTGAGGAATGACTCGGTCGTGACCCAAGGAGATGCTTTCTGTGTGAGGTATTTTGTGTTTCCTGATACTTTCCATCGTGATCCCGAGGCGGGAGGGAAAGGTGCAGGGCGGTGCCTCGGGCTTTCCTACACGTTTTGTCGGACTCCGCTGGCTTCTCCACGTTTCTCCCTGTTCTTCGCAGCCCGATACGCGGGGCGTGCGTCACCGGGACACTTGGAGGGTGAAGTAGGAGAGGCGAGGCTGTGGAGGCTCCTGCCATCAGGTCTGTGTGCAGCACCAGCCTTGGTCCCTGGGCAGCGTCTCCACCGGAGACCTGAGCAGTTCCCAGGGAGCCAGAGGGGGGCTTTTGCACAAAGTTCAGCAAAATTTCTAATAAACAACAAGTAGGTAGACCAAGGGAGATTTCCAGCTGGGATCGGCTGCCTCGGCTCAGGTGATGAAGCGAAACTCTGCCGCTTAGCGTACAAAACGTCTCCCTGCTTCCCCGGCTCGTTTACTGCCTGACATCAGCCCGAGTAGTAAAGCAGAAATGGTTTACTACCTGGTTTCTGGTTCTGACATTCCCATGGCAACCTCCTCCCCAATTTAGTCGCAGTTTAGTGCCGTACAAGTAGGATTTGTTCAAAAAGGAATAAAGGTTGCAGTATGAAAAAGACACTTCCCCATGTGTTCCTGATGGCCAGTAAGTAAGTATTGAAGCACCGGGTGAATACGAGCTCTTTATTGGGTTTGGCAGGGCGCGCTTCCCAAGGTTAGACTGCTTAATGGCGCAAGAAATATAAAATAAAGGAAATTAAAAGAATAACATACAACAGCTGTGATCAGCTACATTTTAAATATCATGCGGCAACAGAAGAACCGGGCTGCAGCTACAGGGTGTGATTGTGAGAAATGAAAACCGGTGCGAAGCAGGAGAGGGCTGGGCAGAGACCTCCCTGTGTGTGAGCAGAAGGTTGTGCCTTGTTTCCAGCTGTATTGTCCAAACTTGCTCTATCACTGCCTGTTCTCCCCAGGAACACCGAGTCCTTCTGCTGAGACCCCCGTTTTATGTCCCACGGGAGCCATTTGAGAAGGGTGAAGAGAAGGGGGTTGCGTTCAGAGTCGTAAAAAGGCTCGTTGAATGCAGCGGCTCTGTGTTGATTTTCTCTTGGTTTCCCAAGATGATGAGAGCCTGCGGTAATTTTGGACTCTGTTGGCAAGCTGCTGACAGATCTGACAGAAGCATGGGGGATTCGAAGATGCGGAGGTCTGGAGAAGATGGGGAGGAGGACAGGGAGGCGAGAAGGCAGGGACCGAAGGGGACGGGGCTGAGGAGCAGCCAGGAGAGAAGAGGGAAGGAGAGAGAGGGTCGAGTGCCTGCGGGGAGCAAAGTTTCCCATCTCCCTGCTCTGGTTTTGTTCGCAAAGGGAAACCCCAGAGCATCTTGCTGCTGCCACCCTCCTTCCGTCCCAGCGCGACAGAGGAGCAGCATCTCCCTGTCCTGGGAGCTGAAAGGGTCTGGGAAGGGGTCAGTCTGTAAAACCCAGCTCTCAAAAGTTAGGGAAATCCTAGGATTAAGGTGTGGGCGTAACAAGAAGTTGAGCCTCGCCGAGCGCGCGCTGTGGAACAGTCGAGCTGCGCGACGCTGCTCACGCTCGGGTGATGAAAGGGAGCCGGGCAGCCCGGGGACGCGCACCCCATGAACCTGGTTAACCTGACGGACGAGCTACAGAGGCTTGAGAGCAGGAGACGAAAGAGCAGGAGACGGCGCAGGACTGCCAGGGAGCGAAGCAGGAAACCTTCCTTCCTCCTCGGGGCCGAGCCCTCAGCTCTGTCTCCAGGAGGGGAGTGGGCGCACGAAGCCGGGCCATGGGCTGACCCCCCCAAGGATGCTCCCGCGGCGGCTGGCAGGTCGTGGTGGCCATCGCAGCCCTGTGGTCCTCATGCAGCACAGGCAGCTGCGGATTTTTTTTTTGGGCGGGGTGGGGTGGTATTTCTCCCTTTTGGCCATCAGCTGCACAGCCCCGGGGGATGTCTGCTCCTGCAAGGGCAAAGCAAGCCCGGGGAGTGCCAGACGCTTCGCAGCTCCTCTCTCTGCAAATGCATTAGCTCTTATCTTGTGTGTTGGTAATTCAGGTCCATAAAGGCAACCGAGAGTCTCTCACGGGGCGTGCAGGCACGGGGTGGCTCCAACAGCTGCATCTTTTGGCTTGGGAGGAAAGGTCAAGAAGGAAGGGGTTACCCCTTGTTAGTACTGGTATCGCCTCCAGCACCTCGCAGTGGTGGTCGGTAGCGTGGCAGGTACAAATAGGACTCGGCAGCTCGTTTCTTCGGTACGTGGATGTGATGCAGCGCCCATATGTTCCTCAGACGTGCATCATCACCGCAGCCGTCGTGGCTGCCGGAGTCCCGGCTCACCCCAGGGCGGTGGCGCGGCTGCTGCGGGACCCGGTGCGGGGCCAGCGGCGAGGGATGCCCCGTCCTGCCCCAGCCACCGGGCAGAGAGCAGCCGCCCCTTTGCTCTGCAGCGGGAGGCTGCAGGGAGGCTGTGGGTGGTGGAAGTGTGGCAGGAACCATAAAAAAGCAGATTTTGAAGGCTGCGGGGGTTTACTGGGGGCTGCTGCCCGTCCTGCGCTGTGCCCTCCCGCAGGTCCCCGCACCATGAGCGCGGCCGAGGATGCCGAGTGGCTGCGGTGGGTGACGGAGCAGTTCGGGAGCATTGCGGGGGAGGACAAAGAAATCGACTTGGGAGAGTTCAAGGCCGCTCTCCAGGTGAAGGAGGTGAGCGCTCCCCTGGGGCCGGGGCCCCTTCCTCCGGGCGGCACCGGCAGCCCGACACCACGCTGAGGTCTCTTACTGTACCTAGAGAAAATCTAAGCTTAAAAATAGATTGTGTGATGTCACATGAGAGAGGGGGAGAGAAACCTAGCGGTACTCTGCAGCAAGCAGAAGTGGAAAACATGGATTAATCATCTGCAATGCAAAATCGACTGGATATCAACAGCTTGTCTTTGAACATGCTTGGCTATTCCCAGCAAATATTCCCTCCCGGCTGCCTACCGCCGCATCCCGTCCCGTGTCCCAGGCTCCCTCCCTGCCCCGGGCAGCCCTCTCCGGCTGCGGTGCCAATACACCCCTGCACAAAATCAGCCTTCATTCTCCCTCCCGTTTTCGGGCCACCCCCAGGACTTTCAGCTTTTGCTGGGCAATTCCCATTGCTGGCAGTGAGAACTTTGTTTTGTAGCATCAGGATTCGGCCGGTGGAGAGCATCCCACCGCCCTCTGAGAGCGTTTGTCCCCCTCCCCGCAGTCCTTCTTCGCCGAGAGGTTCTTCGCGCTGTTCGACTCGGACGGGAGCGGGACCATTAGTTTGGAGGAGCTGCTGAAAGCCCTGAGCCTGCTCGTACACGGGAACGAGACGGACAAGCTGAGATTCCTCTTCCAAGTTTACGACGTGGATGGTAAGATGATGAAAAATAGATTAATTTGTATTTTTTTGAACCAAGTTGGGATTTGCAAGGCAGCACGGCTCTCCTCTGCGCATCCAAGTGCGGACATCGCCGCGCGGCTTCAGCGCTGGTGTCGCGTCCCCTCTGAGGTTAAGCACAGCTGGGCAATGGTGTAGGTTGGTCTTCGCTGCTGGATCTTTGTTAAAGGTAAGCGTCTATCTGGCATAAGGCCGCTGCCTTCAGCCCGTGATGAAAGCATCAAAAATCTGTCTGAAAGCCAGCAATAAAACCGGCCACACGTCAGGATTTCCCACGATTCGCTCTCATCCTCGGCCGTGGAGAGGAGCAGTCTCCACTCACTCAAACACCAACTCTCAATCCCATTGATATTTGTGAATCCCAGCACGCTCTCTTCTTTGTCCATCAGCTGGGAAAGCTGGAAATAACAAAAGCAAAGCTCTTCTTGAGCTGCTTTTCCTGCTCTGACCTGCTTGGGCATAAAAATGCTGGCCGAAGAACTGAGTGCCGAGCCTCTCACCTATCTGGTTTGCTCTCATGCCTGCTGCCAGATGAGCGTGGCTGCGTGGCTTTGCTAGCGCTGAGCTCTGCCAGCCAAGCGACAACGCGGCTGCTGCAGGTAAACTGCTTTTTTTTAAAGCCACGGGTTTGCTGATTTTACGAGCAATGGCACGGTCCTGCTCTGGCTGGGCACGGTTTCCTCCCAAAGAGCCTGCGTGCAAGGAAGGGAGGCGATTTCTGCATTAAAGGGAGGCGATTTCTGCATTAAAGGTGCAAGACGAAGGTAAAACCATGGGGTTGTCGGGGTGCTATGGTGTATTGGGGTCCCTGCTCTGACCCGCCGCGGCACCCACTCGCCCCGCACAGGCAGCGGCTCCATCGACATGGAGGAGCTGCGCATGGTGCTGCGGTGGTGCCTACGGGAGAGCGCGATAGCCCTGCCCGAGGAGCGGCTGGGAGACCTCACCCTGGCTCTCTTCGAGGCTGCCGACAAGGACCGCAGCGGCTCCATCACCTTCGAGGAGCTCAGGGAGGAGCTGGAGGGTTTCCCAGAGGTCATGGAGAACCTGACCATCAGGTAGCTGCGTCGGCGGGTCCCTCCGGCAGCCCCGCGGGGTGCAGGGTCCCTTGCGAGCACCTTTTTCCTCCCGCATGGAGGAAGCAGCATGGGATTTATGCTCTCAGTAAGGCTCTTCTGGGGTGGCCGGACCACGAGGTGCGTGGCCAGCACTGGGAGCAAATCAGGCGCCGTATGGTGCTAAGCTGGGTGCAGGGCTTGGATGCAGGGATGGGTTCAGGGATGGTGTTGGGATGGGTGCAGGGATGATGCCACACTGGATGCAGGGATGGGATGCAGGGATGGGTGCAGGGATGATGCCACACTGGATGCAGGGATGGGATGCAGGGATGGGTGCAGGGATGATGTTGGGATGGGTGCAGGGCTCAGATGCAGGGATGGGATGCAGGGATGGGTGCAGGGATGATGTTGGGAAGGGTGCAGGGCTCGGATTCAGGGATGGGTGCAGGGATGATGTTGGGATGGGTGCAGGGCTCGGATGCAGGGACGGGTGCAGGGATGATGCCACACTGGATGCAGGGCTGGGATGCAGGGATGATGCCACACTGGATGCAGGGCTGGGATGCAGGGATGATGCCACACTGGATGCAGAGCTGGGATGCAGGGATGATGCCACACTGGATGCAGGGCTGGGGTGCAGGGATGATGCCACACTGGATGCAGGGCTCGGATGCAGGGGTAGGTGCCAGCCTGGGTGCAGGGCTGCCCCAGCTTCCCCCTTTCTCCCGGCAAGGAGCGATCACTGCCTTTCCTCCCAGTGCAGCGAGCTGGCTGAAGCCCCCGCCGCCCGCAGAGAGGAGCCGCCGGCCGCGCTGCCTGACCCGGGCGTACTGGCACAACCACCGCAGCAAGCTCACCTTCCTGGGGGGCTACGCCAGCCTCAACCTCCTGCTCTTCGCCCTGGCCGCCCTGCGGCACGCCGGCCTCGGCGGGTGGGTGGTGGTGGCCCGGGGCTGCGGGCAGTGCCTGAACTTCAACTGCGCCTTCCTCGCCGTGAGTGGCGGGTCCCAGGAGGGATGCTGAGCTCGTGGGGGGGTGACCGTTACCTGGGCTGTTTACAGTCACGTTTACACTGGGACCTTATCCCTGAGCCAGGGGCTCTTTGGAGGGCAGTAATTGGAGCCTGTGGACTTTTGCCATTGTGGGACCAGGCTGTCTCCTCTAAATAATTGTATATAAATAACGGGTTAGGGAGGCTGTGAGCGCTTTGGGACAAAGGCACTCATGGCACCTTGCAAATGGGTCCTTGATTTCTGCCTCTGGGTGCTCTCCAGGCTGACGCCCTGTATTAGCAGGGAGCTGGCTCTGGAGCCCCAGGGGACCAGCCCCTGGCTAAGCCCCCCAGCATCTCCGATTGCCCCCAGCATCTCCAACTGCCCCTCTCCCTCTCCCGGAGGTGCTGATGCTGCGGAGGTGCCTGACCTGGCTGCGAGCTACCCCCATCGCCAAGGTTTTGCCGCTGGACCAGCACGTTGTTTTCCACCAGCTCGTGGGGTACGTGGTGCTGGCGCTGGCAGCCGCTCACACGGGCGCCCATGTCGCCAACTTCAGTAAGTAGCAGCTCCCGGGCAGGGGAGGCCCTTCGGCTGCAATGGGTTTATCTCGGGCAACACCCGCTCTAATGCGCCCCACCAACCCCACGGTGGGTCCCCCCCTTCCAGTCCCTCTGCTAAAGTGGAAAATGCCCCTTGGTGCAGGGGGCATCACCCACACTGCACTGATGAAAAGCTGCAGGGACCTGGACCGAGCCCCACGGGGGGATGCTCATGTCCCACGGGGGGATGCAGATGTCCCAGAGAGGGGATGCTCGTGTCCCACGGGGGATGCAGATGTCCCAGAGAGGGGATGCTCGTGTCCCACGGAGGGATGCTCGTGTCCCACGGGGGGATGCTCGTGTCCCAGAGAGGGGATGCATGTTTCCCAGGGGGGATGAACATGCTCCAGGGAGGGGATGCAGATGTCCCGGGGAGGGGGATGCAAGGCCTGGAGAGGGGGCGCACATGCCCGGGGGGGGCTGAGAGGCCGCAGGCAGGGGGCAGGCAGGGTGCAGGCAGCCGGCGGGTGCGTGCGGTGCCGCACAGCCCGTGTGCTGTCTGTTATCCCCCTCTAGCGGCTTCCCAGCCGGGCAGCGAAGGGCTCCCACTCTCCCCCACGCAGCTCCCGAGTGGGGTCCGCACCCACAGCCCTGCACCCCACGGCCCCCCTCACCCCCCGGCAGGGTGCCAGGGCTGCACCCCTCGCTCGGGGACACGAGCAGCACATCGGGGAGCGCGTCTGCTTGCACTACCCACCCCGGTGCAGAACACCCCCCTCGCAGAGATGCTGAGCCCGGGAACGGGCTCTGGAAAGCAGAAATGTTGCATTTTTCAAAATGTCCGAGCAAAGCATTTGGGTGCTTCTTAGTTAAAAAAAAAAAAATATTGGCAACAGGTCGGTGGGCGCAGCAGAAATCTGGGAGCGCAGAGGGTGGGTGCTGTGGGTGCCCCGCGCCCCGTCCCCACCGTGCGTGTGCCCAGGCAGGCTGGCGCGGCAGGACGGGCGCCATGCCCTCGCCGAGTACCTCTTCTCGGCCCGGCCCGGCGTGGGGGGCCTGGGCGGCACGGCCTCGCAGACGGGGCTGGCGCTCGTGGGGCTGCTGGCCGCCATGCTCGCCTTCTCCAGCCCCTGCGTCCGACGGAGCGGCCACTTCGAGGTGGGTCCCGCCGCGGCCCCGTGTGACCTGGAAAAGCCCAGCGGTGCCCAAAGCTGCTCCGTCTCGGGGAGCAGGGGACCGGGGTGAGGGTCGGGCAGGTGGGTGCCCACCCGGGTGCTGCCCCATGGCGGGGGGGGGAGAGAGCTCTTGAGCCAGTGTGGTGCCCCCCGATACCTCCCTTGGACACCCCTGCCCTCCTCAGATTTGCAGTTTTGGGGTTTCCGTGCTTTTCTTCATCATTTGGGCTGCCTTTGCCCGCTGGGATGCCCCAGCACAGCCTCGCCACGCAGCACCGTTTGGCTCCACCACTTTTGGTTCATGCTCAGCTCCCCCCTCGCCCCCCACTCCCTGCCCACAGGTCTTCTACTGGACCCACCTCTCCTACATCGCCGTCTGGACCCTCCTCATCCTCCACGGCCCCCACTTCTGGAAGTGGTTTGTGGTTCCCGGCTGCCTCTTCGTGCTGGAGAAGGGGGTTGGCTTGGCTTGGCGGCGTGCCGGGGGGCTGCGCATCGTGGAGGTCAACCTGCTCCCCTCCAAGGTCCGCACCCGCGGGGGTCTCCGTGCTCCTTCCCCCCTCCCTCCCGATGCTCTCCTCTCCCGAGAGCCAGAATAAAGATGCTAAGGTGCACAGAAATAGCTTTAATATTTGCAAAGCGATTTGCAGTTTGGGGAAAAGCACTTTGCAAGTGACCACGCCGGTTATTCCACGCAGGAGAAAAGGAGGGACAGCGGGAAGGGGGTGACGCCCCCGATGTGTTTGCACAGCGAGCTGGAAGGGGGATGCCCCCCCGGCCACGCGCGGGAGGGACGGGGCGCAGTGAATAGCTTGTATGGAAAAGATGCGGGTTTGGGTTGCTTCGGGCTGCGTTGGTGAATGTTTGCAGCAAAAGGTGAAAGCAATTTTTTTGTTTTCAAGCAATTGTTTTTTTAATTTAGAATTTCTCCTATTTTTCAAGTAAAAAGCCCTAAACTCATAGAACAACAAAAGGCAAAATGAAAATTGCTTTGACTCTTAGTTTCTTCAAAAAAAAATTGTTGTCCGAGGCCAGACCTAACTGAGATTTTTGTCTGATAGCAAAGCTGGGCAGCGAATAGGAGAACAAACCCCTTTCTCAGGCTGAAGCTGTAAGTCCATCTCATGCTGGCTGCTCTTTAAAATGGGAGGCACAAACCCGGGTGCTCGCGGGCTGCAGGGAGACCACCCCGGCAGAGACCGACCGGCGTGACCTGCCCGCGGGATGCTCCCAGCTTCTCTGGTCCTCCTTCGCCCTCCAGGTGACTCACCTTGTGATCGAGAGGCCGCAGTTTTTCCACTACAAACCTGGAGACTACATCTACCTGAACATCCCAGCCATCGCCACCTACGAGTGGCACCCCTTCACCATCAGCAGTGCTCCCGAGCAGCAAGGTGATCGCCGATCCTTCGCTCGTTTTGCATCACCGGGATGTTTTGCATCACCGGGATGTTTTGCATCACCGGGAAGTTGTTTTGCATCACCGGGATGATGTTTTGCATCACACAAGCCGTGCCAGGGCGGCTGGATCCCCTCTGAGGGCCGTGCCAGGAGGTGTCCGTGCCCAGGGAGCAGGGCAGCCTGTGTTCGTGCATGCCTCCACCCACCTGCCTCCATCTCTGCCTGTACATAAGTGCTGTATAAAACACGTGCTTGGGTTATTTCAAGCAAGGCGTGTGGAGCAAATGGCACCTGAATGCCCTGCCCAGCTCCATGGGTGCCCAAGATTTGGGATTTGGGCTTCACTGGTTTGTTAGAGCAAGCCCAGTCCCCTGCTGCCAGCCCGGGGCTGACGTGAAGGACGTTGGTGGGGATTGCTGCCGAGTCCCCGGGGCCGGAGCTGTGCGGTACACGGCCCGCGGTGCTGGGGCTGCAGGGCCGTTCCTCACTAGGATGCCCACCCGCTGCCCCGCTTCATCCCGCAGAGACCCTCTGGCTGCACATCAGGTCGCTGGGCCAGTGGACCAACAAGCTGTACGAATACTTCCAGCAGCCCGAAGCGCCCAGCCTGGAGCCGAAACCGCTCAGCAGGAGCCTGGGGCAGAAGGGATGCCGGGGCTGGGCGCAGGTTGGTGCCGATGGGGCTCAGCTTTCAGCAAACGCAGAGGTTAGACCTTAAAATGCTGCTGGTTGGCAGCCGTTTGCAAGGAGGGGGTGAGGACTCCCCATTGCACCCCCCGAGCGGGAAGGGTGATGGCTTCGCCAAGCGGAGGACCCCCCAAGGGTTTCTCAAGCCCACGTCCTCCTCTGGCCCGTGCGGAGGGCTCTGCCGCCGGTCTGTCCCCGGCCAGCTCCGAAAAAGCGAAGTGAGGACAGGGCTGGATGCTCTCTGCTGAGCGGCTCCCGCCGGGGTCACCCCAGTTTTCGGCCGCCCGTGCAGCACCAGGCTGGGTGCTGGGGGTATCTCTCGTGGTGCAAGGTGCTTGTGCAGCCAGGAGGATTTCGTGTCCCACCCTGCGCCGGGGCCGTGTGGCCCTGATGGATGGGCCGTCAGATGCCTTGAGCATCGCAGCCAGCGGTGCCTTGGTCTTTGGCTTCCAGGAAGGCCTCTGCAGCAGGGCCAGCTCGGAGGGGGGGTCCGTGGCCACTGGCGGGGACGGAGCCGTTCAGCTGACGTTGTACAAAGCCACCGGCGCTGCTGCCCCAGGAGAGGAGGACCCGCCGGCGGGGGGGGTGAGCACCGTCTCCCACCCTCACCAGCACCACCGAGACCCCCGCGCTGCCCAGGGGGCAGAGCCCGAGCCCCTGGTGCCTGCGGGGCAGGGGGGTCTCTGCTCCCACCAAGACACAGCGGCCAGAGGACCAGCCTGGAGAAACGAGGGGAAGCATTGCTTCCATCCCAAGTGGGCCAAAGCTCGTTAAAAAGCTCTTTTTAAAAGAAACTTCTCGGATGTAAATCGTGGCAATGCCAGGACGCTGACAGCCACCGTGAGCGGCTTTTATCCCCTAGCATGAAAAGCTCTCAGGATATTGATTCTGTCTGGGCTGGAGAGCAGTCCTTGCAGATAACGAATTTACACGCATCATTTTTAATGAGTTTCTCTCCCTGTCCCTCTTTTGCTCTTATCTGGCCCCTGGTGAGCGGAGGTTCCTCACGCCGGGGCCATCGTGGACCTTGGAAACCTCTTATTCACCCCCCAACTTGTGTGGGGATTTGGATAATTGCCTTTTTAATCAATACTCAAACCGATTACGATCTGGATAGCACCAGCAGGTGCCAGGTTCCTGGCGCTGGACGTTGGTGGGACGTCCTGCCAGAAGCTCGGGCGCTGCAAGGGGCTTGGCTCGGGGAAGGGGGGTGTGCAGCCCAGACAAACCCAGCCGGGAAAAAACCCACCCACAACCCAAACCCGGGAACAAGCGGGTTTAGCGTTAGCTGTCACGGAGGGGCTGGGGGGGGAGGAGGGGATGGTCACTGCTCTCTTCACCTCGCAGGTCTCCGCCGGGCTGGGTGAGACCCCTCGGCTCTGCAGCACCAAGGTGAGGGATGCCTCGGTCCTTCCCCCGCTCCGGTGAGCAGGGCTGTGCTCCGCATCCCCGGGGGGACCCACGCGTGTGCCCGGCCACCCCACACGTGTGTCCCTGTGTCACCTGGGGCTGATGCAAACCCTGCGCTGCCGAGGGCTTCGTGCTCCTGCCTGGCCCCATTCTCTGCCTCTGCTCCCACAAAACTCCCATAAAAGACCCCAAATTCTGCCCGGGCTCCACAAGCCTGCAACGCACCTTGCACACTAACCCTGCTCCTACCCGCAGCATAAGAGTTGTTTTAGCACCCACGGGCTGCCGGATCTCTCCCCATTTCTCGTCTCTCCTAGTGCTACATCGACGGCCCCTACGGGACCCCGACACGGAGGATCTTCACCTCGGAGCACGCCGTGCTCATCGGCGCAGGCATCGGCATCACGCCCTTCGCCTCCATTTTGCAGAGCATCATGTACAGGTTGGTGCCGTAGCCGCAGCTCAGGCTGCGGTCGCGTCAGCAGACCCCCGAGACGAGCTCTGACGTGGTTTTGGGAGGCACAAGACATGATGTATGCCATGGTAGACCCGTCCCCCAACACTTCTCCCTGCGGGATGAGCACCTTCGGGCACCGCTCCCCATGGCTCCTCCTCAGTTCTAACCTTGGCACCCATAACGCACGGCCGCGAGACCCAGAGCGGGGTGTCAGGCTTCCCCTGGGGATTTCTGCTGCAGAAAGGCGCTGGCAGGAGGTTGGCCACGGGCATGCACCAGAGCTGGTGAGGAACGGGTGCCCAGGGTCTCCCTGCAAGGCTCTGCTGGGGTCTGAGGGGTGCGGGCGGCGGGGCAGGCAGGGGCAGGCAGGAGCAGGCAGGGCTGCATCTGTCCGGGCAGGTACCGCCGGCGAAAGCAGAGCTGCCCCAGCTGCCACTACTCGTGGTGCGAGGACCTGCGGGACGAGGAGATGACGCTCAGGAAGGTAGGAGCAGGCGGAGGGGGACGCGGGACCAAGGTTTGCCCCAGGGATGGGGGCAGGAGGGCTGCAGGCTCCCGGGGGTGGGGAGCCCACGAGCATCCCTTCCCGGTCGGGCAGGTCTGGGGAGGTGGGTGGCTGGTGGCTCCCGCCAAGGGAGGTTTAGATTGAACATTAGGAAAAATTTCTTTACTGACAGAGTGGTCAGGCCTTGGAACAGGCTGCCCAGGGAAGTGGTGGAGTCACCATCCCTGGAGGTATTTAAAAGACGTGTAGATGAGGCCCTTAGGGACATGGTGTAGTGGGCATGGTGGTGTTGGGTTGACGGTTGGACACGATGATCTTAGAGGTCTTTTCCAACCTGTATGATTCTATGATTCTATGATTCTATGATTTGGTCCCCGTGCTGCCTGCCAGCTGCGAAGCGGAGGCTGCTGTGTCCTTCCAGGTTGACTTCATCTGGATAAACCGGGACCAGAAGCACTTTGAGTGGTTCGTCAGCCTGCTAACGAAGCTGGAAATGGAGCAGGCTGAGCAGGAGCCGGGAGGTGAGCGGGAGGCAGGGGCTGGCCAGCGCAGCCTGCCCACCCTGGGGTGCCCAGCCCCGTGCTTGGCATCGCCCCCGGGAGAGCCCAACCCGACCGAGGGAGCACGGTGTGGGGCTGGACGCCCCCGTCTGCAGCCGGGCTCCCCTTGAACGCCCAGGGCGGTTTTTGGAGATGCACATGTACATGACGTCGGCCCTCAGCAAGAATGACATGAAGGCCATCGGGCTGCAGATGGCCCTGGACCTGCTGGCCGCCAAGGAGCAGAGGGACTTGATCACGGGGCTGCGGACCAGGACCCAGCCCGGCCGCCCCGACTGGAGCAAGGTGAGGGCTGGCCCTGCCCCGCTGCCAAAATCAAGCTCATGGGAAGGGAGCCACATCCCCTGAACCTGCTCTTTGGGGGGACACCACGGGAAAGCCCCGTGTTGGAGCAGGAGATACCCAGACCCAGGGAAGCCTCTCCCTCCCGCGGGAAAGCGAGTGCCACGGGGGCTCGGGGAGGCTGAGTTGTGCCGGGCAGCAGCTGCCAAAGCAGGCAGGGATCCGGGCATTCCCGGGGCGGTAGCGGGCTGTGCCACCACCTCCCTTCTGCTTTCACCTGTGCCCTAGGTGTTTGGGAAGGTGGCGGAGGAGAAGAGAGGGAAAGTCCAGGTCTTCTTCTGTGGCTCGCTGGCACTTGCCAAAGTCATCAGGGTGCACTGCGAGCACTTCGGCTTCCGCTTCTTCAAAGAAAACTTCTAACCGCTGGCCCTTGCCTCCCTGCCTGCCCCTGCCAGCCCTGATGCGGGGTGATGGGCTCCAGCAGCCGGATCTGGTTGCACCGCCTATGTTGGCTCCTGGTTGCTGCTCGGTCAGAGCTGGGGAGGGTGGGATGCACGGCAAGCAAGGGACAGGGAGAGGAAGGGGCTGAGCTGGGCCACGGGGCTTTGGGGTGAAGGGAGCGGGGTTGTGGAGCCATTCGGGGTGTCCTGGAGCATCCGTGCAGGGGTTTTGAGGGGGAGAGGACCAGTGTCCCAGAGCAATTTGGGATGGGGCGGACAGGGTCCTGGATCACCTTGCAGGGCTTTGGGACGGAGGGGACGGAGTCCTGCGTCACCTTGCAGGGCTTTGGGACGGAGGGGACGGGGTCCTGGAGCCCGGTGGGATGGAGGGGGTGGGTGTCCCGCAGCACCTTGCATGGCTCCGGGGTGGCGGGTGGCGGGTCCCGCAGGGCCCGGGGGTGCCGGGCGGCCGGGCCCCGCCGGCGGAGCGGTGCCCACAGGAGGGCACTGCAGACTCGGCAACCAGGGCCGCGCCGGGCGGCCGGGGCCGGGGCTGCGCTGGCCTGGACCCCCGCCCCGGCCCCTGCCACAGCCCGCTCCCGCCCCGAGCCCGGCCCCGCGCCCCGGGGCAGCCCCAGCAGCTCCGGCTGCTCCTGTCCCGAGGGCACCGAGCATTTTTCTACAAAAACAAATAATTTGGCAGCCCTCCCCGTCCCGTCCCGTCCCGTCCCAGCCCCGGTTTGCAGCGCAGAAGGCGTTTTGCCTCTTTTTGCACCAGGAAAAGAGATAATTTCGGCGGTCCCACCGCATCGGGATGGCTGGTGGGACAGGGCCACGTCCAAAACGCTGGACCCCGGGTGCGGGGATGCCCCTGCGCGTGGCTGGCAGCGGTGGCGGCAGTGGTGGCCGATGGGGACCCATCGCTGTTCAAAATAAACGCTCGTGTGAAGTTGCCTTCCGTGGCTGATTTATATGGCCTTTTACGGCCCGCCTGTGCAACACGCTGCTGCTTTTGTGTAAAAAAATAGAAAGGAAAGATTAATGCAGGTGAGACACTCCTCTGATGGCGAAGTCGCCCATGGGGAAAGCAAGGCCCAAGCTAGAGGCGGAGGAGCAGCCCGCTGCCGGCACGGTGTGCTCCCGGCCATCCCGCAGAGCCGGTGCATCCCGAGCACGGCAGGGCACAACGCGGGTGCCGACAGACCTGTGCCCTGGGAAGTCTCTGAGCACCCAGCCGTGCCGTGGGACAGGATCACACCCCTCGGTGTGGTGGGAGCCCACAGCAGAGGGAAGCGTGCAGCACCCTGCACCTTGCGGTCCCTGGGCCACCGTGCCGTGCAGAATGGGTGCTAACTGGTGTGGCTGCTGGAGGGGCACGAGACCCCGGCCCGGCCTGCATGCACGGCTGGGGAGGCTGTCAGCGCGCCCTGGGCTGCAGAGCCGGCGCAGTGCCCTGCCCCTCGGCACTCGCCCCATCCACAGCTTTGCTTCCCTCCCTCCTCCTTGCTGGGGCCGTTTTGGCTGGGATTTGAAGCCCACCGCCTTCTAGAGCCCACCGCAGCATCCACCCCCATCCTGGGTCATTGCATCCAATGCTCCTTGGTTTTTGCCTATGCATTTGCTGGTGAGTACTTGATCCCCCCAGAGAAGCCTTGCCCTAGCCGTGGCAGCCGCAGGAAGGTGTCAATCCAGTGGGACGGTGCCCCGGGCGGCAGCGGGGGCTGAGCCCCCTCGTCCCCAGTGCCAGCACAGCGCCAGGAGCTGCCCCACCGCTGCCTTTTGCAGGCATGGCCTGAGCGAGGCAGAAATCCCCCAACACTGGGACACGCACCTTCCCGCTCTTGTTTTTCTTGCAGCCCCAGCGAGACCCTGCCGTAGCCCCTCCTGCACGAGGTGACGGGGCAGGTGGGCTGCAGGGGGGTGGCAGGGTTCGCTGGGGTGACGCCCGGGACCCCCTGTGCCGTGCTGTCCGTCTGCTCCACCGGCCTCATCCCGGACCCGCGGGGATGCCAGCACAGGGACCACCGGCCTTATCAGTAAGTCTAAAGCAGTAGCTGATGCAGGAGGCAGTGAGGAGCTGGGCTGTGCCATCGGCTCCAGCGATACGGTGAAATCTGGAGCCAGAGAGGAGAAATCATTTGACGTGGGGCCGTGACATAAACTCTGTGGCTGATTCTGGTTCAGACAGCATGATGGATGGGTTGGGTGATGATCCCCTCGGGGCTACCTCCAGGGCTGACGCCTGATGGATGGACAGACAGCCGGGAGCTCTCAGCGCCCCGGGAACACGCAGCACGAGGTGAAGATCCCAAAGCCAAGTGTCAATTTTTCTTAACCCTGGCTAATGCGGGCTCCTTGCCTCCTCGATTAGCGGCAGGATGGAAATGTAAGGCAGCCCACTGAACTGAGCTCCTCCGGCGGTGTCAGCGTGGGAGAGGGGTTCCCCTTTCCTCTTCATCCCACCGCATCCCTCCGACGACATATTCTCCAGCTCCAGCTCGCTCTGCAAAAAGTCGTCTCAGCCCCATCGCAGCTCCATGTCCCTTCCAAGCTTCGGCCAAGGCAACCAAACCGGCTCAGGGTCTTTGCAAGAGACCCCCGCTGTGAAACGGAGCCTGGATGCGACCCCGAACCCACGGGCTGATCCCCTGGGGCAGGGACCAGGGCGCCCGTTTACCCGCATCGCCCACGCGCCCTCATTAAGGGGGCTCTTTCAATCGGGGGATGATGTACGAACCCGCTCGCCACGTCCACGGGAAAATCAGGGCAGCTGCAGCCTCCTGGGGCTTGCAGGGAAAGAAACACCCGCCCTGCACACGGAGTTACGGGGTTTTAGGGGTATGTCTCAGCTACGCTCCCGGATTGACTCCGTTCATGTGCATACATCTATGCTTTCACGTTGCTAAAGATGCCAGAAAAAAAAATTGTGGCTGTATACGGCAGCGTCACGTGGCCGAGGAAAACAACTCATCTCAATCATAAAGAAGAGTTAATTACATCTCCCTGTTCTCCCTATGTTTCGAAGCAATTATAAACAGAATGAATCATTATGCATCTGCTGATAATCATTTTCATTCCGCATCCCCGCTGAATTGCAGGGTGCCGAAGCGCTCTGATGCTTGCAGCATCTCCAAAGAAAATAAAGCACATTTAGCTCTTTTTGAGCGTCGTGGCACCAGGCACCCAAAGCAGAGGGATTTGGGGGAGAAATCATGCAAAACACCCAAGAAACAGGGATGCCACCCTGGTGGGAAGCACGCAGCTGTGTTTTCAAAGGGTGGGATGGTCTTGCAAGCTGGGTGGGCTTTGATTTTTATTTTCCCTTTGGAGGAAAGCGTCGGTGTTTGGGGACCCCGAGACGTATAGCGTGTCCGCTCTGCTGCTGGCAGGCTGCCCGCCAGCACGCACGCCGCCGGCCTTTTGCAGTCGTGCATATGGTTCATCCGCAGGAATTTGGTTGCTCCTCCTGTTTCGGGGCTTGCAACATGCATGCACGCCGCAACCCCCAGCACGTTGCAGGAGGTAGTTTTGCTGTCCCGGAGCATGCAAGCATCTTGCAGGCTTTCAGCTGCCTGCTCCTGCCTGCTCCTGCCCGCAGTGGTACCCGCCTGCCCGCGCTCGCTCCCACCCCGGGGTTGTTCTCTCTCGCCGGTGGGCAGGAGGGCAGGCTGGTGCTCAGCAGATGGTGGGGAAACGCTCTCCAAGGGGGGATGGAGGCAGCATCAAGGTCACTGCTGACATGATGAATACTGAGCTGCTCACATCCCAGCCACGGTGATGAAAAATTAATGAATTCCTTCCCCTTCCATCCGCAGAAGCTCCGCCAGCTGCCATTTTTCCCCACATCTCCCGTTTATCGGATGTTTCCTTTGGATCCGAGGAATAAATGATTAAAAGACGTGAAAGTTGGGGAGGGGGGATTGCTGCTGCTCGTGGGCTTTCGGCCCTGGAGCGGGCACGGAGCTGGAGCAGTGGGGTACAGGCAGCTTCGGCTCCTTGGCCAAACCAAGCCACCGCTGCCATGGGAAACGCTGCCCAGAGAGGGGCTGCTGCCTCCAAGCCCGGGGTCCGCTTTGTTTTTGGGTTGTTTTTCATGTTAAAGCAACAGGAGGCTCCGAATCAGGAGCTGGGGAGGCAGGGGGTGAGGCTGGATAATGATATACCTCTGATTAATGCCTTCCCTTGGCTGGCTTCATTATTGTGATTACACTCTGGCTGTAGCATAGCAACAGCTAATTGTTGGTTGGATGCAAAGTGCATAATTCCCTGTATTAAAATTTTATTAAGATATAATTGCATTCGTCTTGCAGCAGCGGATGCTTCAAAGATGCCGAGAAGAAGCAGCAGCGCTCGTTGGGGCTCTGCTGCGTTTACCCCGCTCCGGTTGATGGGGTTTCGAGTGACGGTTGAGCCTCGGGACACCAGGTCTGGGTGTCGGGAGGTCAGCGGTCCGCAGTGCCGGACCGGGGCTTGGCGCGGGGTTTCAGGTTGGGGAGGGCTGGCTGAGGGCGCTGGGCTGCAGCACCTCTTGCGCAGAATATTGCTTGCAGAATATTGCCTGACAAACCCTCAATATATAAATTTTCATCCATTGACACCTGAAAATGAGGATTTGAGGGGTGACGAACTGCTGCCACGGATCAATGCTGCTGGAGGGCTGCGAGGGGCAGCTGCCGCCAGCACAGGAAGGTTTTTGCAACCTGCTGTTGAGAAGAAACTAAAACAGGAGCCTACAGCTGCCGAAAGCCCTTTGCACCACCCCGCGTCCCTGCTCCTCCGAAACCCAGACGGAGAGGGAAACCTTAAAGAAACTGTATTTATTAACAGCATGATCACACTTGGCATATTCTATTACTAAGTGGTCCTGGTACATAGATATTATTCACTTAAGTAATCAATCACTGCCAACAAATTACAGGATACAGGGAATGAAATTAGCAAAATGAACTATGGATGTAAAATTCATTTGAAATTCAATTTAGGAGCAACATTAGCTTTCAATTAGTCTGCCCAACTGTTTGAGCATCATTTTGTCTATCAGATTTTTAAATAAATGTAATTAACCTTTGCTGTTAAATTGTTGTTGATTTCATTGATATAATTATTATGCGACTCCTAATATTTTGCTTGGATGATATCTCATTAGCTGGTGGCTTCTAATTAGGGAAACGAGGGACCGGTGATGATTTCTGGGTCGTCTTGTTCCCTCTGCCTGGTGGGGCAGGGAGGGAGGTGCTCCAGAGCCAGGATTTTGGGTGTTAAATTTTGTACAGGGAGGGGACATGACCTTCCCCTAGTGTCCCCAGCACAACTGGTCCCAAACTGGTGGAGCTGGGGCCTGAGGAGCAGGGGGTGCCAGGGACAGGGGAAGGGCCACGGGGCGTAGGACCACGAACATGAGGAGGATGAGGGGGGTCCTGCAAATTAAGGCGGCAGCACCCAGATGTTAGACACCTCCTTGGGCGCAGCTGGAGGGGCTGATCCCGGCTTTGTCCCGGGTTATTTGCAGCAGGGCAGGCGGGGGTTGGAGGGGTTGGAAGGGCACCGGTGCTTTTTCGTGCTCCCTCCGTTGCCGTTTCCATCCTGTCGCCAGCAGGACGCGGGGCGGTGAGCCCAGGCAGCGTTTGTCCCTAGTAAGAAGAGGATATTTGGGGCTTTTCTTTCTGCCCACTGCTAATGCCCAGCGCGGCTGCTTCAATGCACCGTGTGTGGCCACAGTCGTAAGTTCGGAATTAAATTAAGTTCTTATTTTCGGGCAGTAAAAACTGTTTTGAAAGTGGGGATTCCCTGCGGAGAGGAGGGTCGGGGACTGTCCCGCGGCAGGGGGGAGTGAGAGGCTCTGAGAGGGGAGGTGGATGAGATGGAAGAGTTAATTAAAGAGCAGTAACTCATTACCGCCTCGTTTGAAGAGCTGGCAGCAGCTGACCGGGGCTGGGATGCTCCCCGGGTCACGGGCAGCCCCCAGTTCACAGCCAACAGCCCCAACAGTTGTTTTCCCCACAAAAGAGAAATATCTCAGACAGTTACGTAATTCCCACAAGTTATTTTTAACAGATACAGCTTTCCCCCTTCAGCTACGTGGAGTTTTGCGAGGTTATAAATCAAGCTAATATCTGATATATAGGACTAATTTTGCCCCTATTGAAGCCGATGGAAATGTTTCCATTGACGTCAGCGGGAGCAGGATTGATCTCCGAGCATGGACTATTTGTTCCTGAGGTTTTAAGAATTCATTTCCTCCTTCCATTGCCAGAGACAGAGAGCAGCAGTGGAGGTAGAGGAGTCATCTAATAACCACATATTAATACATGAATCATCAGCTTAGAGGCCCGTGCAGGAGGCTGAAAGGAGAGTAACGGAGCTTGATACCGGGCTGGCGGAAAGAAAGGATTTCGCAGACAGGGCACAGCAGCTAATGTGGAACGAGATAATAATGGCAATGTACGTTTTTTTATGCTAGCATGCGAACCGCATCTTTTAAGCTCTATTTAAATGCATTACGGTAGACGGGGCCTGTGCTGCAATCCTTTGTCCCGTGCTGGAACAAGAGCACCCGCGGTATTTCTTTACAACACACTTTGAGGACGCTGTTTGCTTTTGGGTAGACTCCTAGCAGCACGTCAACCAGCCAGGACAGCCGACGTGCCGTCACGCCGGCACCGGACGGGCAGAAAGGGGCCTTGAAGTTTCACCCGGACACCTTATTTTTACTATAGCATTTTAATGAAGGAAACTGTCAATTTTTTTTTCATTTAGCGGTACCTGCTGTACAGCTCTTCAAGAACTCACATGAAAGCAGAAAGATGTATGCTGCTCGACCTTACATACATCTGCCAAAGTATGTAAAAGCATCGGTGGGATTTTGAGCTCATTTGCAATGGAAATTCCCCGGCGCGGCTGGCGCCGGTCGCACGCTCCCTCTGCGCACAAAGAGGAACAGCGGAAGGCAATAACCGTTCATTATCTTAAAAACTCTTTGCGTTTTACCCTATGATTTTGTTTTCATTGTGTGTGACAAGTAAGACTAACGAATAACTTAGACAAAGGAGTGGGGTGTGTATGTGTGTTTATTACCATGGAAACAATCCTTGGGCCAAGCTAAAAGAATAATTCTTTTAAGACTATTCCTGCTTTGCAAAGCCACCAGAATCCCGCCGTTTGAGAGTTCCCTGCAGCACACGACCTTCACCAGCTCAAGCAACATAACCAAAGGTCAGCATCCAGTTCTGCACTTTTTATACCCGGGTCTTTTACACCACTACAGACCCCCCTGTGCTAAAATCCAGGTTTAGGGAGCTCCAGCTGGAAATGGTGGACTGACCTTCCACCGATTTTAAATCAACCGGATAAGAAGACACTCGGCGAGTGTCTTAATTACAGCATTATCTTCATCACTCATTAGCAGACCCGGGAAGGTATTCACTAGAGCGAGGACTCAGCGTTGCTGCGCCACCTTCACCGCTTCGCCCTGCGGTTGCAAAGCGCGGTCCTTTGGTCTTGCCTTCCCCAGCGCGAATACGAGAGCCCCAGCACACGTGCGAGGGCTGGGAAACAAGCAGCAGTGGAGGGGGGGTGCGCCCGCCACTTGGTGCGTTACTGGGGTGCACTTAAGTAAGCGAGAATGTGGGGCAGGTGGGCTTGGATGATGTGGGGCGAATCCTCGTGCCCGGCCCCTCCGCCACCATCGACCCGCGCACACACCGGGCTGGCAGGGTCGATCCAGCCCAGGCATGCGAAGGGCGCCCGAGAGCGCCGTGCTGCTCCCAGAGCAGCTTCCTCTCCCTGCTCCCAGACCCGGCCCACGTTGTCAAAGGCAAAGGCTTTTTGGAGCTGGTGGTTGAGCTTCGGGGGAAAACCAGCCCACGGGGCTGTGTGCGTGCAGAAGGGCAGGAGCGGAGAGGGCAAGGCTGCAAAATGCGAAGGAGGGTTTTGCAAGAAGCAGCGTGCAAGGTTGTGCAAGCTCATCCGGGCAGGGTCCAGCCTTTGGACGGCCGAGCGCTGCTTGCACCGAGCAAAACAGCTTTACAGACGCTGCTGGCAAAAGGTAAAAGCAGCTAAAGGGACACTCGGCATCTGTCGCCTGCGCAGGGATGGAGTTTTATTTCTGGAGGGAGAGGTTGGGTATCTCTGGCTTAGATATCTGGCTTGAGGAGCCAAAGGACAGCAGCACACAAGTTAACACGTCATCTAACGTTACAGCAAAGGGTTAACGAGGAGACTTAGACTAGAAAGAGGTAAAATTTAGTTCACGTAGTAAGCAATTACCTTTACTTCAAAAGAGAACTAGACAAAAAAAGGGCAATAAAATCTGTAAAAGGTGAACTTGCAACTCGGGAAGCCGTGGTGCAGCTGCAAACCTCCCGGGTCTCACGGAGTTTACACCCTCAGCGGGCGGGAGAGGCCTCTAGGCCCAGGTGAGGGGCGTCAGCTCCTCCGCAGGAAAATGAATGCCCTGCCGCAGAAAAGCATTTTTCTACAGGATTGCTAAAAAACTTACAGATTATTTTAATTAAAAAAAAACCCTCGCGGATTATTTTAATTAACAAACACCGCTCAGGGCAGAGGCCAGGCCGCGCCCTCCGCTCCCTCCCGCCCTGCGGCCGCTCTGCCCCATCGCCCCGCCCCGCGCCACGTGCGCGCTGCCAAGGGGCGGGGCGCCGCGCAGCCAATAGGCAGCGCCTCCCAACCGGCAGGCCCGCCCCCGGCTCCGCGCATCCCATTGGCCGACGGCAGGCCCCGCCCGCACCCGCCGTTCTCGCGGGAAGTAGGGGCGGGGCCGGGCAGCCCGCTCTCCCCTCCCCCCCGCGCGCCCCCGCCCCCGCCCCCGGGTTCCGCCGCGGCCGCTGAGCGCTGCCGGTCCCCGGGAGGCCCCGCCGCCTGCCCCGCCCCGCCCCGCCCCGCCCCACCTGCCTCCCATGTCGGCGGCACCGCGCAGGTAGGGGCGCGCCGGTGGCTGTGAGCGGGCTGGGGTGAGGCTGTGGCTGAGGAGGAACAGAGTGGGGGCGGCATAAGGGCTGCCCGCCGGGCGGATGGAAGGGGCGGGAGCGGCCCCGCCGCGGGGCCGGTGTCCCCGGTGCCGCGGCCCCCTCCCGCCCGCCGCTCCCCGCCCCACCGGCGCCGCTGTCACGGCGCGCCGCGCGCCCCGCGCCGCGCGCTCCCATTGGCCAGAGCCCTCGGCGCGGCCCGCCCCCCGCGCTCCCATTGGCGGCGCGGCGGGAAGGCGGGGCGCGGCGCGGCCCCTCCGTGCGCCCCCGCCTCCCCGGCGCTGGGGTTCCGCCGCCAGCGAGGCCCGCGCCCCCGCAGGTAGGAACCGGCCCGGCCTCCCGCCGCTCGGTGCCCCCGGCCGCGCCTCCTCCGCCCCGCAGGGGGCCCGGCACCCCTCCGCCTCCCTTCGGGAGGCCTCTCTCATCCCCTCCGGAGGAGCCACGGCCCCGCGCCCCCTCCTCAGCCTCAGGCGGGCCCCCCGCGGCCCCCTCTCCCCTCAGCGGGTCGCGGGTAACGGCAGCCTCGGGGCTCTGTGAACGGCGGGTTGTGTCATCCAGCGGCCCGGGTGGGCTGGGGAGGGATCCGGGGCCGGCCGGCCTCGCCCCGCGCCGTCGGTGCGCGGGTGGGCTCAGGCCAAGTTGGGAGGTTTGGGATTCCTCTGGAGCCCGGTGAGGACACTGCGGGAACAGGCAGGCAAGCCCTCTGTTTTCCAGCCGGTGGGATGCCAGCGCTGTGAGTCCCGCCTGGAAAACCTCCAATTCAAGGTGAACCAAACTCTAGAAGGAGTAATTGCGCTAATTGAGGCCTCGCCGTCCTGGTAGAGCCCGGCGTGTTGCTTCGAGAGGAGGCAAATCTGCCTCCTTCACCTCAGCAGCGTCACGGTGAGAGGCCACGCGGTTTGTGTACGATATCGGGATAGCTTGGAAGATAATAAGGAATCGCGTTTAATCACGTCGTGCGACCTAGCTTCTGCTAGGCGAGAGGGGGGTGAATATTTTCAGAGGTCGGCTCCCGGCGCAGAACGACAGACGCGGCTCGGGCAGCTTGTCTGAATGCGTGCCTAGGGAGAACGCTGAAGTGGCCCGGTCGGGTGCTGGGCTGTCCCCGCTCAGGCATGGGTGCTCCTTTGCGCCGTCACGGCGTTCACGTGCGTTTGTGTCTGTCCCTGAGACGTCGAGGTATAACAAAAACGACGCGAAGGCGCTCGCGGTAGGGCTGAGATGCTTGGTTAGGTGTCCGTAAAGCTAAACTCAACTCGGAATACTTTCTTATTTTTTCGTTTTCCACTGGGAGCTTAAGGTGCGTCAGATTTTGTCAAACCAAGCTCTGAAACTGCTTCCGTAGCAGCGAACAGCAGATTTCCATGTTTCTGGAATCAGCGAAGTAACAGCCACCTGTAAACCTATTTATGTGAAGGATCACTGCGTGCTCTAAGCGAGCGCTGTAGCGGGTGTAACAAGGTGAAATTATCTTTGTTGGGAAGGCTGCAGCTAAGTGATTTTTGTGCTGGAGGTATGTTAGTATGGGAACAGTCACCCTCCTTAATGGGACTTAATTCAAAGAGACGTGGCCTATATGTTCTCTTCATTTTGCCTTCTGGAATTCACACCCACTTGAACAGTGTGAAGAGGAGAAAACCTCATCAACACACTCTGGGAAGGGGAAATTTAAAATAATACCCATGGTTTTTGTAAGAGCTGGAGTGAGTGCAGGTGAGTACACGCATAATGAGGACAGTACGTTCCAGGAGCATACGTGCTGTGTCTTCTTTCAAAATACAGCATGCAGATCAGCTGCTACAGACCTTGCACACGAGACTGTGGAAGATCTCCCGTAATGAAAGAGATTTTGGGCACTTTATTGTGCCCAAAAAAGTCATGAGAACACAAATAAGATGTGCTTATGCTGTAGTTGCAGATAGGTTTGAGCGTCTGTGGGCTGTTCTGCTTCTGCCCATTTTGAGAATTGTAAGAAGGATGCATGATAGTAGTATTATGATGCAAAGTTTCAGCTAAGATATTCTGCCTTAAAGCAACATTTTAATGTTGCAAAGGCAAATACCTCACAGCTTCCCAGGCAGTGGAAGAGGATCAGTGTACATACAGGAGCATGATCTTCCAGTTCTTCCACAAGATGCTTGTTGGCTTCAGGGGAATGCAGCACCTCAGACACAAAAAGTGTGGGGGTTTGGGGTTGTGGTTTTGGTGGTGTTTTTTTTTTACTATTAGGAACTTGAGCCTTTTGGCTTGTTCCATTAAACACAGGAGTTGCCAGTAGTTAATAGTTCTCCTAGTTAGAGCTGGCCAAGCAAGAAAGGTTTTTAAGGACGTTATGTGCTTCTAAACTTGGCCAGTTGTAACAAGCCTTAACAATATTTAATACATCTGTAGGGGCATCTTGCCCTACTAAGGTGTTCTTTGGCATAGTTGCGAAATCTGGGTGAAATTGCACTCTGTTTATTTGAAGGCATTGCTTTCACTTCGGTGAACCGCTAACTCTTCTGATAGAGTTGGTGATCGATAAATATAATTGAGGTCAAAGGCATCTCGATTATCCAAGTGCTCTTTGTACCTTTTTAAAAAAGCGAATCCCTTCTTACCAAGATAAGGCGTAACTTCCACGATTATTTTGTTTGCCCAGCTTGCGGAATGGCTTTTGACATTGTGCTCTAAAAAGGTAGGAAGACTTGCTTTAATAAGGAGATGCTGGCATGTGTCCCTTCAGGTGGTGCCTCGGGAAGTCCTTTAACTTTTCAGCAGGTAATAATGTCACTGTTTACATTTGGGATAGTAGCAGTTTCTTCTTTTTTTAATAATCAATAAAAGTATCCTAAAGCACCGTCTGGACGAAGCTGCCCCTTTTGTATCACGCAGCGTGTTACACAGCTAAAAATTAGTAGGGACCTGAAATGATTAGTATCTGGCTGGTGGCCCAGAAAGAGGGAAAGCTGGGTCTGGCAGCATTTGACAGTAATTTTCTGTAAGACAAGTGTCCTTAGCTCTTTCATTGTCCAATTGATTCTTTAACAATAGCGCTCCCATTTGTAATGCTGAGTCTATAGTGCTACTCCAGCAGGAAAAAGAAGAGGTGCACTGGTCGATGGCTAGTGCACATGCTGCAGTAAACAAGAGGTCTTGGACGACGGCTTCAGAGAAATAGGTAAAATGTGTTTTATAAAAAAAAAAAAAAGAAAAAAAAAAAGACAAAAAAAACCCCGCAAAAAGACCCCAAAATAATATTCGGCAGGAGTGGCAATGGTCGCCTACAGTACTGTTGTAACGTGAGCAGGTGATAATCAAAACTGCTGTTTTATGGTCTTTTTGCCTAATGGTCGGTCTTCGGTGGTTTTCTTCTTTCTTTCTGTACAGGATCTGTACTCCTTTGGTAAGAAAAGTTGGATTTCACTGAGGTTACATTTAAAGTAGCTGTCTTTCTTTTTTTTCGATAAGATTAAAAGGCATCTACTTGCGGTGTTTCTTAAACTGGTTACTTTGGTACTTGGGTATGCTTTTAATGAACTAGCTTTCATGTCTGAGCCACAGTCAAAACTTTAAGATCTAATTTCTGCTGGTTTTCAAAGCAAGTTGAGTCATCAGTTTGTGCTGCAGACCTAAAATGTCGGAAGATGTTCCCTTTTTTACAATATTGCCATTTTGTGATAGTCCTTTTTTTCCCTAATGCTAAAATTCTGGTGCTCCTGAATAAAATCTGGGGAATAAACGCTCGTATTTGGGGACTGTTTGCTCACGCAAGTGAGCCTAGTGCAACTTCAGCTTTTCTGTAGTTACGCTGGGTTTTCACTTAGCATTCCTAGAACGAAATGTAAACTTGCTTTCCTATCAGCACTCCCTATTTTCTTGACTCCCCCCTGTGCTCCACAGTTGCAGCTTTTCCTTCTGTTTTTTCACCTGGCCTCCTCCTGGCATCCTTTTTGCTTCCTGCTCCTTCACGGTGGCTTGACGGCGCTGGAACGTGGCACGTCCTCGGTGCGTGAGGAGCGGGATGCTGGCTTTTTAATCCCTCTTCGCCGCCGAACTTTGTGCCGTACTTGCCGACAGAGCCGCAGGTGAGCCTCGGCACTCGCTTTTAATCTGGGTGAAGCAGTGCGCAAACCTGCAGCAGGATAAAAAGACTTCGTAATGATCTAGCTAATATTTAACAAAGTTTACTTGAAAACCGCGCATAGCTTCTGAGCTGTGTTTTAAATGTTAATATTGAAATTGAAATATTGGAGATGACAGATAAAATGCATGGTAATGAGATCCTTCTAAAGAAAGCTCACTGCTAATTCCAAAGGAAATGAGCTTTTAATTAGTGTCTTATCTCAAGTATGCCACCTTTTCTTTTTTCCTCATTTATATTGCTTGTATTATTAGTGTTAAAGATCAGCTGGTGTCCCCTGATATTGGAACCAGTTGGCTGGTGTCACTTCATAAAATCTGATTTACAGACTCTTGATTACATGTAGCTTGTTGATCACAAAATAAATTGGTTTGGCCGTGTTTTCAGGAGTTATTGTTGTCTAAAGTCACACTTTTGGAAGTTAAGTTGTTCAGGGAATACTCATGTTGCTGCCCGTGCAATATCTACCATATAGATAGAGACTTTGGAGCATTGCATCTCGGCTCTTTCAGGAATGAGATATTCCCTGTTTCATTATAATAAAACCCTTAACACAGAATTTTCTGAAGCAACTGTACATGCTAAGCAGTAAGGTTAGCTGCTCAAAAAAAAAAACCCAAAACCCTTTTAGCTTGAGCTTTAAAATGTATCTCCTGGTGACCTTGGTAAGGTTGACAACAATAAGGTTTCTATTTGGTTAAGCCCATTTTCAAATGGGCTTTCCACAGCAATGTAAGTTTAAGCATATGTAAAACAGCAGGTAAGGTTTTTGAAGTTCAGCAAGCGTGCATGTAGTTTGGATCCAGATTGAGAGACATGCATAGATGATTTGGATTAAGGAGCAAAGTCTGCCTAACGAAGCTCACTTGAGCAAAGTGTGCGCATGTCCAGCATTTGTGCCCTGGATGTTCCCTGGAGAAGGCCCGGGGAGGTACCACGGTTCAGCGCGTGCTCTGCAAATGGGAGTGGTGGTGGTGACCCGCATTTGTTGGGTTTTAGGGCTAATGCATAGACCCACGAAAAAGCAAGGTAAGAACAGAGCCGAAGTGAGTGAGCATAAAATGAGCTTGCCTTGGCGGTAGAGCACTCGATCTTCTCGTACGTGGTGTGAACTAGGAAGGTTAACGCCTGGTTTAGCTTCTAAAGTGGCTTCATTCAAGCTCAGTGTTTTCTGTCCTGCTTCTTGCCATGAAAAACAAAGTCTATTCCAGAGCATTAGAGCTTTTTCTGTGTCCCTTGTAGGATGCCTGTGAGTTCAGTTTAAGCTGTGTGTTTCAGTGAGAAGCCTTCTAACAGGCAAGTTTGACAGGAGTGTCCCCGAGCTGGTCTAGCACGGGAAATGGGGTGTGTTTCTTTTCCTCTTTTTAACTGCATTAAGGTATGCAGGAAATTCCAGAAAGTTTTGAAGCAAAAGGGGTTTGTCAGGAGCTGCTAGAGCCAGTGAGGCCCTGGGGCTTCCCTCGAAGGTGAAAATTCAGGATCTTTATTTGCACTTCTCCATCTTGGAGATACCAAAGGTTGACCTCACCTTCAGTGAGCGCGTCTGGTGCGTGAAAAGGCAGCCTTGTTCCTCTTCAACTTTGGTTTCCATGCTGAAAGTGAAATGATTTCTCTGTTTCTTCCTGGGTGCGGTTTTCCTGAAGAAGTGTTTTTGCTGTTTTCCTTCTCTTATAGGAAAAAGGAAATCTAAATATGAACACAATGAGCTTATTTTACCAGTTGTGATATTTAATGAATATTTGAATTTTCCATAGAAATCATCTCAACAATACCAAAAAATGCTGATTAATTCCTGCAAACAATGCTTGAAAAAATAAAAAATTGGTTTTATTGGTCAGTTGATACGGGCGAATGAACCACTCTTCCTACCCTGCTTCGTTAACAGCACGTTAGCTTGGCTGCAGGCGTTCAGTGCCATCCAGGCTGCAAAGGGAACCGTGGCAAGAGAATTGTCTTTAGAAATCATGCCCTACAGGTGCAGTTCTTGTTGCTGATGGTGGAACACATGGCCATGAAGCACCTGAAGCTTTCAGATCTGCAGGCTTCCTAATCCAGGTGGTTGCTATCTCCGTTTAATTTTTGAATGCTTGTGGTATTTGCCACATTTTTAGATAAGAGTGGAGTTGTTTAAATGGACCTGAAGGTTATCCAGTCAGGTAACCTTCACACAATATTTGATTGACTTTTTTTTTGTTCTTTGCATTCATATTGAAAAGCTATTGGATTGCTTTGTGTAGTTTGATGTTATACGAGATGGCTAGATACTGTTTTGACTGAATAAGAAATAATGGATGGCTGCTGGCTTAATTTTCTCTCTAATGATTTGTTTTAAGCAGCGTTTGAACAGATATCAGGATTAATTGTTAAACTGCTTGTTGAGCTGACTGTTTAAGAGCATGGTTTGTTTTGCAACCAGTTGTCATAAGCAAGCAAAGCGTAGTTAGTGAGCTGACCAGGATGTGTTTAATTGCTGAGTGTCTCAAGACTTTAGAGCGAGAAGATGTCATATGCCTGCAGAAGCCTCTGTCAAATCAACGTACTCTTCTGAAAACAGGATTCCGGCTTGTGGTTTGAAGTGGAGGGGCCTTTGAAAATACCTCTTTCTTTCTTTTTCTTTTTTTTTTTTTCTTTTTTTTCCCTGGTCTGTGCCAGTTTGATTAATGCTTCTGCATTTTTTCTTTAGCATATACTGTTAAAAATGTCGACTTTGATTTTGGGAAGTTGAGCTATGACTTCAAGATGTATTTATTTGTCGAGCTCTCCTGTTAAAAAGGTACCTGAATACGAAGTAGAATACAGAAGGCTGCTGGTTATGTTGTCTTAGCTGATTTTGTTAAGTTCTTTTAAAAAAAAAAAAAAATTGTTAACTGTACTGGGTATCTCAAGCTGAAGGACTAATCGGCTCTTGCCATCCCTGCTGTTTTATGTAGGCTTTCTTAAAAACCCTAAGAAGCTTTCCTCCCCTCGTAGGGCTTTCAGACGTCTCTCTTCCTAATGCTAAATGTCAACAAATGAGATCAGAGCATCTTCTGCTGCAGTAAAGGAGAAGTAATTTTCTCAATGTGGTTGGTTTTTTTTTTGATATACTGTTTCTCCATGTAGTTGAGAAACCGAAATAGGTCACATACTTCACACTGCAAAGAAGGCGAGCGTTTCAGTGATGCGTGGTTGCCAGTGGGATCCACTGCCTGCTCTGCGACCGCCTGGTTGTACTCGAAGGGAAAATACATGTGCAGGCAGGGCTGCCTGTGCACGCCCGGGAGCCTGCCGTCTGCGCGGGTGCGCGGCCGGGGTTTGCTTTGGTGCCGCTGGCCGTGAGCAGCTATCCTAACCACAGAAACACAGCCACAGAAACTGCTGGAAATAACTTTCCCTGGGCTTGCGAGGTTTTTCTACTGGTTGATAATAAAAATGAAATGAACAACACGAACAGCACGATGGTTGCTCTACAGATGAAGAAGATGAAGGATGAGACATCTGTGGAAGAACCGGGAAGATGCTGAGCAGAATTGAAGCTGTTCTGATTTTTTTAATCTATTCTTAAATAGAGTTTTGCATCCCTATTTCACATTATAACTGGTTTTGAGTAGTTTTTTCCTTGCCTACATAATGAATTTGCATTGGAGCTGCAATACAGAAGGTGAATTTAGATAAAATCTCAATTATATTGCCAGCCCCAGAACAGAGGTGGTGGTGATCTGCATGCTTTGTACAATGACAGCCGCCTTCTTCCACATCTTAGTGGGTTTTGCTATATTTTTCATGCACTGAGTATTCTTCCAGAAAAACCTGAATTTCCCAGGAAGTTAAACTGTCAGAAAAGCTTCTTGCTTTTGGGTGGGTTGGAGGAACAGCTTCATCCTGCTCAGCCATATGTTAGCGCTAACTTAAGGCCATCAGGGTTTTAGGATTAGAAAAGGGTAAGAATTCGGTCACCTCCACAGCCCAAACAGACCAGGAGCCCCAGCACTCGGTGCGTGGTGCTGCAGATGTACCTTTAGCTTGCAAAAATGCTTCTTGATGCCTGTGGCCTCGCAAGCTCTGGGCTGTTTCTCACCCCGAGCACGTTGCCTTTGTCCCCGGGACGAGGGTGCTCCCTGCAACCTGCGCTTGGGCTTGTTTTCCAGCCGCTCTGCTTGGAAGCCTGGCCCTAGCTTCACGGGTGCGTTGCAACCAAGGGATGTGGTCTTTATCTTCTTTTAAGCTATTTTTCAGTGCTTCCCTCAGCAGATAACGAGCTTTCTGCAAATCCCTGCTCTGTAGCCGAAGCTTCAAGTACCTCCGGTGCATAAGAGCATGCCACCGATGCCGGGGTCAGCCGGACTGTAGCACTTCTCTTTGAGGAAACCTGATGGAGGTAGCTGGACCTTCGCGCTGGGAGGCGTGGCGAGCCCCCGCAGCAGCGTTCCGAAGGCAGCTAAGCATGCACACAGCGCAGCTTGTGCCGCAACTTCCCGTGAAATCTCAGCTTGACGCGCAGTACCTTCACACTTCCATTGGCACGGCGGATATTCCTAGCTTGGATGCTTGCGCGCGGTGAATCCTAGGTGGCTGAGCAAAGTAGGTCAGTTATTTTTAAGTGTTATGATTAATTTATAAATGCCATTATTTTGTAGAGGTAAGATAGATTTAAATACTCAATCTGATGCGATGGGTGGCTCTTTGCAACAGAAAACTGGTGCTTCACAGTAAACAAACGCTTTTGCAAAGGAGAGCTAGAAGTAAGTCGAAAGGATTATTTTTAAGCTTAAAGCTTTGCCTGTCTGGAGGTTTTTTTTTTTTAACATGAAATGGTTTTAGAACAGAAAATCTTCCGTGGTATGTAATGCTTCCAAAACCCTTGGCAGATGGGTAACTTTGTTTCCAAACATCAAATGTTTTAGCTGTTTAATGCCTGTTTTTTAAGCATGAACAGCACTCGGAGAATGTTCATATTAAGCCTGCCGGGAATTAGACTTTTAAAAGAACTGTTTCTATTATGTTTCACAAAAAGTGAAGAATTACGGAAAACTTAGCACAACGCTTGACTCCTTTGCATAATATACAAAACAACATTACTGGGAAAAAAGAGGGGAGGTACGCTCATGCCCTAGTGTTTAGCCCTTTGTAGTTACTGAAAGGCGTGTATTTGTTTACCTCTGGTAGGGGAGTTGCCGTATATCAAAATAAGCTGTGCAGGCACACAGACACGTTTTTGACATGCAGCATCATGAACGCTCGTTGGTAGGAGGAGGATCAGCGCCTTGCTGAGGGGTGAGAACGGACAGATGCGAGAAAAGGCGTGCTTTTGGATTTAGCGTCTGCCAGATGCTTTCCTCAATAGTCATGGGTCTTATTTCCACTAGATGTTATGATAGAGGGCTTTTTTATCACTGAATGTGCAGTTTATTGCTGATCTGGACAGGAGGTTATGTATCCCTATTGGTATAACATGGAGAAAGTCGGTCACAATACACATCTAGTCCTTAAACTCATATTTGATCTTTGAACTACATCTAGAAGTAAATATTTGGTGCCTTATATTTTACAGAAGTATTACATATATAGAAGGTGAATTTGTTCTTAAACTTTAAGCCGAGTGGGTCACAAAGCTGAGAATTACAGTAAACACCAGCAGTGAATGTTATTCTTTGGACAAAGGATTTTGCACAGTTCTGAGTTCTCTTAGAAAGGCAAGTCTTGGCATCAGCGTTCAGTAACAGTAAAGTATTCTTGGTATTTGAGGACTGTTTATGGAGTAATAGATATGCAAATGGGCTGCCACAACACTGCAGGCTGTATAGTAATGCATAATTGTGACACGTTTTTTAGCTATTTGCAAAAATTGGCTTTCTTGCAGGAGTGAGATTTATCAGGTTCTCACCTTTTTAAAGATATAATTCTCAAGTCTCCTACCTAAATACTTTTTTTTTTTTTAACATTTTATGGTATCGGTGGCTTGGGAAAATGGAAGCTTACAGATCATTCACGAACTGCCACATTTTGATGGCTGTTTTTCATGTTCAGAAGACTTAAGGTGATGCTGTGTTTCTCTGACACTTACTAAATTGCTTCATCTCCTGACACGCGTGTTTATAAGAAGGGCACAGTATCAGGAGGTCAAAAGTTGATCTATTCAGTGCCTGGAAAACGTAGGTGTTCAAGCCCTGAACAGTCAGGTTTACTTTCTCGGCGCTTGCTAGGGGTATAGTGCTTGCAAGGTGCGTGCTCTTGTGATGGTGGAGCAGCACACAGGATTTTTGGTTTTCCAGACTCTTGTCAATCACGCATTCTGATTTTGCCTTAAATCCATCTGTGTGATCCTAAAAACCAGTCTTACCTGTAAGTTTTTAAACCTATGTAAATGAAAAAAATACGACTATCAATCTTCCTTTTTTTTATAGTGCATGTAAACATTTGCATTTTCCCTGACATGGGTTGTATTGCATGCAGTTCTCATCCCACATATTTTATACTGTGCACAATCCAAGGTGCACAGCTCATTGCATTTGCTTGGAGATGCATGCTGTAACCGTAGGCTTAATCCTTGCTGTGACAACTGCTTTAAAATGACCATCTGTAATACTCGGTGGTAAAATGCCTCTTGTTCCAGAAGGACCATTGATCAGTAAAACTTTTTCTTCCCCCCCCCAAGTAACTACAATTGAAACTGGTCCTACTGGTTTCAGTCCTTACATTCAGTTTCCCTTTGAGCAAATGAAGGTTATCTTGCCGAGATACGACTTGTGATGCACTGCATTTTAATACTCACGGGATTGTTAACAAGTTCCCTGCCTGCTTGACAGTGAATTTCAAATTTTGCGGCTATAAAGTTGGCCACTTCTTCAAGAAGATTTAAGATTTCTTTGCAAAATGTTGCAGCATAAAAAATATCTAACAAGACACTTCGCTTGACTTGTGACATTGCTTTCTCCTCATTTTAACAGCTGGCGTGACTGACAGTAGTGCACATTTCCCCTTAAACGGTTTCCCGAAGTGGAAGGACTCCTCGGGGACTGGAGTGGGGTTTCTTATTCTCTGGTCTTTGCTGTCAAAACAAACCGACCCGAGTCCAGTGCGCAGGATTACAGAGACCCTTCGAAAGGGGAGTTGGCAGCAGAGGCATTTTGCTGTGGCTGGAAGAGAGCCCGAAATCAGACCTTGGATCGAAAGTGTTGCATTTGCGACTGCTCGAGGACTAAAGGCAAAACTCGTCCCTCCATGGAGGTGTTGGCTGAGCCATCCCCGCGCCCTGCGCACGGTGGGTTGGTTCTCTCTTGGCATCCGAGTGCCCTCTGCTGGCACTCGCTCCTCTCCTTCCAGGGAAGAAGTTTGCTTTATTGATTGCAGCAGGTCCTGCGTGATGTTTGATAGCACTTCTGTGCATCTCAAACCACCGGCCTCGGTATCCGAGTACAATTCAGTCTCCTGCTATTTGCAATGATTTCTCTTGGGACATGCTTTAAAAAATTCTTATTTCACCGTCCTGCATTGCAAGCTTAATGTTTGTATAGAGCAGCGGTCTGCGCAGAGCCCCTGGCACCCCGCTCCTGCTGGCTGGGGCTGCGTGGGGGAGGCTCGTGAGGCTGACGAGGGTGGAAAACGAGACGCCGATAAAACCAGCGCAGCTGCAAGAGCGAAGCTTCCAACGCTGCTGCTGCGCGGCGGAGGTTTGCTCTGCTCGGGGAGCTGCGGGAGCTCCCGCTCGACTTCGGTGACCGGAGGCAGCTCCTCTGCGGTTAGCCTGGAACTGTCTACAAAATAATTTAGTGTGACCCAACAGAGCCCCCACCTTGTAGGACAAGGAGATCAATCCTAAATGAGCACTTTTTTTTTTTTACTCTAAATAACCCTTTTGCACTACGTTGCAGTCAGAAAAACCAGCCATGTTGGGACTGAACACTGGAACGGCGGCACTCGGGAGTTTTACTGCCTCGGTGGCTCACGTTCAGGGGCTTCCTGCAACAGCCAGCGCCTGGGTTAGCTGGGCTTAACCCCGTGGGCTTGAGTCGGGCTGATGCCTCTTTCTATGGGACCAAAAATTCCCCTCTCACCAGGAATACAGTTGGGTAAAGCTGAAGACTGGTGTTTAGATGGGCAAAAATCAGAATGGAACCCAAATCAGCCTCTGAAATGAATATTGATTTTTTTTTTTTTAAAAATATTTTTTGATGGGGATGGTAAAGTATTAGTGCAGCTTTGTTGCATGTGGGTTCAGACAATTAAGAATCCCACGTCTGCTTTGAATGTTTCATGAATATTAATGCCGTCCTCCTACTGAGCGGTTAATTGGGTGCTATCACTTTAACCACCTTATTTAAATTGAAAAGCGCTCTTAATAAATGACAAATGTCAGTGTGAAACTCACTGTGTTCAGTGCACTGAAAGCAGGCTGCTGTGCCTGCACCTTTTCTCCTCTGCCCTCTTCTAGCAGGCTGATAATAACCTTAAACCCGTGAGTCTTTGCTGGCTTTTGGCATCTTAGCTGAGACATCAGGTTGCAGCTTCCACGTTGCTCTTCTGACTGCCCGCACCACCGCCCTGTACGTCTGGGAGGCACAGAAACCCTGGGTTATGGCAGAGACATCCCTGTCTGTCCCAGTGGATGGGCACAACACATTTAGAGGAGCCGCGCCGGTAGCGGGCGTTGTATGAGAGCGGAAATTCGGATCCTGGGGTTTATGGCCACGTCGGATGTCTGATCCGAACTGTGTAACTTGAACCTGTCAGATTCTTCACTCAGATGGGAAAATGTTAAAATGCAGCTCGGAGGAGGAATTGTGCGTCCTGCCTGTGCCTGTAGATGTGGCTCAGTGTCAGAAATGTGCAACAGCTGGAAGTGGAGTAGAGATTTTTTTCTCTTAATAATCTTGGGCTTCACAAACAACAAATTCTGTTTTGTAGATCACTGAAGTGAAATATGAGGTCTTACAGTTCTGTTTAATAGGAATGAGATAAAATCCTCCTATCGGGGCATGAAGGGAAAATGTTATTTTTGTGGATTCATGAGAGTAATACGAACAAAATTAGTTAAACTGGTTTTGGACCGTCTCTTCGGGATGCATCCTGACAGCCTTAGGACGAGGTCCTCTTGCTTCTCCTATCGCACGTCCTTCCTGGTGAGGCTGAGGACTTGTCTCCTTTAGTTAGCCTGTCCCCTCTCCGGCCAGCTTTGCCTACAGTCAAAACTTTCATTATCGAAGATGGAAAAGTCTTGTTCCTTTCTGTGAGGCTCCCTCCAGGGAGCACCTTAAAACTTTGTCCAAAAGCTGGAGTTACACTGTTGTCCAACCTTGCCCTGCTCCTGGGAAGGCTGCACCTCCTAAGGCAAGCTGCGGGCAGTCACAAGTAGTCCTTTTTTCTTTTTCCCTTTTTTTTTTTAATTTAAAAAAATAATTAAAAATTAAATTTAATAGTAAAAAAAAATTCATTTTAAAAAAAAAGCATAGCAAGTCCTTGCTGTTTTAATTGTGTTTTAGGGTATTGCATTCCCACAGCATTTTATAAAGCGTTAGCCTATATCTAGAAACAGGATTTCATCTTCAGTTAGGAGTTTGGAATTGCTTGTGTAAAATCTGCGTGCTTAGCTATTTGTTTTGTCGTTTTGAAACCAGCACATGCCTATTGCTGTAACACCGTATTTAGACACAGCAGGTTATTAACACGTTATCTGATAACGCTGCTGCGGTTGTGCTGAAATTGCAGGTTGCAAGCATAAGCTTCTAATCGCTCAGTACATGTATTAATGACTTGCCAAACTGTGCTGGAATCACTATAATTTCAGAAATATAATAAAAGGAATCCACAGCTCTGTTTCAGTGCCGAAGCTGAGTTTGGAGAAGTGAAGCTGAGCAGAGCAAAGCTTAAAATGAAGCAGATGGCTTGGAGCAGAGAGCAAAAACTTGTCTCTGCTGATGGTTAGAAATCATTCATTTTATGCATGTATTTGTAAAAGCTCTTCCTAAATGTGCGTATGTGAATTTTGCCTTCAACCTACAAGTCAACTGATCTTCTGCTGAGGTGCCTCCTGAGGAAGCCGGCACGCTGGGCTGCTGCTTCCAACGTGGCTTTGGGCTCCTCTGAGCAGAAAACAGCCACTCGCCATCCCTCGGGGCCACGTTCAGCGTCACTTGTGCCGCCTCCTGCTCGGCTTCTGTCCTCTCACCCTCCAGCTCCCGCAGTGGAGCTGGCGGAATGTCCGACTGCGTCAAGATCTCGATCCCTCTTCTGAAGGTACCCGCAGGGATTTCTTCGCTGTTGGAGCGGTTCCCTCCTCTACCCCCGGCGCAAGCTGTTTGCATGAGCTGCCGCTCGCCTCGCGAGAGCACGGGGGTAACGCACCTGCTTGGCTGCTTCGTGCTCAGCCTTCAGGCAATCTCCTGGGTTTATTTCCAGGCTCTGCAGCTGTTCTTCCCGCAAGCCAGGAGCAGACAGAAGCACAACTTGGCCAGATTGATTCTCCTGACTGTGTCCAAGCTGTTGCAGGGATGCTCCTTGTTTATTCTCTGCTGACCTGGTGTAACGAACCAGCCCGGTCCTGCCCCTCTGGGGACAGCGCGGACCGAGCGCTGATCTCTGCATCAGCATTGAACAGGACTACAACAGTTTCTGGAATTTTACCAGTATTTTAGAGAGGAATTCTCTTCGATGAAGAGATGCAGGGATATTTCTGCTGCCGCTGCTGAAAAATAGGAGTGTGCAAATCTGAAGTGTCAATGGGTCTTGTGCCTTCTAAGTCAAACATCTCAAGCATGTTGATTACTTTTAAAACTTGATTGTGAGACACAAGGTAGAAGATTTTTGTGGGCAGAATCTTCTAAATGGGTACGATTTGGGCAGGAACTGAATTTCTGCAGTGCTGGCCATTTTTTCTCAAGTTCAGGCTGCAGGGCTGGTTGAAAATTGTGCCAAGGCACAGCCTCATTGGAGGAAGTTCTGGGCACCTTTGGTAGGCTGGAGTTTGAGAGAAGGACGCTGCAGTGTATGGAAAAGAGCCGATTCACTCCCAGATAGAAATATTGACAAAAAATAAGGGAGGTATTAAAAATCCAGGGCACCCTTAGAAAGTAACCGTAGAGAATCCTAAGCCATCATTTTCTTGGCGTGGGACACGTAGCACGTGTGTTGGCACCATCCTTCGTGTATGGAGGACTGTCTCACACGAAAATATCGCTGCTTTCTCCTTTTAAAAACTTGTATTTCTTCTCTGGGAGTTGTTCCCATATGACCAGAGTGCAAAATGGTGAAGTTCTCGCCTTGCCACTTGAACGCAGTAGGGTGAACTCTTAAATAATAAAAATAAGTCTCCTGGGGGAGCCAAGTGAAGGGCTTTCTGGTAGCTGTTTTCTGAACGAACTGTGCAGTCTTTAAAAATACATGTTGTGTGTAGAGTGGTTCTCGTCCTCGGCAACCTGGCTGTAAGGAAAACACGTGGTGCTTTGTGGGTCAGATTTTGGCTGTTTGCTTCAGTTTATAAATAAGCACCAAGAAAATGAGTATTTTGTTGTAAAGATGTTTTCAAGGCCACGTATTTATTTTTTTTAAAGAGAATCGTGGAAGACAAGCTGACAATTTAATGGTGCGTGATGCACTAATAAAAATGTCTGAGTGGTTGCATTTAATCCTTTAAAGGAGAGAAAAGAAACAGTAGTTATCAGCATTCAAAAGGCAAGATACAGGCTTAAACGTATGCAAAGCCTTGGAGAGAGACTGAAGAAATGTACTGACTATGTTGCAGAAAGCTTCTGACAGGCACATCACATCTTTGAAAGTAAGGTTTGAATTATTAGAGCTGCCTTTGTTTATTAAATTGAGCCTCCAGCAAGAGGATTATAGGAAGAAATACCGTGCAGGCTCAAGTTGCGTTAGCATAAATTTTAATGGGTGATAAAATTTACTTCACTGAGCTAATTCAGTACGAAAATTCAAATAGATTTTTAAAAGATCCAGGTGTGTGTTAGATACCTAAAGAAAGAGACTTCAAGTGCACGAATAAGCCTCCTTTTATGGAATCCAGTTTTCTTTTAGCGACGGGTAATCCTTTTAAAACACGACTTCTTCAAGGCAAACTCCAACAGAAGAGTTTTTATGTAATTTTAAACTGGGAATGCGCGGGAAGGATGCAGAGAGCTAATAAGAGAGTAATTATACATGCTATTGCCAAGTTGAGGAAGGGCAGAGACCATTAAAATGCCATTTTAGGAGTTAATTATATGGTGTTTCACGTCAGTGCTGGTGTCCTGATTTCTGTTTAATCCACATCATATAGCATGTGTTTAGGATGTTGTGTTCACGACATCTAATTTCTGTTTTAGGGAACTTTAGGCCACTGCGTTATGAAATACTGTCAAAAAAAAAAAAATCTTCCAGCCTCCATAGGGTTTGTGCCCGTTGGATTTGATTAGGAAATATGCAAAAGCAATAAAGGAGATGGAAAAACCTTAGCAAATATTTTGGGACCGGCACACATACCATAAATAAAGCATTGCAGTGGAATTTGGTTAGTTAAATCTCTTCTGAAGCTCATTTAATAATTTCAGAGCCTCTGCTACCGCTCCGATGTAGCCAGCTGTAATTTGTTTCAAGGTTAGTCTTTGACTTCTGTTTTATTAGCTTTTCAGTTTATATTCTTCCACTTGCGCAGTTTCTCAAGTGAAACTACATAATGGTTTAGCTAAAACTGGGATCCTTTAGATAGGGGCTTTAAATTGGACTTCTTCAGAAACGTTTAATGAAAACTCTGCATGAAGCAGATGTCAGGATTTACTCTTCAGTTGGGTAGGGTTGTGGTGGGGAGAGCAGATTAGGCTCCTTTGCAGTTGATGTGCTGCCTAGAGGAAGTGACATTTATGCTCTTGATCCTTCAGTGATTCTGCATGTCAAGAGCTGAGCCTTGAAATTCGTCAGCAGTGCTGTCTTAAGAGCAGACAGGACTGAATAAGAGGATTTTTACAGATAGAGGGGGAAAAATTCAACTCCGATGGCTGTTGCAGATCCTTAAGTACTTCAATTTTTCCTTTTTTTTTTTCTTCACATCTCCCCTCTAGGAAATCGGAGAGGGAAATCACTTTAAGTCACGAACCGGTATATTTTTGAAGTTGAAAAATCTGAGATGCATTAGAATTCAGAGACCTCCCTTTGCTTAAGGTAAGAAAGGAGCAGATTCTCCCTGTTCCCTGCTTAAAACATGTCTGTATTCGGTTAACTCTTGGGCTGGAGTTTCTGTCATGTGTTTAAAACGTTTAGCCTGCTGTCGATGCCTAAATGGTTAACGTTCATCCAATTTAATAACTTGCAGCTGCAGAAGGCATATGGCTGTGTGTTTACAGGAGCTGTCGTGGCGATAACCAGGCTCCTGCTGCCCAGAGGAAGGGAAGCAGGCTGCCTAGCGCGGGGGCTCCACCAGCTCGGTGGTGGGGCTCGGGCAGAGATGAGCTGGTTGGTTTTGTTGTGCAGCTGAAGGGCTGTCATGCCTCAAACCTAATTTTCAGAGGTTTTTGTTTTCCCCGTTCGGACGGTAAGTGAGCTCGGTAACTTCTGAAGGATGCTGAGGGGGAAAATAGGGTGGAGGTGGTGAAAAATCTCACTTTGGAGAGGCGGTAGTTGCATGAATTTCATGAAAGGTGAGACTTGGTGAGCTGTAGTTATGTTACCATGGTACCCATAAATTACTCCAGCGTGAGAGCCTGTAAGTATCAATGGTGAATTATTCCGGGTAAGGTGGTGTGTGCGAACAGGTCTGCGTGCCATGAGCCTAGCTGTTGGGTTTTGTGTGCGAAGTATGTTAATTACCTCCTTGTGTATGTTGCATGTAATTATCCGTGCTGTAAGCATGAGCTCGGTAGCACAGAAGAGGCAGGATTTTTAACCTGTTGTACTTGAATAGCGGCTTTGGGATACTGTATAAAATACATATATTAAACTGAAGCTTGGCTTTCTGTGACGCTGATTTTTCAAGAAGTTGTTTCTCCTCATGTTAAATTTGGTGATTATTTGTTGTACTTAAGCAGTTTCTTTACTAGTTGTGGTATACCTTGCTGTGCACAACTTTAGGAAACCTAATTCAAAAGGAGAGATGCCAAAACTGGAAGGTAGAAAATCTTGTCTGGGGTTTCCAGCGTGCCTCCTGTGTTACAGCTGAAAGATAAAAGCTCTTTCAGGGCTGCTATACCAGACGTGTGATTTCAAAGCATTTCAAAATGATTAAAGGAAACTTTAAACTTCTGCCCAATAATTAATACATGCTGTTGTTGTGTGTTTAATCTGAAATTGGTGAGTTCTATTTTTCAGGCTTTTGCTGCTGAATTTGTTCAGCTTGGGGTGAGTACTCCCGTGAATCTGCTGAGGTTTATTTCAGAACCTGATGTACAAACGTCGAGCCTGCACTGGTGTATGTGATCTGTCATTTCCAATTATTTTGTGCAGCAGGACTGTCTCGGGCACAGAATGTCTTAAATTCTGGTGTTACTTTTGAATGAGCAGAAAAGAGCATCTGTGTTAGCAATTGAAATCTTCAGTCAGAAGTAGGAAATGAATTTTTAACCAGACAGGCAAACTTGTTTGGAAATTAAGGTGGTGTTTGCAAAAAAGCATCCATTTTGTGTTACTGCACTGTGCCTTTCTATCCTTTGTGCAGCTGGAGTGAAAAACAAACACACTGAATCCCTTGTGGTGGTTTTTTTATCAGTTGCTTAAAAGGTTCTCTCTTCTATCACTTGCTGTATTCTCCAAGTCCTCTCCTGAATTGTTTGACTTGTCAAACTCATCATCCTTCCCAGACTCTTTCAAGCTTAACTGATCGTAGAATATGCTTTTTATTAACATTGAGGCAGTAGAATCTGAGAGAATACTCCTATTTAGTAGGGGAATAAAGTTTTGCTGCCAGGTTTTAAATAGATATCCTCTTAAACATGCTTAGCAAGCTGCTTATGTGAGCATCATGAGTTTTTATATTTAAAGTGGAGTGATTTTTTTTTTTCTTCTTTAGGATGAAAGTAGTTGAAGATCTGAATTGTGAGGGACAGATGAAATTAAGCCACAGAAGCACTGATGGCAATCTACAAAGCTTTAATGTGTTAATGTAGTTTAAGCATTATACATATTTAGAAGCAGTCTAGATTGAATCCTGGTGAAAAAGCAGAGTTATTCATAGACTCCTGTCTTCATCGTGTTTTCCTGTAAGTGATGGATGGTATGAAACAGTGGTTTGAAGGGGATGCTAAAAATTATTTTGCTGCTGTTAGAACTCTATCAGATATTAATTGCCCCCAAGTTCAGTATTGGTTTAAAAAAATACAGGGGAGCGTGGTAGATGAAAGAATGATGTTTGCAAAATTTCCTAGCATTGTGTATACCTTTTTTTTGCCTTCATGAATTATTCAAATTTTCAAGTTTGGCATATTGCTGTATTTAATATGTTGTAAATGACATTGCATCAGTTAATATGATGAAGGAGAAGATCTGGGTGGACTGATAATTAATCTGCCAGGGGGAACAGCAGCAGAGAAGCTATTGACATAGACTGAACAGTTTATTTTATACAAACAGGGAGCAGTTTAGCATCTGCTAAAAGGGTATTTTGGTAGACCAGGACTGAGAAGCTTTCTGGTGCCAGTGTCTCTGTTTCTAGCGTGTTGCCTTGACCCTGGCTGGAGCCTCTGGATGCCCTGCAATATAAAGCAATAATTTATAGGCTGTCAGTGGGGTTGAAAGAGAATAAAGAGTGAATGCATTGAATTTCTAGATGAAAAAGGGAGCCTGTAGCATCCAGACGAAAATAGGTTAGTATTAATTTTATTTTTATGCTTGAATATTGAACAGCTGTTGGACAGAAACTTCAGGAGAATGCTCTGTTCCTGGCAATGGGGGATGTGGGGGTGTGTAGGTACAACCTCTTAAAGAAACTTTTACAATATTGGTTGAAAACCGAACGTTTTGCCTGCATGTTCATTCGTCTCACTCACTACTAGAGGCACCAGGTTACTACAGGCAGGAGCAACCCGCCGGCTGCACCCTTGTGGTAAATGTGCCCGTGGATACCAGGTCATGTCTTCGGCTTCTGCATCAGTCTTTCATGTAACACCTCTAGGTCAATATTGCCTTTCCAAAGCAACAAGGGTGTTCTAGATTAGTTTTGGAGGCTGATGCCCTTCTGTGAAGTCTTCTCATCCTTGTTGATGGCCTCAATTAATGTTTCCGAAGCTGGTTGTTAAATTAGCTTTTTCTGTAATAATTCTGTGATGGTTTCTTTTTCTACTTGTGCTTCAGTGGTAACTGTTCAGCTGTAGTAATGAGAATGAAGTCTTTCTAGGTTGCTTGATCTATCGTATATTTAAATAACTGAGTCTGTGCATCTAGGGCACCTGCTGAAGTTTAAGATCCCCTCTATCAGTCCCCTGGTAAAACCCAGGTGGCCTTTAGACCGCAAAGGAGCTTTAAGCTTTTCGGTTTATATTTCTGCTTTGTGTTAATTAAGACTTCAGCTAACTTTTAACTAGCAGCATCTGAAAAACTGTCATTTCGGAAGGTTGTTCTGAACTCCGCTCAAACAAGGGGGTGTTTGTCCTGTGACCGTCCCGGCGCTTCTGTGCAGCCACCTCCCAGCTCATCCCGCGCTGCTGGGATCTGATGCACCATGGCTGGGTGCAAGGAGATCGTTGCAGCGAGCCTGTTAATTGCTTCTCGAGTGACCTAGTTTCCTTGCTGGAAACAGATGCGTAAGCTTTCCCTTCCTCCTCCGTATTTTATGATCGTGATGGAGTCTGGAATGGCACATCCAGAGCTGCTTCCCCAGCGGGGTGGTTTTTTTTTTTCCCCAAAGGACCAGCTTCTGTTTGGAAATTTCCACAAGCTCAGTGTATTCTGTGTCGTTTCCCCGCGGAGGTGAGACGGGCTGTGTTGCGGGGGCTGTGCCCAAGCATGCTTTGCTGTAGCTACTGTGGAAATGTCACCATATTTTATTACCCTAATGTGGGAATTCGTTTCTCCAAGCAGACGGCAAAAAGGTGGTTTGGTTAATTTGTACCTACTTGAAAGAAGTCACTAAATGTGTGTTAAAGCACTCATTCATTAGGCCAGAGCATATTACTGGTGGATAAGTAGTGATGGTAGATTACAGGCTCAAAAACACTGAGGAACTGGGCAGGTATCTGCAACTGAAACAAAACCAGACAAAATGTTAAACTGCCTTACAGCTGTTGGAGCCTTGCAAATAATCAGCCTTTACAAAGGAGAGCAATGGCCATTTGCTCTGAGAAAAACTTGCCTCACCAAGAATTTTTCTAGTAAATTCAGCATTTCTCCTATAAAATCTTTCTCGTGCTGTTTGCTTGCAGACTTGGCTCGTAGGGTAACACACATCTGATGGTCACTGAGATGACACCAGGTGCATGCTGGCCTTTATTTGCCCGGTTGGGCACGGTTATGTGTGCGCCCAGCCTAGTATTAGTCCTCTGTCATCGGAAAAAGATCTGCCATTGCAGTCAAAAACTGGTCTTTCAACCGTGTCCTTCGCAGAAGGTGAAACTATTGTTTTTTCTTCTTGGAGAAATACACCTGGCAGAATAAGGGGAAAATCACTTAATAGTTAACTAACTCTAATTACTAATTCTGTGAAACCTGCAACAAAATAGTGTTTGTTTTCTGCCCAACATTTTGGGCTTTGTAAAGTGTGGTCTTTCATAAGCATGTAGTTCTCGTGCTTTAGTAGGTACCAGCTGCAGCAGAGATGCTTGTTAAATTCTGCCACCGTGTTCTCATTGCCCGAGGAGTTCGTCATGCTCTGGGTGTCCTGACGGGAGGAGCTCCCGCGCTTGCTGCAGCTGCAAATCTTCCTTTATCTCCCTGCTGTTCCAGCTTTGGCAGAGTGTCTCTGAGCATCGCCAAGCAGTATAAATCGAAGTGAAACTGGTCCAGTAGCCAACTGAAGGCTGGGAAATGTTGCCATGCCCTCTCTGAGAGTATCTTGGAGATGTGTAAGCAGTTTCTCAACGGCAAGGGTTATATCTAACGGAACAAAAGGGAGCTGAGCTAACAGGAATAGCAAAAGGGAAAATGAAATATTTCTCGGTCGTATGTATTAATGAGGCTATCAAAGCCGATAACCTGATGTGCCCAAATCAAGTTGTTGAGAGTAGCTCTTGCTGCAGCCTTTAGCAGCAGGTCCCGGGCAGCGCGATGGTGAGCCCAAACAGCTTTCTCTAGGCTGGGGCATGCGCAGGCTGCAGCTGGAGCATGGGGGACCTTCCATCAACTGGGCACCTTCCTTTAGGTGTGAGGACCTCGGTAACTCCAGATGTTGGTATCTGGGAGGACGGTTATCCATCCGTCTTCTCTTTGGCAAAGTGCTCCCTAAATTCGACAAGAGAAGTCGACAAGACTTCCTGGTACTGCGAGGAAATGTTCTCGACGCAGAGTGTTTTTAGTACATTTGTGCATTATGAGGTTTCCATTAGTGCCAACTAATTACGTGGGCCATGTTGCATTTGAGGTGCAATTACATTGACCGATGTACGATAATTAGCTTTAATACATGTTTCTGTGTAGGGGAGATTTAATTGCTTGCTGTTTTTTGACAAAGATATTGCTATTTTCCTAATTGGGTTTCCCCTGTCTTCTGCAAGTGGAGTAGCAACCACTCGAATGGGAAGCTACAGCCACCGACACTTTCTTTGAGATGAGTATGGCATTGGCTTTCTCTCTGGCAGCTTTGCTAATGGCGTTTTGTACATCTTGCCCACAAGCAAATACTTAGTCTTCGCATCCATCTAACAACATTAAGCCTCACAAGCGTGTTTCCTGTAACGCAGCGCTAGCTGCAGCTAAAATGGAAATGCTTTTGGATCAAACTCGTTGGTCTGCAGCAACTTACGTTAATGGAGGTCGTCTGCTTACGTGTCTTGATGGTTGCAGTTACAAAATTTTGTACCAATTCACATGTTTTCTGTGGCGGAGTGGTGGCACAGCAGCCCACAGCCCTGTCCGCCTCTGGCTGTACGACGTGGTGAGAAGACTGCGTTGGTGTCTTCTCCTCTGAAATATCAGGAACCCACCTGCTTTGTGTCATGCCTGGCAGCCGGTGGTGTCAGCCATGCAAAGGGCAGAAGTAACCAGAGTTTTAGCTTTTCGTGCCTTTACTTGGTATCTTCCAGGCAACATCTTTTCTGAAAATTATCAGCGATGCTAGGAAAGAAGTCAAAAATGCTCTATTTGCATTATTAGTCAATGCTTATAATGCGTAGAATAGAAATGCTTATAATGCGTAAAATAGAAATGCTTATATATGCACAGAATACTAACTGCTTACGTTTCTGCTTAAAATGTTTACTTTGAAAATTCTTTTTATTTAAATTTTCAGTAAAGCTGCTAGCACAGAAATGCTATGAATCACTTCATCCTGTCTGTATATGCAGTCTCTTGCTGCAATGGATATTGCTGAATGTGTTCAGCATAAACAGTATAATCAGCGAAACTATTGTTAATGCTTAATTGCTAACTGGATCTTTGCACGTTTGCAGAATTTTTGGCAATGCCGTTGCCAGTTGCTCAAAAGAAAAACTCTTCACAAAGAACCCACTTGTGAGCAAATTATGCTTGCAGTGCTACATTTGTCAGTGTCAGACCTATCATTAATAGTACAAACTTTTTAAAATAACTAAGATGCAACAATAAAGCCACAACAAATATTAAATACACACTAAATAACTTGTTATAAAATTTCAGCTAATGCTTTGAAGTGCATTGCTAGTAAACCATTTTTACAGGGACGTGATGAGTTCCATCTGTAGGGCGATTTAAGTGTCTTCGTCTTAATAGCTCTTTTGCCTGTAGCGATGTTATATGGTCAAGATTAATGATGAGGTGTAGTATCACTGTCAGTCTCAACACGTTTTTCGTGATATATTTTCATTAGATTAATGACCTCATTGTAGGACAGACATAACTTGTCTATAAAGCAATCGTTATGTTTGTATATAGATAGATTGATAAAGCTCTCCTCCCTTCGTGGTGGTTCTCCTTCTTTCAACTCTGCATTTCTTGTGTTCATCATCTTGCAAGTTGGTGAGCAGGGAACCAGGATGAACTGGTGCTGTGTGTGCTGACTTTGTGGTCAGTTTTCTCAAGCATCGAAGCTTTCCTCTCTGCGTTCAGTGGAGAGTAAGGTTTTGAGGTCAGCTCGTGCTGTTTCTGAATACTCTCCTCTGAATTTCCTGTTTGTGGAACTGAGCTAAGTGTCTGAACTATGAGGATGTTCATAAAGTCTCTACGAGGGAACCTGCTGAGTGAATTTTCATCAAGTGGAGATTTCCGTAAGCTTGTGGAGTGCTGGAGGCTTCATTCTGGATATATTTAGCTGAGGTTAAACAGTTTATATTTTCTTGTATTTTTGGTAAAGATATTTTCATTTTGGTAAAAGCTCTTCCTCCAAAGAGGCAAAACTATTCAAATCCTAAAACACTTAAAATTTAACCTCTCTAACTATCTGCAGAATAGTTAGAGACTTCTGGTCTCTAGAGTATCTTCTAGTGACCTGAGCATCTATAATTTTTGCTGTTCTGGGATGTAGCAAATGGTGCTATTTGTTCACTGTGAATGACACTATCGTCAGAGGGTTGAACCAAGATATTAAAATATTCTACTGCCAGTTTAAAATTGGAAGTACTATCTTTTTCTGAAATCTGTGCAGCAAAACCAGATATTTATAATAATATAAAAATAGGGAAAAGTAGTGCAGTTTGTATTTAGATGAGCACTTTAGGAACTGCTGCTGCAAAACGTTCTCTTTCTTGCTTTAACAATAAAAGGTCTTCTAGGAAATCTAAATAAAAGTATTTTGGATCAGGAGGTAATATTTAATGGATTCATCTCCTCTTCTTCCTTGCTTCCTCCGTCAATGAGTTGGATGTTTCATGGTTTAGAATAGAATGGTGTGGAGAGGTGAGAGAAGGTCAGTGCTCGTTGTGTAACTGGATTGCTTGGGAACCTTCCTGTGTCCGTATCTTCTCTTCAGGTAAGTATTTGTAACTTGTGTCTTTGCTGGGGAGAATATCCTCTGCCTGAGTTCTAAGTTTCTGCCCTAGTTGTTAAGACAACACTTTTTGCCATTGGAAAATGTGTGGTTTGGGGGGGGGAAAAAAAGCATCAGTTTAGTTGTAGACATCTCATTGGCTACAAGTCACACTTGGAAGGTCTAAGGTGCTGATCTGGAGTTAAGTGTAGGAGCATCCTTGGAATTGGGTTCATCTTCAAAATGATTGTGAAAGGGTTTTGGGTTGGCTTGGGTTTTTTTGCTTGCAAATAGAATTTTTGCATATGCTGATGGTTTTGGAGATACTTCATAAAGAAGGAATTCTGAATTCTATTGGACTTCCTTAAATTTTAGGCTGTTCTTAAGGCTTCTTGAAGTTTGCTTTGCTTCTCCCCAAAATAGCTAGCTTGATTGCGTCTGTCCTGTTTGTTCCTTCTTTCTTTGAAATTTTTCTTGCTATTAAGCTTGTGGTAGTGATGCTGCCTACCTTTGCGGGGAGGCGAGGCACTGGGCTTGTTAATGTTCCACAGCAGTTTATTTAAAATAGAAAAATTGACTCCTATTTCTGCAGAGCAGAATTGCGTTGGAAAAAACAGGTAGACCACAAAACTGAGTTTCTTTTAGCAACAGGAACGGATGCGTAAAGTGGTGACGATTTAACCTATTTTGGAAAAGAAGAGAGTATTTTCCTGCGGGTTCTGACTTGCTGTCCCAATGCATTATATGTGTGTGTTTGTATGAATACATATTCATTCTTTATTGACATGGGAGAGGTTAGTAGTTTACGGTCCATTAGATTCGGTCTGAGAGTAGTGATCAAAGACCACACGTCTATCGCAAATCATTCCCTTTTACCTGAACCGCCTGGGGAGACAGAGGGAATTGTGGCCTCTTTTTGCAGGCAAACAACTGAATAAGAGAACTGCCTTTATCCTGCTTGTTTCACGTTAATAGCTGTTTTTTTCATAAATAGAATCCTATAAGAAGTAGTAGGTAAATCTTGGGGTTCTGAGGATTTACGTTGTGCAGCTTCTGTGAAAATGTCCTCGTCTTCCAAGATACTGAATGCATCTTTGCTGATTTAAATGGGGCTCCTCCAAGTATTCGATGTAAGTATCAAGGTCTAATTTAACTCTTCTGCCCTACTGACGGGGAGCTGGGAGGACTTTGTCTGCAGCAGCTCTGGGCTGGTGCCTGCCTGGCTTTCAGCAGGAATACCGGTTATGTGGACACAGCCGCCGACACCTCGATTCCCTGCTGGGACCGGGGAGTTGCTTGCAGGCTTCGGGCAGCGACAGTCGTACAGGCACATGGTAAAAATTTGCAATCCAGAAATGAAATTGTGTTCTTCCTGAACTCTGTAGCAAAACTCCTGTAGGTTAATTTGTGTAAAGTAAGATGCAAGAAGAGAGTAGAAGAAAAAAATTTTGGGGAGGTGGTGCAGAGAAGTCAGGAAGCAAAGATGCTTAGCTGAAGTTGTGCATATCTGCAGTCTGTGGTGGCAAAATTGGTCCCTTAACCATGTCTCCACCAGAATCCCACAGTGTTTTGATTAACTTGCATGGCAAGTTGCAAGCCAATAAAAAGTCTGCAATAAATGGAGCTGAAGAGTCAAAGATTAAAAAATGTGTGCTGCTTTCCTTGAGGGTTTGTTCTGTGATATGGCTTTTCTTAAAACAAACTGCCTGCTTGCCTGGGAAAAAGAGTAGAGCATCGCTAAGCGCGATCCTGCTCCCAGTGAAATGGTATTTTTGGCTGAAGGAGACAGTAAGTTTCTCCCCCACTACTCACTTTTTAAAAGTATTTGGTATTTTAAAAAGCAGAGGAGATTCAGTGCCAGGTTACCCATCCTGCGGTGCCGGGTGATAATAGTGTGATTGGTGCGAGGGTTTGACGGCCAGGTCGTGAGCTCAGCTAATCTGGGATGTTCAGAAGCATTCAGGGAGGAGAGTTAGGAGAATTTATTGACAGCAGCTGCTTGTAAGCTGAAATAGTTTAAAGACGACATCGTTGCTGTAGAGGCACCCCAGCATCCTTGAGCACGAGAGTCTACTCGATGGCTGCATGATGGTTAGTCCTCCTTGCACTGAAGGTATTAAGCCCTGCAATCCCAGCTGAATGGCAGCTCCAAAAGCCCCATCCCACGTTTTTTTAATGTGGAAATCCAATTGGGAGTATTGCTGGAGGGCCGGCAGCTAAAGTTAATCCAATCAAACTAAGAGCTCGTAGAGGAAATAGAAACCATCGTGTAGCCGCAGACCAAAATCAGTCTGTGCTTGTTAGGATCGAGGTTATTCCACTGCCAGTTATTTCCCTTGAAACACATGAAGTTGTTGTCTGTGTCTTTTGTTTAATGATCTTGCTAGACATTACGGTTGACACTAGGGTTTTTTGCGTGAGGCTGATCCCAAGAAGAAAAGCAGAAAGATTATGTTGTCAAGAGCAATAAGTTCGGGTTGCAGCTTTCTATTTTGTGGGTTGCTCAGCTTTAGAGGTTGAAGAAATTTGAGTGCCACTTCTTAAAGAATAGCGAGCATCCTGTTTATAAGATTATAAGTTGGTGTATTGCAACAGGAAGGACGGTTAAAATCTGTCTTGAGAAGTGGAGCCAAAGATCATTAGAGACTCCCTCTGGATTAACATTGACTGTAAATCTGCTTTTGGAGCTGAGTATTGTCTCTTCATAAATTCTTTTCTTTCCTGAATATAAGAAACTGCTGTCAAGACATCTTCAGTCCCCTAATTATTGAGGTGGAAGCGGGGAGGAGCCTTAGTTACAAAGGCTAATGGAGAACAGAGTTTCATAAGGAAGAGCTGTTATGTATAGTCGGGATATTTGTGTAAGTTTATGATTTCTGGGGTTTAAGAACTAGTTTTATTGCTATGACTTAACTGGTCCAGCACTCATTACAGTTACTGCATAGAGAGCGGGGTGTGATGGGAGGGACTGTGCAAACTCCATTGAGAAGCTACTCATCTTTCATAGCAAGCCAAGGACTTTGCATGTAGGCAGAGAGCTGCCTCCTGCGCATGAACTTTATCAAAAGCCTTTTCTATTCAGATGGAAATTATGCAAGCCTCATCTTCTGAATCTATTGTGAATCCAAGGAGTTTGGAGTGATTTCATCTATTTTTCTAGGCTGTGAGAAGCAATTCAGTGCAGCTGTCCCTCCGGCTCCCTCCGAGGGATCGAGGTCCGGTGCGTGGGAGGGCGCGTGGCTTCCTGCCCTGGGAGCCCCCCAGGAGGGCTGTCGGTGCGCTGCCGGGTGGCGTTGCTCTCTGCACGGAGAAGAAACCATCAGTCCTCTCTTTGCAAGGGTCTCCAGGACCCCCGGAGGGCAGCCACTCGGGAAAGCAAAATCCAAACCCTCCTCATCCCAGCAGAAGTGGAGTGGTCCCTCTCCTAATTACGAGAAGGTGGCAGGAGGCAGCAAAATCAGACTCTGTGTTGTGCTCCCACAAAGTGAGAAGTGGGTACGTGGCATCCATGAGCTAGCAGGGCAAGTCAGAAGAGGCTTGATGTGCAGAGGCAGACCAGTAGATAATATTTGACTTCCATCTCTTATGTTCCAGGATATCCAGATGAAGTCAAACTTTTTTTTTTTCTTTTTTCTTGAAAGGCTGATGCTCTTTTCTTTTTCAGGATTGAATTACTGTGTCTTGAGGTTGAGCTAGAGAAGAGAAACTTGCTTTGGAAGAGAGTTTGAGAGTTTAATCGATCGTTAGGGCTTTTTTGTTAGGTTAAGTGTGAGTTAACCTAGATTTGAAAACACAAACTGGAAAGATGTAGCCACCAGAATGTACGCAGACCTTTTCTTGCCGCAGTACAAAAAGCAACTTTACAAGCTTCCACTTTAAGCTGTTAGACAAACTGAATAGAGCCATTATTGTAACATCGATCCTTCATGAACTATTTCTAAATGTTGTAAAGCACAGTGAAATAATTTCTTGTTTCTTATTTCAATACAATTATTACCTCTTTACTAGTGAAATACATGAAAAAAGGAGTTTCCGTACAGGGTGTGTGGACACACTTCTGTAAGGCTGCCTCTCCTAAGGACAAACCACTTAAACTTGCTGAAGTCCCATTAGACTGGGATGAAATGAAATCAACTGCTCCAGGAAATGACATAAATATTCCATTAAAAAAAAAAATCAAACCAACTTTGATTGTAACAACTGGTTTTGATATCCAAGCGCTGGAGCAGAGACCTCAAAGAGGGTGCCAGGCAGCGTGCCTTTACAAAACGGTGGTGTGGGTCTGTCCCTGCTGCTGCTCTCTGAATCGTCTCTGTCCTCCTGGAGTGGTACCCGAAACGGGTCAGTGTTCTGGCGGCATCTGCAAAAACGCTGAGCAGAGCAGAAGGGTTACTTCATGCCTTGCAAACCATTTCCACATGTATACCCATCCTGTTGTGGTTTTTTTTGATGACAGCCTGATGGAGTTTAATTTGCAATGTAGTATAATCTCTAGGTACTTTAAAAAAACCCATCCCAAAACAACAACAACAAAAACCCAAACAAAAACCCCAAACAAAAAACCCCCAAAGCCATCCTGTTTAGTGGGACAACTTCTGTCTTCTCACTGTGCAGCTGGTTAGTCCTGTCTGAATGTATAACAACTTGCATTTGTTGAATTTTTCTTCTCCAGACCGCTTGCTTAGTTTATTAAGCATCATGTTTTCCACTCTACTCGCAATGCTTTCCTAGCTTTGCAGATTTACTGGATGATGGAGACAACAATCACTGTTAGTGGAAAACATTGAACAGAAGCAGGAAAGTCCGGCAGACGATGCTCGGTGCCCTTCCACTCTGCTTTAGCTGGTGCTCCCCTGGTAGCTGGTGATCTCCAGGAGCGGTCGCTTCCCGGGGCCCTTCTGCACCCACCGGCTGGAGCAGCCGCTCGTGCACAGCGTCCATCCTTGCCTCGCCTCTGAAAACGCTGCATGTTCCTCTAGTTTGATGCAGCTCAGTGTTGCTGCTCGTGGTCGAATAACACACGCCACTGGGACTTGTTCCTGAGGGGATGGAGTTGCTTCTTAGGCTTGTTTGTGTTTGGTTTAAAAAGCGTAGGTTTAAATCATGGATGAAATACTCCTGTCTACAAATACGAGAAGAACTGAGATCCTGACACTAAAAGTATGGGGTAGAATGCTTGTAAAATGTGAATTTATTTTTCAAGCAGGGATAGGCGTAAAAAAGTCACAAAAATGAAGAATTTGGCACTACAGTAGAATTTTAATGTCTGGTATTTCCTGCTGTCTTGAAGAAAGAAGTCTGTTGTTTGCTCCAACTGGCAAAGCTATTTAAACTTAGACGTGGCCTTCCCGCATAGAGCTGGAGAATAAATAGGCACATGGCATCCCCCAGCCAGGTCCCTGTGTTTGATCTCTGATCCTGCATTGTCGCTCTGGTCCCCCTGAATACGAAGCCTGAAGATTTTGCAATTCTGTTTCTTACAAAGAAAAGCTGTCTTGACTGATCAACTTCAAATTATATTTTGTTTGCTAGAATTTTAAAGCTACAAATCCTGCCAAGCCTGCGTTAGGTTCTGTTGGACACACAAACCTATAATAATTGTAGGTATGCATCCCAGTTTTGTTGGAAGCGAAGAACCGAAGGAATCTCGGAAATCAGCAGAACGCAGGAGCCGTGGACAAAAATATTCTGTCTCTCCCCATGCAACAGTTCTTTGCACTTCACTGACCTGCGTCTCTTCCCGAAGAGAGAAGTCTTCTCTGAAATTGTTTTATCTCTTCTCAGCAGTCGTTCTGACCTTTCCTTTCACTAGTAATTTTTTTTTTCTCTATTGGATGTTTAATAGTAATCACCTCCTGTACTTAAATAATTCACTGCCATAGCTATAGAGAATAATTCACAGCCAAAGCAGTTTGCTATCACAAGTAGCTTTCAGCATGTTTTTATATCACTTCTAATTTATTCTGCCCTCCTTTTTCATCAAATCTTCTAAGGAGCTGAAAAGTAGGATGAAAAAAAGGTAAAATAAAAGGGTATCTCTATCTTACGTCCTATTACATGCCTATATGGGTCCGTGGGCTGTATTCAGAAAAACAGAATTGAAGTTACTGTTGTGCCTGATGTAAAAGCTAGCTCAGCCTTTGTGGCGAACTTCAAGACAGGATTTGCACGTTATCTTGGTCTCCCCAGTACCCAGCGCTGCTGCCTCCCAGTAATCTCTGGCGTGCTGCATATGAGAAAATCTGGAAACAGAAGGTTTCCAAACACATTTGCCAGGGTTAATGCCAGAGTCTAAACATAAACTCTGCTGGGACAGACTGTTACTTGGAGAATGAAGTGCCGGACAGAGCTTGATTTAAAGGGTTAGGAGAAGGAAACTCAGCACCTCTCCCCAGAAATAGCCGTCTCGTGGATCGGAGACCCCGCTGCCGGGTGTTTGCTCTTCTGCCTCAGCCCTGTTCCCCGTACCTACAGCTTGGACGCCGTTACCTGGTGCGTATGTTGTCACGTACGGCCCCTTAGAAAGCGACAGTTCAGAAGCGGGGCCGTGCGCAGGCACTGCTTTATCTCGGCATCGGGCGTTCCTGGTGCCCGGCCGCGGTGGTTTACGCGGCCAGGCTGTGTCTAAGCCAGGCTGTAAAGCCCAGAGGTGGCCCTCGCCGAGGTCTCTGCCCTCGCTATTTGTTGTTCCAACCAGCACGTGTGGAGAAGTTCATGCTTTGTGTTGCTGCTTAGCTTGTCTTTACCAATATTGAGGTTCAGCCACTACTAACACGTTACATGATGTACTCTGTGTTTTTTCAGTGTTTTTTTCCTAAGTGAACACTATGAGAAAATACCCATAAAAGCAATTATAATCAAAGCTTCAAAACTTCTGGCAAAATGCCTTTAATACAGTTTTTAAGTGACATTGCTTATTGTTGTCCGGGTCATTCTCCTTAGAAATACTTAGTTGAAGCAGAAAATTTCGCTGAAACCTGTAATTCTGCGATTGAGTAACTATCATCAGTAATTCCGTCATGGAGAACCATCTAGACAGAGTGCCAGGGCTTGCTAAGCTAGAAAAATTAGGCATTTTTAGCCAGTTCCTCTAACTTAAAACAGATTTTATTTACTTCTCTGCTATAAGCAGTGTTACTTCCTTAACCTCTGCTTTTTGCATAGTGAAAGAAAAAGCCAATGAAACTGTACCTTCAGAAATAAGTAAGAGTACAGTTGTGAATGGTTTATGCCAATAATAAACTGTAACCATCAGTAAACCAAAACTGTGGGGTTTTGGGCTTCCCAGAGATTTGAGCTTTCAGGGGAGCACTTAGAAGCAGCACGTGAGGGAACCGCTAATGCATTTGCTGCGGTGATGCCGGCTCTTGCAGCGCTGTCATCTGTATCCATCGCTTAGGGGAAGATAAGTCACGATTAACTGCAGAAATTACAGGAAGCGTTTGCCAAACGAAAACATGCGCTCGTGAAGATGGCGGACCATGTCCTCAAAGTTCGTCTGCTTGATAGGAACTGTGTGTAATTTTTAGGGCGAGGTGCACGTACTCTCCAAGGTCTCGTGCTCGCACCTTTTATATGGTGGCAGTGTTCAGACTGGAAGGGTTCTTCTATTTTTATTTGAAGGCTGCATGCGAGCAGGCATGCCAAAGACTTGCCAGCTGTCCGAGTTGTAATTTGGAGCACACTTTGTATTGAATTCTTGTCGGCGTTGTAATGAGTTGGCAGCAGAAGTGCCTGCATCTCTGTCTGCTCTGTTACTGTCCGCGAAACCCTGTCGGGAAAGAAAACACCGCTCCGTCTTTCCCACTAGAATGCACGTTGCATATCAGGCTGCTTAATGGCAGGAAGAAAACGATGATGTTCTAAATAATCAGGATTTTTTAGTGGAAGCTCCTAGAGGGTACCTGGTAGGGAAGAAATGAAAAGCACAAAGCGAACTTGGGGCTTTCTGGGCAGCAAGAAGAGTCAACAGGTCTAACGTGGTCGGCGTCACTGAGCTGTGCTGCCTCTCTTGGCACCGAGGTAGAAGATTTTGCTTTTCTGTTCATGTAAAAGGTCTCCCAGAGCATGTGCTGAGGGCAAAACAGGGAAACGCATTTTGTCAGAATGAAGGAAGCACGTGCTGCTGTGGCTGCTCGATACTGACAGCCATTATTTCCCAATTCATTAGGAAAGCGAAGGAGACAGGGAGCTCAACTGCGGGCTGGCTCGGTGTCCTGCCTGGGTGACACTGGCACGTTATTTCGGGAAAGAATTTAGTTGCAGAATGTAGTTGCTAATATGTACATAACTGCATGAGAGAACTTGCGAGCATTTCTGATAAGCCAGTAAAATGTAAAGTGATAGTGAAAGAATCTCATTTTGATCTTATGTCTTCACTTTCCATTAATTTCCAGGGAAAACGCATCCGCTGGTGAGATGAGCAGAAGCGATGCTCTGCGCCAGCAGCCGGGCAGCTCCCCGGGTCTGGCGGAAAGGGGGATTTTTGATGGTGCCCTCTCTTTTCAAAAATGAGGGAAACCAAGCTTCAGGCTTTGTATTTTAGTTCATTTTTTGCATTTATGTTTTCAACAGCGACAGGTAAGCAGTAAATAAGAGACCCAGATGAATTCCTGCAGCTGGATCGGGGTAGCCATGAGTGACGTGCAAAACTTGTCCTGAAGTGGGCAATGATGTCGGGCTGGGTAAAAGGAGACGTGGCTTTTTTGTTTTGTTAAAGCTGCTTTGTTAAGCACAGGGTTGATGCTATTATTTAAGTTCTGTTGCTATAAGCCATAGACATGCTAAGATACATAACCTCATGATGCATGGCTGGATGCTTTGTCCTGTGTTGTGGTTTGTGCACCTTAAGCACTAGGGTTTTTTGTATGATGAATAAATCCAGCCTAGAATTAGGTTGGAAATCCTGTATCTGTGGCTTGAAAAGCAGGGTTTTTTTTTCTCTAAAAGACCCTCCAAACTTTACTCCAGGTGTGTAGATTTCATAGCTGTTCACCATGCCGTGAAAAGGGGAGCAGGAGGGGAAAAAGCTGCTTTTTTTTGTCTTGCCAGCCTTCAAGATGTGCGTGCGTAACGTTGAGCTGCAGAAAGGGATTTCCAAAGTAGATATGTTCTGACTTTTTAGGGCTAAATAGACTATGAGTTACGTGGCTTATCCTCTCTCCAGTGGCATGATTTAAATTACTGCCGCTGTACTGGATCAGTCCCTGCATTAGAGGAATTTGGCTTTACGTGCTGGCCTCCGGCAGCAAGCTCGGATCCGAGGAATGAGTTTGCAGCCAGCCGTGCGGCTGGGGTGGCAGAGACTTCAGCAGGGCACTCCTGTCCCCTCTGTCCCCTGTGCCATGTACATTGGGACGCCTGCGCCTTCAGTTCCACACGGGACTGAACATCGTCCACCTACTTGAAAGCGTGTGCTATGTTACTGTTTAAGTGTGTTATCTTTCTTTTCCTTATAATTTGACTGTTCCTTGACTGGGGTATAACTGTAAAATACCTTCCCACCTTTAAGATAGAGTTATAATGATTTAACCAGCTGGCAGGTACTGCAGGCTTTCTGTCAGCAAAGTTGTCTTAGGATATAAATCAGCATATCGGTCCATTAGAGATACTGCTGCCAAAAACACGTGTGTTCTTTGTATGTTAGCACATTTTCTCAATTATTCTGCATAACAGAGCTGCTACGTGGGTGTTTGGGATATGATGTGTTGTGAGGATCACAGCTGTAATTGTAGCTGTTAAATGTTCTGTATCACACTCATGCCAATAAGCAGTTAAAGTAACTTTTGGACAAAAATATCTTCGGAGCTCAAATGCTTACAATTTGGGAAAGGCAAATAGTGGCGGTTGCTCAGCGAGAGCACGTACCTGCACTTCCATAACACACTGAGAGAGAACTGCTGCCAGAGCAGAGCGGGCAGCATTTTATATTCATTTAAAATTTTGCCGCTCTCTGTCATCAGTATAAAATGCTTTTCTTTTTTAGTAAGTCAGTAACAAATAGGAGCTGACACGATAATGTAATAGTTGCCAGCGCTGATGATTAAATGTGACCTGCACGGAGACTGCAGGACTGGAGAAGCTGGTAACTAGAGATACCGCGAAGGCTGTTTTTAAGGACAAAAATGGTGTTAATCAAGGTATTTCACTTAGGTAAAAACATGTGGCTTGTTAATGTAAATAATTGGTCAAATTACACTCTTAGGAACCTTTCAGATTACTAGTACTCATTGCAGCTGAGGATTCAAGTAGTTTGAGTGCTTCTTGTGCGAGCTGGCTCGCTGTCCTCCTCCCTGGTGCCACGGTGTCACCCTTCTGGGATGGGGGGGGCTAAGCATCACCCTGGGTGCCCAGCTCCCGGGGACCCGCCAGCCACTGCTCGGGGGGAGACGGGAGCTTAGGGAGAGTGAGGAGTGAGGAAGGACGTGTGCTTGCTCTTACTTTCTTGATATCAAGTCTGCTTTTTCTTCTTCAGGGCTGTGATCGGATGCCTCGTTATGAGGAAGTTACTAATGATCCAGAGGAACAAAACGATCCAATTGCTTGTTCTTGCCAGCCAGGCTGCACGGTGGGATGGAGTAGATGATGTGTCTATGTCCACAAAGTAGCAAATGCTGCCTGCAGTCGCCTTATTTAGATGTTTTTTGCTTGCTCTGAATGATTAACCCACAGCGAGACCTTTCCTGACAGTCCACTCATCGCATCTCACCAAACAGCACTGTAAAGAAAAAGGTGTAAGTAAGGGGCTTCCCCTGGTTGGTTTGTTGTTGTTTTTACTTTATGGAGACAAATAGTTGGAATGACGCATTTTACATTGTTCTAGGAAGGCAATAGCAGAAAAACTAGCAGCTCTAACGCCTGTGCCTGGCAGTGCAAGCAGAGCACGTACCTGTGCTAGCTCCTGTAAGTTAAACGCAGTTGGCAGTGGCAGTTATTTTTCCCCAGGTCCCAGGAACGCTGTAAAGCAGAACCAACAGTTCAGTTACTGCTTAAAGTTGCCAGACCTCACCCGGGTCGCTGGGGTTGTTCGGTGGGAGCTCCTCTGACCCGATCCCCGCAGAAGCCTGAGACGATGGCTGCGTATGCCGCCCTGCTTCCCCTCCCAGCTGGCGTTTCCTCGGCGGTCGGATATGCTGTCAGAAAGGTATCGCTAATTGAAAAGCAATTTGAGCTGAATGTGGTGGCAGTGGCATCCAGGAGAGGCCAGGCACGGCCAGAGCTGCTGCCGTCCGGAGTACCGCTACTCCGGTGGGCGGTGGGGATGGGCGCTGTAAAACCAGCGGTGCGGCGGGCTCTCATTCCTGCCTGAAGACAGAGCCCAGCTCCCTGAAAAAATATTGCGAGGTTCCTCCTGAGAGTCTTGTTGCAGCCCTTAATGCTGCTGCCTTGAGACTTGCTCGGGCGTTGCTTTCTAAGCCTAAGTGTAAGGGAGACTGGTGAAATGGTTTCATCTTTTGCTTCATTAACCTGCGTAGTAACAATATAATACTTGATAGCTTGGAAAGAGGCAGTGTAATGCCTCTGTAAGCAGCAGCTAGATTTTGGAGTTACTGTTTGTGCTGTTAGTGAGGGGTTTAGTAGCTTAATCCATCTGGAAAGCAAGTAGATTTATTAGACTGTACAATAAACGGGCTCGTAATTACAGCAGCAGTCCCTACTAACTGGTTTTCCTGATAGGGCATAAAAATATGATGTACAAGTAACTTCATCATCAAAGTTTTGTAGTTATATTCTGTATTAGATTTACTAGAAAAACAAACGCACCTTGATAGTCTCTTTGGTGCCTGAGAGCCTCTGCAGTGGCTGGGATGAATGCATACGGGCTGAGCAGCTGTGCAAAGAAACATGGATAAAGCCGTCGTTTGCAGTGCAGGCCAAGGGAACACTCTCCTATCATTTTAGAAAAAATATTTTTTTCTACCTAGTTTAGAATACAATTACTCTTTGAGCTATACTGGATTTTTTTTAAATTAATGCAGGCTGATGAATGCTTTTCAAAGTGTGCAGCACGTGCAGGAGTTGAGAAGGAAGACCAGTGCTTGCTTTGTAGGACCAACGTAAACAGATCTGGTGTGCTCTGGTGACTATATCGACGTGCCTGCTTAGAGTTGTGCGTCTTACTGTGGATTCGTAGAAAAGTCGGGGTTGCAGGGGACATCTGGAGATCATCTAGCCCCCCCTCCTGTTGAAAGCAGGGCTTAGACTAGGTTATCCAGGGCCTCGTCGAGTCTTGAAGCAACTTGTCCACTTCACTGCAATGAAGTGTGCAAGTTTTTTCCAATTTTACAATCTTTTTTCCAATTTTAGGTCATAAAACATTCCTGATCGCATGACACTCAAAGGCCCATGTCACTAAAATCCTGCTCTTGTGGGGGGAAATACTTTGCTCTGACCTGTGTTAACTGTCTTGCGTGCAGAGGGACGTAGGCTGTGCAGAGGGCAGGAGAAGACGGCTCCCCGCGGGGAGCGGGGCGAGGGTGGGGTGCAGTCACTCCCTACGTGTCTCAAGGCAGCAGCTAAACCCTTGCAAATTGTGTAGCTGCACAGATACCAGCACTGAATGCGCCCGATGCTGAAATTCGATGCAAATCTCAGTTTCTAATAAACGATAACGTCAGTATCCATAGAAAAGTACTCTGACTTTTTGAATTAACTATCACACAGCCACAGACTTTGCTGATGCTCAAAAATAGATGTGTTGATACAAATAAAACTGTATTAGGCTCTAATTGGACTGGGAAACTGTAGGATAAGCTGCTGGATACGGCTTCTTCACTTTATATTTTAGATCCTCTCTGTCTAATCATCCACAGATGGAGCACTGGAAGCAGTGAGGATTAGATAGTAAATCTGTGCTAAAGAGCCAGTGGAGGGGATGGTAATCTAGATTCACTTACGGTAGATACATTCGTTTCTGTTTGTACAGTCTTGTAATTTCCTAGCACTTAAGGAAAAAAACAAGCAATCTTGACAATGCGCTATGTATTAAAATACTAACTGAATACAGACTCTGTGCAAATCAAGTATAAATAAAATACTAGAAGCTAGGCTTGGCTGTTGAAACCAGCTTGCCCGCGTTAGCATTCTGATAAATTGTACGTGTTGCCAGAATATTTTTAATGGTTTTCCTCAATGCATAACACCTCCAGGTCCAGTGTTTTGCAGAACAGTGCTCGTTTGTATGCGTAGTGGGGAAGCAAATGCATAATGAAGCAGATGATAGGAAGTAAATCCAAGGAGCCAAATCGAGCAGATTGAAGACGCAGGTAAAACACGTTTGGGAAGTGCAGAGCTGTCGGGAAGTTAGGCGATTCATAAATACCACATTTTAAGACATAAGTAAGCTTTGGCAAAGGATCTGAAATTTTCATGTCATTACGATATCAAAAAGAATTTTCCACAGTTACTGAAAACAATTCCTGAGTTCTTTGTTTTTTCTATTATATAACATTGTAATGACTAGCCTAAATAGTGCTTCGCTGTGTGTCATAAACAGGAAACGGGGAAGAAATTCTGTCTGAGGTTTGTGTGTAACTGAGTATAACTTTTAGGCCTGGGTACATATTGAAGTTCTAGCCTTGTTGCTTTATTTTGTTAAATTGCGCAGTGTATCTTTTCTTTAAATATTGAATTTAACGTATCTCAGATTGGCAGTCACTGTTCAGGGTTTTTTTTTCTCTGTACTAAATAGCTTAGTCTGGCGTAGAGGCTTCAAAGTAAATAGGTAGCTTATCGCTGTTCAGCAGAAATCCCTGGTCTTAAGTAAAAATACTGTCTGTCTTCCTACCGAGCAAACACAGAGCTGGTGTGTTAGACTATTCGGAGACCTCCGAGACTCAGCGGGCACCTTACTTTTGATTATTGTTTAAATGCAGAGAATTTAAATGCAAATGCTTTATCTTGCTGCCAGCCGAGGTGTTCTTGGGGAATGTACTTTGTGATGTGGTTTCTTCAGTCCTTCCTCGGTTATTTATTCAGGAAGACGTCTAGTATTTTTAACCAGCTCAAAACACTTTGTGCTCTTTGCTCATGTGAGTAGGGTGGTTGCAGAACCGTGGAAGTCGAGCTCTTGCTGCACGTGATGCATCCTCCGGGGCTTTTAATTCAAGATAAATGCGAGTCAACTCTGTTGGTTGGAGAATCATTGATCTGGTTGATTAAAAGCTGATCCATGCAATGTGAGCAAAAAAAATGACAGCACTGAAGTAGCCACCAGCAGCTCGCATCGCATGCTTATCTGAAAGCGCAGTTTGTATCTGTGTCGCCCAGGTGAAATGGGCATAATGGTTAAAAATAAATAAAAGCACATGGCCAGCAGCCGTATTCCTGTCTGCATTCATCCTGCTGTCACTGTCACCGCGGTGTCACCGGTAACCTGCACAGATGGGACCTTTGGGAGCCGTGAGAAAGCTTTAAATAATTCTCGCCTCTAGCCTGGGTAAAATGCATCAGCCCTTATGCGAAGTGTTGTGCCGGTGTCAGCCTGCGACGCTCTTTAAATAGTCTTTCTTTGTTAACTCTGAATGCCAGCGAAACTCGAAAAACACCCGAAGGTGTGTTTTTTCAGAAGGGCTCTGGGCAGCAGGACCATGCCGCTGCTTCGGGGTCCTCCTCGCAGCAGAGTCTTCCCGTTCCACTTGAAATAGGTTTAGGTTGTGGAAGCCCAGACCCTCGGTGCCAGCGCTGGAGATAAAATGCTCTCGTGGGCAGATGGGCAGCAGCAGCACTGAAATCTCCCCCCTCTGCAAAAGCTAAGTCTCGCTTTCCGAAACAAGATTGGGATGGTGAGCCTGAGGATTGCTGCAGGTTACTTGCTTCCACACCACGTGGTTTAAAATGAATTCACCACATCACATCAATAAGACTGGGAAAGCAGAAGTGCTTTTTGGGGTGCATCCTCCCTTTCCCCGCTCCCGGGAGGCACAGACCGTGCTTCCCGGCATGGGGAGCTGCATCTTCCCACCTAGAAAATACCCCGAGGTCTTCCTGTGCTGGAGGGTATCGCTGACAAACACAGCTGTGTGCAAAACGACCGCGGCATTGCCTGCTGGATTTACAAATGGCCTAAACCGATGGTTATATCCAGGAGAGAAGCCTCCTCTGTTCATCCTGGGCTTTGAAGCTGAGCAAAGACGAGTGAAGCGCCGGGATGGTTCCTGTGCCGAGCGTTTCTGCCTGGGACTTGGTGCCCGTCCTCTTCTCCGCCTGCCCATCACACCCTGCTCTCCTGCAGAACACGTCCAGTGTTTCTGTTGCTGGTTTTATGAGCTTTCAGCAGGAAAAGAAATTGCATTTTGCTCTTGTGTAAGAGCCATGAAAAGGCAAACTACGTATTTTGTCTCTGTTTTGAAAATACAGTATGAAAATGAATTTGTCTTAAATGCGTCCATCTCCGCAGGGCTTGTGAAGGAGCGCAGGGGACCAAACCTATTCCTGCTCACGCTGCAGTAAGCTACAAATGACAAGCATCCAACAGCAGCACTACTTTTTGGGGCTGGGAGGACAACATGCAAGCAGAGGCCCGTTAAAACAGCTTGAATCTGGAATGGCTGATCTTTCAGGAAAAAGCCCTTCGATAAAAACCTCACAAGTTACCTTGAAGCAGCAGGGATCTTGCTTTTCCGAGGAACCACGGCTTCTTGCCTTCACCTTTTTGTAGGGTTTACTAGAGACGTTACTACTCTCCTGTTTCTAAATTTTGTTCTTCTTTCTGCTTTTCCTTGTTTCTTCCAGAGTTGTTCAGACGAATACAAGGGCTGTCCCGTTTCCTGGGTGTTTGGTATTTTATGGAGAGCACAGTGAAGGTGGAGGAGAGGCATCGTCGTTCCTGTACTTGAAATTTTGCGCTCTCGTCTCAGGATTTTCAAAAAGAAAGAGTCCTCTTACTGGTTTTTGACAGTAAATACAATTGTTGTTACATTATATAAAATGCAGTATTTTATAATGCCAAAGGATAATTTAATGTTGATAATATAAACTTTTAAAAATCAAGCTGAAGGACAGAAATTAATGAAATGTCAGCGGTCAGATGAGTTCAAGAAAAGGCTCTGACGTTCAGTTAAAATTAGGTTCAGCTTAAGATCTTTGGTAGATGCAGGTAGTGCGAGTATAAATAGCACTACGGAAAAGTCAGAAGGATTCAGTGGACACGTCTGTGCCTGGAAGTGTTGCATCAATTTCATCATTTGCTGCAATGGCAAATTTATCTCTAACAGAGGAGGATGTGATATAGCATCTGCTGTAATTGAACGTTTTCAGATTAACACTCCTGTGTAACTCCCACTGAGATATCTTAAAGAAGCTAGAATGGTTTATTGAAATAATTCTATTTTCATGGTTCTTGGAAAACCAAAGAAATGCTAAATATCGTGATAGTTCTCCAGTTAATTCCCACACCTGGAAGGGAGTGAAGTGGTGAACTGGAGAATTACTGTTCGAGCTGGTGCTGGCGTGGATCAGAAGGAAATGGTCAAGTCATTGCTCACTGAAAAAGAATGTGTGTTATATATATATCTCAAATATTCACCTCGAGTACACAGTAACCTGGCAATAGTCTGGCCTTCAGAGAAATTCTTACTTTTAATATATTCAACACAGTTTTGCAGGTCAAAAAAACCTGTCTTATAAGGGACTTACTAAGAGAGAGAGACATATGTATTTTTAGAATGTGAATAACTTAGGTTTATGTAAGAACTGTACCAGAACTGAATCTGTCACACTCAGATAGACAACTGGGGCTGTGGATTCCTAATTCACAGCACGGAATACTAAGATTTGTCCTTTTTCCAGGCATCATTAATAAAGCAGTGGTAACAAGATTTTATTTGTATTTAACCCCGTTGTTCTTTATATTAAAAACAGTGTTTCAGAAGCCTTGACACCTCACTTGAATTGGCAAAATGAGTTTCTCTCATTGCATCCCTGTTTTGGGATACATTTGAAACTAGTCGTTTACTCTGTAAGTAATGCTATTTCATTGCATTTTAATTAGAATTTATGCAACTACATAAGCATAAACAGTGTAAAACTAAACAAGTATTAATTTACAGATTATTTGCGTTGTCGCTGTAGGCCAGTGCGGGTGTTGGTCCCAGCTGTAAATAACAGCAGTGCACCGCTCTGCTGCAGCCGTTTCTGTAGCCCAGTAATTCAGCATAGGAATTCAAGGAATTATAGCCGGACTTCTGAGAAGTATTTGCCCTTTAAAACCTGTAGCTCCGGTATTACTTGAGGGGTAGGGATCGACTTTTATGATGAACAGCCTGCGCCTTCAAATGTAGGTGGGAGATGTTTCGGTGCACGGCCTTAGAGAGGCTAGGTATGTCCTGCAAAATGAGGAGAAAGCAAACGTGGGTCTCGTGGATATATTACTTCATACCTTAAAACTGCTTTCCCATGTTGTACTCCTTAAATCTTTTAAGTGTGGTATGATGAAATCCTTTTCATAAGAGCAGCAAGGGAATAAACCAATTTAACACAGTCCCTTTGTGGGTTTAAATTACCTCTTTCTCCTGTTGAAATTCTGAAATCTTTTTTCCTGCAGTTGACTCAAAATCCATCTATCCATTTAACATGTAGTAAGCCTCTCTCCTGCACAGATATTTCTAGATTTTTTTCGGTGACTGGTGAGACTTAATGCAATGGTTCTCTGAAAATACTCTGCTTTTCTTTCCGAGTCCTCTTCAGTTCATTTATAGTCCATAAAAACTAAATATTTCAGCAGCCTTGCCAGGAAGCCGTGGATGCGGCTGGACCCGACCTGCAGCATCTCCTGCTCTTCCCTGGAGCTGCAAGGCGAGCATAGGAAACGCTTTGTGCTGCTCCAAATTCTCTACTGTCCAAGGCAGCAGAACCCAAATAAAACAAAAGCTGTGTATAACGGCGTGGCCAGGACCTTTTCGCAACTATGGAGTCTGTTTAAAACCATCGAGTGATGGGCATGGGGTAATAGGGATGTAAAAAGCGTGGTGATGGTGTTTCCCCTTCCCTCTCTTCGCATCTCCTGGTAATCCAGATGGCTTAATTAATTTTGAGTTTTATAGGTAGAGGTGAAGTGTGTCAGAAATGTCGTTCCCTATTTAAAAGTGAATTATCCCTTTGTGTAAAAAGAGCAGAGCATATTTGTTGAGGTCATCCTGAAAGCATCATCACTAAAAATTATCTGCTGATGCAGAAAATTGGATTTATTCTTATGCTAGCATTTCCATAAAAATACAATTATATAGAAATTTATGTTCTCTAAAAGCTTGTAGTAAACTGGGCTTTCAGAAAATAGGACACGTATCTTTTAAAGTCCAGTTTTAAACGACCAGATGGTGCTTACAGTATGGAAGCATAAAACTGGTGAGAGATAATTGATTATTTCCATTTAAAAGGGGGGGGGGGCTGCAGAACTTGAGGTGAAACTCCTTTTAATTGCTGGATGGTTAACTCCTGCATATCAGCAGAACATCTGCAACATCTGCAGCTGTTTCTGGAGCACCTTGTTGAAATCACCGCTGCTCGTGGCACGTCTAGGGCTGCACGAGCCCCCGGCTCAGCTGCCGAGCGGCCCCCGGGGATGTCAGATGGGGCTGCAATTAAGCAAAGGGTTTAAAACTTAACTTAGCGGCTCTGATACTGCGGCTTACGGGGGAGGCGAAATTAAACTTCTGTTTAATAAGGATTTTATGAAGTGTATCTTAAATAATCCTGCGCACTTGAAAAATGCGTGTCATTTGTTTAAAGGACTTCATTCCTCAGCAAAAGTAGGGTCTTCTGAGCAAACGTGCTTAAATCACTTCAATTTCTGGATTTATTTCCCTGCTGCTCAGCCTTGCTCCTTTCCAGTGGTGTTGGAGCACGCTTCATGCAGCAGGAGGTTTATCTTGCAGAAAAAAAATAAAAGAAAGTCCCGAGAGAGGGTTTACATAGTTTCTGCCTTCTCCTGGGGCACCAGGACACGTGAGCCCCCAAGCGTGTCCGTGGAGTCCTGTCCCCGGGGACAGTCCCGTGCTTTCCCGGTCCCTCCTTCGCTTCTTCAGCAGGCTCCTGGCTCAGGGCCACCGGCACTGTCCCTGCCGGTCCTTCCTTACCAGCCCGCTTGCTCCTCCTCATCCACGTTATTGTTTTAAAAGTGCATTTGAGGTGTGGTAAAGTCAAGAATCAACCCAGCCTTGAATGTTGCGTTTTCATCTCAGAAAATGTTTATAGTTTGTGCTTTTAAAAAAAAAGCAAAAATAGCCATCTGTTTTTATGTAGATATCTTGGTGATTTCAGCTGTGTGAACTACGGATATTTCTAGGCTTCAGGTTTTGATTGTAGGGCTGGTTTGTTGGAAATCCCTCTTTCACGGTGCTGGGTAGGTGGTGGCTATATTCTGCTGAGGATTTCTCTCCCTCCTGTGCGCCGAGGCTGGTGAGAGTTTGTTTGCTGATTCCCGGTGGTTGCTGAGCATCTCATTAGCGTCAAGCTTTTACTTCAGAAGCAGTTGCCCTGCGATCACCGCTGTTTCTTTGCGTCCTTTGCATTTGGTGTAACAAGCTGTTGTCGCAGCCGGGAGGTGAATCATGGCTTGGTACGTTTGATCTCGTTGCTTCTGGAGAGCTGGAAAAACCCAAATTCTCTTCTAGCTGCCCCCACCTTGTCCCCTTCCCACCGAACACCATCGTGGTGAGCTCGTGGCGATGCTCCCCTCGGACAGGCTCTACCGGGGCTCCCAATGAGCAGAACCGACAGCTCCGGCTTTAAGCACCGCCACTTGAAAAGCTCTGCCCTCTCTGTTTTGCAGGTATGGTGTGAATATGCGTTGCTTGGCAGCTCGGGTCAACTACAAGACTCTGATCATCATCTGCGCCCTCTTCACCCTGGTGACGGTGCTGCTCTGGAACCGATGCTCCTCCGACAGAGCCGGCCCCTTCCCCCGCAGCCTCGCCGGCCCCGAACGCCGAGCCGCCGCCTCCGAGAGCGACCCGGCCCGGCAGCAGAGCGAGGAGGCATCGCCCCAGGAGCAGCAGAAGGCTCCCCCCGTCGCGGGGGGCTTCAACGGCAACAAAGCCCCGGGGCTGAAGTACGAGGAGATTGACTGTCTGATCAATGACGAGCACACCATTAAAGGGAGGAGGGAAGGCAACGAGGTCTTCCTGCCGTTCAGCTGGGTAGAGAAATACTTTGAGGTTTATGGGAAAATTGCGCAGTACGATGGTTATGACAGGTTTGAATTCTCTCATAGCTACTCCAAAGTATACACACAGCGAGCACCTTACCACCCCGACGGGGTCTTCATGTCCTTCGAGGGCTACAACGTAGAAGTTCGAGACAGAGTGAAGTGCATAAGTGGTGTTGAAGGTTGGTGTCGAGTATTTTTTTTTTTTTATATAGTTGAAATGCTTCTTAAGATTTGCTGCCATCATTTGAGATGCAAAGCGATCTTAATTTTGTCATGATAGCCTCGATAAAAAAAGCTTTGGGAAATCGTGCGCAGTCTCTGCTTCGTGCCAAGTTTTCCCGGCTCCCATCCTGCATCCTGGGGGTTGGACTAGACGACATTTAGAAGTCCCTTCCAACCCAAACTATTCTATCATCGCCAGTTTTACTGGTTGCAGCAGACTCCAGAGGTGCCAGGACACTTTCTTATGGTGCTGGTGTCAGGTTTTGGCATTGTTGTTGACACTTGTCTTATCTGCCACAACTATTTTAAAATCTAAAATTAAATAAAAAAGCCTGGCCATGCTGTCTGAGGAGGCTCCTGCTTCCTTGCGGGCACAGATACAGCCCCATGCTCTGAGCCAAACGGCACTGCCAGCACCTGTAGAACAGCCTGGCTGCTCACAGGCAGCTTAATATTTGGGGTTTTGTCTTCAGGTTTGACAATATCCCGTCTCCTTGCATTGCTGGGCAGCGCTGGAGGTGCAGCAGTCGAAGCTTCACCGCTGGGCTGCTCCAGAGCAAGCGGGGAGGGTTTTGCTCAGCAGCGTGGGCTTAGCTCTTGCCAAAGCTCGTCCTGTGCGCGGTCCAGGTAAATGGGCATCACCGCGCTGCCGTGCCCGGGGCAGGCAGGGCATGGCCTCGCCTTGAGATTAATATAAGGTAAAACCTTTCCAATTTGCACTTTTGATAAACTGTGCAATTGGTAATTAGGATGCAAGGTATTCCCGCGTCTCGGCAAAGATTTGATCGCAGAAAATTCTTGTTGGGTTTCATATTAAAAAATTAATGACTTTATTACGGAATGTGACACTGTGACCCCTCATAAATTAAAGACCAACTTTTACTTAATAAAATACATTAATTTTCGTGCATCTCGGTGATGCTCTGCTGTGTTGATATGAGCTCTTCCCATGATACAGTCTCTGCGGAAAGCTGGCACGTCATGCAATTAATTTGTCTGTAAAGGATTCACATAAACAAATGCATAGGGTATGTCGGTTGTTTTTTTTTTTTAAGGTTACTCTCACATTTTTATTACGTTTTTAACTCTCATCCTCATTATATCTGCCAAGGAAGGGAAACTGGGCTCTGAAACGCGGGGCTTTCTGAAAGGTGCGAATGCATCCTGGTAACTACGCATCCACGACGTGTGAGCATTGCCCTGCTCAGGGTTTACATCCATGAGAGGCTGAGGAGATGGCTTTCCTTTCTAATTGCTACAGTCATTGCTGATTAAATACAGCTTGTGAATATGAATAATAGCCACGGGTGCTGCTTTTGTTGGGGGTGGGCTTGGACCTAGGTCTTGGAGCCCCACCAGTTTTTATATGAAATGCGGAAGATGCGCGAGATGCCCCTTGCAACTGGACCCCGCAGTTCTTGTGATGTTTTTCAGCAAAAAGCTGAAATTCAGTAAGAACTAATTGAGAACCAGGACAGATTCGGCAGCCTCTTGCCTTGCACGCATGTGCGTGCGAGGTGTTGTGCGTAGCTGCTCTCTACCTAAACCTCGAGAGACCAGCGAGCTTAATGCTTGACAATGTGGTTGTTTATCTATAAACCTTGCTTTTCTGCAGCATGTGATTTAAGACCTGTCATTGTGAAGTGTGGTGCCAGAGCCTGGGTTTTGTAAAGGCAATAGAGTTATTGGCATCCAGCAAACAGCTCGGAGAAGAGAAATGGTTGTAGTTTGTAGGGAAGGGGGTTTAATGTTAAAATACATTCTCAGACAGTTTTAGGCTCTTGCCTTGCATCATTCCAGCCCTAGAGATTCTCATCTTGCTGCATGATGAAAAAAACCTCGTGTTATATTTTCACCTTCTCTCTTTCTGCAAGGTTAATGTGGTGTTATGTCCTATGACCTGGGGAATTTAATCTTGTCATCTTGTATAAATTTCAAGTAAAGCTGTTATAGCAGATTTCTTTTTTTTGCATCTTTCAGTCTCAGTGAATGCACCCTTAACTGAAAATGTTTAGCATTAATCAGTGAGCTGGCTTCCAGGAGTGGAGATAATACACGGTATTTAAATATTTCCTGTGATGGTTTTCTCTTTAGGCAGCAGTAAGCCATCACATCTCCATCAGTAATATTTATTAGTAACACAAGGCACCAAAATATGTATGAAAGTGTATCTTTTTACATTTAGTTTAAGTAATCTTTTCATTGTACCAGATTTCAGAAGAAATTGATTTCTGAGCTTGACATTGCCAAGGGGGAAAATGGTGCAAATGCCAACTTGTTTATTTTCATCTTCTTTTTTCTTTCCTTACGTGCGCACAAAGGTTTACGATACTAAATACCCTTGGTTTCCTGCAAGAGGGTCACAATGATATATTCCCTTTGGATTCATATTTAGTGGTGGAGAATTTGTTCCAAATAAAATTCAGGACTTTAGAAGAATCCTGCTTTTATCCGTATCTTAAGTATTGTGTGTTTGCTTGCCTGTGGAGGTATGTGTATACATAAGTCTCCTCCACACCGTTTGTTTCCATTTCCCGCGCAGCCGGTGATGCAATAGGCAGTTTATGGCACGAGGGTTTTTCCACCCGAAACTCGAGGCCGCAGCTCCTGGGAGCTGGTGAAGGGCAGGCAGAGGAGAGCCTGGAGCGTGGCAGGGTTTTCTGCAGGTGGATCTCTGCTAACGATCGTCTCGGAGGGTGGAAGTTTTATATCGAGCATGGCTATGTGACATTGCCTGAGCTCGTACAACGTGAAATCCAATCCATCAGGCTACAGAAGATGTCCTCTGTGATCTTCCTGCTTTGAATCCTCTAAAGAGGTGGTGCTCCGGGGGGTTCTTCTGGTCGGTGCAGGCTTTTAAATCTAAAATCACCCTAACCCTAAATGAGGTGTGCTCTCCTGCGAGACTGCCAGCTTTTGGGACAGGGAGGTGTGCGTGGAGGGTTAATGCCAGGGTCGGCTGGGCTGGAGCAGTAGCTCTGAGGACAAGGGACAGCTTTGGGTGGAAGAACTGGGGCGTATTCTGCTGGTGTTGCATGGAGAGCTTGGCTGGTTTCTGCAGGTATCGCTTCAGACTGTGCTTGTAATGCTCTTAGGGGAGCCAAGGTAATCGGAGCAGATTTGTAGATGCTGGGTAAATTGCTCTTTTAGCATCAAATAACTCTTACCAAAATCTAGTAATAATATATACCCTAGATTTGCAAAGATTTATGTGGCGTTAAAGGGATTTTGTTAGATGTAACATCGTTTGGAGATTTGTTGGTCTCTGGGGCAGGGGGGAAAAATCCGTTAGGGCATTTTAAATGCATTTTAAAAGAAGTATGATGCTTCAGTAAACAATTAAATGAGAATGTATGGAAGATCATGATAAGGACTTCTCTGCCACTCAAATCTGCTTCGTTTTGACTAGTCACGGATCTCGGTGTTAATGGGAGCAACTCACTCCTTGAACAGGACTTTCCTCAAGTCTAATTAATGGTGAAGCCTAGAAATATCATTTGCTAGAAGTAAGGAGTGATGGGGTAAGGAGGAGGAGTGTGCAAGGCTGCAAACACTGTTTTTTTGAAAATGTGCCAATAAAATACTCATTTTCTTCCTCTCTCGTAGGTGTGCCGTTGTCCACGCAGTGGGGACCTCAAGGCTATTTCTACCCCATCCAGATTGCACAGTACGGGTTAAGTCACTACAGTAAAAACCTGACGGAGAAACCACCTCACATCGAGGTGTACGAAACGGCCGAAGAGAAGGACAAAACCGGCAGGTCCGTGGACTGGACGGTGCCGAAAGGCTGTTCTCTCTCCACAGTATCAGAAAAAGCCAAGTTCACCAGTGTCAAACAGTTTGTCGCTCCAGGTGGGTTATCCTACATGCGTGGCAGCTAAGCCACGTCTGTTAATTTGCACAGATGGTATCAGGGGAGCTTTGACTTGCTGGGATTAATGTGTTTTCATTTATCCTGCGTGACTTCCCATCCTTAAGATCACACCTGAGAATGTCATCTCGTTTCTGTACCTCTGGAGTTTTTCTTTTCTTCTGTTTTCTCTCTATCACTGCTTTTTCAACACTATTTTAATGAAAAAATGCATGGATGTGTGCATGGAGGGCAATGAGAAGCTACAGTCGCGTTTCCTGAGCCTCTCAGCTTCTGTCTCAAAATAGAAGCAAAAAAAAAAATGGAACCATTTGTGAAGCCTGGGAAATAGCGCTGACGTGTGATAAGCAGATGTTGACAGATGATAGATAAGGTCTATTTTCAGTGTAGCACGTGCAGCTCTCCGGTTGGACCCGGGATCTCTTTCCTCATTGGCATGCAACTAAATTTTTTGCTAAATTTGAGATCTTAGTTCTGGCTAGCCCAAGTTGCCTTAAACAAGGCAGCAAGAGGGAGCAGCTGCCCTCGTGCTGCGCAGGTATTTGCAGAGGACGGTGAAGATCTGGGGCTGCATACGGGCGCTCTCCTTCACCTGCAGATGTGCAAGAGGCATTTTGTTGCCGTCTCTTCAATTTACCGTGTTCTGTTTCGTACTTAGCAGGGAAATTCATTATTTCATGCAAGAGTTTCCTTTGTGCTAGGACAGGCTCATTAATAAGGACGTAATGTATTTTCCCTCAATCAATACCCATTAGAATTAATGAGTCCATTACTTAAAAAGACAATGAAGTAATTTTCAGTTGGCACCTTAGGCCTGGGTCTCTAGGGAAAAAATTGTCGAACACTCTTGTGTCTTTGTAGTAGATAAATACGGGGAGAGGAAAGGCTAAAAGATCTGTTCTGTATTCTCTCCTCATCCGTTATTGATGGCAGAGCAATCTGGGGGGCTCGAAGGCCGTGGTATGCATCCACTCATCTTAGATGGCCTTAAGTAATGGATTTTTAGGCGCTTAAGGCAGTGCAAACAACGGGCAGCCTTTAGTTCTCTTTCGCTTCTTGAAACTCTTTTTTTCCCCTTCTATTATAATTCACTTTGTTATCACACAAGCATTTATTTACAAGGAACCATAAAACTTACTTGACGGGAATTGCGAGTGGGGTTTTTTAATTAGATTTTTCATAGGAACAAAATGTTGTGTAACAAAGGGCTCGGTTTCTTCTCCCAAAGCAGATGCTGATCTCCAAAACTCAAAGGAGTGAAGCTTTTACTTTAAAAGATTGAAAAACATGACATTCAGTCAAAATAATAGGTCCCGTACAATAGCACCTTCCAGCGCAAGACGTGGAAACGGTCCTGGTGCGAAATGCCATAGATTGGTTTGGGAGATGGGGAAAAGCCTCTGCTACGCGGGGGAAGCGGGCCGTAACTTGTTGGTTGCACGTAGAAGTATTTATAGGGCATTTCACACATGGAGAAGTAGCGGAAAGGAAACAATTCCCTCGCGCGGGAGAATTTTATTCTATAGAAAGCCGTTAATATAAGATGACTGTCTTTAAGTGTTTATCATCCCTCTGTGCCTTCAAAGCTACAGGATTTGCACACAGCCTTACAAACTAATTAGCCCTTTGATCTTCTAGTATAGTTTTTTTGGGGAGGAGTTGATTTTACATTTTAAAATCTAGCCTGCGAGAGAACAGTGGGTTTTCATTATGTGGCATTGCCTAGGAGCTTTATTTAATTTTTTTTTAATTAAACTGAGTTTTGCCAATGGAGAGGTTAATAAATACTTTAACACGTTAGTCTGTCTATATTCTTTTCTTTTTGTCCCCGTTAAACTAATCAGCGCACTGGTTTTCGGAACTGCCAGGTTGGGAAAGAAGAAAGTCACAGATTTAAATATTAGTCCTGGGGGGATCCTAAATACCTGCGTCTGAGCACTGCCGGCTTTTTTTTGCTGAAAGCAGAGCTTCATGCAGAAATGCGACTGCTCAAGCGGCGCCGCGTTTTTGATGTCTTTTCTGCCAAGTGAAATTTTCAGTTTGGAACAAAAGGGTGGTTGTTGGTTTTTATTTTGAATTACAGAAGAGGAGAATCACGCAGCATCTACGTTCTTGCAGCTTGGCTGCGGTGCCCCATCCTGTAGGAAAAGTCCGGCTCTGCCTGTCCTGCATCCTGGCAGCAGTAAGACCTACTGCAGGCAGCAGCAAGACCCCCGCCTTGGTGGCCCTTTCCCTTACCCCAGATCCTGCTGGTGCCCGTTGCACTCCTCCATCGATCAGGTACCAGAAGCGTCTGATAAAGCCATCGATCAGCCCCTGGCACTTCTGCTCCGCAGCGAAGTGCTGCAGCGTGTTAATGTAAGAGGCAAACGAGTTCTCCCCGGTGCGGCGGGAGTCGGCCTTCGCTCACGGATTTACTTTTATCCTTAATTAAATAATATATGATAGCGCGCAGAAAGAATGATTGAATTATTGATGGGCTGCCCTAAAAGCTTTTGGATCCTGCCTGGTAAGAGGGCTTACCTCTGGAAGCGGCACTTCGTAGCTTAAACGTTTTGGAGAAATGAGTGCTTTATCACTGAACAAGGCTTTTTTTGTTTGTTTTGCAGAAAATACCGAGGGGGTATCTCTGCAGCTTGGGAACACCCGAGATTTTATTATTTCTTTTGATCTCAAATTCATAACAAACGGGAGCATCTCTGTGGTTCTCGAGACGACGGAGAAGAACCAGCTCTTCACCGTGCACTACGTCTCCAACACCCAGCTCATCGCTTTTAAGGACCGAGACATCTACTACGGCATCGGCCCCAGGACTAGCTGGAGCACCCTCACCAGGGACCTGGTCACCGACTTGCGGAAAGGCGTTGGCCTCTCGAACACGAAAGCTGTGAAGCAGACCAAAATCATGCCCAAGAGAGTGGTGAGGCTGGTAGCGAAGGGCAGAGGCTTCCTCGATAACGTCACCATCTCGGCCACCGCTCACATGGCAGCTTTTTTCGCTGCCAGCAATTGGCTGGTGAGGAACCAGGACGAGAGGGGCGGCTGGCCCATCATGGTGATGAGGAAGCTGGGGGAAGGATTTAAGTCCTTGGACCCGGGCTGGTACTCGGCCATGGCGCAAGGACAGGCCATCTCGACGCTGGTGCGGGCGTACCTGCTGACGAAGGACCACGCGTTCCTCAGCTCGGCTCTGCGGGCGACGGCGCCGTACAAGCTGCCGTCGGAGCAGCGCGGGGTGAAAGCCGTCTTCATGAACCGTCACGACTGGTACGAGGAGTACCCGACCTCACCCAGCTCCTTCGTGCTCAACGGTTTCATGTACTCCTTAATCGGGCTGTATGACTTAAAAGAAACGGCTGGGGAGAAGCTGGGGAAGGAGGCGCGGGTCCTCTACGAGCGGGGCATGGAGTCCCTGAAGGCCATGCTTCCCCTCTACGACACCGGCTCAGGGACCATCTACGACCTTCGGCACTTCATGCTCGGCACCGCTCCCAACCTGGCCCGATGGGACTATCACACCACCCACATCAACCAGCTCCAGCTCCTCAGCACGATAGACGAGTCCCCCATCTTCAAAGAGTTCGTCAAGAGGTGGAAGAGCTACCTGCGAGGCGGCCGGGCAAAGCACAACTAGAGCTTACAACCAAACCCCTCGGTCCTGCTGCCTCGCAGAGGTACGCTTTCAAAGGTTGCATCCTACACTTTTTATGGACCGTTTCAAAGAAGTGATCCTTAAAACTGATCTCGTGAAATCATTGCATTCCAGTGTGAAAATATTTGGGTCTGATGGGGAGGATTCGGGAACTTCACCTGTCCTTAGTGCTCCACAGCGAAACTATCTGCACGAAGCAAAACCCCTTTGTGCTCCTGAGTTTGGGGACGTTTTTTGGTTTGTTTTTTTTTTTTTTTTCCTTTTTGTAGGAAAATATTTGCAGAAGCCATACAGGTCTCTAAAGTCCAGCACTTGCCTGAAAAGTTAGTCTGTGGCCTCTTTTAAAATGGAGTTATGTGTGTATATGTTGGAACAGCATAACAGCTCCTGTGGTGTAATGCCGTAAATGTGTATTCACTTGTAGCCTGGGTAGTTGACGGTGTATCTTTTTAAAGGTGGGGTTTTTTTGATACAGATTCTTTTCTTGGGGTGAAAAATACACTACTTTTTTTTTTTTTTTCCTTCCAATTCTCTGTATGGAGACCCTTTAGCTGTATGGTTTCTTTACAGACGTGTGGACGGAAAACACACAGACAGCGTGCAGGCTTCGAGGTCACGACACGTAAGCACAACTCGGTGGGGCTCGCGGCCCTCCCAAAGCCTGCAGCCGTGCCACCCCCTTTTACAAAGCCAAATTTACCATCGCCCGTCAGGTTTGCTGGTGTCTTCTCCTCCCTGGTAGCTGGAATCTCTTGTCATGGAGCCCGATGTTTTCTACTGTATTTTTTAATTACATCTGAGAGATTTCTCCAAGCTTTGGCAACTTCATTCTTTGGGAGACTTGTCTTGAATTCCTGAGTGTGACGTGGAGCTCGTTTTGAGTAGCGCGCAGGAAATTCAATTGGAATTAAGGTTTTCCTACGGTGATTTTCATTTTTAACCTGCTTGAGTATATCAAGCATTTTAAAAATTAAAATTACCCCAGAGGGCTTTCCAGCTCCACCTGTGCTTTAATACCAAGTTTCACCTCTGCCTGCTGTCTTACTCATCGTGTAAGGGGTTGTTCCATCTCCAGCACTGGCTTTTTGCTGTGCTTTGTCTTCGTGGCTCTGCCAGGCGAGCAAGGGTACTCGTGCAATAACCGAGCACACGCGTCCGAACCCAAACGCTTTCACTGTACTGTTGCAATGCAGAAGAAACCAGGCGGTTTCTTCTTCCTATTTATCAACCCTTTACACCCACCGTTAGCTTGCCTTCTGGGCGTGTAGCGTCCTGGTTGATCCAGAAGAGTAAACCCAACCGGTCGCACATTAGATGGGGGGTGTTGGTCTGGCAGCGTAGCAAAGGCCCCCTTACCAGCTCTGCTGAGGCACGCTGGTGTTTGCTGTGAGAGTCCCGGCCTGGAAGGCTCCCGACATACGCCGGCATGGGAGGGACACCTATCAGCCTTGGGGTTTTTCCACTGATCCTACTCCGTGTTGTACATGTAGGTGGGGGTTAAGCTTAAGATGATCCTACTGAGGACAAAGTTCATTCAAATCACAAAAAGGCTGGGCACAAGGACAATATGCATCTTGATTTTTTTTTTTTTTCTTTTCTCTATTTTTTGATGCTTTTTCTATTTCTTGCAGATATTTGAAATAATTTTGTAATTACTTGATCTTTGCAAACGCATGCTACGATCATATCAATTAATATGGGAAGTGGATGTCACAGGAGAAATTTCAATACCAAAGGTAGCAGAGGTGAATTTTTTTTTACGTACATGTGTATACACACACGCACGCACACACACACAAAACCCAGAAAAATGTGCTTCCTTTACGAACGACTGGTCCTTACTGCAAACACAAACATCTTTCTCCTGCGTGTTTCCTCCATCTTTTGCCCATGTTGGATTTGGAGAACCTAGAGAGACTCTTTGGGCACTGCTCAAGAGATGGTGTCGGTGCCTTATGGAGGCCACAATTTCCTCTTCTTTAATTAATGCCAGTTGAAAAATTGCAGTGTCGCTGAGCTTTCAGTGCTTCGTGTGAGTCAGCCCGGCAGCTTGGATAGGTGAGCTCAGAAGCGTAGGTTGGCCGTGCCAACGCCGTCGGTCCTGTCAGCCCACCTGATCCGTAACACCTCCATCGCGTTTTTGTCGGCCTTAGCACACGTGTAAACTAAACCAACCACCATCAGAACCGAAGAGAGACAGTGTGGGGGTTTCTCCTGGTTTTTGTTTGGTGTTTTTTTTTTTTTTTAATTGAGTTGTGCAGTGGAAGAGGATTATTGGAGACTGGTGCCCATAACTTCATCGAATTCACTTAAGTTGGGTTTTGTTTGTTTTCAGTCTTCAAACTGACAAAGGTCTTAGTCGCTAAGACCTGTTTAATCCTTCCATGAGGCTTCCTGTACATAGACTTCGTGGGAAACACAGTGCGCATGGGTATGTGCAAACCGGTGACACACAAGCACAACTGTACAAGTGTGGCAGTGCTCTTCTCTCGGCCATTGTGCAAGACATTCACTGAAAGCTGCTATTTTCATTCACCTTGTAATTGTACTTTATTTTTTCTACTTTTTTTTTACATGTGGGATATACACCATGTGTTAAATATGCAATAAATTGTTTACAGGATGCTCTTGTAAAGGGTAGTCCTTTGTAAAGCTGTACAGACTTTGCAGTTTAAGCACAATGTGCACATGTTAGTTTTATATACAGCGAGACATGACTTTTTGCAGAGGGAAAGGTTCTACTATGTTTATATACAAAGTAAATGGATCAACGTTTGTGCTTAATGTAAAGCTGCTTTATAAGACTGTAAAATAAATTTTTTTATCTTAAGACAAAGGTGGGACGTTTTCATTATTTCAGTCGGTACCTTCTGCCCTACGTGTGGTTGCAGGTGAGCCCTGCTGAGCAATCGTCTTACTGGTTCTGAGATGTCTCCTTTTAGGGAATTTTAGAAGGTTTTGATTCTAAGTAAGATGGAAAACGTTCTTTCTTCAACAGTTAGGAGTTTGCTGATTTGGGTTAAGGACCACAGATGTATATTGTCTGTCTGCTCAAGTAAAGTTCACGCAGTACGTTGCCGATGTGAGTTATTTCTGCTAAATGCATCTCATTTTGAGTTTGTGTGGTTTTGTTAAATAGCAATTTTAACTAACTGGTCACTAACAAAGACGGCAGGTGGTCCGCTGAGGTTGCTCGTAACGTGCAGGAAATGCGTCAGTCTCTTAACTTCTGTTTTCACTAAAAATGTGCAAGTCCTACCAAAATTCCCCCCCTGAAATTGGGATTGAGGTCACCTCTGCCTTAGCCACTCCGTGCCTGAAGTGACACTTCCCACCTTGATGCAGAAGTGCCGTTAAATCGGAGCTAACTTTTCCTGGTCGACGGAAAGTCGGTGCCTCCTTGGCTGTAAACGTGACCTGCGCCCAGGATGCCACGTTTGACTTGGCCGTGAATAATTGTGCGTGACTGAAATGCGTGGAGCAAACCTCCCATCTTCCGCCGCCGGGCAGAGCTTCAGGACCGTCTCCCAACTGCTTGGGTGAAAATACTGATTTTCATTACTTAGCAGTTTGTTAAAAAGGTATGAATTGAAAATAGAAGCGGATTTAAATATGTTGTCTTGGTGATGAATTTGAATGTTTGCTGCTCAGTTTGTGGTGAAGGGAGATACGTTTACCATCTGCCTGGAGTGACTGATAACTCCCAGGGATGCGTTGCACTTCCTGAATGTTAAATAGCTGCTTCTGTACTTTACTAATCTCTTCCAAAAGCGGCAGGAGCCATTTAAATGCCAAGCGCTCAGCGTTTCAACCTATTAAACAAGGTGAAGTTTTGCAATGGTGAAGTGCAAATGTTGAAAGGCATCCTGGCACTCGACGGCTTGAATCTTTGGGACAGTAAATATTTTGAGAGCTCATCGTGTTGAATTTGTACCTCTAAGCAACTTGCCGAGTAGCTCTCCTTGGGTTGAACTGAAGATTTACAGGACGGAGCACCTCGTGCCACGGTAATAACCACTAACGAGCAGAGGGTGGGAGGGGGAGCAGCGGGGTTCTGGTCCTGCTCTCGTGGCTGCTGTGGCGTTTCCCATCTCGGAGGAGTCCACGTGCCTGCCGTGGTCTGGAAGGGGTCAAACCCCGCCGTGCCGCTGCCCTCGAGCAGAGGAGCCATCCCGCGAGCGGCACAGGCTCGGCGTCGGTGCAGGCGAGGGCAGTCTGTCCGTCTGCACCCGCCAGGACAGACAGGTCCGTGCATCTCCTGCCAGCTGCCACGAAAGGCCGTCCGTCCGCCGGTGGAGGAGTTACTGCCCCTTTCGAGGTGTCACCAAGCCTTTAGGCCGGGGGTTGGTGGACCCTCGTGCTGCGAGTGCACCAAAGCACTTTCTGGGAGCGCTTGGCGAGCCAGCCAGCCTGCTGCTGGGGGCCTGTTGCTGCCCCGAAGGAGGCACGGGCAATAGGCGATGGCTCGTCGCAGCCAGGTCAGGCTTCTGGTGCCAAGCGTGGGAAGGAGCAAGAGTGTTGGCCCGGCCTCAAGCACGTGAGGTTCTGCTCTTGCCCTCGGCGTCTGCAGATGCCGGTACCAGGTCGTGCTCTTGGTGGTGGCGAAGGTGAGGTGTGTCTCTGTTGGGTTTTTTTTTGTTCTTCTAGATTAGTGTAGATAAATAGTATTTGCTAGTGGGAAAATGCTCCACGTACAGCCTCCCTTCCGCACCATCCCGCTGCGGCTCCATCCCTCCCTCCCTCCCTCACCCCCTGTGCCCCCCTCGATCAGCAGAAATGCTGCTCTAAAGATTTTTCCCTGTTTATAAGCCCGCTCTCATTGCCTTCCTGAGCTTAAGCGATGCCATCGTCTCGAGGCACTCCCTTCTAAATGGATTCATCATGGTTTAGTGGCTTTCTGTCACCGCCGTCAGGAAATACGCGGCTCCCCGGCGCAGCGGGGCTCCAGCGAAGGGGGCGGCAGCTGCCTTACCTGCGCTGGCAGATGTGCACGGCGCAGGACACATCTCCTGCGCCCAGCCGCTCCTCTCCAGCAGGCATCTGCAAAGACTTGTTTCTACAAAGCCCATTACTGGGAGCGGGAAAAAAAGAAAATCCAAATGGCATCGCTTGGGTGGGGAATACTAACCCATTAATTTGATCATAAAGAAGCCTTTTTATTAAAATCCCGCCTTTATCCCAAGCGCTCGCAGGGCTTGGCTGGATCTTATTAAATGCTCCGATATTTCACTGTAGCTTTTTGTTTTCCCTGGGCCTTGTTTGAACAATCAAATGTCAGCAGAAGCAGCCGGTGGTAAATGCCTTTTCCCTCTGCCCAGGGACCGCGGGACGGGCTGCTGGGTGCTCAGCCGGGAGATGAGCTGCTTAGAGAGAATTAAATATTAATACTGGATATTGCTCTCTTTAATGCACTGGGCCCGGCTCGTGCGGAGCGGGGCCGTATCCCGCTGTGCCCGCGGGTGCCTCGGGCAGGCAGGGCGAAACTCCGAGGAAGTGACGATGAGGAGGGTGCCAGGGATGGCGAGGAAGGGCCGGGGGTGATTTTCCCCGTGGAGTCCCAGTGCTCCAGCGAGGGTTTGGCTCCTCTCCCACGATGTGGCTCCTCCTCGGCACCCGCTTCCCTCCCCGCTGGTTTTCCGCAGCCGCTCTCCTCCCTCCCCCCAGCATCCCCGCTCCCGGCTGGGGCTGCCGTACCCCCACGGCCTCCAAAAATTTAATAGTAATGTCAGCGCTGGCACGTTCCCCCGTCTCACACGCCCTGTAAGCAGAATGTGTCAGCATATTCATTTTGTATTTAAAAATATTAATTAAGGCAGGCCGCAGCCAGAAATGAGCTGGGCTGTGCCGGCAGCCGGGGCCGGCTGCGTGCGGGGGCCGAGGGGGCAGGGGGTCGCGCTCCCTGCCCGGGACGTGCCAGGGTGGTGATTTTGGCCGGACTCCCCTTTTTCCATCCAGGCTCGGCCGCCTCGGTGCTCCCCCCATCTCTTTCCAGATGCGGGGGTCTCCGCCGGGATGCAGGAGGTGGGGAACGGGCGCTGGTGGAGGAGGAGGGGAGGAAACGCCGGGGCGAGGCTGGAGCTGCTCCGCAGGCACCTCCCGGGCTCCTGGTGTGCCCGGGGAGCCGCTCACGGTGCAGGTCCCGCCGGCCGCACGTGGCATTAACGCCCGCCGAAGCAGGGGGCCGAGGGACGCGTTGCAAGCCCTGCGCCAGCCCCGCGTCACCTCCGGACATTTTGCCATTCCGCAAGTCAGGTATGTCATGAGCTCGGCCCCGCTTTGCTTTAAACTAGCACAAGTCCGGAACAACTGCTTGTCTTCATTCCAACAGCTCCAGCTCACAAGAGGTGACTTTATGGACAACTAACGCCCTTTTATGGGAGTTTTGTGGGGAAAAACCAACTCGGACCAGCGGAATAAACCGTTGCATTCGTACTCCGCAGTTGCCACCTTGTGACTTGTTCCATGTTGGTATTTGCACTGTGGTCGTGCCCAGCAGCGCCGGCCGGGGCTGCAGCAACGCCCGCTGCAGAGGTGCTGCAGCCGAAGCGCAGGCAGCGCGGGCAGAGGTCCCAGCGGAGCCCTCGTCCCCCGTGGGCACCCGCACGGCTGAGCCGCTCCCTGCCTGGCACTCGGGCACCGCAGGATCGGGCCCCGCAGGGCTGCGGGAGCTGGACGCGCCGGGTCGGCCGCCGGCGGGGTTTGCGATAGACCGTGAATAACACGGTGAAGAATTAAACGTGCGTAATTAAACATGCGGGCTTAGGGCTAAATTAAATATTAACCAGTTCTCCCTTTGCAAGCACCCGTTAGCGGCTCCGCCGCGATGCCGCGGGGTCCGGAGGCCGCCGGGGGGTCCCGGGGAGCCCCGGAGGGGAGTCGGCAGCGGCTCCTCTGGGTAACGCGCCCGGGAGGGAGGGGGTGAGCCGGGCTGCCTTGGTGAGGTCCCCTTGGCCAGGAGGAGGGGAGACCGGGCGCCCTCCGGCCGCGGTCACCCCCCAGCAGCCGGCACAGGGGCTGGGCAGCGGCCAGCGGACCCGCTGGTGTGCTGGGCACCGACGGCCCGGGGCTGGGGCGACCGATGGGGCCTCGGGCAGGGGAAGGGCGAGAGCTCCCTAAAAGTTGGGCTCAGCCTAAAAGCTGGGCTCAGCCTGAAATCTGGGCTCAGCCTGCAGCTTCCAGGGCCGGGGCTGTGTGGGTGCCCGGGGGCTGGCAGCCCGCCGCGGCTCTCCCCGGGCTGGCAGGGCTTTCCGGGCAGCTCCGCGTGCGACGCTGGACCCCGCAGCTCCCACTGGGTCGTTTTTTGGAGGGCGGATGTTTGTCCGCAGTTCGGCAAACACAGGCCGAGTTCTGGGCTATGGCCAGCTGGGAAAAGTCACCTTTATGTTCCTGCCCAGTCATAAGTCAAATAAAAACCAGGGAGTGATTAAAACCAGAGTGCGCGGTGCTGGTGAGTGCGGGGGGTGCGGCCTGGACCGAGCTGTGACCACGGGTGGGACGAGCGCTGGCACCCACGGCACGGCCTCTGCTCCGGTCCCGCGCGCGGGGGCCACCAGCATCCCCTGTCCCTTGGGGGGTGGCCGTCCCCAGGCTGTCCCCAGGCTGTCCCCAGGCTGTGCGGGGGCTGCGGGGGGGTGGTCACATCTGCATGGGGGGGTGCAGGGGCACATCTGGGGGGTGCACACCTGCGGGGGGGTGGGCACATCTGGGGTGGCTGTGCACATCTGCATGGGGCTGGGTCTGTGCACAGCTTGGGGCTGATGTGCCAGCGCTGTCCCTGTCCCCAGCCCGCAGGATGCCTCTGCTGGCACCATTCAGCCCCCAGTTCTCAGCAGTTACCTGCTGGGCCAAGCTGGGCCCCCCAAAACCTGCCCTGGGCACCCCATCTGAGGCTTTCCCGCAGGTGCCCCTTGCCCACAGCATGCACCGAGAGCCACCGTGACCCCCCCAGATCAGCGGTGCTCCCTGCACCCGGCCACGGCAGCTCCCCCAGTTCTCCATTAACAACAGAGCAGGGCAGCAGGATCCGGCCAACGCTCAAGTACCTATTTTTCATTTTTCATTATTTTTCATCCTCTCCAGCTTTAAACACCCTCGGTAGAAGCGCGGGGAGCGGGGCTGCGGCGGCGGCTGTGAACCCCACTGTAGGCTGGAGCGGAGCTCGATGCTGCTGGGGGGGCCCTGGCCAGCCCCCGGCACGCGCCTGCCGGCGGGACAGCGCTCGGGGTGCTGAGCCCGGCGGCTCCGGCTCCCTCGTCAGAGCTGCCCGGGCATTTGCACCGATGCAGGGCTGGATGTCCCGCTCCCCACGGGATTTTGGTCTGCACAGACCTTCGCCGAAGGTGTGGGTGCTCCGTCTCCCGCCGGCTTTGTGCCGGCAAGGCCTTTACCCAGAGCACAGCGTCCTGGGAGGCAGCTGAGCCGTGCAGCCGGGAGCCTTCCCACTGCGAGTGCCTTTTCCCAGTGCTTTGACCCCAGGAACAAGAGCCAGCAGAAGCTCTCGGCTGATTTGTGCCCGCTGCTGGTTCCCAGGCCCCCGGGGTGTCCTGCTCGCACGGTTGTGTTTCAGCTCGGTTCCTATTTTGCTGCAAAAACCGTAGCTGGGGTTCAGCCATTCAGTGCTGGGAAGTTTCCACCGGTTTGAAACCCGTTGCACCAGTCGCACGGCAGGCACCGCGGGGCTGGCACAGCCTTTGCAAGCCTTGAAAATGCCAGTTCAGAAACACGAGGTTTCCCAGGCTGCTTGTACACGGGCACGGTGCCGGGGAGAAGGTCCTGCCTCGCTGGGGATGGTGCCCAAGGCGGGGGCGAAGTACTCGGTTATCAGTCTCTCCTCCGCGGCCGAGAGCTGCCAGCACAAATAAATGTGGATGGATTATTTGATGGGTTTGTGTCAATGATCATGTAAAACCGACCAGGAGTCATTTTAAAGTATTTCATGGGTTTATTGCAGCACAGCAGCAGACTTCATCCTTTCCAGCTCATTTGACCAGCCGCGGCTCGTAAACCCGGGCAGGCGAGGGGGTAAGTAGAGTAAATCTACATCTCGGTCTCTGTGGGCAATGATTTGGAGGAAAAAAGAGCCCAGGAGATGGTTTAAAACGCACGCTCGGTGCCAAAAGCGTGGGGTGTGCGGAGGGCAGCGTTCTCCTCCCGCTCGCCGCTCTCCTGGCCCGAAGCCCTGCGGGCCGGGGGCCGCGGGGGGATGAGCTCCGTGACAAACCCCCGGCAGCCGAGCCGGCCCCCGCAGCTGGAGGCAGACGTGCGTGTGCCCAGCCCGGCCGTGGCCTCACCCGCCCCGTGCCCGCAAAGCAAATCCCAATTTCGTGCCAATTTGCCAGCAAGGGGGGGAACAACGCTGTAGGAGCAGCGGGTGACCCAGCGGCGCCCGGTTATCCAGGACACAGCTCCTCCTCCGAGAGCAGATGAAACCATCTTCCTTGTACTGCCTGGGGAGGCTTTGCTTGCTTCATCCAAATAAAAGGGCTGTTTGTAAACCCAGCCCTGCGTGGGCTCACGCCGGAGCGTAAGCGTCGCCTTCCGCTGGCACGCGTCCATCCCCGCATCCCTGGCTTATCCCTGCCCGGGCGAGATCACCCCGAGCTCCTGTTTGCTGCTGGGGATGAGTTTTGTGGCAGCAGAGGTCATGGCCGCGGGGTTTGGGGTTTGCTGGCAGGATTTGGCCCTCTGCACGGGGGTCGCTTCGTTTAGGAACCCTCTACGGGACCCACCGGTGCAAATCCCGGTGCTCGCCCTGTAGCTGCCCGGTGGGTCAGCCGGCAAGGCTCCGACATCGGGAAACGGGCAGGATCTCAGCCCGGGGCACATTCACCAGCCCCGCTTTCAAATGACCCTTTTTGCTTCTCCCCGCGACCTGCGAGCAGGGCATTGCGCCGGGCCCCGGTTCCTCCGGCTACTTAATAACACAGGAGCAATGCCCGCGCATCCCTCCCCGGCAACGCGCGGCCCTCAACTACCGCTCTATTCAAATATTGTGAAACACGTTACCAACGGCTGCAGTAAAAATAGAGGCTTTACTGGGGAGGAGAAGGGGGAACGCGCTGGGTTCTGCAGCCGGCGCAGGCATGGGGAGAGCCGGTGGCTCCTGCTCCGCGGTGGCCGAGGGGACCCCCATCGCCCGGCCGGCTGTGGTCCTCCGGCCGGCCGGGAATGATGCAAAAACTCTCTCCAGTTTGGGAGCACCTCCCTCTCCATCTTCAGGAGGGTTTTAACTTTACGGTCTCCTTGGAGACAGTTAAGCAAGTTTCGGGTGTTTTCCGGCGCGAAAGCTGAGGGGCCCGGGAGCTGAAGATGCACAGGGAGGTCTGTGAGTTAATATTTTTTCCTGCCCTTATTCCGCTTCCTTGCAGCCGGGCTGAAGCTAATCCAGAGCACGATCTGAGAGCGTTTGGCCGCAGTTATTTCCGGTTTTATTTCGTTGCCTTTTTCCTGTTCCACTAAAAGACGAGCCAGAATTAATTTGCTCCTAATCTGGGAAAGCAGCCGGCGGGGCTGACCTCCGCCGCCTCCTTCCCCCCGAGCCCAGCCGGGGTGCGGGGACCGTCCCGCCGGCAGCGAGCAGGGCTTTCGGCAGAGCTCCCTGCCCTTCCTGCCGGGCCGCCGGCTTCGGCAAACCTGCCCCAGCCCACTCGCTCGGCCGCCTACGCCCCGGCCGGGCTTCCAGCGCGGCTCGGCCATGTGGGCTGTGTTTGTACACAGATGAGTAATACGCGCGCCCGGAGCCAGCGATAACGCAGCATCGACCCAGCCCCGCTCCCGGGAGCAGCGCCGTAAGTACCGGCCGCTCTGCTTTTTTCCCCTGCATCATTTCAGCTCGCTGCTTTTCCCGCTGCCCCGGGGATGCCGAGGGTTTGCACGGCGTGAGCTCGCCTGCGGGTCCGCGGCGGGAGGCTGGGAGTTTTTCAGAGGCGCCGTGACAAGAGGAAGGTGGGGAAGAGCTGTGTGCGACGGGGATGGTGCGGCGGGGCCGGCAGTAAGCTGCTTTTGCGCTGCCCTCCTACGGCACCAGCAGCTCGTGGCTGCGCTGATCGTTTGCAGAATTTATGGAAGTTTCACTCGGCAGCGTTTTAGGAGCGGGACGGGGCGCTGAGCCGCGGCCGTCCCCGAGGAGGACAGACTGGGTCTGGCAAGGAGCTCAAGCACGTGCCTGAAACGCACTGATTTTGGAAAGCCTTAAGCTTATGGCTATGCTGGGAGCTGCCTGCTCGTCTCAGATCCGAGCAGATACCAGCAGCCACCCGCAGCAATAACAACCTCCTACAAAGCCTCTGTTGTTCTGCTGGAAAAGGTCTTGGCATGTCCCAGGCTGCTGCCGAGCGCTCAAAGGAGCCCAGCCACTAGTTTTACAGTTCAACTCGTCTCTCTCCTTCTGCCACCGTAAGAAAGTCATAAAAGTTAATAATTAACAGCTAAAATATTTTTCCCTCCATTGAAAGACACCGGCTGCGAGCTGGGGCTGGCGGGGAGAGCCGTGCCGTGGGAGAGCCGCCGCGGCCACGCTCCACGCTCGCTGGAGCCAAGTCTAGACACGTGGTGGAGGGACGGTGACAGGGGACATGTCAGGGCTCCTCTCGCCAGAGACAAACCGCAGCCTTTAAGGGTGAAAGCCGGTGCCAGGCAGGAGCCTTCCCTGGGTGAACTCGGCACAGACCAAAGGCTCCCGGGCTGGACCTGCAGCCTGCGGTGCCTGGTGTCCCCACGGGGCTTTGTGCGTGGCCATAGGGGGTGAGGAGGAGGAGGAGGAGGAGGAGGAAGAAGTGCGTTTGCAGCCAGCTGGGTGAGCCTGCAGCGTTTGTAACCTGCTGTTCGCAAAGTTTGCAGAGGTCACGGCTGCGATGGGCGCCCATCCCTCGTCTCACGCCGCTGCTGCGGGAGCTCTGCTCCCCGGGTGGAAAAAGTCAGCCGAAGGAGGAGGAAAACACAGGACTGCAGGGTGTGCCCGGGCTGCTGCTGCGCCCCGCAGCTCCGGTGACTCATTTTGCTCTTAAAAATACAAGTTCTTCATTAAGCCTGGGCCCGGTGCTTCCCACGTCCTTCCACGGAGGCAGCCCGGCGCGGGGGGCGCGCAGGGGACCAGCTCCCTGCTTCAGACGTGGTTTGCCGGGGTTGCACCCGAGCGCACCCCGCTCGGGGCTCCCGTCCAAGGGCTCTTTGTAAATCAGGGCTCCCGCACCCCACCGCGTGCCTTTGTGAAGAGCTTGTGCAGCTTCCTCAGCTTCACCGAGATAAGAGACATTATTTTTGTTCCGTCCCATCACCGCCCTCATTGGTGTTTGTATCAGACGTGCGGCGGGGATAGGAAAAGGCAGAGCTCTGTGCCAGGCTTTATTTCTGGAGCATGCAAATAACCAACGGCAGCCCCGCTCCTGCCCTCGCTCCCTGCCCTCCCGCTGGGTCCTGGGCCTCTGCAGGCCACCGCAGGGCTAAGGTGCCCTGGCCACCCTGGAGAGGGGCAGGGGGGGCGTGGGGGGTGCAGGCTCCGCGTAGCTCTGAGGCAGCACACCTGTAGCACAACAGCCAAAAAAACAGCTCCTGATTTAAGTCTAATCTTTAACGAAAGGCTTTTCCAATTTTATTTTATGTCGGGTTTATTGCTCTCTTGCCTCGTTAATTTTTTCCCTCCTGTTAACCGCCTCCCAGCCACCTCCCTCTCTCCGGGCACTCCCCGCGCACGGTGGCCCCCAGCGTTTTGCCCGTGTAGGTTTGCACCGGAGCTGCTTGGCCGCGCGGAGAGGTAGAGTATGGGCGGGGAGGAAGAGTAGGGGAAGACAAAGGGTAATGCCAGGGGCCGGGAAAGGGCAGCAGAGGGGTTTATTTGGGACTAGCAAGTCTCCGTGCAGCACCGGCAGCGCGTGCTGGCGGCTGAAGCTCGGTGCGTCCCGCTGTGAAGTTACGGGACGGCTGAGGCGGCCGAAACGCCATCCCGGAGCAGCTCTCGGGAGGCTGCGGAGGCTCTTTCTCGCGGCTCCGTGGGCTGGAGGGTTGCAGACATCTCTCAGAAACCTGGGCGGACCAGTGCGTTGGTTTACATGCGATATGGCTGTGCGACCAAGCTGACCCGGCACGCCGAGCCTCGGGCTCCCTTCTCGCCCAGCTTCCCCCGCGCCGGGCGGTCCCTTGCAGGAGGGTGCAGGAAATAATTCTTTTTTCACCTTTATTTCACAGACCGGGGGTGGAGGCGGAGGGGGGAGAGGCGGCGCTGCCGAAGCCGTCGGTGGGTAAGAGGTGGAGACGACGGGGCCGGAGGGGCTGCAGCGTGGCACTGGGGTGTTCGATGGGGAGCGGGCAGGGAGGAACCAGCCCGGGACCCTGCGTCCTCCCCGCTTCCCAGAGGGGACCTGCCTGCACCCTGCAGCCCCCCAGCCCGTGCCCAGGGCTTTCTGTGCGACCTCGAGGTGCCTGGGGATGTGGGTGCTGTTCCCCCTGCTCTCTTGGGGTGATGACGGGGTTTCAGTCCCTCTGGGTGGTGGGCACAGGGACATGCCGTCCTCCTCCCCTTGCCCCTTTCGGGTACGGGTGGTGGGGAGGGATCCCAACATCCCCTGCAGGGATGGACGCCGTCTCCCCTCCCCATGCCACATCCCCACCAATGCTCGTCTCCCCCAGGCCTCCCGTCCTGAGCCCGGGGAGCATCGCTACCGTCACGGGGCAGCCCCGTCCCCGTCCCATCGCTTCCCCGGCGGGGTGTGAGATGCGGCCAGGCGGGGTGTGAGGCACCGCCGGGGCTCGTCCCCAGGGAAGCCGAGCCGAAAACATCCCTCGGAGCCGGAGCCCCGACCCGCGCGATGCTGAGCCTCAAGTTACCCCGGCTGCTCAGCATCAACCAAGTGCCTAAGGTCAGAGAGGAGCTTTTCTTCCCTAAGTCTGAGGCTCGGTGGGATTTTGGGAGGTGACAGGCGGGAGCAGGGTGCTGGGGTGGCCACCCCCCCCAGGGCAGTGCTCAGCCGCTCCCCGGGAGGGACACGGCTCTGTCCTGGCAGCAGGGTCCTGGGTCCTGAGTCACGGGCACCCTCCTTTTGGCACCCTTCCTTCCTTCTCCTCCGATTTGTCCTTCCTTCTCCTCCGACTGCCACCGGTGCCTGTCCTTGCCTTGCAGGGGTACCGGGAGCAGGGGATCCTCTTTGGGTATCGCCCCCCCAGGAGCTCGGCAGCGGACTGCCTCCTCAGCGTCTTCCAAATGACGAATGAGACCCTAAACATCTGGACGCATTTTGTGCCTGCCTGGTAGGTACCACGCTCTGGGGCTTCAGCATCCGTGGGAGGAGGTGGTGGGCGTCCACGGTGGGAGCACGGCTAGGGGGGCAGGGACAGGGGACACCCAAGGGTGCGATGCTCACCTTCCTCCACCCCTCAGGTACTTCGTGTGGACCCTGGTGGGGCGGCTGTGGGGGCCGGGGGACTGGGAGGACCCCCACGCCTGGCCCCTCCTCGCCTACCTGCTGACCTGCTGCATCTACCCCCTCGCCTCCAGCTGCGCCCACACCTTCAGCACCATGTCCACCCGCGCCCGGCACATCTGCTACTTCTTCGATTACGCGGCTCTCAGCATGTACAGCTTGGGTGAGGACGGGCAAACCCCCAGGGGTTTCGGTGGGGTGCCAGGGGCAGCGGGAGCTGAAGCACAGGGAGGTGTCTGGACCCCGGGTGCTCAGACGGCTCGTATCCACGGGACAAGCCGAAACGGTGGCTGCTGGTGTGTAGTTTCTACTCCTCCTCCTCCTCCCTGCAGCCTGGCGTTTGGGAGGGACCGTGAAGCATCTCTGACACCACCACAAATAATAATTTGGGGCCGGGTTTCGTACCGGGCAGCCCTGGGACGGAGGCCTGGCTGTGTGACGCTCTTCGGTATTTGTAGTAAATAGAATAAGGAAAAAAAAACCACATTAAAGACAAATGCTGTCAGCGAAGCCGGCGGCACCTCGCTGCAGCCCAGCAGCAGCCGTCTGCCTTAATTCCTACCTCCCTTTCCCGAGAGTGCCCCACGCCAAGTGCCAACCTGAAGGTTCACAGGGGGATGCTGAGGGTCCCGGCGGGCCCTGGCACTCACCGGGCCCCTCCTGCACTCCCAGGGTCCGCGCTGGCATACTCGGCGTACGTTTTCCCGGCAGAATGGGTCAGCGGCACTTTCCACCACTGCTACGTCCCCGTTGCGGTGTTTAACACCGTGGTTAGCACCAGTCTGTCCTGCTATTCCAGGTAAGCTTCTGCTTTATCTGCCGTGATTGCCACAGCGTAATCATTAATTAGTATTATTAATAAAGGCTTTCAATTACAGGCTGTATTGTAACAGTAAGAGCCTTAAGCTCAGGAAGGGGAAGAAGGGGACTTTTGGTTTGCGAAACATGTTGCACGTTGGCACCAGAAGAGTTTGATGATCGGAAATGCAAAACAATTGAAGTAGCTTTAATCTTTGAAAATTCAAAAGGTAATTTCGTACCTGCGTGCCTGGCAGGAAGATACCCACCGCCGGCGCCCTGCTCGGGCTGTTGTTTTTCTAACACAGCCTGCAAAAAGAGGTGGGCTCCTGTGCACCCAGCATTCAAGCACGTGTTTAGGTTTAAATATGAGCACGGTCCTGCCAAAGGCACGTCTCAGCCTCAGTGCTGCGTGTGCGTTGGTATCTGTGCGTGTGAGTTCCTCTGTGAGTGCAACACATTTGCAGAGGCGGAACCTCAGCATTCTGGCAGCCGATTGCATCATTTTTAAAGCATGAGCGGCATTGCGTGCGCGGTATTTTGTTCCTGAATGGCATTAGACAATTTGTTTGGAATAACTCAAATGTCTAAACTACTCGGCTGGTTTCCAGCGATACATGCCGTGCTAGATCTCTGGCTGGTTGGGTTTTTGTTTAATTCATGGTAGATACCTCCCTGAAGGCTGCGTTTGTGAAGCACTTGTGCCTGTCACTGCGACGACACGCAATTTGCTTCGCAAAATGTACAATTCCTGTTTCCACAAGTGGTGTGAATCATTTGCCATTATTCCTTCCTTGTATTTTGGGGTGTCTTTGACATGCGGTCGCCTGTCGCAGCATCACGTAACCCCGGGGGACCCTTCCTCCCCGGCTGCCGTGGCCCGGGCAGCCCCCCCAGGACCCCCCCAGCACAGGGCTGTGTTTCGATGCTCGGCAGGGGCAAAGATGCTCCCAGGCCCTGGCAAGCTCAGCAGGAAGGAATGACGCTGCCCGGCTGGCTCTGCTGCAGGAGAGGGTCTGCTGCAGGGTGGGATGCAGCTGAGCATCGCCGTGTCTTCCCGAGAGGGAGAGTGCTAAGCTCTCGATATTCCTTACGGATCTTGCAAATTTGGCTCGTTTAAGTGTCTGTTGAGTACGGGAGGATTTACTCGCCTTTTGGTCTGTGGGTTACTCACTGGAGTAACTCCCTGGGTTGGAAGACTTGGACCTATCCTTGGTATTACTGAGCAGTACCACAAACTGGTACAAAAGGATCTCTCTTGGATCACTCGGTGGATGATGCCAGCTGGGGCTTGGTATTTTTTTCTTATACTCCTCATTTCTTTCTCTTTCTTTTTCTCTCTTTTCCCCCCTCTTATTTTTGTCTTGTGCGTCTCTTTATTGTCTCATTAGATGGGCTTAGCAAACGAAGCTCACTGACCATGTGCTAACCCTAGTACTTACCACTTGAAGATAACACTTAGGAAATATCAGCAACTTGAGTTCCAGATTAATTTGGATTGTTTAAAAAAATTCTTGATCTGCAAATTTAATTGTCAGCATCTCTCTGCTACAAAACTGTAAGTACAGTTATGTGAAAAACATGCAACTATCGCTGTATGGTAGAATAGCAATTCCTATTGTCTCAGTAATTCCCATTAGAGAGTGAGTATATCCACCAAATGACAGCTTACAATTAAAAAAACCAACGAAAGACCCCTGGGTGAGCAGGAATACTGGACACCATACCAGTGTGGGCCAGCAATGCTGCTGGCTTACCCCCATGGTGGTGAGCGACAAGGGCGCGCGGTTTTGCGCCCGCCTCTGCCACGGGGCTTTCCCGGTTTGCCCAAGTGGCTCGTGCCGGGCTGGCACCCCGGGGTGCCTGAGCCGCAGCCGGCGGGATGGGGACGGGGAGGCGGTGGGGCTGGCCGCCCCCGAGACCCCCGCGAGGCCGCCGGCGCCTGGGCCACCCCGTTTCCTCACCGGTGGCGTTCGCTTCAGCGTCACCCTCGGCTGAGTCACAGCAACCAAAACGTTCCTCGGGGCAGGGGGTGGATGGAGGGGAGCGGACCCGAAACCGAATTGCGCAATGGGCGGTGATGCTTCCGAGCCAGGTGTGCTCGGAAGGGACCTGCCCGGACGCTCGGGCTCCCGCCCGGCTGCAGGGGGCCCAGCAGCAGCGCAGCAACGCTGCCGGGGCGGCTCCGCAACCGCACCCGGGCAGGGCTGTCCCGAGGAGCCGGCAGGGTCCCCGGCTGCTGGCGGCCCCGGGCGCACGTGGCACTGCCGGGGACTGGGGTCACTCGAGGAGAGAGGGGCGAGCAGCCTGGCCGTTTCGGAGAGGTTCGGACGAGGGAAGGGCTCCTGGCCCTGGCTGAGTTCTGCACCGTGGCCGAACGCCGCGGCAGAGTCCGCTCAGCCTCTTGCAGGCACCGCCTGAAGGTCGACGGGAGTACGGGTGAACGCAGAGGGGGATGCAGCGATGTAACGAAGGCAGGACTTGCAGTGGGGCCTCTGAAGAAAGGGATTTGCTAAGCTGCTGCACCAAATTTCATCAACTCCTCAGGAAAATGTTCCAATCCTCGATGGCTGGTTGATGAGTCAACAGTAAGAATTCTTGTTTGGTTGGGTTTTGCATCCTGTGCCCTAGGAACATTGAATTGCCAAACAGGGAAATGTGCAGGTAGACTGAAATAAGAGTGTTTATCCTTTACGTGAGGCTAGATACCCCTGTCACACTGAAACAGAGCGCGCCCGACTGCATCCCCCCCGCCGCAGGACGAGCAGCCGCCTAAAAGGTTTCTTTCATGCTGGAGGATTTGGCATCTCCGTGCAAGCAGAAAAACCTGTATGGGCTTTTCACGAGGAGAACAGAGTTCGCTTGAACTCTGCTATGTCTCACGCCGTCCTCTGTGAACAGGGCACTGTCCCAGGGGTTGCCGGGCGCCCGGCCGGGCGCCCAGCCCGCGAGACGGTGCCTCTGTTTTGGCAACAGAGGAGCAGGGGTTGGATCGGTACGTGGCCCGAGGAGCGGGAAGATGTGTGGCAAGGGCGAGCGCAGCACCACGCGGCGGCGGGTGAGCAGGACGGGAGCACAGCGCCGGGCAGGTGAAACCACGCTAGGAAAATACAGCAGGAATCATGCAGAAACACAGGAGAAAATAGAGCAGGAGGCATTTTCAGCCTCGTCGTGATGTCTTCTGAGCAAGCCACCAGCCGTGGTGGAAGGCCAAACCGAGGAAGAGTGAGACAAAAGCCCTTATGCAGTTATGGCTCTTGAGCCTAAGTTGAATTGTTGGGGTTTCAACCTCTATTTTGGGTCATATTGGTAGAGCCCTTCTGCTTTGCAGGCAGGTCCGTTGTAGTTCTGCTCCGGTTAATCTCCCTGTTTCCACATTGGGCTAAAACCCTAGAAAAGCCCGTTTTTCCCAGCAGGCAGGCGGCGGAGAGGGAGGTTTTCTGTTCCCGGTTCGGAGCTCCCGTGGCTCCGGCGGGAGGGCAGGGCGATGGGCTGGCTGCTGGAGCCTTCCCCGTGGCAGGGAGCGTCCTGACACCCGCCCTGCTGCCCCCCAGCTGCCCCCGCCGGAGGGGCCGGGGGAGGCACGGGGCGCGCCGGGCGTCCCGTCTCGCCCTGGGCAGGCGGGGATGCTCCAGCGCGTGGTGTGGCCCCCCTGGGCTTCCGCCTCCGGGTTTCGTTTGAGTCGTGTTCCCCGTGCGGCAAGAGCAGGCTGGGGGCTCGCCACACCGCTTGCGACCCAGCTCCAGGTTTTATAATGGGGTCTTTGGGACCTCGGTGGTCAATTCTTTCATGATTTCAGCTATGAAGTATGTCCTACATTTCAGCAGCGCGATTTCCTGAGGAACGGAATGCAGAATGTGGCTCCCCATACAGACATAGGCTTTCCTCCTCATAGGTAGTGTGATTATAACCCACAGGCTGCTTCTTCCATTATAACGGTGATGTCATTAAAAAGTAACTTGTTAAATTAATTTACTTTGGGTTTTCAGTAACTCTCTCCATGCATTCTCTGAAATGACAATTGCAAAGTCTTGGCAGGATGTAAAAAAAAAAAGGATTCTGCGACATTTCATGCATTTCAGACATAAGCTGCAATACAGCTTAATTAACAGAGTGACAATCCCAGCCTGAATGCTGCATGACCCACAACGCCTTCCAAACCAGGCAGATGCATTCTCCTTGATTGCTGTGCTCAGAGAGCTTGGATTCAAAACCGAGAGTGAAAACTCAGTTAAAAATAACTGCAGGGCAGCAGCTGTGTAAAGACCAGCTCTGTCCCTCGCTGCTGGTGGGTAACGGTTAATGAGCAATGGTGAAAGGAGCAAAATCAGCCACGCCAGGATGGTGTAAAAGGGTTGGTTTTAGAGCTGCAGAGACGCACCTGCGAAAGCCAGAGCATGTAACAGGGGAGGGCGGCCCCTAAATCCTTCCTCCCCCAGCTGAGGGTTCAGCCAGGGAAGGTTCAGCCACCTGAGCTGAGGGTGGTCGCAGCTTTCATACCATCAGCAGACAAAACCCGCTTTGCTCTGGCTGAATTTGCAGTCTTCTGTGGGAGAATGTGCGTGCGGTCTATACGCTGCAACCCCCAGTCCCCAGCTGACGACTGACCAGCAGAATCCAGCGCCGCCGTTAATCTGCCATGTGAAATACCTCCTCTGATTTCCCCTAGGTTTCTGGAGGTGGAGCGGCCCAGGTTCAGCAAGGCTTCCCGCACGCTGGCCTTTGTGTACCCCTACCTCTTCGACAGCATCCCTCTCTTCTACAGGGTACGCCGCCCACGGCCCGTATTCACAGCACCGCGAGGTTTGCTTGCTGCGGGGTTGGAAATACCAACTGCTTCATCTTTGAAAATATTTGGGAAAATATGCCAGCCTTTTTTTTTTTTTTTAAAAGGAAAACAAACTCCTGCAGGAAAGGAGATTTGGTTATTTTTTCCTGCATCTATTGATAGGCAGATTCCTTCCACTTCAAAGCGCTGCACTCAAACTTTGCCCGTGCTGGGAAGTTACTGCCTTGGAAAACTGCAAGTTTTCCAGTTCCTAAACTGGAGCGGGGTGGGAATTTTGCTGCAGGGAGGTCTAAGGACAGGAGGTGCAGGGCTGGGATTTGCATGAAATGGAGGCGACAGGTCCCGTATTGAGCCCTGGGTCCTGCGCCGCGTGCCCTGTTGTTGGGTGATGGGCAGCCAGAGACGATGGGGGCTCGGGGAACGGCGCTGCCTCCTTCAGAAATGTGTTGTTCCCCTCTTTCCCTTGCACGGTACCCCTGCGTGGACACCTCTTGCTGCTGCAGTTCTACCTGTGCGCGGCGGAGAGCTGCACGGAGGCTGCGATCCTGGTCCACTACAAGCACACCGTCTTCGCCTTCCTCACTTGCTTCATCTTCGCCAGCCATCTGCCAGAGAGACTTGCGCCAGGACACTTCGACTATATTGGTAAGTGCTGAAAGGGTGAGTTGGCATTGTTTTCTCATTATTTTCAGGAGGAAAGCGCATTAATGCATGAGTGACTCCCAGAGGTTATAATATACTCCCTGCTGGAAATTGGAAATGTAGTTTTACATGCAAGATACAGCAGCCCTGCCTGTTCCTGCGGGAACCGCTCCGGAAGCACGCTGCTTCCTAAGTGTTTCACAGAGGGTTTCATGACCGCAAAGCACTCATTTCTCATGCAAAACACCTCACCGGTGGCACAGCGGTGCTTCGCGGTGCCACGGCAGGGCCCTGCAGGAGCAGCCCCCCAGGAGCCTGGAAGGCAGTCCTGGCCGCGGCGGGGTTTTCCCGGCTCCCCCCACCGCGCCGAGCACAAGCACCAGCACGGTGCTCCTTAGCAGGTCGCGTCTGCCGGGATGGCGGCAGCGAGCTGCACGTCCCTCGCTTCCATTACAGCCGGCTGCATTTTGGAAAGGAAGATCTCTGTGCGCAGGTGGCGCAACGATAAAAGCCACAGAAATTAGTAGAATAAATATTTAAAAATGCGATGCCTGGAGGCAACGGCTGCTATGCAGGAGGTCTGCTGAGCCCTCCCGGCGGTGTTTTAATGAAGCCTAGGGAGTTTCTTGGTGAGTGCTCTCGGCTTTGTTGCAGGGCACAGCCACCAGGTTTTCCACGTGTGTGGGATCATCAGCACGCACTTCCAGATGGAGGCCATCATGATGGACATGGCCGAGCGCCACCGCCGGCCCCTGCCCACCTCGCTGCCGCCCTCCTCCCTGCAGACGCTCGGGTCGATGGGCATCTGCACGGCCGTGAGCCTGGCTGTCATCGGGCTCTGCTCGATGTCCCTGCGCTTCATGCCAGAGCCTCTGCAGAGAGAAAAACCCCACGGGCATTAGGCTTCGGGTCTAGATACTATTTATGCTGCTCTATGGGAGAGACCCTAAACAATACGTATATGGTATGGATGCGGAGGAGTTTATTCACCTACGCTCTCTGAGAAAATGTTTATTTAAAATTTTCTCAAGAGCGAAACACATTGCACTGTTTTTGTACATATAGCTTTAAAGCTGGGAACAGATTATGAAATGCTTTTAATCGAGTTGCTATTTCACCACAAGAAATGTTCAAAATAATCTTAACTTTTTCTATAAAAGGGAGATAAGTGCTAATACTTTCCAAAGCAATAGGCATTCATCAGGTCTGCCTTAGGGAGGAATCAGGGAGGCGAGGGAACGTGGATAACGCTGCTCAGCTGGTGACACAGGTGTCCTTGTCATCAGTTTAGACCGATGGCCAGGACTCCTCGGTGAAGGCACGAGCACGGGCTCTCCCAGGGGCTCCCTAACTAAGGTTTTCACCTTGAAAGTGGCATTATTTTGGATATTAAAACCTCAAATACCCGTGGTACACAGCCTTACACTAAACCCAAGTGCCTGACAGCTGTGGGATTGAGAGAGACTAGAGTTTGCCTGCGTTCTAAATTCAGCTGGTTTTAATCATTACCCGGAAAGAGCTCTTCTAGAAGAACTCTCCATGGGAGGTTCCTCCAGAATGGCTTTTTTTGGGGTCCAATTCCGGTGCGTAGGTAAGTCCTGGGAAATTAATCCCCACGGGAGAGCCGAGCTCCCAGCTGCAAGGGCGATGCGACTGCCCGGCGGCTGACGCAGCCCCAGGCGCGGAGCACGGCAGGCGCCGTCCCTCCCCCCTTGCACCGGCCACCTCCGTCCTGTACTGGCAGCTGGGCTCCTTCTCTAACCTCACTGGTGGCATCGCACGTAAACGGAGGAAGAGATACCTGCACCCACGAGGTGACGACGTGGACTTCCTTACAAGCACTGTTTTGTGCCGAGTGTTCAACACGGGCGTGAAGCCGTGCTGCTCAGAAAAGGTGTTTGACACCTTGTTGAGGGCAACAGCCGAGAAATTCATGACCGCCTCGTGGAGGCATCCTCTCCCGGGTGTTTCTGGAGGCAGGATACGGGGCCAGGCCGGCCCTTGGTCTGAGGGTGTGACTGATGGCAGAGCCATCACCCCTGAACCTCTCTAGTTTCTGGTCCCACTCGCATAGAAGAATGTTTTTCTTTTCATGAGTGAATAGGATGGGGGTGTCCGGGGAGAATAAAACATCAGCTGAGCAAGAAGTGGGAGCCTGCACAGCGTCGAGACCTGAGCATTGTCGGATGGAAGGCAGGAGTTAGAACAGCTCAGCTGGTAATGCACGGGGCGTCAAACCCTGCAGTTTCCAAGCGTTTCCAGAGTTCGACCTCTGCTCGCCCAGCAATAGCCCTACGCTCAGGCTGTTGCTCCTTGCTTCCCTTTGCTGCTGCACCTGGATGTTAGGGGCAGAGGCAGAGAGCTCCGGAGAGAGCCGGGAGGTCTCAGCCTGGTCCGGGGCGAGGGGGAGGCAGCCCGCGGGGAGAGCTGGGCTGGTGGCTCCGGCGGCGGAGGTTGTCACGCTGGATTTACCTAAGACCGCGCAGGAGGTACAGGAACATGGGATGCAAAGATTACTGCTAGGGAATATTATCAAGCTTCTTGATAATCATACGGGTGTATAATCTGTTTTGTAGTATAATTACCTCTATCAAGGTATAATTGATGCACTTTTGAGTGACAATACAACGGCTCGTTAAATATATTATGGGACAAATAAGTCTTTTGAAAAATAGCTTTCTTTTGAAAGCTGACCAAGATTTATATTACTATTTATAAGCTCTGGAACATAATTGTTTATTCAACAGTTTTATTTCATTAAAAGAGAAAACTAATATAACTATTGCACTGATATATGCTAACCTGATTTGTATAGTTTCATAAAAATACCGTCTGTGAAAATTAATCACTTCAGAGATAATTGCTGATAATTGCAAAGCTTATTTACCTTCTGTACTCGTGTCGCTGGAAAGGAATCTGGCTCTGCGTGCAAGACATGGTTTAAGAGTCTGTAAAATTTACATGAATTATTATAACTTTTTTCTGGGTTGTTTAACTGTTGAATTTGGGCAGTCCTCTCATCCTTTTCAGGTGAAATTATTTGCAGGAAAACTACATTAAAAAATGTAACACCGTATTATACATTACCATAATCCCTCTGGATCCTGCAGCGCTTCGCACGGACCCTTTGTTTGGCATGTACTTTACATACTAAACGAGTGAATGTTTGAAGCAGCACAGGTCAGCCAGATTTCTTGTTCAGCTGGAGACAGGTCTTCAAAAAGCCATTCAATGTACTAAATTTTATTGACATAAAGAAATAAAAACTCTGTGTCAAATTGTTACGAGTAAATAATACAGGATATTTATTTGTTGGAACATGTTGTTCTGTTGTGTGTCTGCGCCTAATCGAGGGCAAATCCCAAACAAAACCATTAACTTTATGACCAAATCCCAGAGAACATCACTCATCTGCTCTTCAGCCAAGCAGATTTTACTGTGCTGATGAACTATGCAGATACAGCAGGTTTTTAGGTCTATCGAGTTCCTTTGGGCTAAGATAAAAGGTGAGTCTGAATATGCCTGAATAACGCTTAATCCGAAAGACGCATGTCTTTTTCCAGAGAGTATAACGCACAACGTGGATTGAAATGAGCTGGAACGAGGGCATGAATGTGATTGCGGCAGGAGTTAGGGCTGTCTTCTGGAGCACCTCCCCGGGCGAGGCAGGCGTTGTCATCGGGCTTGCTGTACCTTCAGTCTTGGGAAAGGCGTCTGGTGCGCGAATCGTTAGCTTGTTTCTGAAACCACCTTTCCTCCTGGTCGACACTGAATTGTGCTCTCATCCATCCTGCGTGTATCATTTTCCAGGTGGATATCAGTATGCTGGGTTTAATTTATTAAGTCCTAAGCAGTCTGGGATCAACGAGAAGCGAGACGCTGCCATGACAGTGAGCGGTTTTCTGCCCCAAGTGCAGCTTCAGGCGCTTTTATCTGTTAGTTCCCAGGGCTTCGGGAATTCGGTCCGGTTTTTAGGGTGGCAGCCCCATCTTACCGGTTTTAGGGCGCAGGGCGAGGACGGTCGTGGCTTGCGAGGTGCTCCGTGGGACTGCACGCGGGGCTCTGGTTCTGCTCCCGGGGAGGTCGGTTCAGTTTTGACCATTTGTATCTGTGATGTGAGAACATTCAGAAATGTGCCTGTTTCCATGTATTTTAAAACGCTGTTTAAGAAGTGAAGGTTGGCCCAGGACAGTGGCTTGTTCTGATCGTGGTCACAGGAAAAGGGACTTCTTTGCACTTTTTTTTTTCTTTTTGTCCCTTAAGGGGGTAACGAACGATGTTGTTAAAATGCACTAAAATAAGAATTGACTGGAGTCAGTGGTTTAAGCGGGGTTGAGTTCAACCCACTGGAGGCCTTTAGAGCTGCTACCCAGGGTTAAAACCCAAGTTACTTCCTCCGTCACCCCCGTTCCCCCGTTTGACCTAGAAGCGCGCTTCCTTCGCAGGAGGAAGGTCTTTCATGGACTTGCTCAGCCGGGCCTTTTACGTGTGTCTTAACTTCACACTTTCGGCTTTGTTTTCCACCACGAGGCATTTCCTCCAGGCTGGGAATGAACTCATTGACCTGCAGGCAGGCAGCGGCTCAGGCAGCGGGCGGCCGCGGCCCTGAGAACGCGCTGCTCCCGCCTCTCTCGCCGGGCCCCAGCCCTACTGGAAGGACGCAGATAAGAGAGGCGAACACACGGCAGACGCAGCCCGGGCAGCCCTCCCGGGAGAGGCCTAGCCTGACGCCCGCGCCCTGAGCTGCAGCGACGTCCCGGCCCCGTCCCCGCCCGACCGTATGGCGAGTTGGCTGCTGGAAAAGCGGCCCCGGGGGGGGAAGGCGGGGTGCGGAGGGGCGGCTTCCCGCTCCCCCGCTGGGTGCCCCCCGCCTGCGGCACGGCGGCTACAGCCCGTTCCCTGAAGCAGGGCCTGGCTCCGGCCTCCAGGCCCAGCTCTGGGCCCGCCCAGGTGGGAGCGCTCCCGGCCCGGCCCCGGGGATCCCCACAGGCCTCAGCGAGGCCTCGGGGCTCCCCCGCCCGCTCCCGCGGTGCCGGGACTCGGCCGCCGCCGCCGCGCCCCGTGGGTCCGCCGGGCCCAGCAGGGGGCGCCCGCGCTCCGGGCCGCTCCCCTCGGCGTCGCCATGGCAACGCTCATAGTCCACGCCCCGGGGGTGGGCCGGGGTGGTGGACGGCGTCGCTTCGACGTAATCCGCGCGCTGCGCGGTGACGCTCGCGGGGCCGCGCGCGCTGATTGGTTAGATTTGAATCACAGCGAGCGCGCGGGCCGCCGGTCGGAGGCAGCGCGGAACCCGGGCGGCAGCGCCCGCCTCGATCGCGACACCCGGCCCCGCCCGCCGTCGCCCCCCGCGACATGAAGGCGGTGTAAGTCGCCCCCCCACCCCCTGTCCGGCCGCGGCGCAGGGGGGGGGGGGGGGGGGCGTTTGGCCGGCCCGGCGCGGCCCGGCGCTGTGGGGCAGGGGCCCCGTCTGCCCGGCCCGGCCCGGCCCGGCGCTGTGGGGCAGGGGCCCCGTCTGCCCGGCCCGGCGCTGCGGGGCAGGCGGGCCGCACCTCACGCCTCCCTCCGTCCCCCAGTAGGGCCAAGACGCCGCGGAGGCCGGCGCTGAAGAAGCCGTCCAACCCCGGCCTGAAGGATCCCGTGGGGGTGAGTGCGGGGGCGCCGGGCGGGGAGGGGGCCGCTGGGGGCTCGGCCTGCTGCCGCCCTTCGGGACTGCTCTGAGGGACGACGGCCCCGGTGTGTTCCCCTTCCCTAGGTGTACTGCAGGGTACGGCCGCTCAGCCGCCCGGATCAGGAGTGCTGCATCGAGGTGATCAACGAGACCACGGTGCAGATCCACCCGCCCGACGGCTACAGGATATTCCGCAACGGGGAGTACCGGGAGGTAACGGCCTGGGGGGCGGCAGGGGAATCCGCTCAGCCTGGGAGCGGTGCTCGGCTGAAGGGGCTGCCTTCCAGCTTGGAATTAGGGATTAAGGTTCTTTTCCCTGCTGTCGATGTTTTCCGTTAGCTTGTGATGTCTCTTGCAATGTGCAAATCAGCAGTTTGCGCTTTTAGAAAAACACATTTTCAAAACCAGAGAAGCATCTCGAGCAAAAATGCACCCTTAGCTGTCAAATATATCCTCCATATACGAAAAGGCTTCTGCAGGGTGCAGGAGGAGGGTAAAAGGAACAAAAGCAAAGCTGGCAAGTATTTAGGCTGCTTGAAGGACTTTTCCACATAGGACTAACTGAAAGAAACCAGCTCTAAGCTAAACCAGTCACAAATGAATTAATGGTTGATTTATCCCAAACTTAAGTTGGGTGAAAAAGCAATGTTTCCCTATTCATATAATGTGTATAGGGGGAAAGCTGTAGGCTATGTATACGAAGTGGTGAAAAGTTGTGAAGTGTAGAAAAGTAGGTAGCAGGTCACAAAGCGGTTCATGTTGTTACTTGATCATTACAAATGTTTCTGAGGACAGGAGGGTTTAGGTCATGCATACAGAATGAGGAGCCGGAGTACTGTAGCACTGAACATGATTTGGTAGTGAAACAGTTAACTGCAGGTTCCCAACACAGTGCTGTAACTCTAAATAAGACACGGTCATAGTGTTTCTAAGGAAAAAAAAAAGTTAGTTGGGATGTAGAATACTTTGTTTCTGATTGCAGTATGGGAAATTCTTATAGGAAGTACATAAAGTGATCTTCAAAGGCTTAAACAAAATAGGCAAAGATTAATTAGAAGTTTGGTAAACAAACCTTTGCACAAAAACTTAAAATTTGGATGTTTACATAAGTAGGTGTTTTGATTGAAAAGTGACCAGATTAATAATAAAAAAAAGATACTGAAAACCTATGACTGGAAACTGAGGATAGACTGGAAAAAGACAAAGGCTTAAAACAAAATGATTAAATGCTGGAACATCTCGACTTTGGCCATTGTGGGTGTTCCTTTGCTCAGTGCTTGCATGGTTGGAGCTCAAACAGAAATTTGAGCTTGAAGCTGTGAATTATGAGATTCTCTAGTTGCTGGGAGGTCGGGCTTTGTGATCATTCAGGTTATTTCTGGACTTAAGCTCTTGTGAAAATGAGACAGTTGCTATTGTTCATTATGCACATCTTATTCTCAGAATAGTTGCATTGGAGCAACTGCCCATGTTCAAACGCTGTATAATCCTAAAGTAGAATCTTTACCATTCTTGTAAGCTGGTGGAAAGTGGTTCCAAGGTATAAAGCAATGAAGAGTTTTGAAGCAGTGGACTTCTGGACAGGGAAGCTTAAGGTTTAGGACGGTGTACTTCTTTTCTTCAGACGCAGTATTCATTTAAAGAAGTGTTTGGCACCCTTGTTGTTCAGAAGGAGCTTTTTGACGTGGTGGCTAAGCCTCTAGTGGAAGATCTCATTCGTGGGAAAAATGGTGAGTTCTTGTTCTTTACCACTTTTCTGTATGTCTACCATGCAGGGTTTTTTTTTTTTATATTGCTATGATTTCCTATGTCTCAAGGTTTCTTAGCTTGTCTAGGTAAAAACATGTATTCCTTGTCTACAGTGAGCATAGCTCCCCTATATAACATCCTTGGAGGCTCTTTTTGCCTTTCGTTACTTCTAAACCTATTTACTTCTGTTATGATGTGCATGTTACTTGTGTCAAGGCCTAATCTTTTTGTACACCACTAACTGGAGAAGCTTTTTTTCTGCAGAAAGGGATGACTTATCCACCTGAAAAATGACTACAGAAACAAATCAATTTGTAGGGCTTGATCTCCTGGGCATGGTTTGATATCACGGTGTCGGTTCTTGAAACACCCGGCTTACATCAGACTCCTCCGTAACAGTCATAACAAATCAGCCCTCTACACCTGGGACTTAGTGGCTTCCTTCCATTTTGGCTTCCAAACGCACTCTCCCCAGAGAGGGTGATAGGTGCTGCCACTGAAGTCGCTACCGATGAGAGTTCAAATGCTAGTGATGGCCGGTTTTTGAATGGCTGGAATAGTTTACTGTTAACTGTTCAAAAGGAGTCATTGTGTTTTCCAAATACATTTGACCTGAGAAAGACGGGACGTGTGATTATAACTGAGCTTTTTTTTGGGACAGCAAGCATAGTTACATTCTTTCCTGTCCCTCCTAGGTCTCCTTTTTACATATGGTGTGACAGGCAGCGGGAAAACACACACCATGACAGGATCTCCGGGTGACGGAGGACTTCTCCCGCGGTGTTTGGATATGATCTTCAACAGCATAGGACCATTCCAGGCCAAGCGATTTGTGAGTAGTTTTGCACTGAATTTTCCGCGCTGTTGCTTGTAACGGCCTAAAAACACTAGGAAAAAAGGTTCTGTTCAAAGTGTTTCTCTCCTGTCTAATCATGTGACTGAACACTTTAAAAAGAAAACCAACCGAAAAGATCCCACCCCCTTGAGATTGAAGAGCAGAGCCGAGGAGGCAGATGTAGTAGCTAGGACGGACATTTCATGAAGATGTATGGTCTGGTCTTTATAATTGTTACGCTTCTTTAATTAACTTTTTTAAAACAATAAAAAAGGGAAGAAGACGCTTTCTGAGTTGTGGAATGAAATCCAGCCACAAGATACAAAAGCCAGAGGAAACCATATCTAAAATATAGAACATGATGTGAGGCTTTTCTTGTGGCCAAACATCTCTGGAGTTTTCGTATCTAAATATATTTGAAATAATACTGGAAGTCTTTTCCTTGGTAGCATGCTAGCTTGGAAGCTTTTATGAAATATTGTTATCTTGGAGATACCTGTTTTCTGTCAGATCTACTTCGCATTAGCTAGCAGATCGAGTGCTAGTGAGGGGCATGGTATTTTCTGGTTGCCAGACAGCTTGATCAAATAATTTGTTTTGCTGGCCACCACCTTTTCTTCTCTAGTGTTTGTCGCTATATTGTCTAAACATACTATACTCGCTGCTCAGGTTTTTAAGCTTGATGACAAGAATGGTGTGGATGTTCAGTGTGAAGTAGATGCTCTATTAGAGCGCCAGAAAAGAGATGCCATGCCTGTTCCGAAAACTCCATCTGGCAAGTAAGTAACTATTGTAACATGCAGAATGAATTTAGTGAATGTGAATGTTATTCTGAAATTGTGGTTTTAACTTACCTTGGTCTCTTTATCCTTCCCTTGAAGAAAGGAAAGAAAAAGATTAATGGAAAGCTAGTGTATTTCATGTGGTTTGAGCAATTGCATAATTAAGTATTTAGATTAGAAGACTTAGAATGAGGCAACAGGAGTCTATTTTTTTTGTACATGTTAGCTCATGAGTAAAATGCATTGACTTCTCCAAGTAGGAATACTGTGAAGTTGAACTTGGGGATATTTTGCAAAACAGTGAGATTGCTGAATGGGGGATAGAAACGTTGACTATCCAGGAATTTTGCAAGGCATTTCTTACTGCAGCTGAGTACAGCACTGTCAGATGAAAGTTTGTCTACTTAAACTTTTCAGAGTGCTTTTTTTAATCTAATGTGACTGGATGTGTTGTCATTAGTTACTAGTGTGAGCCCTTCCATACTCGAATTAATGCTATCTGTCAATAGACTTGCTTTTTAATTGTATAGTCACTGTCTGACATGTTAGCTGGCTGTGGATGCTCCGCTACAATCACTTATTGTGTGTGTTCAACAGGCGACAAATAGATCCAGAATTTGCTGATATGATCAATGTGCAAGATCACTGCAAAGTGGAAGAAGTTGATGAAGATAATGTCTACGGTGTCTTTGTCTCCTATATTGAGATCTACAACAACTACATATATGACCTCTTGGAGGAAGCTCCCTTTGATCCTATAAAACCAAAGTTAGTTTTATGAATACCGTTACTCCTACTTCAGTTATGCTTTTGCAGGAACTATAATATGTCTTGGTGGCTGTAGTCTTGGCAAGTCTGGCTTAATTCATGGAAATCACTTCAAAAATCATGTGGAAAAGGGGATGCCCAAGGAGTCCAGACAGTAGTATTTAAGTGTGCCAAGTACTGATGGTTGTCCTGTTGCTGCTAAGACTTAGCGCTCCCTTCCTCGTTATAAGATCTTAGAGGTCTTTTCCAACCTTAATGATTCTATGATAATGGGAGGTTAATAAGCAAATACTTAATTTGTTAGGTAGTGTGTTGTATCCCACTGAGATTCTAAGTCTATTCGTGCTGTTCTGCGAGTACTATTCCTAGCAGGTGACTGCACCTTGAAGAGTAAGCCATTCCATAGCTGACATTTTTCTCCTGGAAACAGTGTAGTGGGTGAAGGTTGCTATTTTGTTGTTGCTTTACAGTTAATGCAAGTTTGCATATTATTTCACTTTATGTCAGTAACTTCCATGAAAACAGAAGTGAATTGTCTCGTAAATGAAATTCTGGGTATTTTTTGGAAGGATGTGTACTTGGCTGATGTCTAAAATCGGTAAATCTTGAGACTGTCAGAAAAACAATCTGCAAATTAAACTTTGTATATATTTTTAAACTTCTAAGTCCATTAGAGAAAACCCTATGCATATCCATCGGTACATGTGTTAATTAAAGAGTTGGCTGATTTTACAAAGATTGACTAGAGCAAAACAAGCCATTGCTCTGAATCATCAAGAGCTGTCTCCAGGGTACTGATTTGAAATGAGTTTGAATATCTGTGAATGCTTTTTAAAGAAGAATAAAATTATTGGTTTAGTTTTATGCCTATGTCCGAAAATCAGCCTATGAAGAATCTTGGATTATTTCTATTTATGGAAGCTACAGTGTATTATATATAAAAAGATTTTAGGCACAAGCTGAATGACTTAATATTTTTTAACCCTGTTTTTTTGGTAGGTGGAACAATTGCAACACTCCTGTGCGAAATGGTGACTTTATGTATGTGCATAAGCATATTATTCCGAATATTGAAAACTGAAATTTTCTTTTAGTAGAAGCAGAAAATAAACTCAGACTGACTCCCTATCTCTTCTTGCTTTACTAGCGAATATAGAACGCTGTTGAAGCCATCTTGCTTCTGTATGCATGTAGAAAAACAATAGCTGCCATCCAAAACCATGATTTCCAGTAAGAATTGCAATTAAACGTAGCTTCTAAATTAAAGCAGTAGCTGAAGTGTAACTAATCTTGGCTGAATGTGTGTCCATGTACTTGTACTTCCTCTTCCATCTGCTGTATGGATAATTCACATATTCAGTCTGAATTTTGTACTTAAACAAAAGAAAATTTGCATGACACAATGTATTGTTGTACAGAAAACCCCACTCAATTTTAGTGGGGTTTTTTGTTTGTTTTATTTCCTCCCTGTCCTTAAGACCTCCACAATCCAAAATACTTCGTGAGGACCAGAATCACAACATGTATGTCACAGGATGCACAGAAGTAGAGGTGAAATCTACAGAAGAAGCTTTTGAAGTGTTTTGGAGAGGTGAGTATTAGAATATAACTTCTTAAATTCAGTACAGATGTGTAATCCTTTACACTATCACGCTGAAAACAGAATTGGCTTTGCCAGGTGGCAAGTCTCTTAAATAAAACAGGTTTTTGGAGGGATTGTTTTTGTTCTTCTTCTAAACAGGTCAAAAGAAAAGGCGTATTGCAAACACTCAGCTGAATCGAGAATCTAGTCGCTCTCACAGTGTTTTTATAATAAAGTTGGCTCAAGCACCCCTGGATGCAGATGGAGATAATGTGCTACAGGTGAATTCCGAGGCAGGCTATTAAAGGAGAACTGTGCACATGTATGCATGTATATGTAGGTTGGAAAAGATGGTGAACCTTGCAGCATGGCCTACTGAAACAGTTACCGTGTCTTGAGTGTACACATCTTGCTCGTTAGCAATTTCATTTTGAAGGAAATCAAAATTATTAAATTTCTAGTCTTTGACAGAATTAGTCTCCTTTTTGTAATGAAAGTAGAGCATTAAAATGGAGTGTGAAGCTGCTTATTCCTTTGTTCGTTGCCTCTGCTTCTTTTGAGCAAAAACTGTTAAGAATCTAAAACTTGGAAGATTTGAATGAGCGCGGTTGCTATATCTATCTTGTGGCCCAAGACAGAAAGGATCTGCTGAACTTATTCACAAAAAAAACCTAATGGTGCACAGCTTCTTGCATTGAGGGCTATAAAAACACCCTCAGACTTTATTTAAAGGTGCAACACGTAATCTTTTTAAGTGTGCGTACTGGTTTAGGTTTGGGGGGGTGGGGTGTTCCTGTTAGAAGGAGTATAGAGCTAATCATTAGCCTAACATAATTTGTTTTCTGTAATAGGAGAAAGAACAGATCACTTTAAGCCAGCTGTCTTTGGTTGATCTGGCTGGAAGTGAAAGAACTAATAGAACAAAAGCTGAAGGGAACAGGTTGCGAGAAGCAGGTATGTATCACCCTTAGACAGCCTGGTGATTTTATGTGCTACTACATGCTCATATTAGTCTTGTCTCCTAGTAGAGAAATCGTAGGAAGAATTGAAGTGTTCTGTTACGATGTTCAGTTGTCTGATTTGATGACCTTAAATCCTCCAGTTTGGAAACCAGAAGTTTTTAGTAGCACGTATTCTGTTACTTCAGTTAATTAGAGCAGTTATCTGTAACAGATATAACTTAAGTCCAGGCAATTTATTCTTAAGTAAAACTGCTAAAGAATTTGGGAATATGATACAAATGGCTGTTTACAGAGTTTTGTCTTGTGTGTTTGTTTTTTTTGTTTTGTTTTTTAAGGTAATATTAATCAGTCACTAATGACATTAAGAACATGTATTGAAGTTCTACGGGAAAACCAGATGTATGGAACAAATAAGGTATGCAACCTGTTATCTAATTATCTTTGATTTGATGCAGATCTGGTGTAATGAAAACTTACTAGATCTGTCATGTACTTTATTTTAAGATGGTCCCGTACAGAGATTCCAAACTGACTCATCTCTTCAAGAACTATTTTGATGGTGAAGGAAAAGTGCGTATGATTGTGTGCGTCAATCCTAAAGCTGAGGACTACGAGGAAAGCTTGGTAACTTCCTTGCAGATCTTACCTCATTCCCTCCTACTCTTTCTTTTCATGTTTATCACTGAATTACTGTACTTGTTTAGTAGGTGACAGGGATGATATTTTTTGTTGCTTGGACACTAGTAATCAAATATAATACTATAAGGCAAATGTGCCCTCCAAGTCTTATTTTTCCTCTTAAAAATGAGAACCGCTGCTTGCCTGTAAGATAGGAAAAGTTTCTTTTATTTACAGAAGTCCAGATACTCCACTGTATTTAGGTGCTTAATCGTACTATGACAGTATTTGCAAAAACATCAGCTATCTGCCCACTCGGTTTCATGGTTCCTTGGGGGCTGAGGCTGGGGAGGCGTTACTGGGAAGGTTTCTGGATGCTCCGCTTCAGAATCGCAAGCTATCAAGCTGGGAACTACTTGAGATTATAGCTTGATAATGTCTCCTCTGATGCTTTTATTGACCTAAGCTATCACTTTCAAACTTACATTGGCCTGCTTCTGGTTAGTTTTGTTGTTAAGCTTGCTGCTGTTCTCTTGTAGCAAGTCATGCGCTTTGCAGAAATGACCCAGGAAGTTGAAGTTGCAAGACCCGTTGATAGACCGCTCTGCGGCTTGACGCCAGGACGGCGCTTTAGGAATCAAGCCTTCCGAGAGGAACTCTCACGGAAATTGGAGATGCGGGGTGGCCCAATAAATGGAGGTAAATACTAGAATGCTAGGTGATTCCAGCACAGGTTTTTTTTCCTGTTAGGAGTTGAAGGCTATTTTAAAACAAATTATTTGATCCTTGGAAGTGCAAAAGCAACTTCACTTAACTGTTAGTTGTGAGCCTTCTCTGCAATAGGTACTGCTCTTTTCATACTGCAGTGCTACTTGTAGCATAAACCCCGTTACTGTGTAAGTCTCGAAGTAATTCTTTGTTATTGTGATGAGTTGAATTCACGGTCCCATTATCGCAGCTCCTGAAAGGAAATTGTGCTGAGGATGATACTTTGATGTTTTTGTCTGCTTAGGGCCTACTTTAGAAATCAAGAGTTCCCTGGAGGTATTATAAAGCAGTGAATTGAGAATGTTACATTTAATCTTTTCTCAACATTGTCATCTCTTCTGAAAACTTCTAGTTCTCCTTAATTATTCTAAGTTCTGTCTGCGTCATGGTACTGTGGAATGAACGATCTGTGGCTGTGCATTGTCAAATGGAATTTTTCTGTTCCGTAGCTTGCTGACAGACTTTCTTGGCTTTAAATCTTACAGAAACAGAAGAGCAATCTGTTTCAGAAATGTTTTTGCAGAACTTTCCTCCATTGCCTTCCTGTGAGCTATTGGATGTTAATGATGATCAAACACTTCCAAAGCTCATTGAAGTCCTGGAAAAACGCCATAAACTACGACAAATGTTGTCAGAGGAGTTTGCCAAAAACGGTAAGAATTTGAACATCAGTGTGGAGCTAGATTTTTTAGGGCCCTTATTACTACTCAAGGCATCTCTTCTGTACCAACAGGAAATAAGTTTCTTGTCTAGACTGATAATTTAAAAAACCTTTTTTAAGGTAGTGAAATAGTTGGTAGCATTAAACTGGTAGGAGAAAAACAGAACTGCTTTTGATATTATGGAGATACAGCGAGAAGGTAAAATATATCGATTCTCTTGCAGTGCTTGCATTTAAAACAATGCTGCAAGAATTTGACTCCAGTGTTGTATCCAAGGAAAATTATATTCAGGGAAAACTGTCTGAAAAAGAGAAAACAATAGCAGGACAGAAAATGGAGTTAGAACGCCTGGAGAAGAAAATTAAAACTTTGGAATACAAGGTCAGTTTTTTCATTGTCTAAAGCTAAGCACAAAGTGCATTTTCTATGTATCATTTGGAAAACTTCTTGACAAGAAGTTGCTTGCAAGATGGTTATTAGAAACAAGATTAGAAGTATTTTGTGGGGAACTTTTCTGAACACTTCTAGCTTTTTGGTTTTCTTATGAGGTGAGGCTTTTCTTAATACATTAAGATGGGCAACTTCCTTGTAAGTTGTAAAATCTCTGAAACTTTTTGGAATGTGGACTGTTTGGGTATATTTGTACAACAGCTAATATATTCTAGTATATGTTAACAGTCAAATAGAACTAGCAATTCTGGGCTTAGATTGTTGCGCTTCTAAGAAGCATAGCCAAGTCTTTCCTCTCTTCCTCCAGATTGAGATTTTAGAGAAAACCGCAACAATTTATGAAGAAGACAAGCGTAATCTTCAGCAAGAACTAGAAAGCAAGAGCCAGAAATTGCAACGTCAGGCTTCTGACAAGCGTAGGTTGGAGGCACGATTGCAAGGCATGGTGGCAGAAACAACCATGAAGTGGGAGAAGGAGTGTGTAAGTACACTGGAGCGGGGTGGCTTGTTTTTGTTTTGTTTGTGTTTGGTTTTTTTTTTATACATAGTAGTAGCATTAAGAATGGAGATGTGTTTGGCTTTTAATTATGGACTTGAACAGACATTTTGAACTTAAATTTTATAAATGTAGCGTGGTACAATAAATTCCTCAAGGACTTGTGATGCAGCTAGAGCAGCTCTCTTAAGCACTGTGTCACTTCATTTCGATATCTAGAATTTGTTCTTTTGGGTTTGTGGTGCTCTAACTAAGGAGTGGTTCTCTTGTTCTGTCAGTTGCCAGTAGAAGTCTAATGTCAGGATTTCCCCTTTTTCGTCATGTAAACTCTTGCTCAGATATACACTTGACAAGCAATAAGGAAAGAAAATCTGGAGGATTAATTTTTACCACTGGAGGACTGTTTACTACTTCAGGATCGTTGTTAACGCTATAGTTAGACGTGCTCCCGTTTGTCATAATTTAGGAAGCAAAATATTTACGGCATTAAACACGGTACTGTTTTATAATCTGGAAAGTCTTTCCTTAACTTAAATATGTCATTATTTCCAATAGCTTGTATCTCAGTGGGGAAGACTTCATTCCATGTGGAATATGCAATTCCCTTCAAACTTTCAGACAATTACTTGTGCTTTCTTGTAAGGTCCTTCATGCTTTTCCTCACTTGTCTCTGTAGGAGCGTCGCGTAGCAGCAAAGCAGCTGGAAATGCAGAACAAACTTTGGGTCAAAGATGAAAAACTGAAGCAACTGAAGGCCATTGTTACTGAACCAAAAAATGAAAAGCCAGAGAGGCCTTCGCGGGAGAGAGATAGAGAGAAGCCTGTTCAGAGATCAGTGTCTCCTTCACCAGCACCTGTAAGTTGTCTTTAAAAGGCTTCTTGATGTAGGGAAAAGCATATTTAAAAGAGTGAACTAAAGTGCAGGCCAGTTCTCGTTAGCGGCTACAAAATAGTCCCCAAGCACAGAATTTGGATAACGTAAACTTGCTTTGAATTCTTCATCTCCTGTTGTATTTATCAGTGCTCTTCATTTGTGCTCCTACCTTCTCATGCTACTAGTGTTGGAAGAATACCTGATTCTTAATACTGTCACTGCAACACAACACCTATCCAAAACCATAAGCTTGAATAGCTGAATTTTCACTCTGCATATTGTCAGTATTCATTGTTTTATTGCTTTGTAAGTTGACAGTTCTGTATGTTCACTAACTTCTTTCCCATTCTCTCTAGCCTTCTAGTAACTGTATTACTCAAGTCCCTAACAGCCAGCGGCTCGTGAGCAACCCGCAGGTGCACAGACGTTCTAATTCTTGTAGCAGCATTTCTGTGGCATCCTGTGTTATGGAATGGGAGCAGAAAACCCCTTCGCACAAGCATACCAGTGGCACTTCTAATGCAAGGAGTAGACAACAAGAACCAGAACAAAGTAGAGACTATAACACCTCAGACAGAAGGCGAGGGGTGTGCTGGACTGGAGTCATTGAGGTTCCCAGGCGTAGAGATGAGCTAGAAATAGAAGAGGACCAATGCTGCAGGGTTAGTGCTGCTCCTGTCAAAAGCTAAACGTAGTGTTGCTTAGTCTGGCTTAAAAGCTCATAATAACTGCTCTCTTACACTGAGAACACCTAACACAGATTGGAGTTTTCCCCTAAATGTATTTCTCATAGAACAGTACTGTTTCCGAGTTGAGTCTCACTACTCATTCTATTTGACTTCTTAACTTGACGTTTAAAAAGTCCTTAAAAGCAGTGTGTGTATTTCTTGCTAGCGCATAGATAGCTCTTGTAAGGAACTCCTAACTAGCTAGACCTTTTCTCTAGATGTGAATGTCCTTGTGTTTTAACTTGTGTCTGTCTCCTCAAATCTATCTTGTAGCCTGCAATTTACCATAGTCTGTTTGGGCAGCTTAAAAGGTGGTCTTATGAGCCATATCTGCAAATGTCTACTGGAAATAGTGCTTGGACAAACATCTCACTGTGTGACTGTTAACTTTAACTCTCTTAGAATAGTCTCCCTAATTTTCACATCTGCGTTAAAACTGGGGACTTTGCTTACAGGTGGGAGCCTTTCCCCCCCCCCTCATTAAACTGATGCGCGCAAATATTTGTATCAGTGGTGTCTCTGTCACGTTATAGCACTGTCGCAGTGGCTCAGGTAAATGGAAGAGAATTGTACAACCCCTCTCTCAAGAGAGAGCTTCTCGAGAGGAGGAAAGTTTATCATGGTATGATTCCTTTTCGATAGTGTTCTCAAAATTTCTGTTACTTGCTGTCTCTTTGAAGTCAGGGACATGCTTTTAAGCAAATGCTATTCCAATTAACTAATACACGAACCACTGTCAGCAGAGTAAGTGATGTGCTCTCTGCTGCAGTAAAATGTGACCAGTAGTAGTGTATCCTCTCCTTGGAACATAACTTCTAAGGCACCTTGGCAGAATTGTTTCAAAAAACCATCAATGGAAATAAGTACTTGCCCACTAAAAGGGAGGAAAAAAAGTATTGACATTCTTTCTTTTCTTTTTTTTTATTTTAATGGAAGATTTTTGCTGAAAGCCACACTTCCCTATACACGTTTAATTTTTAAGAGCTGCTTTAGACTTGTGAGGAGTTTTCTGTAAAGGGTACAGCCAATCTCATGTCTATTGGTCAAAGAAATCCTAACTGATGCTCATCATCTGAAAACACAGGGGATACAATTTGCATTCATAGGTTTGGGTTATGTAACCTCACCATGATTCAAAGGTCTCTAAAATTAATGTGTAAATGGAACAGGGAGAGTGTGCAAATACTCTTTCAAAAGCCCATTCAAAGATCTTGAAGGCACTCGGGTTTTTAAACAAGTTTCCAGATTTTTTTCTGATTTCCCTGAGCAACTGACAATAATTTTCATAAAATAAAAATATATGAACTTCAATCACTTCTCATGGGTTTCCAACAGCTGAGTTCAGAAGTGATAGCACTAGGACAGGGGACACTTCCTCTGCTCTGTTTACTCAGAAGTGTTATGAGATCTTGCATCCTTTAGAGATGTTGGAAATCCATACTCGGTCTGCTTGCTTTGCTACCTCAAAAATACATTTTGATCCATGAATGCATCCATGGAAACATAAATGTCTCTCTTCTGGTTGGTTAATATGTTCATAGCAATCAATCTGTTTTGATTTGGAAACTTGGGAGGAGCGTTACCAAACATAAAGATGTCCTCCTTGAGGAAACTTTACTAGGTATGGAATGCAACAGATTGGATAACACTTAGCTAAAACTCACAAAGTAGGAATTGGCACAGAAATAATCCGTTCATAATTTTATGCAAGGCTCTTGGTAATGGTGCCTTTCAGGATGCACTCCGAAAGCGCTTTAGGAACAAAGCTTTGATCTTCATGCAAACACATCTTAACCAGACCTGCAAAGTTCACTTCTGCTAATGATATCCTCTGAGAGATTTACTGTGTGCTGATTTCTCCTGATTCTCTTCCACTCTGATCAGAATGCACCTCCAGTTCGTCTCAGACACAGACGATCGCGCTCAGCTGGGGAGAGATGGGTAGATCATAAGCCACCTTCTAATCTGCCCACTGAAACAGTCATGCAGCCGCATGTCCCTCATGCCATCACAGTAGCGGCTGCAAGTGAAAAGGCACTAGCTAAGTGTGACAAGTATATGCTGACGCACCAGGAGCTAGCCTCTGATGGGGAGATTGAAACAAAACTAATTAAGGTAAAGCAAACACCTTCGTCGTAAACTTGTGATAACCCTTTCAAAACCTATTTCTGGCAATGTATTTGTGCTACAGGTTTACTGGCTTGCGATAGGGTACGTTTGACTCAGTCTGCTAAGGGATTCGATTTGAAAGTTTTGTGCAGTTGGATTCAAGGGAGCTTTTAGAGTCTGAAAATACTTTTCTTGAACTTTGTCATTACTTCATAGGAACCATTACAAGCTTGGTTATCTCAGTCATCATTTTCCCTGAAAGTAATCAATTTTTTTTTCCTCTAGTAAAATGCAATAATCCATTTGTAGTGAAAGTTTCTTAGACTTGTGGCTGCAGCTAATCTTGTGGAGTTGGTGTTGTTGGAGTGATGTTATTTGATTTCCGCTAGCGGTATGAGTAAGCTTGCTGCAGTGATGGATGCTCAAACGCTCCAGGACATAATTTCTAGTAGTCAACTGACAAACAAATTGGTGAGACAGCCTAGGCTTTGAACGCTTGCAATGTTTGTTCCCCAAATGCTGACTGTACTTACCTAAGGCAAATTGAGAGCTCTTTGTAATTTGTAGCAAGAAGCTTTTGGTTCATTTTTCCTACAGTCACGGGCTTTCCAATATTGTCTTTTTTCTTTTTGTTTTTGAGTTTTGAAAAAGCTCTCGCTCCTGTAAGGTAACCTTGTAGGTTCCAGCGATGTTTTCAGAAGCAAAGTCTTGCATAGCTGGCAACATACCTGTCCATGCTGTGGAATGGAACTATTGAAACTAAACCTATGACATGATTTCTGTAGTATCACTTAGTCATCATTACCATACAGAAATCTTTGTCATTGTAGTGACTGCTCTATGGGTATCTTGTATGAGCATCAGGGTAGATGGTGTTCCCTCTTTATTGTCCTGTGTATAATAAGAGAAGATATATAATGGAGGAGAGTGTATTTGTGCACATATGCTTGCTGGCTACTAACCTGCAAGGAAATAACGTCTGTAAGCTCTCTAAGTTTTCTTGTGAAAACTGGCACTGTAGTTATCATACTGACCTAGTGACTGTACCTTGTTAACTGCTTTTGGTTTCCAGGGTGATGTTTTCAAAACCAGGGGTGGTGGACAGGCTGTGCAGTTCACAGAGATAGAGACTCTGAAGCAAGAATCTCCAACTGGGTGAGTTGTCTTAATTTTAGGTTCTGACACTGTTGGCGATATGTAACTCCAATAGTAGCCAATTCTGGTCCAAATGATTGAACAAAACGTTGTTGCATCTAACTTGAAATCATGTAAAAGTAACTTGGAGAGGCTTATAGACACTGTAGCTGCTTTTCAGGCTGGTCAGCTGCTGAGAGCAAAGTGTTTATTTAGAAAGTATAAAATGTATTTTCTTGTGTATGAGAATCTGCCAAAATACATGACGCTTGTAACTTTTTTCCACATACTCCTCTTTCAGTCGAAAGCGAAGATCATCACCTTCCAATCCTGACCCACCCGAGGATGCTGCAGACTCTGAGTGGACTGATGTAGAAACGAGAGTAAGCTTATAAATGAAGGAGGGGGGGCGTCTCATGCTTGATCTGGATGAGAATTTGGGGTAATGCCGATAGCTGGGTGGGGGGTTAGCAATAGAGAGTGATTTTCTGTGTCTTCTCAGTGTTCTGTGGCAGTGGAGATGAGGGCAGGATCAGCTCTTGGACCTGGGTATCAGCATCATGCTCAGCCCAAGTAAGTGCATCTCTCCTTTGTAGCTGGGTATTGCATTCTCTTTCCTGATAACATCTAAAGTGAAACTCGTTGTTTTCCCCCTTGAACTTTTTTTTTCCACCTTGACCTTGCTGCCCTTCCCCCTTCAGGTTTGAGGCACATACCTCCTTAATACTGCAGGATAAGCAGGCTTATTCGGTATTGGAAACTGGTGACAGGATAGATCTGTAGGATACACTAAGCAGAATTATTAACTTGTCTTCTGGGTGAAACTCTGGCATTCAGTCAGTGAGCAGAATGTCAAGTTTGATCTTGTGCTATCTTGACGGTAAAAAGCTGGGAACTGTAGGATGCCTGGCAGGTCCAGAGTGGAGTAGGGTTGGGGATGGCAGTGACAAAGTACTAAGCTGTATCTCTCTTCTGTCCCCCTAACCTTTATCAGATGCTGATGTAGTAAAGAATACTCATTTTTGTATCGTTAGATAAATTTAAATTAAAACAAGGTTACAGTTTCAGTATGGCATAGGGAGGAGGGAACTGAGGCTCCTGTAGGATATACCTAATGGTATACTTGAACATAGCTAATATTCCAGCTGCTACCTGCTGTGTAATTGTCAAGGCACCTACTAAGGAAGCATGGGCTCTAGTCACGCTAGAAGAAACTTTCCTCTTTTTCAAATGCATAGATAACAGTCTGAATTCTTCAGTGCTGTCTTACCATTCTTTAACGTGGTGGGATCTGTGGCGGTTGCACACATAAATGCAAGCTTACCGAGTCATAAGTCCCGATTTCTAGCAAAACATCCGAATGATCCTGCAGTTTGTAAGGCTAGTGCCCAACATTTGAGCCCCACATCTAACGAAACACTTCACTGACAAAAGAAATGCTTCAGGTAAGATAGTTTTGTTAAACTAGATGTTGCAGAACAGAATTCAATATCCAGATTTGGCCTCTTGCAGATAGGTGCTGGCAGTGCTGTGGAAGTCACCTATTCAGCTCAGGGGAAGAAAATTTACAGTTTTACAAGACATGTTTACAGGCAGGAGAGAGGGCTGGAGAGGTAAAGAGGTTTCTATGAAGCCAAAATGAACTAAACTTACTGCATTTGGAATCCAAAAAGTTTAGAACTATGGTGGAAGGGTATTTTGAAGAGTATCTGAAATCAGTCATCCCTCTTTCAGGTAAGGTGACAAATATGGCGTTTCATCATCTTAGCATATACTTTATTACATCTCTTATTGGAAACTGGGACCTGCTCAAGGTGGCCACTGCTACTTGCAGCCTTGTTACAGCCTTGTAATATTGTAGTAAATCCTTTAGCTTGCCTGTGTGTTGAGTTGGAGCTTGTATTTATTTTAACTTATTAAACAATTTAAATAAAACTTCGTTTTATGCTCATGGCTGTCTAAAAAAGAAAGCCAAATACAAGTGTTTCTTGATAAATAAGCTCTTTAGTTTTCTTGTGTTAATTGTTGCATTTCTTGGCATGGGAGGTATGTGAGATTTATGTGTACAGCAGAATAAGTAAATAGGCTATTGACTACTGTTAAGGAAAACTGCTGCTCTGCAAAATTTGAAAGTTGTTTATGGCTTTTTTCTTTCCTTTTTTAGGCGAAGAAAGCCATGAACTTAACGTGCTACTGCGTTGGAATCTTCTTGATTTTATCAGACTGATGTAGTATCTACTGCCAGTGATAAACTTGATAAAAACTGCTTTGTTATCACTACAGGCTTATATTTTTATAATGCCCTGTGCTAGGCAATGGTTAAATGGGAGATACTTCTTGCGATCCCAAAGAAGCATGTGTGTGGGTGTGTATATTTTCAGTAGATGTAGAGGGTTCTGCCATTGTGTCCTTTGGACTTCTGAAGAACACCTTCTGTCTCGTGTGTATGAAACCCTTGTTATTAAGTTGTATCTTTATAGACTAACGACACAAGGCTTTTGCCTTGCATATTTTTTCAGCTTTTTCTTTTTATAGTGCAAAATACATCTATTCTGGTCACTATCCCTTCCTTGTCAGGTCCTCTGTTTTGAAGAGGCATAAATGCTGCTATTTATTTAGATGCAGTAACGCACTTTAAGAGTGTTTCTATGCCATTTCATATTTTATTATAACTAGCAACAGCTTGGTAATAAGGATTTCTTCTTGGAAGAATTATCTTTGATTATTTAATATGCAAATCAGCTTGTGAAAACATTTCAATCTTCAAACCTTCATAGTAACGAAGCAAGAATACTGATATGATGAGTAATGGTGACTTGACATCAGTCCTACTTTATTTTGTAGTGCAAGTAAATAATTAAATGTTTTACATCTGTAGATATGGGGTAAAGGGTAATTTGCTCACAGATATGGTGAGAGCTTTATATGTGTGGCTCTGCAAACATGTTAAAATAAATACTTTTATTGAATGGCTCTTACAAACCATGTTCTTGTTACTTAGGGGTATGGTAAGCTACAGAAACTAAGGTAAGCACCACAACATCTCGACTGTTCTTGTGCAAAGAGCTGTGAATGAATGCACCTTTTGGGATACTTCTGAAACTAAGGAATTTGCTTGGATCCCAAGATATGTTTTGGACAACCTTATCTTCATGTCTGCAAATTGCTTTCAAGGGCAATTGGTTCCATTTTGAGTGAGTGACTGCCTCGTTAAAAGATGTTGAAGCTTTGAGCTTTTTCCAGCATAAGAAAAAGCTTTTCTTACTAAGAAGTTTAAAAAACATTTTTTATAAAGCCTAAGGGACTTAAAAATTTTTTTAAGGAGAAAAGTGACAAATATGAGTGCCTGTTCGTAGCTGGTGTAAACAAATTTATTTTCAGGTGGTCCATGGAAAGGCTTATATTCTAAAGAAACACCATCTTTTCCACAGGTCTCGTAGCCCCCAGCTGGAGCAGAAGGCTGTACAGCAGCAGTAATGGCTAGCGCTAACACTGTGGTAGTCTTAGCGTTCACCTGGCTAAGAGTAGGCTTGATCGTAATCACTCTGAGAAAGAATAATAATGTTCTGCCTCATGCTATTGTCTTGAGCAGGCAGTGCTGCTTAACGGTTTCAGAGGCTTCCCGTGTGGCCTATGAAACAAGAAGTCCTGGTTCAAAAAGCTACAAGCAGAGATAGATAGCTCTGTGTGCAGGCATGCATTTGTTAAATGTGTGTTCAGGAGGCTGCTTGAAGTTGCTTTTATTTACTGCCTGACTAGTTAAGTGCAATGTCTTAGAATATAGCTATAGAATATAAGCGGCAAACAGAAGAGAAACCAACGAGGGGAAAATCCAGCCTGAAGAAATGCGTGGGTTTGTCTGAGGGGCTTCTGTGAACCTGAGCTCGACAGGCAAATCCCATGCTGTCTGGTGATGGAGGTGGGAAGCAGCACTGCTGTAGCTGCATGGTGAGCTAATGCCACTAGATGGTGTGAAATAACCATCAGGGGCTGGTGGCTGGATCCCTCCCCCTCTGCCCTGCCTGGAGGAAGGCTTTGCCCTGGGCGTGGGGCAGGGAATTCCTCCTTTCCACGCTGCGGAGTCTTGGGATACCCCTAAGCTGTGCAGTGGGTTCCCTGCTGCCACCCATCTTCCTGCCTTGGCTGCTACCCTGTGGGAGGATAGGGATAGGAAGGGCAGCTAGCAGAAATAACGATGAAAGAAACTTATTTCTGGCATTTAAGTTAACTCCTTCACATGCACTAAAATAATTAATCTACTATTAATGATGAGCAAGCTGTCAAACACATTATCTCTTTGATTTGGATTCAATCATCCTGTCATCAGCGTAAGACATATTGAAAGTGTTACTGGGGAAACCTGGGAGGGAGACATGAGAAACTGATATTCAGAACTTTGTAAAGGAAGATATTTAGCTACAGAATGTGGCTTCATTTGTGTTGCTTCAAAAACGATGTGAAAGGCGTTCTCAATTAGCTCTCAAAATGCTTGGTTTTTATATCAAAATGGATGTTTTTATATCCACCATCCTGGTGGAAAAGGATGCATGGCCAAAGTGTTTATTTCTCAATCCTTGCCGAGTTCTGTATTTTGATGCATAATGTTTTGCAAAAGCTTTGCTCAGGAATTTCTTGTTTTGAAGGAGAAAGCTGTTAAGTACAAAGAAAATAGTTGCTGCAGCCACTTTGTCCTATTATAAAGGTTAATCAAAAGCGCAAATGTAAGACCTTGCTAAGGAGGACATCTGTCCTTGCCAGTGCTGTGAGGAAGGTGGCAGCATGGTAACAACTTGTCTCGAGCCTGTGACTTGTTCTTCATGTGCCTCAACTGCCCTTGAGGTCTATTGCTGAGCTAATTGTGCTGCCTTGTGCCTCAGAGCAGAATTTAAGGGTAGCGTGAAGGCTGGCCTGCTCTTCCTGGCTTGAAGTCTTGACTAGTCATCAGCCCTGTGCAGCCAACAAAACCATACTGCACCTCCCTCCTATCTTAATTAGTTACATCTTTAATTACTCAAATGCTATTATTACCTCTTGTGATGGGCACCATAGATAACTTTAAAGACTGGAACCTAATGAGTGAGAACGAGCTTTGCGAGCTGTTCCGGGTTCATGTTTGGAAAGAAACAGAACTTGGCTGAGGACTCGGGCTCATCTCATGAAGCCTGCTAGCTTGGGGGAGGAGAAGACACGGGGACTCCTGGGGCAGCAGCGGCAGAGGAGCCCAGCGTGCCCCTCAAGCTCAGTTTCCTAGCCCAGGTCTAGCAACATTTTTCCATCAGCAGAGTCGTGTTCAGTGCCACTCAATCGCATTCCTCTGAAGTCGTTCTTCATGTCTTTGCGTCTTCTTCACATATTTACTCTTGCACATAGTACTGGCAGTGTTTACTCTGCAAAGATTCCTCTAAGACTCAGCTAAGCACACAATTTACTCAGCTAACAAGGGCTGGCATTTATTGTGGGTATCTTTGTGTACTTGTCGTTCTTTAGTCTCCGTTGACATTCAGTGGGAAGCGTTAAAACAAACAGCAGCACGCAGTAGGAGGGTTGCCTGTACCAGCGCTCCTCTCTGAAATAGCTGAACGAGGCTGCCTGCTTGATGTTGGCCAGGGCCGGCTCCCACCGGTCTGCTGTCAGTGAGGATGGAAAAGCCTTTTTGAAGCAAGTGGGCTTTTGGGAAAAATTTTCATCTTTGGAAATTCAGCTCTTTTTTTTCTTTGCAGTGCATGTATTCCCTTTATTTCTCCCTTGAGCTTTGCACTGATTGCAGCTAACATTTCCTGAGAGCGGGTGAGGAAGTACCCTATGGAGTAACTCAAAGTTCAAGTTTCTAGCAGGCAAGCTTTTGGGGGCGGTTAGCCCTGAATTTGTTATTGCCCAGTAATAGAGCAATTTATTGGGCTAGAGCAATTTATAGAGCAGGGGCTCTAAACCCAAGGGCATCTTGGGGTCTCGCTCTTGCTGTCAGCAGCAGGAATGTTTGCCTGGAGGGTGGAGGGCTGGGACTCTGTTTGCTCTGTGCTTGGAAGAGGCAGCTGCCCGCTCGCCTCCCTGTTGGGATGCTTGAACCTGTTGCTGAGGAGAGCTCAGTTATACATGGAAACAAAGTAACCCAAGGCATGATAATTTATGTGATTAGTGCTTTTCTTCATTTAAACAGGGTTCATTGCAGGTCCTTCTTGTTCCTGCCAGTCTTTCCGTCGGCCAACAGGATCATACCATTCTCCAGTGTGATGCATCACGCTGTTTTGCAAAGGCTTGTAGCCCGCTGGTGAAAACAGCTCTTCAGTGCCTTTGTTCTGAGGCTTGTTTCTGTGATTTCTGGTTCATGTAGCTGGAAGCCTGCAGAATTTCAGCACATCCAGGCAGCTGCCTCTCGCTGGAAGAGACCTGACGAGCAGTGGATGCCCTGCTTGAGCAAGCCTGGTGTTGGAGAAGAATCTCGGTCAGTTTGCTTGTCCGTTGGTTTCTTGGCAAGCCAGCATTTGTCAGGAATACTGAACTGAATTCATGTTTACCTTTTGAGGTAAGAAATTCCTACCACAACAGGCTGAAGTCTGCAGCTAACGCTGCCCGATCCTCCTGCCAGTTCTGAATCGTCAGAGTTTCCTACTGGCAAAAGGTGAAGGCTCTGGACTCTGTTGCCTGTGTTGCTTGGATGTTTTTGGCATTAATTGGCTGCAGCCTCTGCTGAGTAATGAAAAGCAGAAGAATAATACGCAGGCTCAACCCTGAAATCACAGACGCAGTGAGCTGGAGTAGAGCTGTTCTTGAACTGGGGCTGTTCCAAAGCCTGCCCTCTAAAATGGGTCAAGATAAGGCACAAAAGTTCAGGACACCAATCTTCTTCCAGGTCGTGTTCTGCCCCTCTGTGTCTGCGGCAGTGAATCATGTTAAGGATATAAGTACCAGAAGCCTGTAGGATTAGCTGAACTCTTCCCAGTGAAGTTAACGGGGTTTTACTGCCTACCTCGCTAGCCTGCCTGCTCTTCTTGCCAAGTGCTTTGTGAAAAAAAGGTGCCTGCACTCTGCCGCTGTGAAAAGCGTTCTGGCTGAACCCAGGCTGTGCGCTAGGCAGGCTGCCAGAGAGCAGGGGAGGAAAAAGCTGATACGGAGGAGCCTGTTTGCTTTTGGACCTGGCAGCTCCTGTGCGTGCTTCACACTTGCATGCTGACATGCTCTGACCCTGACCCGAATGGCTACAGCTGTTCTCAGCCTGGCCTCTCGGTCTCCTGATCCTCCCGTGCTGCCTGGTGGAAGCTATTTGCAGAGAGGGATCAAAGGCATGGCCAAAAAACCTGACTATCTAGGGGGTAATGCAGCCTCTCTGGGGTGGAAGTCAAGTTTTGCTTCGAAGCCGTTGCAGAACATCTATGCTTTGCCAAGTATTGCTGCCTGAAGGCATGTGAGCCCTGCTGGCAGCGGGCAGGGTCGGGCACTTGGTGCTGCTGTGTTGTCCTCGCTGTGTGACGGGGAGGCAGAAGGGCTGCAGGGGCAGGCACTGACCTGAGACGTACGAACCTGGGCTTCTGGTGCTGCCCCATCTCCATCAGACCTCCACGTAGCTGCTCCGGTTATAATGGGGGTGCGAGAATCCATCTGGCTCTGAACTCATCCCCCAAATGGAGGCTGGGATCAGAGGACGGCTACTGCTGGATGCTTGGGACATGCTCGCTTTTTAGTGATTATTTTTGCTTTTAATACACTTTCTCACAGTGAACTGTTTTCTATTTTCCACTGCCTTTTGTGGTTTCCTCTCTCATGTCCAACTCTGATTATTGCAGAGCGTGTGTGGCCTGTACTGTGGCTGCGTGGTGTGGGCAGTGCTGGCTGGCCTGGGGTGGTCCATGGTGGGCTGGCCTCCATCTCCCCCCAGCTACGTCCGTGGCTGGACCCAGCCTGCTGGTGATGGTCTGCAGTGGTACATAGGGGCTGGGTACAAAGGCTGAAAGCTGACTCTTAAGAGTTTGCACGAATAAGCTTTAGATTGCCCGAAGGAATCAAAATTGGAGTTGCTATTCTTCTGAGAGGCTCGCTGTTCATGGCACAGTGTGAATAATTATAAGCAATCATCCTGGCAGGCACGAGCAACCCTCACGAAATCATGGCAGCAGATGAACCGCTGGGATGTGGCAAAGCCTGTGTTGGCAGAGAGGGGGGTGGTGTGTGGGGAGAACGCTGGGAGCAGCATCCGAGGGCTTGCCGTGCTCCCCTCCCAAGGCGGGGTGATGGAAACCACCTTGAACCTTCCTATTTCAGGCAAAAGCATTTCTCTTACTGGGGAGGGCAGCTGACGTGAAAAATGGCTGGTGTCTGTGACAGCTCGGCAGCGTCTGCGTCCGAAGGACGGGTCTTTATCCCTCCTCCTAAGCGGGGCAGATGTTTATGTGCAGCCGTCCCCCGGCAGCACTGGTGACCATGCTCCTTCGGGCAGGACCTGCTCCGGCAGCCTCAATGACATATAAGTAACGGTCCTTTCCAACGAGCTGCTCCTTGCTTCCCAGAAATAGCATTTGTCTCCAATGTCTGCCTTGATTTATGTTGAGTTCAGATGCTGTTAAAAATAATCCACCCACATGCTAAAATTATATTGTCTCTGATTATAGTCAGCTTTGTGGACGAAGCGCCTATAAAAAGATGAGTAAAAGGGTGCTTGGGCTGGGGTGGGGAGCAACAAGTTGTTTTCTGTAGGAAAGACATTTGTCCTTTGCTGTGGCCAGAGCCACTATCCAGGGGCAGGGATAGCATTGGCACGGTTGGATTGCCCCGAGTTAGCTCTTGGGGAAAGGCAGCAGGCCGATTCCCCGTTTGCCCCTGCAAAGAATTCTTGTTAGCTCCCCGAGACTGGGCGTGCAAGAGTTAAACACATCATTTAACCTGTGGTTCAGATGAAAACTCTTTAATTAGTGAGCAAGGCGTTTTAGCTGGTAGTGGAGAAGCCTCCTCCTGCCCCACCAGCTCGGTTGTTCTAGAGTTTTGGATACTTGGGATTTATTTTTAAAATACCATGAGCTGCTCTTGTTGTTTTATTAGGAAAAAACCTAGAGCCTGTAAAATACAATTCCCTAGGATAGAAGGCTAATCCTCTTATTTCTACACATTTCTGGATGATTAAATGGCTGGATTATTTAAGTAGTGATTTGTTACTAGATTGCATCATCAAGGAGATCTAAGGCATAAATATTAGCTTTGGGCTTTTGGCTCTTTACTGTTGAAAGGGGTAGAAGGTGTTCTGCAGACAAAAGCCAGAGAAATTAAATTAAATGAGCATGTGGAGCAGCGGGTCATGGTGAAGCCCCTAAACCCGTATTGGCTCGCAGAGCTTTAACCTTTACAGAGAACACGTACAGTAAGTAACATCAGCTTTGCCTAGTAAATCTTGTATCCTACTGTGTTTCGAAGTGAACTAGCCCTTCTGCTGTACTTGGAAAGGTTTCTAAACTGTTTGTTAGCTTCTCGGGCTTGGATTAGCCTTTGCCTTGCGCTGATCTGAGTCCTGGCAAGGGGAGCGCGGGGGGGGGGGGGGGGTGTCCTGCGGCAGCCCCTTGCTGTGCTCCCCCCTCCCTGAGCCCATGGGGCGGCTGGGGGGGTTTGCACCAGCACTGGTGGGGCTGCCTCCCCATCCCACTGGTGCCGTGGGTCCCACGTGGTCACTGGTCCATGTTCGAGCAGCACAGGGCAGCAGATGATGCTCGGCCGTGTTGCCACCAGCTCTGGTCCCACCACCGCCCCTCTGCCTGCCCCGAAATGCCTCCGGGACCCCCGCACCGGGGGGATGCAGCCTTTGAAGGACAGCTAGAAAAATATTGGGAGCGGTTAACGCGGGTGTTGGAGATGCTCTGGAGAAGGGTGGCTGCATGGAGCACCCTGCCTTCTCATGGCACACAGGGAAAAACGAACAGAGGAAGACCTCCCATGCTGTGCTTCCTCTCGACGGATGAATTCCCCAGGACAGAGATGCGGGAGGGATCTGTTCGGTACTGCTGGAAATGCACAGCTACAGCATCCTGGTGTTGGATGCTCCCACCTGGCTGGTGCAAGAAGGGACAAGAGCCTGCGCTTGCAAAGAGCCGTGACAGCCGAAGGTGTCCGGAGTGAAGCTCATCGTCTTGGTGTTTGCAGCGGAGCCCGCTGCCCGTCGGGTCTGACGGCCGCAGCAGCACACGGCTGCAAGGTGGCTGGGGCAGAGGATGTTCTCAGGTTTTCCTCCATCGGTGGCTAAAAACCGTGACAGTGAGCACGTGGAAAAACACAGGAGCGAAGGGAAGTGGCTCCGCACCACATCAGCTGGATTTTGCCCCAGTTTGACTAACGAGATGTTGGTGGAGTTTGTGTGCCAGCAAGCTGCCCCGAAGCTGCCCAGATCCAGCCTCTCTTGCACAAAGCAAGCCGGGGCGAGCTTTGAGGCACAGAGCCTGAATCGCAGCGTGCTTTGCTGACAGCACCCGTCAAGTCTGATGTTCCTTGGGGGGGGGCCAGAACGAGGAGAGACGAGGAAAAGGGAAAACCTGTCTAGTGGATAGCTGGGAGAGAAGCGGGGGGTCCCTGGATGAGCGTCCGCCTCCTCTGGGTCCCCGGCCAGGCTCTGGCGGTGGGGATGATGCCATAAAATGCCTCCTACCTTCTCCCTGGTGCACTTGCACCTTTCCTCAAGATCAGCACTGACTGGAATATGCCTAATGAAGTGTGGTTGTTTTGCACTAATTGGTTGTTAGGCCTGGTGCGTGTATAGTGGTGGGCAGTATTTGTCACGTTAAAATGAGCATTACCTGCTTCTTACCTGCGGGGCTGTGTTTGTGCTAACAAGCTACAGACTAAATGCTGCGAGCTGAAAGGATCTTGGCGTGGAGTTATGGACTAAAAGCTACAGTGCAAGAGGGTGAGGAGAAAAAGGGAAAATAGGATGGTTTAAATGTCAGTGGCAATCACCTCCACAATAAACCCGGCGTGACAGTGACTCGGAGCCCGCCAGTGCAAGGTGATGAGGATAAGAGCATTTGGGACACCGAGGTGTCTGCACCCCCGGCCTCGGCTGTGTGGGGGAAAGGTGGTGAGTGGAAAAAGCAAGACATGGAGTGGGGGGCTGTCAGCGTTACGAAGGTTGATGCACCATGCAACATCTGTACTGCTTGTTTTTTGGTGCTTTCAGGGAGAGTTGAGGGTGAAAACGAGCCTCCGACCCCTGCCCGCTGCTCGGGCCCGTGGCTGCAGCCGCCCACGGTGGCCCCTGGGTGCTGGGGAGGGCTGGTGTGCGATGGGGCAGCCGGGCTTCCTCACCTCCTCCCTCCCCTGCCCCGAGCCCGGGGGACCAGCTCGCCCTCCGGTCTGCAGCCCAGGGGTGGTGGCTTGGTCGGGTCCTGCCGAGATGCCCGGTGAGTTTTGGAGAGGCGCCTGCTGTTTGCTGGTGGGTTTGGGGCTTTGCTGCTCTGGTTTTGTTGTATCCTGCCGCTGGAATTCCCCAAACTATTCCCAGCCAGCCACGTAAGGAGAGGCGGGTGTTAAGCAGTGTTTTGGTGGATGCACTGTGACTTTAGTAACGGTATCTGAGCAGTGCAGAGGGTTCGGGGGGAAAACTTGTTCACTAGGAAATGTGGTTTTGTCTAGGTAGAGAAAGGAAGGTGAGTGCATGTGGCTTTGGCCCTGGATTAGGGGCCAGCGGGTCTTTGGTTTTCTTCTTCTGCGTGCAATGTGCTAAAATCAACTGGTTTGAATATTTTCAAGGCTGTTGGATGGAGGGATGATAGGTGGCTGGAAATCGAGGAGTGCTGTTGGCAGGGTGGGGCTTCTGCAGGGGTTTGGGTTTCTGAGCCTTAGAAAAACGCTGTTGGAATGAACCAATGAAAAAAAAAGTTGCAATAATAAAAGTATTTTAGACATAGTACCGATATTAAAATCAGCATGAGCAGGAAGGGTGTTTTGCTGTGGACTTGAAACCAGAGCGGAGTTGGAAAGCACAATTCCTCAGCCGCTTTAAGAAATTCAGTTGAAAAATAAGACAAAGTAAATATTTACTTGAGCTCGGACTATCCGAATGCATTATTGCATGGGGAATTCTTAGCTCTGGTACATTAATACTTTCATCTGTTGTGTTGATAAACCCTCTGACAGCGGGGCTGGAGCACACCCCGCCGGACCCGGCACGCGCGGGGAGCTGCCCATTGCCGGCGCTGGGCCAGCCCGCTCCCGCATCCCCCCGGCTGCTTCTGACACCTCTTGTTTAAACACAAGTTCTGCTTTTTAATGAATTCAACCTTCAATGCAAATTAGATTCCAAATAATAAGTAATTAACTTTATCAAATTGACATTACCGTTTATAACAAAATGTCAACATCGCCTTTATAAACAAGGCAGAGCTGCTATTTGCAGAGCCGGGGGGAGACCGACTCGGTAGGAAAATGCAGTAAAGCCCAGACAAGAACAAATGATCCGTTTCTTGGGCTGTGGTTTCTCATCCGCTGCCTTTCAGAGGGGCTCCCTGCAGCCTGGAGACCTCGGTGCCCTTTGCTGCATCGAAGCCAGCCCGTGGTGCCCAAGGTGGCACGGCCAAAGGATGTCGGGGTGGGATGCCTCCACCCGCCCCCAGACAGGGCAGCTATCGCAAAAGCCTTTGTGGTATTCTAAGCGAAGCTTGTAGATAGTTTCGTCTTTAAATGGTACTTAAGTAGAAAAGCAGGGTTTAGCTGATGGTATTTCCAGAGGTGTAAAATACAGGCGAAGAGGTCAGGCTGCGGTATTAGGATTCAAGCCTGGATTTCCACCTTCTTCTTAAGGTCTGGGTTTGACACCTCTGGTTTTATAAAGAGAAAGAAAATAAGTTGTGGATTAGAAAACATGGGTCTGGATCTGGAGTGGAGGCCGAGCTCCTGATGGATGCACATGCCCAATAAAAATGTGAAAACTTACAAACTGGGAAGTTCCTTTAAAAAAAAAAAAATGCAGTATGTTTAAAAAAAAAAAAAAGTGTTTACTCTCACATAGGCAAATAAAATCACTTCTCCGTGTGCATTGGTGACAGTAGTGTATATTTTCTTGTTACCCAAGAAATGAAGTTACTAATTTACCTCCAGTGTCCTCGCAGGCAGAGGTTAATAGCTGCAATAAGGATAAAGTTAATCCTCCCTCCTGCAAGCACAACTCTGGGACCGCGGCGTCAGAGCGGAATTTAAACACACAAAGCTCGAAGGGCTCTGCCCCGGCGGTTCCCGCGAAGCAAGCAGGAAACGGGGGCCCTGCTGCTTTATTTCGGGGTGTCCTGCAATGGTTCCAGGCTAAACGCGGGGACCTGGGGGGTTTCGGAGCAGGAGCCCTGCCTGGGGGGGACACAGCTGGGGGGGCAGATTTCTTCCGTGTGATTTGGGTCATGATTTTATAAGGAATTATTTTCGTAATGGAAAATATCCAGTTTATTGGCATGGGTGTTTCTGAGAATATGTCTTTTTTTACTGCAGTTCAACATTTCTGGCAAAGGCCACCAAAAATTTGGCAGTCGAAAAGCAAGTGTTAAAATAAAACTCTCCGTGGACTAGCAGCTCAGAGGTGCCTGCCCCAGGGATGGATATAGGGGCAATTAAAAGCTTTAATGCTCTCATGATCCAGGTGCAAAAAAAGTGGGTTTGGTTTTTTTTTTTATTTTTCTGAAGGTTGCTATTTAGAGTCTGGCCATTCAGGAAGATGCCAATGGGATCAATGGGATCGGTGGCCTTTCTTTTCAATACACCTCCTGGCAACAATATACAGGATAAATTTCAATTTAAAGGATAATTTCTTAAGATTGGGAAAAAATGGGATAGGAGGAGGTGATTGAAAATACGCTTTTGATTCAATCTAAAAATCCATCTTCTAGTTAAGATTAAAAAAAAAAAAAACAACCCCCAAACCCGCACATTAATCTCATCAGTGGAAATAATCATGTTGGGTCTATGATCTTAATCTTTTATGTCATACACATCTGGAAAAGTAATTCAGGGGAAATAATATAAACTTCAGCTAAGCTGTATAAACCCAATGAGAGAGTGATTTCATTGAACTGCAGCTCGGTGGCCCTTTGTCACACGCCTCCTTGTAACAATATTGACTTTATAACACCTACACTTTGTTCTCTTCCTTAACAGGACAGCTGCTAAGTGCTGGTAAAACAAACATCACATGCTCCGTGGGGCTCCTACAAGGTTTGCAATCAAGCGCTCTCTAATAACCGCTTAAATACTCTCATCAAGCTTGTCCTTGCTGTTTGCTTTAGGACACGGTGTTTTTCTCTCCCTTCTGTATTTATTCTACGTGAGCGATAGTCGGAGCTAGAGGTCACGCAAAGTAAATGCAGGTGGTGGTGTTTTTTTTCCCCTGGGTTGACTCTCCTTGTTGCGTTTGCCTTTCTCCACCAGCGGAGTGGATGTGGCTCTAAAAGCATCGCCTTGTTTTTTGAGGTTGGGTAACCTGCCCTGAATGCGGCTCCTTGTTCTCTCCTGGCAGGTTTTCAAAACCAAACGAAGCAAATGAAAGGTGACAAAAGAAATAAGAGCTTGTTTAGCAGGAAGAGGGGAATCCACGCAAAATCATATTCCCCCTTTGCACGGTCTCCAAAGTCGGCAGAAACTGGACCAGTCACTTGTGAGAGGCTGGAGAGTGAACCAGAAAAAAAATAGCGGCCGTTTACCCCTGCGGCAGCTTTCCTTCGCGGGTCCCCGTCTCTTCTGAGGGTTGATGCCGCTGCCTGTTGGTTTCTTGCTTCGCCTAAAGCCGCCCTCTGATCTCCGTGCATCTGCAGCCCGCGCCTTCAAAGCCGCCTCTGTAACGGACAGCAGGTATTATGTAGGTACGGCTATAGGATGGCTGTGGCTGGTGAGTTATCCTAATGGGAGCACGACCCCCTTCTCCTCCAGGTGACTGGTCTGGATTTGGAGGACACACCTGCATTACATAGCTGCACCCCAGGACGGGATGCTGTACATCCCACCCGGCCCCGCGCGCCGGGTGCCGTGGGCTCTGGCAGGGCGGTGGAGGCAGACGCCTACAGGCTGGTGAGCACCGGGAGCGGGGCCGGAGGGGGAACCGGTAGCGCTTCCTCAAAGAGCTGCCTGGACCGAGCGTTTCCAAAAGCGACGGCTCTTTACAGCGTGTTGCTCCCCAGCAAGTCTAATGATGACAACTCTAATACAGCCCACTGCGTTCTTGGCTGGCTTACCTCTGGCAAGCGTGCAGCCCGAGCGGCTCGGCTGCAGGGGCTGGCTCTCCAAGCGCCCTTCCAGCCATTTCCCCACAAAGCTGCTATTATACCCCGACAAGGCGGCTCGCATCGGCTCACGCTGGAGCAGCTCCATCCCGTATGACCCAGCGAGCCGTGTCCTGTGCGCTGCACCCAGCTGCTTCCACGTTAGCGTTGGAAACTGGAGCTTTACGATCAAATAACATCTTGTCTGATTTTGCAGCTCATGGGGCTTTGCAAAAATCTGTGCCTTGTTGTCCCGAATCACGCTGTGCTCTTGTAGCTCGTGTTTTGGTGGGGATGGCAAAAGAAAGCAGCCTGTGCAGCAGCCTGTCCGACCCAGGGATGTGGTCAGCACGGGTGCATGTGCAGGGCTGTGCCTCTTGCAGACCCACCGCAGCCCAGCGGTTATTCTCCCTTGCAGAGCCAGGCTTGCCAACCCATGTGCATGGCCCAAAATTAAAATAAATGGTTATTTTAGTGAGCTAACCTATTGCTGGGGTGGGGATGGGGAGAGAGGTGCTCTGCTCAGAAGCGCCTTGCTGATCAGAGATGTGCAGAAGTTCATGAAGGGTTCAACTACGGCATCCAGAGTGATTTCTGCCCTTAGTGGCGGACAGCAGAGCCGAGCCCTCCCTCCCCCCGCTGCAGTGGTGCTGCTCGGCCCCGTGTCCTGCCAGGACGGGGAGCGGGCGGCTGGGCGAGGGGCACTCCCTGCAACAGCCTCCCGTGTGATACAAGCGAAACGAGTAGTACCGGGACTTCCAAAATCCATAATTATTGTGTAGGCAGGGGAACTGTCCCCCATTCTCCCTTCAAATATATTCTAGAAATTAAAATAACCCTAACAAAGCCGTATAGGTTTATCCTAACGGACCAGGAAGACCAAGCTGAGGCTGCCACAATTTCTGTGCTTTCTGTGGAAGATGGGCCAGTAATGCCGGCTTCCCAAACTTACTTGTTCTGCCTTTGTCCTTTTCCATGTAAAGGTTACCTGCTCCTGCGCCGAGAGCTCTCTCTGTGTGCACACAAGGCAGCTGCTTCCCCGTGCCGCAGTCCCCCGGGGCTTCCATTTAACGTCAAGGTGACTTTTCTGTTGTTAGGAGGGGGACGTGTCTCCTGGGCCATCCCTGGTCCCAGCGAGGGCTGTCTGGCCATGGTGGCTGCCCAGGAGGGTCTTGCTGGCCATGGGAGAGCAGAGCAAGTGCCTCGGGGAGGGAAGCGCTTGGAGCTGGAGGTGCCTCCCATGCTGGGAGGGATTTTTGCAAGGCTGGGTGCCTTAAAGCCCAAGCCCTGAGTCTTGGCTGGACAGCGGCTGGTCCCCCTGCCCAGCCTGGGGTGACATGAGCGGTGGCCCCGTGGCCGTGCCAGGGCAGCCTGGTGCCCTCTGCAGCTCTGCGCCGAGCTGCGGGTGGGAGGTGCCATGGCGAAGGGTGCAGGTGGGACACGTCCCTAATGCACCAACAGCAGAGGGAAAGAGCTCGAGAGCAAAGATGAGAGCCCTAATAACGCCTGGGTACATGGCCGCGCTCCTGGAGCCGGCAGGTTTATTGCTCCCCTCCTGCCTGGTTGCTCCTCCAGCCCTTGGCAAAGCAGGAGGCGGGGGCAGGGGCCGGAAAGCATTCCCTGCCGCCGGGATCGGGGTCTGGGTTTCCATCGGGTTACGCCGTGGTGTCCCAGCTGAATGCAGCCCTTCAGCTGCTGCAGGTTTTCTCAGCTTTCTGGTTTCCTCTAGGAAAACCGGAGCTGGCCAAAACATACCGGAGGCTCTCGGCGTGGGAGAGGGGGGCTTGGCGGGGGTCTGGGCTGCTTGCTCCTGGGCTGCCTCGGGTAGGCAGGACGGCAGGAGTGGGCGTGTGTGGGTTTAGAGGCTGTAGGTTTAGCTCTGTGTGGCTCCTGTGACCAGCCTCGCTCAAAATGATCAGATTACTCATTCCCTTTAAAAACAAGGGAAAACGCTGCGTATTTTCTTGCTTTCAGAGAAAGGATTTGCTCGTGCTGAAGCCCTTGTTGAACACGCAGAGTCGCTGCAGGCTGGATGCTTTCCAGGTATGGCAGCCTGGCAGAGGCCAGCGGCACTCTGGTAACGCAGGAGGCCCCGCTGTGGTGCTGAGCCCCTCGGTGCACGTGGTGGGGTCCGGGCGCCGCCGTGATCGAAAGCGATGGGCTGCTGAGGATGGCACGTGTGCGGAGCTTGTGTGCGAGGGGGATCAGCCCCAGGCACAGAGCCTGCTCCAGACTGAGCCCTCCTGCTCTCTGGGCAATGCTTAAATATTGCTCGAGGCAGAGAGCGAGCGCTCCCGGGCTGCGCCTGGATTCCCCATCCCTCTCACCCCCTCGGGGAGCAGCTTCCCACGGGGTTGCTGCCTCCTTCTGGAGGGGCTTTGCATCCCTGTGCCCCCTCTCCCGAGCGAGCGGGGCCACCAGCCGCTCCGCTTTCATGCTGGTGTCGGAAGCAGAGGCTGGTTCTTTCCCTTGGGTCACAAATTTACGTCCAGCCAAACGCAGTCGTTAACTCCATGCTGTTGGTTTTCTCAGCTCCCAGTTTCCGACTGGAGCTGACCAAGTGCACTGGCAACACTGGAGAAGGGGCTTTCGGGTAAGATGGATGGTAAAACACCAGTGCTGACTCCCAGTGCTGTAGTAAATCCACCCCCAAACCAGCCCGAACGCTGTAGCAGCTGCTCTGGAGGTGACCCAAAGCCCCTTTCGCAGAGCACCCGTGGCTCCCCGGGGAGCGTCCACCTCTCCTCCATACCTGCACCTCGGTTCGGAGGTCAAAGCCCTGCTACAACATCTCCGAATAAACCTTCCCTCCATTTTAATTTGAGAAAATCTGCTTACATCTTATAGGAAAGCTGCCACCTCGGGGGGGACAAATCACGGGGGTCCCAATCCCCCTCCTGCCAGCCGGCGGGTGCCGGGGCACGCTCTGCCTGGGGGACCGCTCCATCCGAGCAGCGGATCAATACGGAGGCCTGGATGAGGAGGCAGTATTTAAATCACCAGAGAGACCGTTTAAATGGGAAATCAGTAAGTGAAGCATGAGAGATTGATTTTAAATAATTTTTATGGCCAGGGACTTCAAGCTGTTGTCAATATTTCTGCATAAATAATGAAAAACATTAAAAGGGGGTAGACGTGACCAACAGCATGCCTAGATAAACCTCGGGGCTGGCGGGGTTGCAAGGTGTGGGGAGTGATGCAAATCACGCTGCTGGCAGGTGAAGCCGCTGACACACCATTTATTTTCATGTGCTGACAGCACCAGCCCCTTCCTCGCTGGCACTACCAGCAGCAAGGCGCTTATTAAAGCAGCGCTGATTTAAAAGGAAGAAAAAAAAAATTAAAGAGGTTATGATAGGAAATGATGAGCTGGGCAGATTTTATATCCCGTCCCTAAGTGGCATGTGTTGATTTGTAGCAGCAGCAGGCATGGCTGTTCCTCTGGCTGCAGAAGGGCGATGGGGAGCGTCCCGCGGGCATGGGGGATGTGGTCCTGCCCGCTGGGCGAGCGCCGGCCGAGCCCCGCGGAACGGGGCTGGCGGAAGACAGCACCGGGTGTCCGTGGGCAGGTTGGGATGATCGCTCGCCATAGTGTTTTCATTTCTTAATGGGACCCTCTTGCCGTGGGACTCCTCCTGAAACCCCGCTGTGGTCGGAGGGGGCTCTGGCTGCCTTCCCCGAGAGGCATTTCAGCAGCACCCACGGGTGCTGCCCTCATCCCAGGGTCTGTTTATAAACCATTTAGATGTTTTCCCACTTCCATCTTCCTGGCCAGGACGATGCCCGCTCTCACCTCGTCCTTGATCCTGTCCCAACGCCTCTGAAACAATAACCAGGCGGTAGCTGGCACCCGCTCGCAAAACATCCATTACCTTGGTCTCTGCAATCAAAAGCCATTTATAGTAAATGTGTTTGCTTTGTACTGAATTACTCGCAATGCTGCCAAGTACAACCACACCAGCTGTTAATTAGAGTTTAGCTTTTATTACCAAAAAGTCTGCTCTGTTGATATGGAAAATGGGAATAAAAAGTCATTTAACCTATTGTGATGTGAAAATAAACGATGACTTGTTGGTTTAATTAAATAGTCTATTTATCTAGCCGTCAAAGTGTTTGAACATACACAGGATTATGAGCAGCATTACCCTGGCTTGTCTCCTGTTGTCTGAATAATCCATGTTGTTTGAAGTGACAGTTACCTGCTAAATGGCCCATTGAACTCCACATGAATCTTTCAGCGAAAAGTCCGATGCATCACTTTGCTTCCCGCGCTCTCTGATGTCTGTTTGCTTTCCTTTCCTTCCATGCACCACGGAACCGCCACCTCCTTCCCACCACGCTCATGCAATGATCCCTGCGGCACAGCAAGGGGCTTCGGTGTCAGCCCCTTCCCTGCATCCATACGTGTGTGCGCATATTCTCTGCTTCCCAAAAACGTTCCCACTGGGCTCGTTTTGGGATGTCGCTCTGTGTTGCATGGGAGAAGTCATACTGGGGTGTCCAGTATGGGCTCTGTCTTCATCTTTTGCATCCTGCTCTTTAGGCTAAAGCTGATAAAGGAGTTTCTCCATGCTCAGGTCTGACTGTCTTTGTGTTTTGTGCCTCTTCTTTGTCCCTGCAGCTCTGTCTTGGATCGCCAAGAAAACCACAACAAAACGGAGAACCGGGATACGGGTCGCAGCGAACCCAGCACATCGGGACCTCCAAATGGTGAGGCTTGGACGGCAGGCGTGGGAGCAGGCTGTGCTAAATGGAGCGGCTCTAGTGCTTCTCCTGGGGGGGGAAAGAGCGTGAGGACTTCTTCAGATCTTGAAAGGGAAAATTGATTTCAAGGGAAATCTGGTGCTGGGAAGGGTGCTGAGGATTGCCTCTGTCCCCCTGGGAGCAGCTTAGCACGGTGGCTCCGGGGACAAAATGGCATCTCTGTGCCGGAATACTCAGCAAGGCAGGAATGTAAATCCCGGAGTTTCCAGGGCACAGCTCTCAATTACGAAACGAGATGGGCAGCAAGGGAGCTGGTGCTAATGTGATTCGGATGATTCAGGAGCGGGCTCGGAGTTCAGCTGCCAGGCAGAGCGTTGCAAGCCGCCCTGGAGGACACGATGCCTCTTTCTGGAGGGAGTTCAAGGATCTTTACTCATCTGTGGCACAAATGGCTTTGTTATTGCTTCTTTTCCTTCTTCCTTTTATAGAGTATTTCGCCATCTGCCAAAGCTGGAGGGAAGATTTCTTGCTCGCCAGGCTGGGGAGGAGAGCGGTGGGGTCCCACCAGGGCTGTGTGGGGGATGCACACATTTTTCTGTCTCAGGTGCCTGTTTGTTTAATACAAAGCAGACCAACCAGTGCCACTGAGAACGTGTTTTGTTCTTGGGGACATGGGGTTGTGCTCCTGGCACAGGTCAGGGGCTTCTGCCTGTCCCTCCCACCGCATGTCCTCCCGTCCATCAGTCCTCCATCGGACTTGCCCGGCTTGTCATGCTGTTGTTGGATTGCGAAGGTGACGAGCAGCCTTGGCAGCTGCTTTGCAAAATGTGCCGCTGCATCTGCACGTTGCAGCTCTGCCATCGTGCTCCCCTGGAAGAGGGGACGTGCTGCCGGCCGCCTGCCTTAGCTCCTGCCCTCCCGCCCCATGCCAGGCTTGGTGCAGCCCATGGCTTGTCCCTGCCGTGGTGGCAGGGGGCACCAGACAGAGGTGGCTTCCCTCTGTCACCCTGCTCCTGGTTTTATCCCTGGCTGAGTAGAACGAGTGCTGGCAAGATCTGGAGCAGGGTGTTTGCCTGGGTGGATTTGCAAGGAGAAGCTGGCAACCGGCAGCAATGACTCCTTGGGCAGAAGTTCCACTCGCTAAGCTTGGCGTTGCAACATTTTCCCTGGGGAGCTGGGAGAGGAACCTGTTCTGCCTTCAGCTAGGTGCACCGGTGCCGCCGTGCACGTTGTCCACCGACCATCTCCCCCAGGCAAAGAGGGAAGCTGCGTGCCAGCCCTGCTCTGCCAATAGCTCATCAGCCTCTAACGAGCAGGGGTGTTGCTGCTCTGCTTGCTTCTCGCTGGAAACCATCTTCGGCTGCTCTGCCGCCCCAGACCCCCGGATGAGCAGGGTGCTCTGACCCTGCGCGGTGCAGCCGGCTAAGGAAAAGCTTAATCGCGTGTTGCTCTTTTCGGTGTCAGCCTGATGCTTCTTTAAATCCTGCAGCGGTGGCACGGAGCACAGGCGTCCTCTGCAGAACTCCGTCTCCACGAGAGCGCTAAACTTGTCACGGCTGTTTACTTATGCTTTTGCACTGTTTGTGTAGTCAGAAGTCTTGATCTCGTATTTATCTCCTCTTAAAACAGCTACACTTTATAGTTTAAACACATTAATCATTTCCAAGCCTTTAAAGGGCTTTTAAGAGGAGACACTGGTTTTGTTTGCCTTTTAATTTTTATTTCAAGTCTCCCTTCCGAATCAGAAGGCAAGTGCTTTAAAGGGCATTGAAGGAGCGCACTCTCATATAAACTGCAAGCCGATAAGTATGCCCCCGTGCTCAAAAAATACTGCCGGGAGTTGTGCTTTGGAGGACACCTCCGCGTGGGAGCAGCAGCCGGGTGCTCGCGGCTTGGGCTGGTTTGCATCGGCTGCGCGGCGCTCTGCTGCGGCCAGCCCTTGGTGGCAGGTCCCTTTCGGAGGGCGCGGGGCTCCTCGGGGCGCTCCTGGGCTCACGGTGCCGTGTCCCCGGCGCAGGGGAGCGATTCGCACCCTGCAGCCGGCGTGGCCTTTCGGGTGGTGCGTGCGGTCGGCACGTTACGGGCCGGGGAGAGGCTGCCAACCTGGGTTTGTGTGGTCTGGCGGCGAGGGAGGTGTTAATGCATTCGGTGGTTGACTTGGCTGAGCTGCTCCAGAGCTCGAATTTAGGTTTTTACAGTCTTATAAATAGATGTTGCAGTGTTTCAGCTGAAGGTTAGAGATGATCAGAAGTGCTGGCAAAGCACAGCCTGCCCAAGGAGATAACTAATCGCTATTTGGGGTCTGCACTGCTGTTTGGGTTATAACTCTCCCGTGCTGCTCTTGCCCCATCCCCGGCAGAGCGGTTGCAGGCTCCGTGGCCGACCGTACCCGGGCTGCTCACGGTCGTGGGGTTTGAGCTAAAAACCTCTCCCGGGGTTTTCAGGGAAGAGAGAGGGGGCATCCCGGCGATGCTGGCTCTCCTTCGAGGCGCTGCCGCAGCCCCGCTGGGCACACGGCGCTCGGGAACACTTCTGCTAAATATCGGCACGCTTATTTATTTTACAGGGAGGAAGTTCTGCCAAAAGTAAGAAAACTCATGCAGCATCCGTTTCATATAGAAATAATAAGCGTTGTGAGGGACTAATTGCTTCAGGGCATCGGTCAGGCACACAAAGCCTCTCATTAGCGAGGGGTTGCGACCTCAAGTCATCAGCGTCTCGCTAAAATGCATGGAATAAGGCTGCTGGTTTCTGCTAATCACCTACAGCCAGGTGTCAGCGGCTGGGAGCTGCTGGCTGGAAAGGCAGGATTTGGGCAGCTGCCCTGTCCTCGGGCTCGGCAGGGCTGCACCGCGGCGGCCGCGCAGCGCTTTGTCACCCAGCCTCGGGGTGCAGAGCTCGGCCTTGTTAATCCAGCACCTTGCACAAGCCACACCTGCAAAAAGCAGACAGGGAGAAGAGACTGCGTGTCCTGTCACCTCCCGCAGGACCTGCCCCGCCGGCACCTTAACACCGGCCCTCGCGCTGCGTGTCCCCCACCCGGGAGGCACCCGGGCACTCTGGGTGGATGCTGGAGACGTGCTCGTAAATAAGGGCACGTTTTCCACCGCTCCCTCCATGTAGCCGAGGTGTGAGATGCTGCTGTGTAATCGGGGTGTTGCCGTTTCTCCCGTGGTGGGGTGGGAGTGGGACCCTCCACGCAGACCTGTTTCCCCGCCGTGAGCGGCCGTAAAGGTGGGTTTGCCAGAGCCCATCTCCGTGCCGCGCCGAATTACTGTTGTTATCCTTGGAGTCCCACCTCCGTGCTGCAAACGGCTCCAGATGTGTCAACGCGGGATCTGCCAAGAGGCCTGGAGGAAGCAAAGTGTCACTGCGCTGGCGGGGCCAGGACGTATCTTCACGTAGCGGGGTGGAAACCGGGATGTGTTTTATTTTCTCCCGCCTTTCGGGATGGATGAGTGGCTGCATCCCACACTGCCAGGGCTGGAGCCGAGACCCGAGGAGGCTTGCCAGGTGTGGATGAACACGGATTTACCATCTCATTGACTTGGGAAAGGGAATCGTGTCAATGCTGGAGGGGCTGCAGGGCTCCGGGTGTTATGGCAGCGGCTCATCATCTGCATGGCAGCCCTAGGAACGAGGCGCTTCTCCCCAGAACTCGGCATCCTGCACCAAGCAGATCCTGCCAGCCACGCTGCAGCCGGAGGGCAGCAGGAGAGCTGCCCTGATCCCTTGGGGTTTTTTTGGGAGCTCCATCGCTTCCCAGCTGGCGAGCTGGACGTGCGGAGCCCTTCTCCTTTGCAGCAGCTGGTGCAAAGTGGCGTGTGAAGGGCTGACCGCGTTTAAAAGACATCCCAAAAGAAGAAAAAAAAAGTCCACGTGTGTTTAATGCAGGACCTGGAAATTCCCCGGCAACGGTCAGGAATCGGCCTCAAACCGCCCCATCTCAGCCCGCGAGGTGGGTTAGCTGGTGGGCAGGGGGATGGGGGGGGAAGCGGGTGAGCAGCGATCCCGGCAGGGATCCAGCGGTGAGATCTGGCTCTCTGGCAGATGATGTGGATTTGACATGCTCCCTCGAGGGCTGTGGGTTCCCAAACCAGCGCATAAATTACAGCGAGGCTTCGCTAACCCAGCACTCGCATCTGCTGGAGGCAGCCCCGTGCCAGTGCTCTCTGCTACGTAAAACCAAAACCAGACCCGTTTGCTCAGCACTCTGAAATTCCCAGCGAGAACTGAGGGCGAAACCCAGCAGAAACCCACGGCGTGGTGTTTGGCACAGCTCTTTCCACCCCAGATAGCCATGAGCAAACTTTTAAAATTTCTTATTAAAAATACAATTGCCTAATGATGCTTTTGCACCAGTGTTTCTGGGCTCCTTCGGTGCTCTGCGGGCACCCTGACCCGAGCTCTGCCGCTGTGGCTCGTGTGAGCCCCGTGGGAGGTGGGAGCAGCCTCTGCTCCCGGAGAACGGGACTCCCTCGAGAAAGCTTTATGCACGTGGGAGACTGAAAGTCGGTGAGTTTGTCCCAAATATTCCCTTTTGGGCCAAAGCGGGGGAAAAGCCCAGATTTCTCACCATCCTGTTTCATGCTCCAGTTGTGTGATTGCTGTTTCTCAGCGTTGCTGCGCATTTATCTCTTTCTGTTGCTCTCCCTGCTATTTCAATAATGCTACAGATATCTTTAATAACTGCCTTACCGTAAGCAGCTTTTCTCCAAAGTGTTTATAGTCTCCTCAAGTTTTGGCCTGCAACGTTATCACGGCAATAGTGAGAGGAAAGGCAAGAAATGGCTTGGGGACTAAGTCCGTGGATGCTGGAAGCGCCCGAGGGCTGCAGCAGCGATGGGCCGGTGGGGAGGAGCAGCCGGTGCCGCGGGAGGAGAGCACGTCCCCGGGTACAAGAGGGCTGGTGCTGCCGACCGTCCGCTCCTTCCTCCCTCGTGTTTGCAGGATCAGCCCCTCAGTGAAGTACTGACGGGTGTACTGGTACTGGTGCTGTCGGTGCTGCTGATGGGATTTGTGCCGTCAGTCCCGGGAGGGTCGCTGCCCCGCACCCAGCGTCGCCGCTCCGGGAACGGGCCGCTGTGGCCAGCGGGGCTGGGAGGGGTGGTAGGTGTTCACAGCTCTCCTCGGCCAAGGAGGTGCCGCATCCCGATGTGGCATCCCACCGCTGGGCTGGTGCGGCGGGCTGATGAGAGGTGAAGCCCCTCCGCATCCTCCTGCCCTTGAGCTGCATCCTCCTCCTCAACACCTCCTTCTCTTTCTCTAGGGCAGAGCCCAACGGTGTCTCTGGAAAGGCAGCAGGTACCTGAGCAGCGGTGCTGAGCAGATGGAAGTGGCTCGGTAAGCCTGCGTTTGATCTGCCCTTGCCCCCTTTCTTCTTGGAAAGCGGAGCCCCAGCTCCGCGGGGCTGGGAGCGGCTGGGCAGAGCTCTGGAGAGGACAAATGTAATTTCTATAGGTGACTTTCTGCTGGGAGAGCCCGCGGGGTCTGCACCCTTCCCCGGCGATTCCGCAGCCGGCAGACAGCCCAGCCACCTGCGGTTCCTCCGCTGCCGCTGCCCGCGCAGGGGCGGCCCCCTCCCACCTCCAGCGATGCCTAGCGCCGCGCAAGCTGCCTACATCTTCCCGCCGCTGCGCAAATATTAGCTAATGGAGTGGCAGCAGCCTTATCTAAAGGACACTTGTGATGGCGTTGTCCGTGGCCACAGCAGGTAACGGGGAGGATTCATTCCCAGCAGTCATCTGCAGAAAAAAAAAAAAAGAAAGAAAAAAAGAAAAAGGCGGTGTCAGAGCTGGGCAAGGATTTTAGCAAAGCTTTTGTTGTCAGCTCTTGTTGGGAGGAGGGTTTGTCAAGGGAGGACTCCCAGGTGCCGGTGGCCTGGGGGTGCACTGGGTTCTGGGGAGACCCCAGGACCCATCCCCTGTGAATCTGGGCTTGGCTGCGGAGGCCGGGGTTGCTCTGGGAGGGGGATTGCAGACACCCGAAACAGCCGGTGATGGTGAAGGGGTGCAGGCAGCGCTGGGCGGGGGTGCAAGGGCACTGGTGTCCCACCAGTGGTGTAGCTGGGGGGTTCGGAGGAAAGGCTGGAGCTGTCTGCTTGCACCGTGCAAAAAGAAACGATGTCTGAAACTCAGTGCTTTGAAGGAAGGGAAAAATCATTTCAGGACCCCTCCAGTTCTCATCTCCATCACCCCCCAGGCACCTTCCTCCCTGCCGCTGCCCTCCGGGGTGTGCTGCCTGCAGGTGGGGGCCCGTCCCCGCTCCCCCCGCACCTCACTGCCCGGCTGCTGCGACGGGGCTTGGAGGTAAAAGGCATTAAAGCTTGTGAGCCCTTGGGTCTGACAGTAACGAGGGCTGGCTAAGTGGCTTCGGCAGGTTCCCCTGAGGGTGACGCATCCTCGTTTCATCTGTGAACTGGACGGCCGCTCTCTGTGATGTTTATTTTAAGCAATTTTGCTGAATGCTGTGAATTATTCCCGTTCGCTCATGAGTGGTGATCTTGAGAGCAATCTAAGAGGTTCAGATAAGCTTCCCAATAACTTGCAGTGAGATTATTTCAGCTCCCCTGCAAAAATCTCCTTGCTATAAAATGTGGTGGGTGAACTGGCAGCCCGGTGCTGTTCAGCTCTCCCCTGTGCTGGCGATGCTGCTTGCACAGGTTCCTCTTTTACAGAACGAAGGACAAAGCGGCCGTTTGCCAGTGGGCTTTAGTGTGCTGAAGGTCCACGTGCACGTTGTTATCTTGTGCCCAGTAACTCAAGATTCCCTCTTGCTTCCTTCCTTAATTTCTAGCAAATTCATTTTGTATCTTGCTGTAGAGGTCAGTGTACTGAGACTTTTTTTTTTCCCTAAAATCATCAGAAACAAGTGAGGCTGGAGGTTAAGGTTAGATTTGCAGCTACAAGACCCCCTTCAGGTTGTGCCAAGCAGCGAGGGGGCTCATGGTCTCGCTTATATTGCTTTAATTGCAGAGAAATTCCACTGGTTTTTGTACAGCTTATACCACGGCAGACAGAAACAGTTTTGTTAGGACAAGGTGGGCAACAGAATTTGGGCCTTTATATTGAAAACCTGTCCTTTAAGCGCCTCTCCAGCTCCTGCGGCTCCACAATTGTAACAAATGCTTTTTCCATAAGATGTCAGTGTGGCACAGGAGTTTAGATGCTTGTTTGTTACTTGTGGGAGTAATTCATCACAGGCAAACGATGGAGAGCCATCTTCTGGACCGCCACCAAGTTTCAGCTCATTTACAGCTCACAGTATTAATTTTTTCACTGGCGGAGAGGCGAATTGCCGCGCTGATCCAGTGCCACGAAGGGACAATCGCTCACCTCCAGTGTTAAAATTGGCGTGAGACGCGCCCAGCGGCCCAGGTCTCTCCTCCTGCCGCTGCACGTTCAGCACTTTCATCCTCCCGACCCCATTGGGCTTCTTTCACACCCCAAAAAATCCAGCCTCAAATGCTCTCTCCTCCCTTCTGTGCATTTGAAACAATGAGAAGAACAAATGTTGGTGTATTAATAATATTCTGGATATCTCGTATGCACCAGATGTAACCAAAATAGGGAGCCGAAAAAATCCCCCACTTAGTGATGCTTTTGGCTACTGTATGACTGTAATGGGGCGTGAGGAAAGGAAGGCAGGAGTCCATAAATGTGGGCAAATGTGGATCTTTGGGCAATGTTTTCTCTGACCCTTTCATGGGATATTCTCCCCCCAGAAGCTAACGTGTGGGGAGAGCTGGCGGTGGCTTCGCGTCGGGCCAGCCACGTGCTCGGAGCCAGGTGCTTCGCTGGCTGAGCCATTGGCGAGCCCAGAGGAAGAAATAAGACATATTAGGAGAAATACAGCAAATGAGAAAACCAGCCAGGGCTCCAAGCCACAAAACGCAAGGAACAACCCTGCAAGACTGCGGCTCTAACGCAGCGGGGAGTTTTATTTAACTCGGGTCTGCGTCGTGCTGTTTTTGCACTAGAAGGTTTTTCGGTATCGAGATTTGGCTCCTAACGTGGGACCGAGCTTGTAACCAGAGCCCCGCGCCAGCTCCTCCTGCTCGCCCCGGCCCCGTCCCCCCGCAGAGCTGCCGCGATGCTCCCCGCGATGCTCCCCGCGATGCTCCCCGCGATGCTCCCCGCGGCCGCCGGCTCCGGGCGAAGGGAGGGAGGATGCTTGTCCCCCCCGGCTTGGCCATCTGCAGGGCGGTGGGCTGGTGGCAGCAGCCGGTGCAGCGTTCCTCCGCTCCCGGCGTGGGCTTAATTGCCCTGCTGACGAAGCTGTGCTTGTCTAAGGGTTCTTAGTTCTGGATTTGTTAGGAAGGAGCAGCTCCAAAGGCTGCTGGAGCCCATGGAAAGCCTCCTGTTGACCTCATTAAGGGCTGGATCGATGCCTAGTGGCAGACAAAGGGCTCTCCCTGCGCAGCGCTGGCTGTGAGCGCAGCGCTACGGCCCCCGCTCTTCCAGCGGCAAGGACTTCGGGGGCCGAGGGGAATTATTTCCTCTCCCGGTAATGGGCACGCTTGGATAGTTCAGATATTGCATAGTCCTTTTCCTTCTCTAGTTTCAATTTGATATTTAAATCCAGTAATATGTGTAATAATCTGCATGTCTGGGATTAATATAATGTTATATGTTTCTTGAAAGCCTTGCTGATCTCGTAGTTAATTTAATCTTTTATTGCCATTAACTAGCTCATGTGGTGTCCAGCAAGCCTGGGGAGTATGCTTTCCAATACCAACAGATGACAGAGAGATGAAAATATAATAGCAGATGAATTCCTCCTTTACCACAAAAGCAGCAACGACAACAAGGCTCCAGCAAAGAGCCTTCTCCTGCTCGGAGAGTATTGTCTCACAGGCAGAGCACGTACTGTGCTGCTAACGGGAATTGCCAGGAAGTAATACTTATTGTCGAGGCTTTGAAATGGTAAAGGAAGAGATTATTGAAAGGCGTATCTCTGGCCTAGGAGCAGCCTGCACTTAACAGCTATCAATGCACAAGTGCCAAGAGGAAAATGTTAACCTCCCTGGTGCCAAAGAGACTCCGCGGATCCATTCTTTGGCTGCTGTGCAACATTATAAAATAGAAATAATGGCATGCTGGAAAATGGCCATTTCGCTGCTAGAAACGCTGCTCTTGTGCAAATGCCAAGGCTCTACCTCTGGCAGAGCACGGCTTTGCCCGGATCGTGAGTGCCAACGCGGCAGCGTGCCGGTCCCCGCCAGCCTGGGCGCTGCAGGGAGCACGCATCGCACCATGCTGCAGTTTTGGGGGTGACTCCAGCACCCCGGCAGCTGTGGCCGTCCCTGAAGCACCCGTCCCACCGCAGGCATCCCCTTCGGGTGCCGCTTCAGCCCGGACGCCAGCAGCTCCCGAGGGGCAGCGGGTGCATGGCGAGGCCGGGCTCCAGGAGCGTGAGAGGGGCTGGAAACCCCCGCTGCCGGTGTCCCGCCGCTGACCCGCGGTGCTCGGCCGGCTCGGCACGTCCGCCCGCAAGCTGCAGTTAAACTTGGAGAGATCCAGCAGTTTCATTAATTTCCAATTGAATTTTTGCTGGTGCAGCTCACTTCTCTCGCTAAAACAAAGCGGTTCGGCGCAGTTTGCTGTCTCTGACACATACCCGTGCTGGGATAACACTGGCATTGGATCCAGATGGGGAGAGGCTCTGCTCCGGCGGTGCAGAGGGAACCCATTAGCAGCACGCCGTATTCCAAGGAATTCCTTTTCAATTTCCTTCCCGATTATACCGCTTATCCCCAAGCATGAACCCTCCCCTGGTCTCCCTTCGGTTTATCTCCACGCTAACTCTCCTGAACCCAGGTATTTTCTTTTCACTTCATCCTATTTTGGCAATTTTGTTGGAGCTGGGCAGCCTGGAAGGTCCGTGCCGGTGGGGAACAGGTCTGTGTGGGGGGGTCGGGTGCCTCTTCTGGGACGTGCTGGAAGGTGGGCCGTGGGGTACGTGGATCGGGGGGGCCTTTTGGGGCTGATTCGTCTTCATTGCAGAGTCCTACAAAAACATGGCACCTGCATGGTGCTCACTTTTCATGAGAGACTTTTAAGTTGCAGCTTCTCTGAGCCACTTCAGATGGGATGAGAGAGATGCACTCTCCGGTCTGTGATGGAAAGCCCTTAATTTCTGTCTCTGCCAAGTCTCTGAAGATCACCGTGCTATTTTTAAGTGGTTCAGTGCCACAGCAACTAGGCTTTGAGGGAGCAGGGCTACGTGGGGCGGTTCTTTTAACCGTGGGAGCGTGGGGAAAGGCTTGGGGGGGGCTGCCCTTGCGCAGAGCTTCGGGCAAGCTCCCCTGTGTGCATGCATGGAGAGGTGTGTGAGCTTGCTCGCCTTCTCCCGCGTGGCAGCAGGACCCGCCTGCACCCCGTCCCCCACCCCAGCGCCGCTTGCCTTGCACCCAGCCCGACAGCTCGCCGCGGCTGTGCCAGCTCCGTCTTTCTGCCAGCAGCTGTGCGTTTGCTATTCTTCGTCTGAGATGCCGTGCACATAAAGAACAGAGCATCCCCCCGTGCTGCAGCCCTTGTGCACTGGGGCTGCTCCCTCCCTGGCCCCAGCCCAGGGTGCAGGGAGGCGTGGGTGGGTGGGCAGGTGACTTCTCCTTTCCCACAGGATGGGCGCCTGTTTACATATCCCAGTACGATGTTTGCTTGCTCTTGTGTCCACAGGCCGCTGATGACTCAGGTTCAGCTGGTCTCCATTATAACCCCAGATTCTTTCCTGCAAGCACTCGGCAGCTTCTTATCGGACCCCAGAGCACCTTCCCAGCGATCACACACGGGATGCATTTGTATTTGCCTGTAGGATGTTCTCGCTCGGGGTTGCTCTGCCCTGGGCAGTGTCGTTCAGCAGAGAGAGCAACTCGGAGACCTCCCTTCCCCGCTTTTTCCTTTTCCAGCAGAGATTTGACGCCAGCACGCGTGCTGTGTTTTGTGGAGAGGACCTGTGCTTGGTCCCGTTTGCTCCGTCCCGGGGGTGACGGGGTGACCGCAGCTGGTGAGCACCGCCGGGACGGGCTGGGTCTGCCCGAGCGGTGCCGCTCCACCTGCCCGTGTCTGCAAGGCGGGGGGTTAAAAACTGAGGTTGGGGCTGGGCTGGGCGCAAATCTGGCCTTGAATATCCAGCATGGGAATTTTCTTCTGCATGCAACCAGCCCTGCTTTTGCATGCTGCCCAAAAACCAGCACCGTAGGTGATGCACCGGGGTGGGGTTTGGTAATAACCAGAGGCCAGCAAAATGCTGGTCAAACACCAGCTTCCCCAGGGCAATGCACCCAATTTGCACGTTGTGAAATCAAACCAGTACAGGCTGTAAATGCAGGAAAGCGGCATAAAAAAAGGAGTTGGTATAAACAGGACGGCAAATGGGGTTTTGACTGGTTTAGTGAGAAGTTAGCAAATGAGCTGGAAAAGACTGGGCTCTGTTTTCTGAGCTGTAAGCTACAGTCAAAAGTAAACTTTCGGAAAGTGTGGTCTCCTCTGAGGTCTGCGCCATGGTGAACACGGTGGTGCTTTCCAAGCCTCAACTGTTTTTGCTGGGCTAATAAAAGTTATAAGAAGCAAAGGAAAAGGCGTAGTGGAATTGGGCTATGTGAGAGCCAGGACCTGAGCTGAAACTTCAGATCTGGGCCCAGCTTTAAATAAACCAGACCAAAACCCAGCTTGTGGCTCCAGACATGGACAAGATGCAGTGCAGCAAACAGCACGGTAAGCCGTGAGGTCTGGGGGTGTGCAAAGCTGGCAGACCCCGGGTAGCTCCATCCCCTGCCAATTTCCCGCAAGGTCTTTAAAATTTTTCAGGTATGAGTCTGGTTTTCATTTGTTTTTTTGCTTTGAGAGAAGGTGCACCAGCGTGTGCTCGGGGAGGTGTAAGGGGAGGGCGGGTTGTGGTGGCGAAGCAAAGGCAGAGGAGGTGGAAAAATCATAGTCTGGGAAAAAATTGGCTTTTGCATACATCTGGGGAAGGTTGCTAATTAGTGCAGAGTCACCATCCCAGGGACCACCGCGTGAAAGGTAGAAGTCGTCAGTGCTCGGGTTCGAGATGGCGAGGGAATATTAATGAGATCTGCTAAATTTCACCTTAAGACAAACCCGTGTAGAAATTCAGGATTTGGTGCTGAAAAAACCCACTGAGCGTTTCTCCCTCCTCCAGCCCCGGTGCCCTCTGCCCCGCTCCCGCACGTCGGTGGATGGGGAGGGTGGTGGGGCAGGACGGCCCCTCCCGGGAGCGCGGCCCGCGCTCCAGCACGCTGCGCGGGAGCCCTCCAGCAGCCGGATGGTCTGTGCAACGCGCTGCGCGGGCGTTGGGTCACGGTGGTACGTTTAAGTTTGGGCTTTAAAATAACCTGTCCAGCCCTGCATTTCTCGTGCTCAGCACTTGCACTGGCTGTCGGGGTTTTGTGTCTTAAGCGTGTGCCTGCAGGTTTATGGACATTTAAGCACTTGGGGTGCAGCTGCCCCTCTCCCGGAGGAGCTGAGGACGGCAGCGCCGAGCCGGGCTGGAGTTTTCTTTGCGGGGCACGTTGCTGTAAATAAGGGCTTTGGTGCGTGCAGAACGGGGGTTTGGGGAGCTCTTGTGTGAACCCGTGCAGGACCGACCCCCTCCCCAAACCCATCTTCAGGGTAAAGCTGCTTGAAAGGAGCTTTTCTAATCAGCAGCGTAATCACTCTAACTCAACTAGGTGTGTCGTTATTGCGCTCTAACACATGCCCTGTTATGTCGTATTGTTTAATGGGTACTTGGCATATCCTTGGTCTAAGCCTGTCTGGGACCCATTGGAGATAAACTCTTCCTCCATTAACATCAACTGGAAGTTTTTATGGGGTTGATGAAAAATATTCCTGGGACAAATCATTGTTTTATGTCTTAGAGAACCAAGACCTAAGAGGCCTCCAGACACGCAGTAAGAGAATCATCAACCATTAACGTGAAGGTATAATTTGTCTCTCATCCTCTTTAACATAGGGCTGAGGGATACTTTCTAGGTAAATACAACGCTCAGCTGTCGTCTTGGCACGGCGGATAAGGGCAAATCCACTTCCTTGGCAGATTATAATGATATACATTAGCCACCCAATTTAGTGAAAAATATTGTTTTCTCCTAATTAAGCAAATTGTTGCAAGCTAGGTCGCTGACTCCTGGGGAAGTTACAGTTTCTGCCTTCTAGGCTTGCTGACAAGAGAATAGATTTATCTCCAATTCAGATCACTAGAGAGGATTCTTGGTATTTTATTACCACATGCAACTTTCTGGATGTTACTAGGAGATTAATGGAGAAGGGAGGGCGGGGGTGAGGGGAGTTCAGCAACAGTCTGTGCATGACAAATATTAATTATATTTAATTTCACATGCAGATGATGCAATCAGCTGTGCAACACTGGAGATAACGCTTTTGTCTAGGTTTGTTTTTTGACCTTGAGAGGCCATGTTTCCCCCCCTCCCTTCTTCCTGCACATCAGAATTCACATCTTAATTACGCTCTGTGATTTGAGTTCCCTTTCATACGTGCAGATTAGTGAATGTTAACACGTGGGATAGACAAGATAACTACCTGCGGGTCAGCTAGCTCTCGCTCCAGAAGGACCCTCGTGCAGGATAGTCCCCCCACCCCGGGGAGAAGGCACCATCACCAGCTTCTCCTTCCACCAGCCTGGAGCTGCCTCGTGAGGCCACGTTGACTAACGCAGCAGTGTCGCACCCGCCGGGGAGGAGCGGTGGCATTTAGCTATTGCAGGTCTGGGCACGGCAGGGTGCTGGCTGGCAGCACCCTCTGTCCGGGGGAGGTCCCCAGCACCCTGCGGGGGCTGCAGGCGTCACCTCCCGCACCTGAGAGCCATCGCTGGGCGGCGGCGGTGGGGAAGGGTTCGCTGTGTCAGCCCAGGGAACCGCGTTAGGGCTCCTGCAGGAAGCCTGGGCTGGGAGCAGGGAGCCAGCACGGCCGGGCTCAGGGGTGCTCTTAATATCATTAGTAGCAGTCAGGATAATTGTCTTCCTGAACAGAGAGGAGGGTGGAGGGTAGCAGGCACAAGGGACTTTTAATGGTGTTTTATTTCGGTTTTGAGCTTTGGTGCATGCCTGGGGTGCCGCTCGGCACGGCCCCACGGCAGAGCCTTACCTGCACCCCTGGGGAGCAACCTCCTCCAGCACCCGTGCGGAAATGCAGCCGGGGAGAGCCAGGCACGCCGTAACGAGCCCACCTTCGTTCGCACGCGAGGGGAGACTGCAGGGAGGCCGAGGCTGGTGGCACGCGGGTGACCGGTGAGCGGCCAGCGGTCAGGCACGGCATCGCAGTTCTATATGACAACGCTGCTAAGCGGTTAGTCGGAGACGCCAGAAGGATTTACTGGGAAGGCACTGGGTCAGCTGGACTGCTGTATGTCCTGGGCTAGTGTTGAGATAGGGAGTGGTTGAAATCAGAGTAAAACTCTCCCTTCGTGTGTGTGTGTGTGTATACGTATATGCATGCTGTCCCTTCGTGTGTGTATATATATGCATGCTCTCTCTTCATGTGTGTGTGTATATATGCATGCTGTCCCTTCATGTGTGTGTGTGCATACATATATGTATCTGTATGTACGCACATGTGTAATTAGAAGTGTCTTTAGGTGTCCCATAGCAAAAATGGAGTTAGTAAAGGGCGTGAATTTTCCTAATGTTCCAGCCGAGCAGCTCTTGGCCAGAATTCCAGCTTTTTATTAAAATTTTATTCAAAGCCTTCATCCACGGTAGTATTTTTTCTGTCTTTAAGATCTTAGTGCTTATAAATGTCATCACCCCTGGCTTTTATTTTGTTCCATGAACTCTCGCAGACTCTGGGAAGCGGCAGCGGTTTATTGTTCTAAGGAGCCGCTCTGCGGGTCGGGAGCTGCCGGCCCCGGGTAGCGCCTGGCGAAGCCGCCCCGATGCAAATGCACTATAAATAATCATAATGTAAAGAGACACTGTCAGCTTAAATACATCAGGATTGTTTTCTTGCAGAGTGGCAATTTGCTCTGTCATTTATAGTTATGCAAAGAAAGGGTAAAATAGTAATATCCTCATCTGCTAATAGCTTACAAGCGGCTCGTCAGAGGCGAAATGGCTGTGCACAGCCGTGGCGAGGTGCATCAGGCTGTAAGAAGCCTGGAAACTCCTCGCGTCTGGCACCGTGGGCTCTGACAGCTGATCAGCTTTTAAGACTTCTCCGCTCGGGCGTGTTTCCTTGCTGCTTGTCTTTCCCCAGCCTCTTTCATTTGTTTTTCCAGCCCTTTGCACCCTGGGCTCCTAACTTTTCTTATGCTCTTAAGTGAAGTTATTATTCCAAGGGATAGTTTTATATCAAACCTTGTTAAAGATGCTTTGCTTTAACAGGCATTTTGTCTATAGCTATCAGTTTTGCAAAAATGCTTGGAGTGCTTAACACGCAAATGTTGAAGTTATTTCTTCCTGCAGGAGCCCTGGGGTCACCGCTCTGCTCGCAAACAGGCGTACCCCAAAGCCGCAGCACCCAGCCGGCGCAGGACCGATGCCCGAGCCTCTTCCATGGCACACGCCGCAAGGCAGGGATGCTGGAGGAGGTAAGGGGGGGCTTCTATACCAGCGAGGATTTCGAGACGTAAGAGATCCTACGCATCAGCTAATTACTGGGCAGCCAAGCAGCCGGTGGCTTCCCTCGCCGAACACGGCTCTTAAGTAAGCGGCTCATTAAGTAACGAGGGTTTTGTTCCGTCGGCGGTGTTAGCGTGGGCTGGCGATGCTGCCCCGCGCCCGGGGAGGGCGAGGTGCCCGGGGAGGACGAGGTGCCCGGGAACAGGCGACTTACACTGAATTTCTTACTTATCCTCCTGACCTGCCCCCGCTGGGGTCGCAGGCACCACGCAGGCTGGGTCTGGCCATTTCCAGCCTCTTCTGGCTCTGCTCCTCGCAGAGGGTCTCCTCCAGGTAAGCATTATTTGATTGTCTCCAGGATTAGCTGACAGCCATTTCCTCTGGCTCCCGTTGCCCAAGGGATCTGCTGCGGGCGATGCGAACGTGCTTGTTTGAACGGTACCAGCAAACGTGGCCTTCGCTTGTGCGAGGAACCCCCCCGCCTTGGTCCTGCCGTGTGCCCACGGGTGCTCAGCAAAACTGGAGGAGCGTTTTGGCTCCGATTGCTGGTCTCGAGGTCAGAGCGACCCAGGTTTTGGGGCCAGTTAGGTCTGGGAGCGTACGTTCCTGACAATACAGGACTGTTTAAGGCGACACGGCGAATCCCCCGTTGTCAGTTTGTTTCAAAGCGAATCTACGGTGTCTGCTTGATATGCAGAGCCAGCAGCATGTGGAAGTGGGATTTAATGTCAAACGAGCCATAAGAAATGGCAGCGACGGCCCCAGCTTCCCCGGGGCGCTGGGGGGAGGCTGGGGCACAAACCCCTAATTCCAGCAGAGGTTTTTCCACCGTTTCTCTCCGACGGATCTCCCGCTTGAGCATCCTTCTGCCTGGCTCTGCCCCGGGTTTAGTCCCAAGCCGTGGCCACCGGGCATCCCCCCAGCAGCTCAGCAGCATCAAGCGCATCCCTCGGGATGCTCTGCTCCCCGCAGGCTGCTCCCCTGGGAGCAAACCAACCCACCGCGTATTTAATTGATTCGTCATTTTCTGCCTTCCCCTTATAGGTACGAGTGTTTTCCTAACCCTTCAAATTCATGCAGGCTTGTTTTTTCCACTGTGGGGCTTTTTTTTTTCCCTCCGCTGTGCACAAACAGACAAGATAGCTTAAGAGCTCTTATCTGCAAAGGAAAAAAAAATAGTCTTAATCCCCATTTAATAACATAATATCAGCAGGTAACATGTTCAATATGGCAAAAGAACTCCAGCACCAGGTCAATAGGGTAGCTATAATTTTTAGCAATAAACAAAGCCTGCTTTTAATTACTTCTGTGAAATTGCTTGATCCATGCATGATTAAATATTCATTCTGTGTAACTAGACAGTTTCTTTGTATATAGATCCATATTAAATTTAGCTGGCATCCTGCCCACACAACACATCTAATAAATTCCTTTTAATGTGCTGCAGCTTTGAAGACATTTTCCCTCCCCTCCTCCCGCACCTCTAATTTGTATAAATAGCTGATGTCTCTGCCTTACCTGGGCGACCGCGCGCTCAGGATACACATGGAATCTTTTAGGAAGGGAAATGATGGAATTTGGGGGAGACATGGGAAAAATAAACCTTCTGATGGCTTGGTGATGGATCTGCTAGGGGAAAAAGTGACTCTCAGACCTTGTTTTTTCACTGGCTTGCCAGCTAACTACTTTGGCAGCGTGTGCAAGAGGAAAAAAATCCCTCCTTTTAAAGTAAAGCCAGGGCTGATGTAAATATTTATGTAATATTTTATTACAATCTGAATTTACTTCTTGATTGAAAACATTTCCTAGTAACCTCTGGAAAATCAAATTAATATGTAATTTAAGTGTCTTGATTTTTTTTTAATAGTGGTTTTACCAGGAATGCTGGTGTCCGTAGGCAGGGCAGAGAGTTGGGTCTCGAGGTACGCGATCGGTGCGGGATGCCCGTGGATGAGCGGACCTTGCCTGGATTTAAAGCCCTGCTCAGGCACCAGCTGGGTTTCCTTGGGAAACCCTCGTCCTCTCCGGGGCTGGGGCAGCTCAGCCCGTCGCCAGCAGCAGCAGCAGCCCCCCGCTGCTTTTTCTGCCTCTTTTTAATTGCACGAAGGCGTGTGGATCGGTGCAGCGCGATGCTGGCCTGAGCCGTGTGCGAGCCAGCAGGCACACGCATCTCGCACGTGGGCTGCGGTAATTAATGGGTGCGGGATGTCCACCTAAACCAGCCAGCCCAAGCGTTCCTTCCCATCTGCCTGGCACGGGGACGGGGCAGTCCCCCCGGCGAGGGACCGGGGCTGGCTGGGAGGGCGAGCGGCTCTGAGGTCTCTGCCTCAGCTGATGGGAATCACGGAGGACAACGCTTTCCAGCCGGCGAGCACTGTGCTCTCACAGGGTCCCTTTTGCATCTCCCATCCGACCTGCGGCGTAAAGGAACCCCCCACCCGCACCCTCCTCCCTTCCAGCCGGTGCTCAGGCGGGGAGCATGGATGGGGACACCCAGCCGTGCTTTAGAGGCTTCAAGTGATGGCAAAATCATTTGCCCAAGCAAATAGCAGCGATGATTTGTGCTCCTCTGTTTCCAGAAGGAACAAGGGAATGGTCGTGCAATCCATCAGTCAACTGGGGACAGAGAGGGTCAGCGGGCTGAGCCAGCTCTACCACCAGCAATGCCTCCCAGCAGCAGACTAGGGACCCCCGGAGGCATCCGAGGACGTGGTACTCGAGGGTCTCGCTGTCACCCATCTGCTGGGCTCCAGCACCCACCGCTCCTGCCACGGAGGTCTCTGGGCCAAGCCTCTCTCCATCCGCGTTTTGTTTTCCACCACAAACCTCTATCGATATTGCAAATTGAATGAAATAGCTAGCAGATTTTAAAATTAATAATGTATTTGTTTCTGTCATCAAGACTGCATTGTTTAATGAAATCTAATTCAGCAAAACATAATTAAGGAAAAAAAGAACCCTCTTAAATAATCAAATCTGCACTGATAAAGCTAAACCCACCCAAACGCACCAGCCAAAAGAGTGGTTCGGCTGCGCTTACCGAGCTCTCCTTGCCCGCGGGGTGGGGTCGGGGTGTGCGGGGGCCTGAGCACGGAGCTGCTGCTCAAAGCCGGCTCAGCTTATGCCCTGCTCGCCCCGTTACAGTGGAGTTCAGCTCAGGAATAGTCCAGTTTCTGGCTGAATTCACAATATTAATTAGCGAGCCTGTGTTTCAGACTAGAACTTGTTACGCGTTATCTTCTGTGGCAGCAGCTTCTATAAAAGACTTTCTCTGCTTTTCTCCCCCTTTTAATCTCACATTCAGGCTTTTCCAATCAAAACAAAAGGATGTTTCATCTAATGAGGATGCCACTAGTGTTTAGGAAGCATTATTTTCATTGTATGGTACAGAAAAAAAAAATGAATTCCTTGGAGGCCCAATACTTAAAGCTGGAGTAACAGACTGCTTTTAAATTTGCTTATAAGGAAATACAGGATGTGTGCCTGTAATGAGCAGGCAACTATACTAAATGACTGGCAAGCCAATTAGCTTGCTTTAAAACATTGTATTTATTAGAATGAAAATAGAGGCAAAGTTTTTAAAGGTAATTGCATCTTTTAAATATCAGTATTCTTGATCCATGGTTGTCTCATAAATATGCATTATTATATAATCCTTTAAAAAGGAACACAAAAAGTACGCTAAGTGTTTGAATTTATGACATGAAATAAAACAAAAAAAGCAACAAAAGCAAAGATACTTGACTTAAAAAGCCCAGCCTGGCACTTAGCTCTCCCCTGGCGTGCCCGGGCATCGTGGCGTGCCCGGTGGTGGATGAAATGAGCCTTGGGGGGCCAGTGGTGGAAGAGACGGACCCTGCACCGCTCTGGGAGCCCTCGCCAAGCTGTGCAGGATGGACCCAGCGGCACCCGGGACCTGGACCAGCACCGGGAATCACCCTGCGTATTGCAGGTAAGGGACCGCTGGGCTTCGGCTTCTGCCGGCAGCACCGGGCACAGCGGCTCTTGCCGCATCCCTGCGTGGTTTTGGTCACCCAACAGCAACCGGGGTCCCCCGCGCTGTCCCTGTCCGCATCCCATCACGGCAGGTGACCTCTGTTAGCATCCTCGCTTGAGCTGAGACTCTTCAGCCTGGCTTTGACCCAGAGTTTAGTCCTGAGCCTGAATATTCAATTAGTGTGCAATTAGCAGCAGGCGTGTGCCGGGGGGACACCCAGCCGCGGGGTCGGGGCTGCTCGGGGGCGGTGGCTGATGGTGGCTTTGCACTCCCGCGGCCTTCGCTGCCCTCCCGGGGGACGGGGGCAGGAGCTGGGACGGGTGGGCTATTTTCACCTCTTAAAAGGTTTCGACCCTGCAGAGCTGTTCAGGACTCCTCCAGCCTGTAACGTTTTCTCAAGAACACACTTGAAGATATTCTTACATTAAAAATGCAGCTAGCAATAGCCAAGCCCCCCCCGAGGGACGGGTGGGAGGGCGGGGGTGCCCAGACCCCTCCTGCCTTGCACCCGCAGCGAGCAGGAGCAGGAGCAAAGCAGCGGCTGTTGTCGTGCTTGTCCCTGTGCCGGGACGTCCACGGCTGCACTGGGAAGCCCAGGAGCAGAAGCTTATGGTAAATTTGGGCTGAAGTCATGGGTTTTATCTTGCCCGACGCACCGTGGGGCCAGCTGCAGTGTCCCTGCTCTGCAGCCCCGTGCCCGTCTTTCCTGCACCGAACTGGAGACGCGAGCTTGCACCTCACGAGCTGTGTTTGACCCTAACACGTACAGAGAGGCCGTCCTCGGAAAAAAGAAAACCCGGTATTTCCCAACACTTACTGCCCGTGGCAAGCACCCTCGCGAACCCGCTATCCCGGAGGAATTTGTGATAAATGTTGGCAAATACTGGTGTTGAACGCCCGGCTGAGGGGTGGAAGAGGGACCGTGGGTTTGTTTAAGCCAGCGGAGCTACAGGGCAGCGGCTGCGGGGTCCCCGGGATCTGATTAATTGGCTTGGGGGCGGGGAGGAAAACCGCCCACATCGCTCTGGGCAAGCGTGGCTCCGCGGCCTCCTGCTCGCTCAGAAGATTTCCTGATTTTATAACCCAACGGAGAGCGCGCAATAAATTACCTAAAGTGGGAAAGTTTGAAACGGTCTCAATTTTGCAGTTGTGCCCAAGTTTGCCACATCTGGCACGACAGCAGAATGAAGGCGGTCCCCAGCCCCCTCTACAGCATCCCTCTCTGACAATTAGGATGAGCAGGAACTAATCAGGTGTGGCTTTTTTTTTCTCCAAGAGAAAATATGAAGGGGTTATATTCCTGGCAAGAGAGCGCAGGTTCTGTGTGCGAGGATGATGGCGGGTCTCTGCGGTGAAACGGAGCGGCTGCTTTTGAAGGGAAATGTTTTTCAGGAGGGATTTCACGTCACCTTGCAGCCGGAGGGGCCAATACTGCATCAATCAGCGATGCTAAAAATGAAAGTGTTGAGAAGGTGAATAAAGACAGAAAGGTAAATTTAGCTTCTCTTTTCCCCCCTCCAGGTGATAAGTGCTGCCCGCGCTCCAAGCTTTGCTGGAACGTCACGCTTTAAGGCTAAACTAATAGAAGTTGCTAGCATGTGCAATTTGGAGCTTACGCTGTAAAAACCTAACTTAGTTGTCCCCTGTGGCTTTATTTATGGCTCTGGGAGAATTAGCCTGTCAAAGGAAGAGTGTCGCTGGAAGAACGCGACCCACGGTTAGAGCCTTGCATGGGAAGTGCTGAAACTGCTCTTGTATTTCAGTTTGCCTGCTGACCTCTGCGCCGCTCCCCAAAACCCCCCTGTGATTTTGGGGTGACGTCTGCCTCCATCCGCTCCTGGTGCGGTGGTGGGAGCCGGCTTTCACGTCAAAAACATGTGTGGCTGGATAACGCCGTGAAGGTCTTTAAACGCCCGTCCTGCTGCCGGTAAAACTTGCAGTGTTCAGTCCTTGTCTGCCTAAGGACTGGCCTCTGCGGTGATTTTGCTGCACCAGAAGGTTGCTTCCCTCCTCCTCTCTCTCTGCTCACCTGCAAAATCAAGATTTAAAAGACTTATTTAGTTGCTAGACAAGATGAGGCACGAGTTAATCAATGCATGTATGATATTTTGAGAACATAAAGCGCACGTATTAATAGATTATTGTTCTCTTATAAGTGAAGTGCTGTAGGTTCAACCTGAAAACGCGGCACAACGCCGACGTGGAACTTCAGGATCTTCCTGCTGCTTATTTTCCCTCATTATTCCAGTAATAAGTTGTTGTTATATGATAAAACAGGATAATTACCAGCTACCTTTTGGAAGGCAGCTGTAAGCAACAATTGCAGACTATATAGCGGATTGAATTCATTTTCTGCCATTTTGCATTCTTTTCCAATCTCTCTCAGGGTAAATAGGTTCCTGCGGCTCCTGCCATTTTCTATTCATTCTGGGCTTTGTTAAGAAAATGAAGCTTCAGAATTGAGCATCTCTTCTATTTTGTGACTTGCGGATGCTGCGTGTGCGGCTGGAACCGCAGGCACAAAGGCGATGCTCGTCAGGCCGCGTCTGACACCAGCGTTGGCACCTGGGTGAGTTTTTTTTTTCTTCTCTCTGCCCTTTTTGGTGTCTCCAAAAGTGAGGGCTTCTGGCGAGAGCCAGAGGTCGGGCTGGGCCAGGGCAGGAGCAGAGGAGAGCGTAGGGCAGCAGCACCGTCCATGGCACCGGGCACGGGCACCTGGGACTGCTCTTGCCACAAATTCACCGGGAATTAGCCATGCAAATTTTGCTAGCAAAACACAGGCACAGTTGGCTGGCTAATCTGCACGCGCAATTACCAAAATCGCATATGTAAATCGGGTAACCGTGTGGAAAAGCTTGCCACGCTTCACCATTTGCAGGCAATAACCTGATTTCGGCACGTGCCTTGGCTGCAGCGCTGGGCACGCCTGGGTTTCGCAGCAGGGCACGTCCTGCTCCAGCAGCTCTGGCCGTCCAGGAGGGCACCAGCTGGACGAGCGTGGCCATCCGTGTGTCTCGGGAATGGCCAGCGAGGCCGGCAACCTGCCCAGGTCCTACTGGCAATGCTGCCCTTGGCTTTCTCCAGCTGCACAAGGGACGTCGGGGCAGGACGGGAGCAGCACAGTAGCAACCGTCTCACCGGCCAGGGCGTACGGACAGACGGAGCAGAGCCAAGGGAGACATTTGCACGTGGCAGCAGCACTGGAAGTGGCCTGAACTTTCTGGAGGCTTTGATGCTCCAAGTGAGCATTTAAATAATCTTACCTCTATTTTTGTTGCTGTATGGCCACTCCAGAAATGGCCAGAGAGGTTTAAAATTGCTCCAGATTAGGAAACATTAAAGCACCATCCAGTGCAGCATACATTCTTTTTCTGTCTTAGTTTTACACTAAACCCATGGAAATTAGATTTATAATAGAAATGCTGGGACAACCTTTGCTCCTGTGTTGCTACCGGCTGCTGCTGCAGTGTATTTCTAGTGCACCTTTTCTTCCCTCCTGCCTTCCCTCCTCGCTCGCGTCTCTCCCAGCAGCAAGGGGTGCTGGGCTTTACCTGGCATCTCCCCTAACGTGACTGTGTTTAAAAACCCAGCAGCCCTCTATTAAAACACACCCTGCCCTGGCGGGTACCACAAGCTCTCTGACTCACCCCCCGGGGTGTCCCCAGCTCGCTCTCACTCCAAATCATGGAAATTTCCCTTCTTTTCCCCTCCAGGCACTGCAGCTCTGCTGCCCAGCCTGCAAGGTCCTTCCTCGGTGCCCGAAGGACGGCTCCCAGCGCCCGCGTCCTTAGACATCGGCCAAAGCAGGGGCAGCCCTGGGAACTCACCCGTACGACGGGACCTACCGCAGCAAGGAAGACTGCGCCTGTGTTGTGAGTCCCACTGGGCTTTTTCCATGGCTGGAGCTGGATTTCGGTGACTCCTCATTTTTCCTTTGCCCATCTGTAGTGGCTGTGCCCTGCTGAGCTCGTTTCCACGGGGAGTGACACGTCCTGAACCTCTCTTGGCCGTTTCATGCTGACAAAGCTCTTTGGCTCGCTGTAGGGTTTCCCCGGGGACATTGGGAAGGAGGTGTCCCCATGACGTGGCTCTGAGAACGTGTGCTCCTGGACATTGCTCCGCTTCTCCTCCCTGCTACTGGTTTTGCAAAACGCTCACCTGCTTTGAGCAGTTCGGCTCAGAACTTTTATCAGCTTTGGCTTGAAACTCCCAGAAAGTGATTTTCTGAGAGGAACAAAGCTTGAATGGTTGAGATCCCATCGGTGCAGGGGCTGGCCTGGATAGCCCAGCACGGGCTTCAGCACACAGCAAAATACCTTACTGATGCCTTAATAGCAAATCGTCTTGTTCTCAGCTCCTTGCCGAAGGAGATAGTGGGGGAGATGCATTATCGGGTTTCCTTCCAGAGACATTTTGCTTTATGGTTGGTTTCATAAGCTGGTGTGACTGGAGCAGCCCACTGCGTGGCTGAGTGCTACCTAAGTAGGGCCCGGCATTAAAGAATAATGCTAATTTTTCTGAAGAGTTGGCAGTGCTAATGGCTTTTTTGATTACACTGCATGCTTGGTTCTTCTGCTTAGCCAGCAAAGAACAGACACTCCCTAAGCGAACGTGCAGCACTTCAACGGGAGGAGGGCAAGGGGCAGGGATGCCCTCGCCCGTCGCTCTGCGGCGGCTGTGGTGGCATTTTCAGACGACAAGGACGGGTCACCCCTACTCAAACAGTGCCGTAAGTCTCACGAGCACAGCATCTTTGTCAAACTGGGCCTATCTTGTTTTTTCCCTGGGGTCGCCGGAAAGTTTCCCGGTGATTTCAGGGGGCTGGGTGCGACCCACGGCAGTGCACGGCGGGGAGCAGAGCTGGGTGGGCAAAGCTCTGAGCACGGAAAGCCTCCCAAAACGCGAGGGCTTGGCACCCCGTGAGCTCTGCCAGCTATTCCCGGGTTTTGTGCAATTGGGAACGCATGATACTCGGGTTTAATAATTAATCGGGGCTTTATTTAAGTCCATCGCTACACTGTACTGCAGTAATGATTCATCAGGTACGTTCTTATAATGTGTACACTGTAATTTTTATTAGAAGGCACTTCTCTTGCAAAAAGCTGGTCGTTACCTGTTTGTGTTCAAACCCGTCATTAGTTACTATGTATCGTGGGTCAATACACAGGCATAAAACAATCCCTTTTCTTCTCTTGCAATGATTAACCCGTCTATCAGCAGCGTCTGTTTAATATCTCTCACTATAAACAGTCGTTATTTGCAAGTATAGCCAGATGGGCAGATAATTTAAAACATAACTTAGAATCTATTTTAGTTTTTAGAGGCCTAACTTAAAAAAAAAAAAAAAAAAACATAGAAATGCCCATGCAATCACACGCCCAATTTGCGTGTGTAATTACCTTGATTACATGTGTGCTTGTGGTAATTGTCACCACAGATGGTATTTGGATGCATGAATGGTCACTTGTGCATGCAAAACCGCGCCGCATACCACACCAGGGTAATTGCACATGCAAATTGAATGCGTATCTCGCGCAGCCCGTGCTGCAGAGTGCGGCATGCAGCGCTGGAGCCAGGGCTGCCGCCGTGGGCGGCCGTGCCAAACCGGTGCCCGGTCTCTGGAGCCGGCTTGGTCCATGGCTGGGGTGGCCGTTTCGGGCACTTTGGCAAATACTGTGGAGAGCTGGAAGGAGGCTGCAGGGGTGTCCGTACGGCAGCGCAACGCGGCTGCGTGTCCCGACTGGGAAATGCCATGGGCAGCCAGCAGCAAGCGGGTGCTGGGTGGTGCTGCCTTTTGTGCCCTCGCTGGTGCTGATGGGGTGACCCTGTCGGCCCTTGTCCGCATGAGAAATCCGCCTTCAAACGCCTTTTTCAAGGCCGTTCCCTCTGCAGGCTCCACGTGCCCCGTGAGGAGGCGCAGCCCTGCCTTGCCCTGGAGAGCGCCGCTGCGCGGGGCCGTGCGAAAAGCCTCGGGGAGGTGGGGTTTGCCCCGGGTTGTGCCCCCCGTTAGCGCACCCATGGGCCCCCCCGTTAGCGCACCCACTGCCGTCCCATTAGCGCACCCGTGGGCCAGCAGCCCTCGAGGCCATGGCTCGTGCTCGCTGCAAGCCCCCGTCCTCAGCTTAGAAGAATTAAAGATGCCTGATGCTGTACTTACCAGGGGAGGAGAGAGACTTAGGAGGCAGTCTATCTAAAAGTTATTATTAATTTTTATTGCTGCATGGATTTAGAGATTTGGAAGAAGATAAATTCCAAACAGACATCCATTACCAAACCGACAGTGTAGCTTAAAGATAACATTTACATTCTGACGGTGTTTATATATATCTGATCCCACTCAATCTGCTCCCTGTTCAAACTTTTTGCCACCTTCAGAAGGATCAATACCTACATCAAAGGTTATATGAAGGTGGCCAGATTCTTTTAAGCTGTTTGCATAGCCCTCAGTTTACTGTGCTAACACAGGCTGGTACTTCTTCCAATAACTCTGTTTGCCTTGTATTAGGGCTGTTTGCTGAAACACCTAGCAGAATCCAATAGAGGACAGACTTTCTAAACATTTGGTCACATCTGTCAATCAATAACACCAATCGGTTTCCTGATACAAACAGCAAACTCTGCCAAATCTAATATTTGCCCAAACTTTTACTGACTCTTGCTGGTTTTAAACAGTAAAAGGCAACTGAGCAGACATCAGTGCAGAAAGGTTCTCTCTAATATTTAACTCTGGGCAAACAGAGAATAATTCCAGCAATGAAAGGAGCAAAAACAAACAGTGTAATTATTGTCCCCTTTTTATTTGAGATAATTTGCTTAAATGTACAGCTATTATCTGTTAATATGGCGAGGGGTAATTAGAAGGGACCAAACTGGGGTTTGGCTGAGACTCGGGCAGAGGCACACAGCGGTGCAGATTTCAACTCTTGAACCTTGCCCCTTGGGCTGAGAGCGTGTTTGTGCAGGTGATCTTGGAACAAACGGGGCGATGTTATCGGGGTGGAAAACACCTGACTCGAAAACAACACAAAAAAAAAAAAAAAAAGAAAAAGTACTGGGAGGACTCCAGGCAAATCTGAATTCCTGCTTAAAACAAAAAGGAACAATAGAGGCCAAATGCTTCTCTGGCGTGACTGCCAGGCTGGGATGGCCAGCCAAAAATTGGCCCAAGTCTCTTCCATAAAACCCGGAGATGCTTTTCATCTGCAGCCGAAAGAAATCGGAGCCGGGCCAGCATCGATGCCCCAGATGTGAGCAGGGCCGTGGGCCAGAGGCCAGATCCAGCCCACGATGGGGAGCCGGGGACCCACGCGGCGACCGTGCTGAGCCCAGGGATGGAAACACCTTCGTGCCGGTCCCCGGTTCCTGGTAAGGGTCCCCAAAAAGTGACAGCACCCCTCCTACCCAGCTGGCTCCTCTCGCTGGTGCTGGTTGGGAGGTGGAGTGTAAAGGCAGAGGTTTAAACCTCCGTTAATTCACCGTGTTGTAGACGGACAGTAAGTGGGACAGATAACGGTCTGCACGGTTTTCCTTTTGGGGAACCAAATAGATCCTTGTGATAAGTGACAATTATTCTAAAAGCTTCTCTCTGCAGGTAAGGCGCTCCAGCTCCGCTGCCTCAAAGCATCGTTTTCCCCAGAAAAGGAACATAATTGGGCTCTGATCGAGAGCAGAAAATACCTAAAAGATGCAGAGAACAATATTTTATCCAGCTAACAGCCTTTTCATTTTGAACACACGGAGTAACAATACGTGCGATGTGTAGTTACATCTCTGACGCTTTGTTTATTGCAGCGCGCTCCTAAATACAAGATAATGGCAGTTAGAGAAGACTTTTTGCGGGGGAAAACAACAGAAGCAGAACAGAGGCTTGCTGCCCGGCGTGGAGAGGAAATCACACCCCAGGTTTGATGCTCCGACGCCTGCGAACGGGTGTAGCGGCGCTGGCAGCCCTCGTGCCCGCGGGGGTTGAGGAAGGCAGCTCTGCGCCCCAGCCTGGGTTTATGAGCAGCTCCCAGCGCTCCTGCCCCCAGTCCCTGGGACTGTTCCCTCAACTCCTGCTCAGGTTTTGGCTAACCCCGCTCGTGCTGAGGCCTGGCGTGTGCTGGGAGCCGCGCCATTAGGTCAAAGCGAGAGCACCACGTAGGCAGGAGGGGTGGCCGGGGGAGCCGAAGGGCCACAATGCGCCATGATCCCCGCAGGTCGCTGTCTCCTGCCGCCAGCCGCTCTTCTCTGGCAGTTTTGTCAGAATCTGGTAACTTATGGAAATGGTATAGATCAAACCTCCAAGCTGGAAGGTATAAAACATCAGCTTACCCTAAAAGCTTTTGAAGCGGATCCAGCAGCAGCTGGACCGCTTGAGCCTTTCGTGCTTCCCGGTGTGATACAGGGGCCGCCCGCAGCGTGGCGGAGGAGGAAGGATGAGCCTCTCATCCTCGGCTAGGGAACGAATTCTTTTTTTTTTTTTCTCATAGGTGCATGGTATTAAGAGTTACGGGTTATAAGTTACGAAACCTTATGACTTGAATAGTGAATAAGTGAATTCACATGGTAGACTAGCGTGGGCAAAAGGGGACTGAGCCCCTGTTTGTCATGTTTGTTTGCTGTCTTTCTTAATGAGCTCATGAAATAAAGTTTAAATCACAGAGTACGTTGTCCTGTAAGTCTGAGAGATCCAAACGGACCACGACAGTCCCGTGGCAGGATGAGCCCCTGCGCTGCCCTTCGGCTGAGGTGCGAGGGTCAAGCACCACGTCCCGGCTCGCTGCGGTTCAGCGCCGTTGGTGGGGGCTATGTTCAAGTAGCCTTGGTGCATTCACGTTTCTGACCCCGTCCCCTTCCCCCTGCAGGAATCACCGGGGTTCAAGCTGAGCTCTCAGCCCGGTGCGTGCCGGACCTGCGGCCGCCCGCCTTCCTCCGTGGGACCGTGCGCTCAGCGTGGCTGCGAGCCCCCAGCACCCCTGCCTTCGAAACAGCCCTTCTGCCGGCGGGCGATAGTCTGGGCGAGAGACGTGCCAGCATGTACGTGGAGAGCTGCCACGTGCAGACACGCGCGTGTGCAGAAGTGCACGCGTAGGGATTCAAAACTCATAAAGCTTTGAGGAGCCAAAGCTCCGGAGAAGCCTCAGCCGGCGTGGGGGCTGCCGGCGCGGCGTGCGGCAGCAGCTGGCAGTGGCACCGTGTCGCTGCCTGCCCGGGCAGCCCCTGGCAGCTGATTAACATATTAAGTGCTCAGAGAGCAGCTAGATTTGGGGCTTTGGGGACCTGAAATGAACTCTCTCCTTTTTGTTTAATGTCAGGTGGAAAGAGTTGCGTGTAACAGCGTAGCTCCTGGCCATGAAATTCAGCCCAAGCCACGCAGCTGAGAGATGGAAATCGCTTCGACGGCTGCCGAGCCCACCCCGCGGCCCCCACTGCTGGGGTCCACGGGGGACGTCTGGGCTGGCTCCAACACCGTGAGTGTGGTGGCAGGAGGGATGCTCGGGCTGGGCTTCAGCTGCTTTGGAAGCCGAGGTGATGCCCTCTGCCCCCGCGCTGTGGGTCCTGGCTGGCACCGGGGTCCTGGGGAGGAGCGAGCAGCAGCGTGTGAGGATGTGGCACGTATCGGTGGTCGCACATGGTGCCTTGAAACACAGGTCAGAGGCTCCCACGGATGGGCCTGGAAGAAATACTCACCTGGGACCCCTGGCCTGAGCCCCAGACACGCTAATGAGAACTTTGTTATAGTTTATATCCCGACTGCTCTAATTTTCAGGTTGAAAATTGGACCTGATTTTCCTTATCAGATTATTGCTGCGATATTTTCCTAGACACCAAGATGAATCAGAGCGTTGCGTCTTATTTCGTACCGTCTATTATTTCCTGAAGAATGTTAAGAGCGGTTTACTATCGAGCAATTAACCTGGATGCTCTGGGTTAGGAGCTGCTGAGCATCCGCTGACCACGGATGCAGCAGGCGGGAGCGGGAAGGCATTCGGGCACTTGTGAGAGCAAAGCAGGTTTCCTTGCTGTGCCTGCGCGGGCGGAGGGGAGGCCTTGGGCAGGAAGCCACCCATCCATTTCTTCCCCGAGCTTTGCAATTTGGCCGGGACGCCGCTTGCACAGAGGACGAGAGGTGACTCAGCTCGCCTCGAGAGCGGCTGGAAGACCCCACGGGAGCTGAGCCCTCCTGCCATCCTCCCCATTGCGCCGCATCCAGCGGGAATAGCTTTGCTCTGGCTCCGCGTCCAGCTTGCCTTGACCAGGTGAGGTGCATCGGTGTTGCCCAAACATGCTCTTTCGGAGGGTTGCACAACAGGGCGGCTGCTAATTAGCTCCCGGCCGAAGCTCTCGAGACGAGTGCCGGCTGCTGTCCCACCACCTTCACAGCGAAACCCCGGCCCCGCTGATGTCGGTTGTGAAAGTCTTTAATTGAGAAAGCTGGACCAGGATTTCATCCTGCCCCGCTGCTCCCTGCCATGCCCTGACACGTGCCGGCCAGTGAGCTCGTGGCTGTGCCTTGAATTCTTCATTAAAATGTATTTTTCTGCTTTAATGTATATGAAAATCTTCAAAAATGCACAGTTTGGAAATATTGGCTATGGGGGTGACAGCTCCCACCAGCTGGGATGCTTTTCCCAAACCACGAATGATTTTGCTGCTCTGGAGCTCTTCCCCATCCCACATCCAAACTGGTTCACTGAGAAATGTCCATGAACTATAAAGCCAGAATTAAAATATTTTGTCTTTTTTTGGAGACGGCTGGTTGAAAAGTTTCATTTCAACATTTTAAATGTGTTGAAACCTTATTTCTGTCTGCCTGGAAAACCCACACCAGCTCTCGCAGTGGCGGCTGCTGGTGTCAGAGGACACGAAGTCGCTGCCACGTGGAGTTACCTCCCCAAGCACGGCCCGAGCGGGGAGACGCGGTGCAGGCAGCCGCGATGCTCTTTCTCTCCCAGGGGAGACGGGGATGGGGACGTACGTGCCACCACCGCCCCCTCACCGACCAGAGGCTCAGCGCAGCGGGAGCTGGGTTATCATTGCACAGCATCTCTCAAAGGTTTCTGTGCATTAAGGAGAGGAGCATAAAACTATATTTTCTTCATGCTCTTGCAGACTTGCATGCTGTTTGCCTCACATGATTTGCCGGAAACTCCCAAGCGATGATGTACGATATCCCGACGGACTCGGTATTCCAAATACCGCCGCTCTGCTGGGATGACTCCCTGCTCCGCGGGCCGGGGAGCATGGTAAGTGACCGCCGCGATGGAGAGGACATTTGGTTACTCCCCTTCAGCCAGCCTGGAGGAAAAGTGGAAGGGAAAGGCCTTGGGTTTCATAATTGGGACACAGGAGACGGGTGGGGTAGGCTGGGGTGGGAAGGGCCATTACCATGAACCCACGTTCGCGCCTGTGCCCCTCCTGCCCCGTCCAGTTTGGGGACATCTGTCCCCGTTTGCCCTAGATTACGCTATAAGACTGCGCAGGCAGCCATGCGGTTTCTAAGCCTTTAAATGCCCCTGCAAGGCAATCTGCGTTATTGCTACTTATTTAGGATGCGACGCTGACCCAGATCTCACAGGGGCTTCCCATAGGAGCCAACCCGTGCGTGGCCAAAGAGCAAAGGCAGCCGGCGCGGGTGGGTGAGGGCACGCCGGCAGGGATGTGTGTGGTGATGGAAAAACCCTGGTAGTTAATGATAGGAGTTGATTGCTCTTCTGTGGGTGCATTGAGCTCAGGAACAGGGGAGGCACCAGAATCCAGAGGTGACGGCTGTGCCAGACATCGGCTTGCAGTGCTGGGGGTCCAGGATGGTACCCACCAGCCAGCACTATGGGTGCAGAAAGAGCTGAGCTGGGGGCGAGCAGAAGGTGAAGAGCAACCCCGGGCTGTCCCAGAGCAATGCCCTGGGAGAGGAGGGCGATGGGGGGGCTTGTGGGGAAGGGAAGCAGGCGGGGGAACCCAGGCACCCAGACAAGGCAAGGTGAAGGCCACAGGATCTCTCTCGGGGAGCGCTGCCAGCAGGCTCTTGTAGATAAAACCCATGCTGAGGCTTCCAAACCACAGCAGGCTAATTGTAACTAATTATGAAACGTAATCGTTTGAACATGGCACGATGCTTTGACCTGAATAATGAGGAGGGACACAGCATCCCTCCCGCGTCCCCCTGCATGCCAGGGCAGACGGGCAGGACCTCGGAGCAGCCGGGGCTCCTGCCAATACCTTGGTACAATGGGTCACCGGGAGCGAACCCCATAGGAGCACTCGGCGTCTTCATCTTTACGCAGATTAAAAACTTGCAGCAGGCACCGAAAGTTTCCCTTGTGATGGTGCAGAGAGAAAACACCCAGGGCTGGGAGCGGGAGTTTAATTGCTCTGGTCGTTAAAGACGGTGGTGCAAAATACAATGGGGGTGTAATGGGAGGAAAGACGGGTCCAGCCCCAACACCCATCAGTCTGCCCGGCCAGCCGCTCCTTGCAGACCAAATCCTCCCCTCTGCCACGTGCCTTCACTTCACCCCAGCAAATGTGTTTATTGGAAACACCAAAGAACCCCCAATTTAAAGCACTTCGCGTATTTTCCTGCATACAATCGCTGTCTTTGTGGCAGGCAGGGACTGGAGGCATCAACACTGGGATTTCCTCTTCCACCCACCCTGTCTTACATTTTTTTTTTTTTTTTTGCCTTTGGCAAAAATTCCAACATTGGTTTAATGTTTGTAAAGCAGCATGAGACCTGAAATGAAAGGTGCTACATAAGCACAAAGCATAATTGAGAGCCTGTGTGATGGGCTCTACAGAAATGCGTGTATAATAATAATGACATTAATAATAGGCTGTTATTTGTCACTGAGCAGACCCGAGGCCCAGGCACGCCCAGAGCAGGCTAATAAAGAGCAGAGAGCTTCAGTCTGCATACTGGTTTAAAATAATATCATATAATAATACCAAAATTGCTCTCCGAACCCTGAGGTAGTCCTGCTCGGGGCTCAGGTACAGCCAGCGAAGTTTCCCTGGGCTTTTTCCCGGGACACAAACAGCTGCAAACATGGTTCCACGAAACCAGATACCTGCTATTCTCCTGCTTTTGTTAATGAACAAGTGCTTTTATGAGTCATGTACTGCCCAACTGGTTGTTTTCTCCTTTTTTTCTACCCAAAAAAGGGAGGCATCTGTCTTCTCTGACATATGAGGGCATCTGGAGCAGAAGGTCGTTTCAATGTCCAGGCTCCATCGCGTGCTGGAGGCGTACGTCACCCTCCTGGTTAGTGATTCCCCACCGAAGTACCAACGGTTCCCCAAACCAGAGTGCTAATTTCGTCAAAAAATATTAATTTACTGTGGCAACGTCCTGCCATCGCTGCATCTGCTTCCTGCCTTTGCCTTCAGCCTTTTTGCTCATCAGCAGGTTCGTGCACATGGAAATGAAGCGGCTGCCTTGCTTTGTGGAGGTCATGGAAAAAATGTCTCTGCTCGACTGCGCTGCCTCATCCCAGAGCGGGGGACATGAAAGCATACCCGAAAATATTGCAAAGTGCAGCGGGGGATGGACCTGGGTGCCGGGAGACACGGGCGAGGTAAGGGGCCAGGATCTGGCCCTTTCTCCTGAGCTCACCTGAGCTGCGCGGCCCCGGGGGGTGATAAAAGCCGGCTGGGAAGTTTGTGAAAACACTTGGCAGGTTTGGCTGCCCAGGGGGCTGAAGAGCAAAATGCAATATAAGAGCAAAGGAGCGTGCAAACGCCTTTACTCCTCCTGCAGCATCCAAAGGGCTTGGGCGCAGGAGCGACCTCCCCTCCGGCCGCTGAGCCCAGCTCAGCGCAATGTCTTGACCTTGCACGTGAGCCAGTGCACCCAGCTCCAAGCGAGAGGCTGCTGGGGCCACGGTGTCGACCTCCTGTGGTGGAGGGACCCCAAGGGACCATCCAAAAAGCCCCCCCGGCAGCCCAGCCCTTCGCAGGGCAGGACCTTCTCTTGAACCGTGCGCTGACGGAGAGGTCGGTGCTGCAACGACTTCGTTTCGGGGTTGACTCAGCTTAGCAGGGATTCGCCATAAGGCAGCAGAGCAGGGGGGGAGCACCGTGGCAGAGGTCTGCCTGCCTTGCCCGCCCTGCGGGCAGCACTCGCGGCCAGGCGGGTGCTGCCTCTGCAGCATGTGCAACCCCCCGGGAGCCCTTGCTCTGCTCCTCTGCAAGGGGGGGTCTCCCCTCCATGCAAAAACCCCTGAGCAGAGGTGCCTGGGTGCCTCTGGGTGGGGATGATTCAGCCAAAGCAAACAGGCAGTCCGTGCCCTGCCCGGAGAGCAGCTGAGCAATGATAATTACCTCTTTGTTTCCTTCTTCTGGAGTTATTTGCGGCAGAAAGCATGTTTGCCTTTTTCTGTTTATTCACATGGCCACTTCTCAAGTGCTTGCTCTCCATGCCTTCGTGCCTTCTGTTCGTGGGCAGAGGATGAGGAAGATGAGGGTCTCTCCCCCAAGCAGTGTGAACCGCTGGCACAGGCTGCCGAGGGTCCCCGCTGCCCACCCAGCTGTACCAGTTTCGGCTTTACTGGGAAGGGAGCCGGCTGATGAACGCCTGCTAGACGGGGGCTGCTCTCTGCCTCTGTGTACGTCTGATAGGCACACACATCGATTTTATATAAACTAGTGGACGCACGTGGGAGGTAAACAAGGCGATCAGTCTGGCTCTGCAATCTGGAAGGGAAACAAAATCTGTCTGCAAAGCGAGTGCTAACCGAGGAGCCCGCTGAACGCGGCCGCTGAGGAAGGGGAGCACCCAGCGACACGGGGCAGCAGCACCCGCTGCACCCGCCACGGGTGCCGCCCCGCGCTGGGTGGACGAGCGGCAGCGTGGGGTGCCGGTGCCACTCACCTCCCTTGCGGGATGCCGCGCTGATGCTCTGTATAAGCCAGAATCCCCGGGCAGCCATCCTTGCCCCTTCCGCCGCTGCTCTCGCCCTCCTTCCCACCGCAGAGGGGTCTCCTCCCTCCCTCCGTCCGCGGTGCGGTGCCACTCTCCCGCGGCGGGCACGATGCCGGGAGGCACGAGGGTGCCTTGGCACGGGGCAGCGGTCACTGACCCCGGCCCACAACAAACCCCTTCGAGTCCCACCCAAGGTGACAAGCAGAAATGGAGCCTTTCCGTAGTGTTTGCTCTGCGTGAGTACACAATAACGCTGTAACCTTGGGTTGTTTGAACTAGCCAGGAGTGTCATTGCCAGCATTATATTCAACAGTTGTACTTGACTGAATAAGCAGACGGGGTTTTTTCCCCCCCGTCATAATGGCACTATCCCACGGAGGGGTGATGGATTGCTTTTTCGGTTGCACATGCTGTTATCGCTGCGCTGTTCTAATGCTAGTCAAACATTATTGTGAATAGCCAAACTCAATAGCAGCACTGTTAGGCTGGAAAGTCAATATTAGCTGAGCAAACAAAGCAAATAAAGAGTTGCTATTTGCGTAGCTATGAGTATTTGTATGCTCTGCTGCTGAACAGGGTACTTTGAAATAATAAAAAAAAAAAATGTTTTCTCTCCAAGGCAGGGAATGTTTTTTATTTAGGGTAGAGGAGTCAGCTTTTATTAAAGCTCATGCTTTCTTCCTTAAAAGTTGTGGCGGCCCCGCGAGCGGCGCGGCACGGCCGCCCCTCGGCCAGCTCTCGGGGAGCAAAGCCGGGCGCGCGAGATGGCTGCCGGCGGTGCGGCCGCTCACGCCGACGCTGTCGGATCCCCTGACCTTTAATGCCGCAAGAAAAAGCGTGGGAATCCGGCGGAGCAGCCGAGTGCTGAAGCAGCAGATGATATTAAGTTATCCATTAAAAGGCCGCTCTTCTGGAAGAGCAGCTCCGTGTTCGGGCCGTGTCTCCCAGCAGACCCGTAATTGCTCCTGAGCGGCACCTCTGCCGCTGGGACAGGGCCGTGCGTGGGAGCGCCTGCTTCGTTCGGATTTAATTTGCATTTCCCTGTTTCTTGTTAAGTTCCTGGCACTTTTCGAGGTTCGCTGCGTGACCTTCTAAACGACACACGCTTATTTATAACCCGCTGTCTGTGGCCCAGTGCCACTTTGAGAAGCCCTGGGAACGCAATCCAATAAACCGTTCCTTCATTAATATTGTATAGCCCAACGTATGCACCCAACGTGCATGCTAAAGAGGGGATGCCACAGCCCATCTTCATCTCAGGCTTGTTTCCTTATAGAAAGCGTTGTTAAATATACATGCCGAGCTGGATTAGCTCAGGGGCGGCAGGTCCCGGCCCCGCGGTGCCCCTCTCCCCCGGGACCCCTTCCCAGTTGGGGATGGATGTGCTGCATTACTGGTTTAGTCTGTGTAGCGTTTTTCATGCAATCTCCAGCCCAGGATGCTTTGGAGAGCTAAATAATACAGCTAGGGGATTAAGTAATTAATTCCAAAGAAGGAGAATAGCTGTGAGGCATAGGCAAGGGACAAAATATATATATATATGTATATACACAGTGGTTTTGGCTGAGCTGGAGCGAGATGGGGAGCCGGGGGTGGCGAAGTGCAGGCTGCCTTTTCCTGGGAGGTGCAGGAAAGAGGGCTCTGGTGCTGGGAAGGGTAAAAAAACCTGGAGGAGATGAGATGGGGATAAAGGCAGCGCAAGATGTTCCTGCAGGTACCAACGGCTGAGAGCGTGCTCGTGCCTGGACACCGGCAGCCTCAGCTAGCGGAGAGGGAAGGTTGTCCTCGGAGATCCCGCTGCAGAAAAGAAATAAAGGAGTCTGGGAAATGCCTGGAATCTGAAGGCTTTGGCTTCCTGCTGGTTTTGTGATGGCCGCTTTGGCCGGAGCGGTTTCTGGGAACTCGGCGGTGGAGGCACTTTGCCCTCGGCCAAGCCAAGCGCGGTGCATCAGCAGAGCCGAGCGGGGAGCGCGGCTGAGCGAGCCGGCTGCCGTGCCACGCTGCCGCGGGTGAGCCCAGCCGCCCTGCCCTCGCCGCGGGGAGCTTCCCCAGGGGAAGGGCAAACCAGACCCCCCCGTGTTAACCACCCTGCCCCGTGCCTGCGGCGTTCCTGCGTCCCGGGGAGCTGCCCGGGGATGACCGGGAGCATCCTTCCGCTTCAGAGAAGACAAGGAAAGCGCTGGGAAAATATTACGGCTTTTGCAAAATGAGCAGCAGGCTTGGGGCGAGGGGAAGGAGCGCTCCGGAACCCCACTCCAAAATGTGCTCTTAAAGAGGCAGAAGGGCAGACAGCCGTGGCCCCAGGGATGCAAATCACCCAACAGCCCGTCTGCAGGAGGGGACGGGGCCACAGGACAGGCGCGGTGGTCCTGCTGCCCCGCACTTTGCCGACAAGTTGCCACCCATCCTCACGCAGTGCGTGTGACACGCGTGGCTTTGGGGACAGCCCTTCCCCGGGGCCCGCGCGCTGCAGCACCCTTCTTGCACCGGCACCGACGTTGCGGGTGGGCTCCCGGGGACAGCCCACGTCGCAGGGCTGCGGGAGCAGCATCCGCCGGGAATCGCCTTTGTGGGGAGAGGAGCGCGCCTGCACGCTGCATTAAGCGCCTGCATTTGCTGTGATTTTCTGCGAGCATCCTGACGTCGACTTGTTGCATCGCCGGCTGCTGCGTGGGTCCCCTTTGGCCGTGGCCGAGCCCGGGGCCCATGCGTCGGGCTGGGGCAGCCCTTCCCTCCGTGCTGTCGGTGTTCTGCTTCCCCGGGGCTTTTGGAAACATAAAAACATCCGCTACTACATTCCACTCGGTGAGTCTTGATATCATGAAGCACATTTGCTCTACAATTATAGCCCAGGCTAATGCTGTTTGGAATAATTAAATTCACATGACAAATGTAGTCGCATTAATTTTATTTATCTTGAGTGGGTTAACAGGAACTAGCAATGGAAAAAGTAATTATTTCGCTTCTAGGGCGCTGGGATTGCTGATTTGGAAACCTCTCCGAGACATATTCCTTAAATGTGGAATAGCAGCATGTGAAATGCACGAGGAGCTAATACAGTGCATAAAAATGAACATAATTTCTGAAAAATTGAATTAATGAGGCAATGAGACTGTTTTAATGAGCACAAGGTCTGCAGTAAATGTCACTGTTCCCATGTCTTTATTGTAAATTATAATGTGCATTTTTAGAAAACACTGCCTCGACACAAGCCGGGAGGAAGCTGCTGGAAGGGGCCGAGCTCAGCCCGCGGGGTCCAGGCTTCGCGGGGAGGATGCTCTGGGTTTGGCACGAGTGATGCCTTATTGACACTGCATTTTTTTTCTCGCTGGGCGATCAGGAGTGTTTGGGGGTGGAGGCTGGCCGGGACGGGAGCAAACAGCCCGAGTCCGCGGCAGCTCCTGCTCACGGCGCTGCGCCTGCTGCTGCGCCCGTGAGCCGAACGGGGCATCGATCCACCGTGCAAATATTAGCCAGGTCACTGTGTGACTTCGGTAGAGGTTTGGTTTGGTTTGATCAAAAGCTCATGCAACTGTTTAATTTCTCTTGTTAAATAAGGTAGGTGAATGGCAAAGGAAATAACAGCTCTGGGCTGAGCTTCCCGGCTTCGAATAAAAGCTGTGGTTGAATTACGCAGCAGCAGCACTGGGTCCCACGTGCTCACAGCCAGGTGTGAACAAAATCCTTCTTAAAACTGATTCATCACCCCAAGTTATGGCACGTGGTCTTTGTAATTTTATTCCCGAGCACCAGCGCTGGGAAGGTTTGCAGAAAGCGGCTCCCCTGGGCGGGGGCAGCCGGGATTTAATCTGGGCATTAACTCCCAGCGAGAGCTGGTGGGTGAGAAGGAGGATCTTTCGCTTTGCGCTTCTAATCTCTCAGGGAAGCTGCAGCAGACCTTCGCCCCGCTGCCCCCAGCCGACCTCCCCGGTGTGGAGGGGCCGCAGGGGGCTCCCAGCGGGGTACAGAGCACGCGGGGAGCGTGCAGGGCACCTCTGGTAAACAGGGATGTTTCCTCTGCCTTCTGGAAACGAGGGCTGTCCTTTCCTTGACGTCGCTGCGGAACGCGTATAGACATAACGCTGCCAAAGCTGGCAGATGGCCCAATGCCACGGTGATGGGCACCACGAGAGGGTGACATTTCCTGTTGACTGTGCAGGATGCGAAGCATCATCTTTGCCTCCCCCAGCCCTGGCACCTTGTCGGCTAATTAATCTCCGTGAAACATATCCCTGCAGATCACCCCTCAGCCGCCTCCGGGGCGTTTCGCGTTACGGCTGTCCTCCCCATGCCGTCGGGGAGGGTGACACCAGTGTGATCCCGCAGCCGGCTCTGCCCTCGCCCCGGGCGGGGTGGCCGGGGGCTGTCGTGCAGGCGGGTGAGCGTCCTGCATCAGCTTAGTGCCTGGAGCCCATCGCAGCCTGAGCGGGTCCTGCTTCGGTCGGCGGCAGCTCGTGCCTGTGCCCCCCATCCCGCAGCCCCGCTCCCAGCCCTGCCGCCCTCCCGGGCTGGGGACGTCCCCTTGAAAGTCCCTGCACAAGCCCTTCGCACCTTGCGTGCCACCACTCCTGCCATCGGTGCTGCCAGCCGGGCGGCCGGGGTGGATGTGGCCCGTGCAGAGGTCTCGCCTGCCCAGAAATCGCAGGGACTGGTGATGGCAAGGAAGGCCATGGCCCCAGTCGCTGGTGGGGCTGTGCGGAGGAGCCTCCCGCACCAGCACCATCTACGGATGCTTTCTCGGTTGTAAACCTGCTGAAATGTTCTAGGCAATAAACCCCCGGCATTTCAGACCCGCGTCCTTCCAAGGAAAACAAGAAAGTCGTCACGGCTTTTCTCAAGAAATACAGAAAACATTACCAGCGGCGACAGACGCGCTGCCTCGCCGCTCGCCCGGGGGCACGTCCCAGGCTCCCCATGTGCCTAATCCGCCGCGGCAGCCGTCCGGAGGGTCCGAAGAGCCGGAGCCAGTGCCAGTGCCGGAGGAAAGGCTCTGCCGGCACCAGCACCAGCACCACCGCCTTCCTGGGCGAGGACTGGGTGAGAGGATAAGCCCCAGCACGTAGCGCAGGTCATCCAGGGCGCATCCTCTTCCAGGAAGGTGTCTTTGTCCCGGGATGAGATACTGAAGCTCGCGGGGCTGCGCCGATCCGGCAGCTGAGGGCGTTTCAGGTACGGTCCTCGTCGGCCGTGCCGGCGGCTGATTGCAAAGCCCGGGCCGGTGGGAGAAGCTGGGGGCTCGCTGCTGCTCCGTGCCGGGTCCCCGACGCCAGGCACCGACTGCCTGAACGGGCCCGTGTTCCTCGTTTTCACCTGTAAGGCTTCTGGGCGGGATGACTAAGGTGTTAGGGGTGTTCATGAGCCGGCGCAGCCCCCTCGGAGCCCCCGGCTCCATCCGCAGAGGACGGGGACCACGGGGCTGCGGGGGCTCTGCGCTGAGGCAGCCAGTTAACCGGGACAGAAATTACAAAGAAAAATACAGTTTTGACCATAAAATTTCAAAAAATACGTTCCAATATGGGTCTTTCCTTCTTTTGTACTCGGGTTTCCCTTCAGTTTAAAAAGCAGGAAAAGAAAAAAGTGGCCACAAAGGTGGCCTCGAGGAGAAATTTTTTCTCCTCTTTGTTTTGCCCTCTCCCATTCTTCCATGGCGAAAGGGGAGAAAAAGGATTCAAAGGCAAGGAAATACTTTCATTTCCTTGTGAGGTGCCCGGGACGGGGCGGGGGTGGCAGGCAGGACCGCGGTCCCCGTCCCAGCCGGCTCCGGTCCCCAGCCTGGGGCAGGCGCAGCATCGCTGCCGGATGCGGCCGACGCACCCGCGATGCGACCCCGAGGCCGAGAGCATCCCAGCCCGGCAGGGAGCCGAGCCCGGCGGCCCCCCCAGATCGCCTGGGCTGGTCGGCGGGTGTGGAGCCGGAGAAGCTGAAAAGGGCTTTTCAAAATCAGGCTTTTTTAAACTCAGAAGAGGCAGGAGCTCTGTGACCAGCGTCTGCTGGCAAACGGCTGCCTGTTTACAGACATGTAAATACAACTTCACAATTGCCATAAATCCTATTGTGCAATATTCTCTAGAACCAATTAGATTCTGACATCTGCTTAATGTTTAATTACTTTTTGACGAAGGAAATGGAAAAATTGACAAATAGTTTAATCCATCAAATGTCGGCCTTTTGTGAGTGTGTTTATATAAAGCTTACATGCCAACGTCTCTTAATTTTTCTTGCTGCTCTGGCAAGGATAAGGACAAATATTTATATTCCAGGCACACAAGATGGCTTTCATATTGTTTTCATGTTTAACTGATTTCAAATGAACTAAGATGGTTCTTAATGTGGTTACAAGAATTTGCCATTAATTTTCACTTAAAATTGGATCCAGCTTGCTACATGCCTGCAATATATTAAAGTTAATAACGATTTGTTTAGAAAACGCGGTGCTTACTGCTGGCTGATTGGCACACGCTCGCTTGGTGGAAACATCAGATTCCTATTATATTTAAATGATAATTAAGCTTAGAATATTACTCCTATTTTGGAGTGCTTAATGCAGAATATTTTTGTTAATACTATGGGAAAAGACAGCCCGGTGTCCCTCCGTCACCTCCAAACCCTGGGAGATGCTCTTGCGCTGCCGTGAGGTGCTGGGGCTCATCAACCCGAAACTCGGGCCGGTCCCTTCACCGGCTCTGCCGCCACCCTGCCCGTCCGACCCCAGCCGGAGCCGCTGCACCGGGCTGGATTTGCCTTTCCCTCCCCTCCGCCGCTTTTGGGAAAGGCGTGGGAGAAGGAAAGCAGCCCAGCTCCCTGATACTTCACTTACACATTTAATAAAAGGAATAAAATATCAGAAACGCAGGAGAACCTTTAATAATTCAGCAACGTCAAGTTGTTTCATTACCTTAATATTTGCAAAAATTGCCAGCAGCTCTTGACACCTTTTCTCGCTCACGATCTGAGCCAAAAAAGCCACAAGGAAGTACGATATATTCCCCTGCCCTCATTATGCTAATCACAGCATCGCAAGGCTTGCCTGTAAGTGTCCTCACTCCCCGTGATGGAAAAAGAAGCGCAGTGCAATAAATTTGACCTAGAATAGTTGTTGGGAAGAGAAAAATGCGTAAAGCATGAGAAACCCACCGATCTTACTCATAGCATCTTTGAAAACGCTGTTATTAACTGACAATAAATCTAACAAACTTTATAATTAGGTTACCTCTTTCCTTTGAACTCCCATTGCCAGAGCCATTAGCTAGTGCAGCGCTGTGATTTATAAGCGAGAAGCAGCACTAAGTTCGTCAGTTTATCGGCTTTTATTTTAAAAGGCATTTGTTTTCCCGTCTCCGAGGAAAGCCTGCTGCTCCCTGAAGCTTTGTTGGAAGTCGTAACGTGTCAGGTTGTTTTCTTTTCTCTCCTGCCGAGACCGCCAGCCAGCATCCCAATTAGCCCCAGTGGTGATGATTTCTGGGACGAGGGGAGTTGTCTGCGGGGAGCCGGAGGGAGAAGGAGCAGGTTCCTTCCACCTCGGCCATCAAAGGGGCGGCAGACGGTGACAACCCACGTCGTGCCCGGGCTGACATCCAAGGGGTGCAAGGAGAGCCAGCGTTGGGAAATTTTCCCCTGTTTTGTGGATGCATTTGTATTTTGAGCCTGAACCATCTGGGAAATGGGGAGGAGAACTGGTGAAAGCGCTGCCAAAATGTTTTCATGTTTATCCTGTGAATTTTTAAGTTTTCTGATAGCTCGCAATAATTTAATTTAATAATTAAAAATCCCGCTGCTGCGGGATTGTAGGGCTGTCCCGCATGTGCCTGCTGCGTGACGTGTTCGCCCCGTCCCTGCCTGGCATCCCCCCTATTCTCTCTCCTCCTGCGGGGTCCCCACCGCCCCGTGAGACCCCCCTCCCGCGGCCGGTCCCTGGGCGAGGGGCGGGGGGGTCTGCACGCGCCCCTCCCCGAGGAGCTGCCGGCAGGTCCCCCCCTGCCGCCTTCCTCAGTAACCCTCCCGGCTTTCCTTGGGGCTCCCAGCATCCTCCTATTTTTTCCATGCTAATTAAGGTTATTATTTGTGTTTGCGGGGAGCGATGAACGCCGCACTTGCTGCTCGCTGCAGCGGGCGCTGTGCGTGGGCCAGCCTGGCTCGGACACCTTTTGTTAACAATCTCTCGAAATGAGCCATTTCCCTGCAGGCTTTTTGCTGTCAGGTCATTGCTTTAAAAAACAACAACCTTTACATGAAAAGGGTTCGATTTCCACAGCCACTCGGCGGGTTTTCCCACTGCCTGTGCTGACAGAAAGGGTTTTTTATTGTGCATCAATTACTTTCAAGTGAATGGGAGACATTATGTTATTAAATCCCACCCTGCCTCTCGAGGTGCTTTTAATTTGTATGTTTAGGTTTAAATTTCTTCAGGAGTGCCAAACCTTGTATTTGTTTTCCTTGGGCTATTTTCATTTAGGGTTTCGGTAACTGTCAAAGCCTGCGAGTTAATTGTGGCTCACAAGGTTATCTTTCAAAGCTAACTTATATTTCTGTCATGTGCTGGAGCCAGTCCTTGACTGCCTATCTTTATGATACTGTAGATTTTGACTCTTGTAATTATCCTTTGAGTTTAAGCTGATTATGTAGACTTTATAACCGGTGTTTGTTTAATTTACCCACAGTGTGTTGTTTGTACAGTGGCTCCGAAAGTAAACACGAACCTGATTAAACATCTCTGCCTGCCACCAATGGCCGTTTTCCCAAAGATACACTAAAATAAACAGCGGAGGGGCTGCGGGAGGGAAGCGGCGATGCTCGCTTGGCTCCTTGCACTCGGCCGCAGAAGGGCCCCGTCAGCCCAGCTGCACCAGAAAGAGCTGTTTTGAAAACCGGTATTATCTTAAGGCAAGTAAACCCAGCCTGCAGGCATTGCCCTCTGCTCGGGGGCAGTGGTGCCCATCGCCAGGGAGGGGACTCGGCACTGGCACTGCCACGCTGGTGGCTGCCCGGGCGGTTCGGCATCGCGGGGATGCTGCCGCCGAAGGAAGCGGGGTCTGCGGGGTCTGCACGGCCGCGCACGGTGGCATCCCGAGCATCTCGGCAGGACAGCGAGGGGCTTGGATCGCCCCTCATCCCCCACGCAGCCGGGACGGACCCCCGCTCTGCGGGGCCCGGGTGCCACACGCGGCTGGAGTGACATCGGCAGGGCGAGAGGTGACACTTCTATCTGTCCCCTGAGCACCCGGGAGGACAAACGCCTCTGTCCGTACCTGCAGCACCCGCAGCGCCGGGGTTGGAGCAGCGTTTCACCACGCACCGAGCACCGGACCTGCAGAGCTCCTGGGCTGGCTCGGCTGCGGCGGGCTGGGCTCTGCAGGCGTCCTTCTGTAAATGCACTCGTTTCTTATTAGAAGTAATTAGCTCGTGGAGTGGCACGGCGTGTTACGCAGGCGTTTGAAGCCAAGGTGTTTCGGTAGCTCCCCGCCCTCGGATGGCTCTTCTGGAGGCTGGTGATGTGACGGGGAGCCCTCGACGTGACGGCACAGGTCGGATCCTGCCTGCTTTCCCCAGGCGTGGGCACAGCATCCCGCTGCTGCCGGCCACGGCGCGGGGCTGGGGCCGGGGGACCCTCTGAGGGGGCTGAGCAAGGCTGCTGGGGCTGGGCACCGCGCCGGCCCACCCCGCTCCGCAGCTGCAGGGGTGTTCTGCAAGTGACACATCACTAATGAATACTTTTCTTTTCATTAATCAACAAACTTGAAACTTACTCTTGAGCAACTCCGGCTTATCGCATTATCTGGTCTCCCGCTGCAACAGACAGGTTAAAACGTGTGCATCTTATCTCGTTTTTCGGTTGTTTGCTCTCCCAGCCGTGCCAGCGCGCCTTCCCCTGCGCAACCCGGAGCCGCGCTGGGAAATGCCGGTCGGTCCGGGCACGGGGACCTGCTGCTCTTGAGGAAAGGGCACCCGGAGAGGCAGAGGCATGCACAGGGTGCTGCGCATGGCCACCGGAGACACCAAGGGATGGCAACCACCCTGAGCTAGCTGCAATGCCAGACAGGAGAGCTGCAGACCACGGCGTAGGGCCAAATCCTGCCCTGGGTCCAGCCATGCAGAGGGATCGCTGCAGGAGGTGGGTCTGGGTCTGCAAGCTGGGTCGCGGACCCTGCACCGTGGGCAGCGGCTGTTGCATTAATGACATCTGCGGGTGCTGCCGCCCAGGGAATAAACTGGGAAATTGCAGCTTTTCCACTCCAACTGGTTGCACTGGGAGGACTGGAAGATGAAAGGCGAAGGCTTCCCCCCAGGAACGGGAGCAGGGACCCTGGACAAGCCGTGCGGGAGGTTCCTGCAGGTCGACGTGGCTCCTCACGAAGGCGCAGGCTCCCAGAATTGCCCCCTCCGGTGCCAGCTGCTCGGCTGGCTGTTTCGGTTTGCGAGAGGTGCGAAGCGGGATGGCAGGCGTCCAGCATTCCTGCGGGCTCCTTTTCGTATCGGGTTTAGACAGATTGGAAAAACTCCTCGTTCGCACAGGCGCCGTGGGTGGTTTCCTCCTCTCTCCTCCCCGGCCTCGCAGCACCGGGTGCTGCTGCCGCTGCTTGGGGTCCCCGGGACGCCCCAGCCCTGCTCTCGGTTCCAGCCCTGCTCTCGGCACCTTCTGCCTCCCCCCGTTGCTCGAAGCAGAGGGGACTTGGTCGTGTGGTTGCAAAGGAGAAGCTGCCTCCTCCTTTCCCCCCTGCTGCTACATGCACAGCCCTCTGACCCCCAGCAGTTTTAGGGAGAATAGATGCTATTTTCCCATTTCAGCACCTCCCCAGGGCCTGTTGGAGCGGCCGGCTGCTTCACACCTTCTTCTGGTCTCACTTCCACCAGTGTTTCTGCAAACTGGGCAGGTCCCTGCCCTGCTGGACCATCCCCGGGGCAGCTCTGCACCCACAGCCCTTGGGTGACAGGCTGAGCCCCGCTGCTCAGCATCACCGCTGTGGTCCCCAGCTCCGGGCATTGCCTGCTTGAGGAGGTACAAATTCTGCTTTTGCTTTTTTCATGACATTTTCTCATCTGCATAGTCATGGAAATGAATGCCAGCACGGCCTGCTGGGGACGGGGGCTCTGGATCCCTCGTGGCTAGGTCCGTCATCTTCAACGAGCACTGATGGGCGGCTGGTGCCCATGGGGAGGCAGGAGAGGACCAGAGCTCACTCTATGGGGTCAGACCACCCCTACGCATGCTGTAGCCCCCAGCGTGGACACGGAGGACTGGTCAGACCGGAGCGGTAGGCACGTGGAATGCCAAGGAATGGCTGGGGTGTGCAGGGGCTGAGGGACGTGGTCAGGACAGGAGGGGCAAAGACACCGCTGCCGTTCCCGGGGCATGCAGGAAGGGCCGATAACCTAGAGAGAGGGAGAGACTTCACGTGAAAACTCAAATGCGGCAGCCTAGGGGTTAAAGGAAAGGGTCGTGGGAAGAAAACAGCTTTTTCTCTTCTGCTGGAGATGCCCCTGTCAGCTCAGCCTTGGCCGGCAGCCTCCCCCACGCCTCCGCTCCCTCCTGCGCTGCTGGGGGGAGAGCCTCAGCCTCTTCTGCGCACTTTTATCTCTGCAGATGGAAGTGTTTGGGCAGCACCCGAGAGCCAGCTAGGATGACCCCAGGCTGTCTCACGGCTCTTATCGGTCTCCTCTCCTCCCCCAGCAAACACCTCCCATCCCCACCTGCCTCTGCAGCTCCCTGCCTGTTCCCGGCACCTCCAAACCACTCTCACCCCGTCCAACACTGCTCCCCCGGCCCTGCTATCGGGGCAGGTGCTCCTCAACTGCAGCCTCGCTCAAAGCCAAGCTCCGGTGCCATAGGGGAGGGCTTTTATATTCTTTTTTTTCCCCCAGAGGAGGTTTGCAGAGGATTCCCCGAGCCAAGGCAAAAACTCTCTGCCAGGTCTCCCTGCTCAGCACCCGGGGAAATTCCTCCGGCCCTCGTTAGAATAGCACCTCCGGGCAGCCCTAATTACAGGGAGGGAGCTGGAAAGCATGCAGATGTCATTAACCACCCTCGGGTTTGTTGTGGAGCCAAATTAAACAGCGAGGGTGGTAAGAGCTTCCCCGAGGCGCAGCCCTTCGCCCAGGAGGGCTGAGCCGGGATGGCCCCGCGTGCTCCGGCAGCAGGGGGTTGGCTGGGGTCTTCACCCCACCAGCGACCCACTGCAGCCCTGGGGATGGGGAAGGGCGAGGAGATCTCAGAGCTGCTCTGCTGCTGGAGAAACCATTGCACTTGCCCATCCCCATCACTCTGGTCCAGCGTCCCAGCCCCGGGCTGGCCTCGTGGCTGAATTTCTCTAACTCCACGTTTCTAGCCCCTGGCCTGGGCTGCCATCCTGAGCCAAAGGTAACGCTGCTGTGTCAGCTGGCGTACATTGATATCTGTGTTTAATTACGTGTCATAAAAGTATTTCTGATGTATACTTCTTACTCCCCTCTCTTTTTATGGAAAGCACTGGATTCTCAGCCCTGATAAAAGCCTTTTACAGGGCGGGCTGTCTACCCAGCCCTGCGGTGGGGATTGGGTATGGCAGGGGGCTGGCGCAGGGTTAACTGCCCGGGGGCTCAGCTATGCCCACCCGGGTGCTGTGCACCCTCAGGGTGCTGCCGGCTCCATAAATCACGCTTTGCTGCAGAGGGCTGTGGAGTCCTGCCCCGGGGCTGGGAACATCACAAGCAGCGCTTCCTTTTCTTCCTCTGTTTTTTTAATTGCTCTTTAGCCTTTGTTCATATATTTTCGGTGGTGTGTGTCCTCATGTACGGGTGGGAACAGACAGGGGAGCTGCCTGGTGCCAATGCACCATCCCCTGGTGTAGGGGTGGATGCGTCCCAGCAAATTGCTATTAGCCCCTAAGGGTAAAAAAAACCCACAGCAGGCTGCGAGACACCCTGGTGTTTTTCAGGAAGCTATTGAGAAGCAAGAATGCACTCAGGCTGCTGGAAAAGGCCCGACACCTCTTGTTTTTAAAAGCCTGGTGGGCTTTCAGCTGTCCTGCACCCACGGCGGCACGGTGAGCACCTCTCCTGGAGCCGCAGACTGCGCTGGGTGCTCTGCAAAATGCCGGTGTGCGCACGGCTGCAAAGCAGAGGAGGTTTTTTCTTTCCTTTCTGGCTGGCATTGGAGACCCACAGGCTCAAAAAACAAATCAAGCTCCCTTTGCATTTTAAAAGCCCTAAAACATATGAAGCCTTATCAGTCAACCCCTTACCTTATGGGATATATATGCAGTTCCCAACCTGTGCTAAATCAATATCTCTCCACAGATGGATGGAGAGATAAATTTTAAAGAATAAGCTTAATTTTATTACTGTCTTCTGAGTGGCCATTGCACGACAGCGCAGCGCCAGATTGACAAGGGTTTGATGTTCGGTAATAGCACATCAGCAGGCCCCCGATACTTTGATGTATTGTAATAGTGCATCACCAGAACAATGGCGTTTTGATATATTGTATTAGAACATAATCAGAGTGATGGGGCTTTGATATATTATGTAAGTACATCATCAGAGCGGTGGTGCCGTGACATATTACCTTAGAGCACTGTCAGAGCTGCCGCACTTTAATGGATTTCAATAACACATCACTGGGGCCGGGGGTCCTTAGGAGCCGCGGTGCTGGCAGCGGAGGGGCCGCTCTGCTCGCCGCAGGACATCTCTGCCTCCGGAAAACCTGACCGGTTCGCGTGACAGCCGGAGCTTTCTGAGGAAGGTCCAGGGAGGAAACACCGGGGGGTCCAGGGCTCAGAAACCCCAGGTTGGAGAAATCCCCCTGCACACAGCCCGGGGCGGGGAGAGGGATGTCCCTGAGCTATTTGGGGCTGGGGCTGGGGACTGGGTTTGGGGCTTGCTGGGTGCCAGATTTGCTGGGTGCCAGATTTTCTAGGCGCCAGATTTTGGGGGTTTTGCTTTTAGAGCAGCCGGCGCAGCCGCTCTGTCCATCAGCGATGGGTGGCAGAGGGCCAGGACATGTGGTGGCACAGTGGTCCTGATGCCACCTTCCCTGCACAGTACTGGACTTCAGGTTTCATCTCTGAGCTGTGGAACGGAGGATATTTCCAGAGGGGCCTCGTAAGGGCAGCTAGCGCTGGCAGAGCGTGCTGGCAACGAGCAGGGCTGTTGTCTGTCGTTAGCTGGAGAAGATCCCTGCATTTTCCTTCCTTCATCCATTCTGTGCTCGTGCACGAGCCGGTTGCATCCCCCCGGCCATGCCCTGATCCCCGTATCTAACGCCCCGCAGCAGCGCGGGGGCATCCCTCCTTCCCCCCCGAATCCTGGCTCCTGGGGCCATGCTCATCGCCTCTGCGGGGGAGTCCTCTCGGCGGCGTTTTAATGGGAAGATGTATCAGCTGCATGGCTGATAAAAATCGCTTAATTTAATGCCCCTGTGGCTGAGCTGCCCGGGACATCCCGCAGCCCTTTTGCATCTCTCTGGGCGGAAGGAGAAAAGTGAGTAGCACGGGTAAGTAGGAAAGGTAATAAGAATCTCTGGAAATTTCAACTTATGCATGCTGCGGTTTCCCAGAAGTGCTCGTCAATGAGACACCCGGGTTGAACGTGTTCTTGTTTTAGGGGGGTTACTGGCTTTTTGCTGGTTGGTTTTTCTTGCTTTGGTGTCAATAAGTCATTTGCACCAGCCTAGAAACATGTCTCGTTTTCTTCTCCTCTTCACTTCAACAAAGCAGCCATCAAAAATGAGTCTCAGGTGAAACTTCCTTTTCTTTGCTGAACCGGACACATTTAATCTCTCTGAAATAGAAACCTTTCACAATGTTGAAGCTTTTTTATTTCTGTTTAAATGACATTGGCTGCATCTAAAGCTATTTCAAAACAAGAGAAGAGTCGTTCTATTTAAAAATGACAAAATAAAAATTTTCACCTCTCCGAGCTCTCTTCCGACAGGATGTGGATGGGGCTGACCGTTGCTGACCAGCTTCCCCAGACCTTTGCCAGGCCCAAGAAATGGATGTCTGACCCCAAAATTAATTCGGAAACAGAGAAGGAGGCAATGCAGGATACTGCCAAAAGGGAGCTCTTGGGAGTGGAGAAGCACTAATATTTTGGGAAATTGAAATTCCAGCCATGAAATTGCCTATCATTTATCATCTCCAACTACCTTACAAAGTAAGAAAAACAGGCATTAAGCCTTATTGCTTTTTAAATACTTATGATCTCGAGGAAAAGCCACCTAATCTACTTCCTTTAATACGTATTCTACGAAAATGTCGTGAGTGTAACAGTAACGTGTGTGTGTACGTGCAGTTACACACGTGAAGGGATGATGTCAGGCTGCTGTTGAGATGCTCAGACGATAAACCCCATCGCTGCGATGCTCTTTCCCTGCCATGGTACCAGCCACCCTTATAATTCCCGCAGGTAGGAGTTTGTGGGTGTTGGGGGGTACCGAGCTCTGTAAATGTTCATAGCAGCGCCATGCAAAGCCATTTAGTGCAGGTGCTTCTGTAATTGCGATGCATTGGAAAAATTTGGTGTTCAGCGGCTGTTTCACTTGCACGGCCACCTGCGCCGGTCCCTCCGGCTCCCACAGCCATCCCGGCTGGCCTGGACCTGCCACCGTCTCCTCCGTGACTCCGGGCACCATGTGCCTCAGCTCCTACCTTTCGGTTAATTTGCTTAAAATGGAATCAGAAAAAGCAAAAAACCCCGCTGGCAGCGTGGGGCGGGCTGCAGGGGTCTCTTGGACCCGCACAACGCCCCGAGCTGCCTCCTGCCAGGGAGGTGGTCGCGGGGTGCCCGGTTCCCCTGTTTCCAGAGGTTTCGGGGGGATGCACCTCCCTGCCTGCGCCTCAGAGGGTGCACAGGGCGAGAGCATAGGTGGGTAGGTGGGAGCAATGCTTGCTGCGAAAGCAGCTCTGCAGGGCTGTTGTCACCATCATCGTCCTCTGCGGGCAGCGATCCGAGGGGATGCTCGGTGTCCGAACAGCGTCAGCCCGGTTTGTGTTGCTTCCCAAAGCACCAACGCGACCCACCAGCACCCCTGCAAAGTGCAGGTCTCCCTGGGGCTTTGCGTGGAGTGGGCAGCTTCTCCCCACGCTGCTCTCGCTGCCGAGGGGGGTTTGGGTTCCCCCAGCGAGGGCAGGTCTCCTCCTCCTCCACGGGCAGCGTTTCGGAGGCTTTGTCGTACATCAACACCTCACGCTCCAGAGGAAATGTTGGAGTTTACCTGCTAATGGTCAACCACAAGGCAAAAAAATAAAAAAAAGGAAGCAAACAAACAAACCAACCAACCCTCGAATGATAGGGGAACATAAATTATCCAGAACTGGCAAGAAATGAAAGTGTTGCATGGTCCCCTGACAGCAATGGGATGAATAACTGATGATGATTAGTTAAATCATAACATTGCTCATGCCATGCATAAATGATGAGCCAACTGCTTGCGATGCCCTGATGAGATGCAGCGTTCTTAGCTTTCTATCATTCCCACTTTGTAGCCCCAAAGAAACTACCACATTTCTGCATTTTTGTGTTATCTGGCACATCAAGCAATGCGACAATGAATATATATTGACCTTATTATAGCAGCCGGCTGCTTGTGCCAGAAGCAACCAGGCATACTTTGCACAAATTAAAGCTGTCAGCATGTAATTTATGGTTCATTGCAAAAGAGGAACAGAACTCTGAGGGGAACATTGTGGTTTGGGAAGCAGGTAGGTAGGCAGATGAATTGCATGATAAAATATCTTGCTAATGATGTGATGTTAAAGCTGAAGTGTCGTTTTCATTCTGTTTTGCACATTTTTTTAGTTATTTCTTGCTCGAGATGATTTTCCCCTTTCCACAGTTGGGTTTTTTTTTTTTTTCTTCTTTCCAAAAGCTAAATTACTGGTTATACCTGAAAAGGCTGGAGTAGGTGTGATAATTTACGAGCAGACAGCCGTTGTCTGAAGACAATGTGGTGGCACCCTGAGCGATGTTAGAGCCCCGTAATAGGGAGTCGTCTTACGGGCGCAGCCAACAGCCTTGACATCGGGGCTGGGTGTGGATGATTAAAGTTTTGCTCTTTTTTCAGACTAGAGAACAGTCTTGAGGAGAAACAAAATAAAGAAATCTATCTGTGCGCCTTCGCTCCTGTTGACACACACACACGGCGGCAAAATCGTACATCAAGAAGGATGCTCGACGTTGCAGACAGCAGCCTCGGCGCCGACGTCTTTTGGTTTCATGGATGCTGGGTCTTTCCTGCCTTTTTGTTTCCCAATTGCTCAGCAGCCGAGGGAAAAGGAAAGGGGGAAACAAAGGGAAAAAAAATATAATTCAGAGCAATAGGTGGGGGAGATGCATTCGCGTGGGATTATGTCACCTTTGATAATGCTCGGAAGCGCCGGAGCGGGGAACGTGAGAGCCGAGCGAGGAAAGGCAGGGGGAGGCTGGAGGAAACGGGGATTTATAGCCTGCCGTGCCGGAGAGCTCTCTTTAGTCCAATAAATAAATGATAAAATAATTAAATTCTGAAATAAAACGTCACTGAATTATTTAACTGCTCACCTAGGAATAGCTCTGACGCAGCCGGGCCAGCGCTGTTGTTCTGCCGCGGGTGCCGCCACGCTGCCAAAACCAACACAGGACGCAGCGAAGCGCTCTCGGCGCGGGGGCGAGCCGGGGGGCGGCCGGTCCCTCGTGGGACGGCGTCTGAGGTGGGGAAATCTGGGGTTTGCTCCGCCATGGAGCCAGCCCAACGCGGCTTGAGCGATTCGGCACGGCGGGGAGGCGAGGAAACGTCCTTGCCCAGGCGGAGTGGGTTGTGCTGGGGACTTGGGGAGCGGGAGATGTCTCTGGTGTGGGGACCCCGCTGGGTGCCACCGGCCCCACCAAGCTGAGGGGGTCCCCGAGGGGTGCGAGCCCCGGCACCGTCATGCTTCTCTGCACCTATGCTTGCAGCAGGTTTGTTGCTGCATCTGTCATGAATTTGGGGTGCCAGGCTCCTTAGAAAGGCAGAAAATTATTCTGGCGGTGTTTTGGAAAGCATGAGCACGTGTACCATTTTACAGAGCAAGACGTACGTGCCACGAGGGCTGCAGTGGGGCAAACCCAGCCCTGCAGCCTCCAGGCACGTCCCCTCCCCGGCCGGACTCTGTCCCTGCTCCTGCTGCGGACGGGGCTGTGTGGCAGAGCATCCCTCGAGCGGGATGTGCTTGGAAATACCAGTTTTATTTTCCCTGATCTTGGCAATTTTCCTTGCTGACGCGCTCTCCCGGCTGGGCTCCGTGCCTGCCACTCGCGGGTGGGTGTTTTATTTGACACGGCGAGAGGAGGCTGGGCAACGCTGTCGCTGTCAATGCGCGTCCCGCACGGGGCGATGCGGAGGCAGCGGTGGGGACGATGCGTCGGTGCTGATCTGGGGTGACGAGGCCGCGAGACGGAGAGGGTCCGGCCGATGTCACCGCATTTCGAGAGAGGTGACACGGCGGTGGGAGGCAAGGCAGGGCGAGGAGGCGCGGAGCGGCGGCGGCGGCGGCAGCTGGAGCGGCACGGACAGGCACTCGTGTGCCCGAGGACAGCCTGCCTTGCCTTGCTCGGTTTGAGTCCCAGCTCTCCAGCACCAATGAAAGGTAAACTGAGTCTGAGAGCTGGCTAAAGCCTCGCTAAGAGAGGCCCTGCCGAGCCGGGGGGGTTACCCCAGGAGGCCACCGGAGCCGTGGCTCTTGGGGATGTGCTAAAATGCAGAATATGCAGGAAACCCGCAGGCAGGCATCAGCGATCACCAGCATTGATTTTCCTCTTTGGACGCTTCAGTTACTGCATCTGGGTGCGCAGCTCATTAGTTCAGCTCCTTTGCCTGTGACGGGACGTTGCACCGCTGTAACTGGTGTTAATTGGAAGACGGCTGCAGCCAGGACTTGCGCTGGTCACGCTGGTTGCTGCTGGCTTCTGCCTCGCCGTGCTGCTGGAGCGGGTCCGCATGCATCCGTGCCGTGCCCTCGCAGCTTCCCACCCGCCGGGAGCGCCCGGCTCGCCCCCGTCCCCCACCAGCGCTGCAGCCGCCTGCCTCTGCTGGGTGAGGACCCCCGAGCCCCGGGCTGGAGGGGGATTGGCACTGCAGCCAGGCGCGTGGTCCCGGGGAGGGGACCTGGGTGGTGATGCTGTCTGTGGTGACGGCCCCCCCAGCTCCCCGCCGCCCGTGCTGCCGTGAGGACCGTCAGAGGCTTCGCCTTCCTTGCAGGGAGCACGTTTCTTGAGCAAGTGCGTGAAGAGCCCTTCAATACAGCGTTGCATGACCCGTCTTCATTAAATTGCCACTTCTCCACCCAGAGCAGTGATCTGGTGTGACCAGCAAGGCTCCCGTTCACCAGCCCTCTGCGAGCTGCGACAGCCGAGCTCTGCCTGGTGCCCGACTCCTGCAGCATCACCCACCGGCCATGCCCCCACCGCGGGGACGGACAAGACCGGTGCTGCCAAACCAGACAGCCAGAGCTCCAAACCGCCTTTCAGAAAGGGGAAAAAAGTTTTTACAAAAAAATAAGCCCAAGTTGGATCAGTGCTGGCACTGCCTTTGAACCAAATGTCTCGCTGCAGCCAGTGACAGCTCCGCAATAAGAGCGGTGGCAGCATTCGCGAACTATTAGTGTTAAATTATTCCAACAAAAGCAGGCCTTGATGTTGTGTTGAAGTTGATAACTTGAGGATGTGTTTGAAAAGGATAAAAGCTTTGCCTTCAAAGGCTGGCTCCTCTTTTGTATGAGACACACTGCTGAGCGAATTAACCATTTTTGTAACAAACACATCATTCTAGAGGCTAATTAGCAAGTGTTGGGGCTCATGATTTGGTACATTAAAAAAGTAGTAATAAAAGGGTTAGCTGCTTTCTTGACGTCCAGTGGCACATCTCGAATGCCGCCGCGCTGCCCACATTTGCTCCGGGCACGGGCAGGAGAGGCGTTTCCCCGGCGGCGGAGGCGCGGGCGCAGGTAAGGCCGTTCACGGGCGATTTTGGGTGTCTGAAGCAGGTGATGCCAGAGGTCGCGGTGCCGACATGCCTGATAACACATGCTCCTGTTCTCCTTCCCAGAAGTAAAGCTGCCATCTCTTTCCAAGAACATTATCCGTCACAGGGGCTTTTCTCCCCCACCAGCCGTGGGGGGTGTGAGCAGCCAGGCTGTTTCAGGTCCTGGGCCATGGGCGCGGCAGGTAACGAAGGGGTAATTTAGCCATCACCGGCCGTGCTGCGTGCTCAGGGCCAGTGGAGAGGCTGCGATCCTGCCACAAAGATAACGAGCGGGGAGAGATGCGGGGGGGGGGGGCGTGAATTGTGAAGTCTAAAGCTTCAGCCCCAAAATGCCACCTGGATTAGAAATGACCTCATCTTGTGCCACGAGAGCTGCTCTGGTGCAGGGATGGAAGTGGGGGGGCATCGCCTGGTGCACGCGCGGGTTTCCCCGCACCACGCGAGGTGCATCACCATCACCTGCAGAGTCGGGCAGGGGGCTTTGCTTGCCCCTGGATGGGGGTGTTTTAGCACACGCTTTTATCCCAGCGCTGCACGTGGCTTACAGGGCTACAACGAGATAAATAGCAATTTGTACCCCTGGGTCCATAAGGCTCTCCCCCACCCCATGCTTACGCTGCTCTAAACCCCCCTGCACTGCTTCCCGCCCCTCCAGGCTTGCGGGGGCGAGAGTTGGGTGCCCAGCGAGGCTCCGGCTTGCTGGGGCGATGGCTCACAGCACTGGGGAAGGCGTTTTGGGAAGGAGGCATGGATGAGGCTGGAGGATGAACCGAATAGATGGAGATGGGTGAGGCTGGCGGTGCCAGGGGCTGCCTGGCATCTCAAAATGTGGGGGGCAAGAGTCCCGCATCCAGCCCACTGCGGCGGTGGGTACCGCTTGCTGGAGGACCAACAGCCGCCCCTCACGATCGCACAGGTCCCTCGGGTGATGCTGGCCCCGTGCCGCCAGCAGGAAAGCCACCCCGGCAAGCAGCAGTGCCCAGGTTGGGTTCGTGCCATCTGACATTGAACTGGGGCTAAATTTGTCCGGTTTACACTTGGGCGGAGTGACAGCCACGAGGGGAGAGAAGTACCTTCCATTTCCAGCGCAATAAAGATATGATGGGAAAAAAGTTTCATGGTGGATTAGCGCCCTTGAGGTACTTGAAGCTGTCACTTACAATATGCAAGATCCATTGCTTGACCTCTGCTGTGTGCTAGGGGAGGGGGAAAGAAGAAAAGAGAAAAGCCTTTTACAGGATCCCTTCTGCAAACACGTGACAGTCCACAAATCAAGCCCGTAACATGCAGAACTTACCCCGTAATTAGTTTTATAAACACGCAATTCAGTTGATGTAACAAAAGCTGTAATTTAAAATTTGACACCATCTCCCTTTGCCGGGGGCCGGCAGGAGGGAGGTTATTAATAGCAGGAGTAAGAGTTTGTATTTTTCTTCTCCGTGGCACTTGGGAGGGGGGCAAATGACCTCAGTGTGAAGAAACTTTATTTTCTACTGCCTCTTGATTTATGTGGGGAATCTGTTGCATGATTAGCGCCTATCATCAATAACCAGGCGGCGCGGGCTGACAGCTGCTGAGTGGAATGAAGAAACCCTGTGAAGCAAATAGCTACAAATTTCCCTGACAGCCCTGGTTCGATTACACGGCGTCAGCTGCCAAAACACCAGTTATTACAGACATGGAGTGCCCTGAATAGCTGAGCAGAAAGGAGCACGGGCAGCGGTAACACGGGGTGGGATGTTAACACCCCCGGTGCTCCTTTCCCTTGGCGAGGGCATTCGGGGATCATTTATTTACAGCCGCCCCGGCTGCGCCAGAGCCTGGACCTGCTGTTTATGCTGATGCTGAGGGATCACCTCCGCCAAGATGAACGGATGCGTGAGTGGCAGTGTTTTTTCCTCCTCCCTGCCAGAGATATTAAGGCTAGAAATAAGTTTATAACAAAACCCGAGCCCTGGTTTTCCAGGTGAAGCCTTTCTGAGCTAAGACACATGTTCTTAGGAAAAATTTGGAGGCAGTATAGAAATAAATAGGGGGCTCGCTGCCGGCCCGCAGCATGGAACCCTGCAGTCCAGGCGCTACGCAGAGCAGCGAAGGGGCAAGGGGGGGTGTGCGCCCTCGGGCTCCATGGCAAGCACCAGCCATGCCCCTCCGACCGCACGCTGCTCCGGCCAGCCCCGGGCACGGTCACTCAAGGCTTTGCTTGTGACCCAGGCTATTGGCAAAACTGGCTTGGGAAATAATTATAAATTTTAAGCAAATATTGGAAAACCATGGTGAAAAACATCAACAAACAAAGCTGAGCCTTCGCAGGCACAAACTCAATTGCAGCCTTACATCCACCTAATCGGGGAGCTGTAGCATCCCCCAAGACTGATACGGCCCAGCCAAGCTGAGCAAACACAGCTCGAATTTAACCTGCTTAATGCTCGAGGGGAGCTATTTGCAAACAATCCGACGTACCGAGCATCGTTCCCAAAAATGAGGGAGGCAACAGGTCTGAACAACCGATAAATCTGAGAGACGTTCGTCCGCTGGCAGCCTTTCCACATGGGAACAGAGGTAACGCTGAGCACACCGCTTACTGGAAATTATTCAGCCCACACCACTTAACGTATGCGCCCCTGGCAGAGCGAGGATCTTCCCTCCTTGTTTTAATAACGAGGTTTTTTTCTTCGAAGGGAGAGATGGGGCGGTGCAGAGCCCGCTGCAGCACCAGCCGCTCAGGTCCCTTCCCACAGTTGCAGGGTGAGGAGAAAGGAAACATTTTGAAGAGGAATTTGGCATTTTTCATGGGAATGTTTGTCAGCAAACACTCGCCGTGACACACGGTCTGCTTCCCAGAAGCGTCTGGGAGGTTCAGCCCGCCGAGCTCGGCAGCAGCTCAGCCCCGAGCACCGTGGCTCTGGGGCTGGCAGTTTCGGCAAGGGCAGCCTGCAACCCCCTGCACCCAGGATTTGCCGTTCCCCGGCTACTTTCTGCTATTTTCCATCTTGAAAATAACACCGTTGAAGTTGGCCGCCCTTCGCTCACCTCTGGGTCACAACGGGGAAAGGATGGGACCCACCGGGCAGACCCCCGGGACGGGGCTGGCTGGGAGACGCGTTGCCTGAGGTTTCCTATAGGAAAAGAATTTTTTCCAGAGAGGGGCATGTTTTGAATTTAGGCTTTCGTGTCAAGTTGTGTGCCAGTGTTAGTATTTAATTTTGTTTTGATGTTTATTTATTTTTTTTTTTAAAGCCACAGAGCACACACTGGCCAGCACGCTTCTGGTGAAATCTGGTTTTCATCTGCACGTGGCACGTCTAAGCAGGGAAATGCCTCTCCTGGGACGCCGTTTCCAAAGGGAAGGCTTTGGGGTTGGAGGAGAGGCAGGTTCACCCCGAAAGCCCGGAGCTGGGGGGCTGGCTGCCTGGGGACACGCTCACCGCTTCCCCCCGCAGCGGGGAGCAGCACCCAGCTTCAGACCCTGCAGGCTGCGCTGCCGAGCCGGGCGTTGCGGTTAGGGCTTTTGTTTTCTGGACGTCGACAAGAGAAAACATTTTAGATTTTTTTCTTAAAAAGTTCAGAACTTTGCCTTTCCTCCCTTTTTCATATGAAAACACCTCCCAGTGCTGAGATTATTCATGGACACAACCACCAGACCGGGACTTTTAATTCTCTTCCAGGATATCAGTGCTGTCGGGGACCGGCATCAGGGTGAGGGCCGGGCAAGGGGCAAGACGGAGAGTTTGCCCGAGGCTCTGGGGGTCCCGTGCTGCAAGGATGGCCGGGATGGCCTGGCTGTGCACCCCACTGCAAGCCATGCACCCCACTGCAGGCAGTGGACCCCACTGCAAGCCATGCACCCCACTGCAGGCGGTGGACCCCACTGCAAGCCGTGCACCCCACTGCAGGCGGTGGACCCCACTGCAAGCCGTGCACCCCACTGCAGGCGGTGGACCCCACTGCAAGCCGTGCACCCCATGTCAGCAGCCGCCGTGCATTAACACGGAGATGCCAGGCTGCACCCAGCCTGCGTCCATGCGATGCCCAGGCAACCTAGGGCCCCAAATCACATCGCTTTCTGCTGGAAACTCTCCAGGTGCTAATGAAATATTTACACGTCATGGCATACACGGCCTCCGATGTAAGGAAAGAAACTGTTTTCGTCGCGAAGACGAACTTGAGGGGAACATTTTTTTAGAGAGCGTGGTGTTGTAAAACATTGTATTCAGAAGAGGACGGTGTGGATTTCCCTCCTGCGGAGCAAGGCTCGGGCGCTGAGCTGGAAAGCCAAGCGTTTCCTTACCCAGACGTACGATGCTGTCAGGGGCTGAGGTCTCCTAAAGACAGGGTCTGCTCTGAAACGCAGCTGATGGTGGTGAACGGCATTTGCTTGTCCTTGTCCTCCCCGCTGGTGTTTCCTCGCCCTCGTGACCGCCTGGTTTTGGTAGGAGATGCGGCATGCCGCCCAGCACCCCGAGGAGGGCTCGGCAAGGCTTCCCATCATCTGGGATGGAAATCCTTCCCCTGGAAGTGCAGGATGGATCCGGCAGCCGCATTCTGCTGGGCACGATGCTCGGGAGCTGACTTGGATTTGCCTCCCGCCTGCTCAGCCAAGGTGAGCCCCGGCACGGGGTTATTTGTCAGGTTTTAGCTTCTCTCAGCTTTCCTTTTAAAATAATGAAAGTGTCAACTCTGGTTCACGGGCTGGTCAAGGTTTTAATTCCTCCCGAACTTTATAAGGCAATTTCATGAATTATACAGTGTGGTAACAGAAGGAGCTAAATAAAGATGCAACACTAGCTGTGTTTAATAAATACACTCTCACTATCCGTGGAAGGTATTTGCAAGTCAAAAATATGGCACACGATGATCTAGCTGTCTCTGGCAAATTTTTTAGATTACTGCTAGGTCAGCACTATTTTATGCTAAATCCTATCAACTAAAAATAAAAGGAGGAGGCTGTGCACAGGGAGCTGTAAAGCAAAGGCAGCCTTGCCGTGGGCTCCCTGGTGCCGGGGACCTACCGAGCTAACGACCAGGCATAAACAGACAAACTTGTATTTCTTCCCCCGACAGGCGCTAAGTAACCTCTCGGGAATTCAACAGGCCTGCGTAGGAGATGCCAGGAGGCATTAATAATAAAGGTGACCCTCACCGATGGCCTGATCCTGGGAGGAACCGAGCACCCGCCTGGAGAAGGAGCAGGCGAGGGTGCTCAGGAGGTGCTGGTCTTGGAGCTGCTGCTGAAACCCCACGGAGGGGCCAGTCCGGCAGAGGAAACACCTTTGCTCTCGCCACGCTCAGCTGCTCTTGATGGGCAAGAAGAGGTTTTTGAGGAGCGCATCCAGCGGCGCGGGAGAGCAGAGAGCTGGGTGCCAACGGCTGCCTCGCCGAGTCTCCCTGCCGTAAGCAGTAGCCGCTGCTTTCTTCTGCTGCCCTGCACACCTCTGCGACAGGCTGGAGAAGGGCAACGGAGAGGTGAGGAGTACTCCCTTGATGTTTGCAAATAGCTTTGAAAATACGCAGTTGTGCATTTGCAGCAAGACTGTGTTTATGTGAAGGAAACGTCCAGCTGCAGGTACGCTTTTGCCGTCTTCCTCAGGCAAATGCCAGCTTGCTCTCCTTGCCTGCTGAGCCTCGGCGGCGGCCGGGCTCCTGCCTGCCTCATTGCCTCTTGGGTTTCCCTGCATAAGCTGTGCAGAAATACCTAACGGGGTCATTGCACTGGGCTCAGCACCGCGCCGGGCCATGCCAGCACCAGGCATTAGGAGAGGCCGCGCAGCAGGAGGTCGGGGCGTGCAGGAGCAGGAGATCTGTGCGCAGCATCGAGCAAAAGGTGGGAGAGAGGCAGTCCCTGGAGGGCCTTTGCCGCAGCGGTGGAGCCTGCAGAGCCGCTTTCTCTCGGCAGCCTGGCGTGCCGGCAGAGCGGAGCCTGGCACTGCCACCGAAACCACCACCCGGCACCAAAGGCAGGAGCGCGGGGAGCGGGATCCAGCCGGGACTCGGCCCCCAGGCAGACCGAGGGAGGGTGAGAGGTACTAACACGTGCATCCCTCCTTCCCAACAGCGATGAGCTGCTCTCCCAGTCAGCCGGAGAAGGTTTTCCATATGGTCTCCAGCCCACGCAGCCCAGCCGAGCGGAGCCGGCCATGGAGCGGGGGAATCACATCCCTGCACGGTCCTGGGATGTGCTGCAGCCCCGGCGTGCGGGCCCGCTCCGCCACCCGTGCCTTCCTCCCCGCGCAGGTCTGCAGGCTGCTGACAACGCATCAAAGCCCTGGAGAAGTGCTTGAAGCCATGCAGGGGCTGCCGCTGCTCCCCTCGGCCCTCGGGGGCTAACGAGGCTGCAAACATCAGAGTGATGCCCTCCTGGACGTACTGAAAGTCCTGCTTGGGGCAGGCAATGCCCTCCTAAAGGTGTTTGGCCAAGGAGACGCCAGCGCAGCAGGACTCGAATTGCATTCACCACTCGGCCAGCCTTGTTTCTGCAGCAGCGATGGACCTCCGTCCACCCAGAGAAGAAATACTAACGTTTGTGCTTGTCCCCCTCTCCACGCGCAGTAAGCTGACCATTCGTTAGCAAATTGGCTATAAAGCAGGCTGAGGTGGTTCCAGACTCCACAGAAATTAGCTGGATTCAGTGAAGCTTCTCTCACTGCAGCCAAAGCAAAGGGCGAGGGTGTTTGCAGGTGCTGCACGCCCCGGAGCAGCAGCATGGGGAGAGCCACCCCACGCGGCTGATGGCGATGGATTTGATGGATTTGAGGGTTGCTTCCCGCAGCTGGAGCTCGTGGCCTGAGCTTTCCCTTGAAGGCTCAGCTGGAGGCTGCGGGTGGACACTGATGCTCCCCTCCAAAGGGCTGACGGCTGCGTTTGGGGGTCCCCTCAGAGCTGGGCAGGGAGCACGGACCCCTGCCCGGCGGCAGGACCCCGCGCGCCCGAGGGCACGGTCACACATGCGCTGCAGAGCCCCGAGATGGGGAGGGAGCTCGGCCCCCCTGAGAGCCGCCCCTTCCCTGCTGCAAGCCCCAGTCCTCAGCGCCCGAGCAAGGGCTTTACCTTTCTGCGCATTCGGCCGCGCTCTCTTAAATTAATGGCATCAGTCTTGGCCGCGAATCAAGCAGACCCGGTTCTCCCTTCCCGTGCACATTACAGAAATCCCAATCTCTTTTCCAGCGTGAGAGCAGAAAATGACTGGAACGGCGTACTGGGAGGAAACTACCATGAAATAGCCCTCGGTCATAGATTAGGAGCATGTCATATGTTTCATTACCTGCTGAAAGACAGTTGCTGTGTGCTGGGGAATATTTATAAAGCCAAACTATTTACAGCTCTCTGCCTTTTCCTTGCAAGCATGCAGCCAGAAAGGCATTAATAAAGTAGCCTTGATGATCTGAATGATTTATGGAGCCGCAATTCTGTAAATAGGGTTCAAACTCTTAAAGATTTATTTGTTTTCCAACAAAAAGTCATCCTGGTGGTACACAATGTATATTCCGTGTAGGTTAATTACGCTATTTATATCTGAGATCAATTGTTCAGTGGGCAGTATGCCAATGCACCAGTTTAGCTTGATGCTAATGTTTTCTAAGAGATTTTTTATCCCCCTGGAAGTTTTGTAACGAGTTCACGCGACTCCGCCAGCTATCGGAAGACGCGCGTTCGAGCCAGACATCACACCACTCCAGTGCCCTGCACGGTCGGGCCATATTTCTGATTTCTTCTTAAAAATTCTCTTTGTTCCCCTCCGTCTGCTGTGGATCCTTCTTGAGCTGAAGCGCGCGAGCAGCAGAAGGCTATGTCGGATTTTGAAGTGCAGGCAGCTTTCTTTTCAAATGCTTCCGTTAAAAACCCCTTCAATACTGCAGCCTTCAGATGTCCCCCCTTTCTGCCAAGCCTTTACATTACTTTTGTCCTTTGTTCTGCTTCCTTTAAGCCTGGTCCCCCTTCCATTATGCCTGCCGGAGGAATCCAGAGTACAAAGGTTTCTACCAGTGCCTTGCTTGCTTTCTGCCTCCCTCCCTCCAGCATCCTCCGTGATTACATCCTCGCCGTTGCTCCACAGCTGTTCCCAAACTCCCCCTCAGCATCTGAGGCTGCAAATCACTCCTGCTCCACATACGCACACGGGGTTTGAATTTGTGCAGCTTTTGAATCCCGGGGGCTGGAAGGTTTTTTGCTCTCGCTTTCAGCAGAAGCCGGGATGCGGTGGATAAGGCTGACTCCCAGTGGCTCACGGTCCTTGACTCGGCCGGTGCTTGCTCTGTTTCCTATTCAGGCGATGAATTGCAGAAGCACTCTTGCTCTTGGAAATTTTGCCTGTGCACATAAGTAGATTTTTAGCCGTTCCTTCCAGATGCTGCAGTTATAAGTGCCCGTGTACATTTTGTTACGGTTCCCCAGATAACAGCATTTGGAGTATCACTCCTTCAGAAAATCCATGCAAAACCATCTGTGATTTTCTGCTCTTGGATGGATAATTGGATTGTAGCGTAGGGTGGGCTTGGGGCTTGGGTTTGTTTCCTGGCCTGAAAACTCGAAGGTACTTACAACCAGGCTGCAAGAGACTTTCAGACAGGAGCAAAGCCCTGTGTGCCCAGTCCTGGCTGGAGGTGAGCGGTTTGCGACCAGCAGCCCCAGTTAACCCACAGCTGCCCCACCGGAGGTCTCACGGCCGCTCTCGTACCATCACTCACCAGGCAGGAACCTCGTTTTTCTTACTCTGGGCTTGGTCCCATATTTTAAAGCACCCTTTAAAGAGCCGCAGAACTTCTTTGATACCATTTTAATATCCATGATAAGTTCCTTCAGGGCGACCCAGCTTTCTTTTCTTTCCTGTCAATTAATTAAACACTGGCTAACGGTGGCATTTCTAATTATCCATAGACAGGGCAAAACAACTGCCAGCAGCGCAGCCTTCCTCACCCGCCCCTACCACAAAACACCTCGAGGAGGTGGCACCGAGGGCCACCAGGACCAGGGATGCTGCCGCACGGGGCACGGTAGCGGCACACGGTCCCCGCTGCTGCGGCACATCCCAGATGGGAGCTGTAAATCACATCACAGAGCAGGCGGAGGAAAGGAAAAGCAGCGGAGGAGATGCTGGATAAGGCTGCGGGGCGGGTGTGGAGCGAAGAGCAGCCCCGAGGGCTCGCAGGCTGGCTGCGGAGTTGGGGACGGGGCACTGCCGCTTGGGTGGTGTTGCTCGAGATCATCACGGACTTCTGGGCAAGCTGCTGGTGCTGCGCCATCGCGGTTGGTCTCGTCAACTGGAAGGGCACCTCACTGCAGGGCATTGAGCATCTGCTGCCGCGCTGCGGTCCAGCGGCCGCGCCGGCGGAGGGCTGAGCCAACCCAGCAGCGGGGGCTTTAGCCAAGCCACCCACCCGAGCTGGAAGCGCCGGCCCTGGCTCCGCGGGGGTCGCAGGAGGCCAATTCTGGGCTTATGAAGGCAGCGAAACCACAACAGCCTCTAGGAAAAACTAAATTAAAAAAAAGCAAAATGCAGAAAACAAAGAACGAGTGGGAATTTGGATGGGGAACGGAGCTGAAGGACGCCGGGTAACGCTGCAGCTCGGAGGGGGCTGGCCCAGGTGGCTGGCTGGCTGTGACTTGGTGATGATCCGGCCGGTCCCCGTTCATGCTCGTGCATGGCCCAGATGTGGCAGGATGTGGCCAGCGAGCCCCAGGGCAGCACAAGCATCCCGGCGATGTGCTCTGCCCGACCCTCTGCCTGTCCAGGGGCTGCGATGCTTCTCCTGCCCGCTCCCCAGCACAGAGACGGCCCCAGTTTGTGACTGGCATCCCTCGCAGGGAAGCCCTGGCCAGGCTGGTGGCCGTGGCTCCGAGGGAAAAGCCTGCATCTCCGGCCGAGCCAGCGATGATGGAGACATGGTTATAAATGCACTTGAGGTTTGTTGGTTTTGTTGTTGGTTTTTTTTAAGAAATAGCAACCCGTCTCCCCTCTGCCAGCTCAAGTGCCACGGAGCGCATCTCCAGCGCAGCCAGACGGCTGCAAAATAAACCTGCCAGGCTCCTTCCTCTCCGGTCGGAGGAGTCATCGAGAGCCGGTGGCTGTGCTGGCCCGGGGACGGTGCATTCCTGCTGCTCACCTGATTTATTATCTCTGCTCAGCACACAGAGAAGAGGATTCTTCCCGGGAAGAAAAGTTGGCAACTCGAGGCAGTCCCTTGGAAACAGCCAGTGTTCGTCTGAGCATTCATTCAAAGGAGCAGAGGGAGAAAGGAAAAAAACTGTAGCAGAGAAAGATTTTAAAAAAAAAGGAGAAATCAGAGGCACTTGCAAAGCTGGACTACAGCAAGGCAGTCAGTATTTCTGTTCGGGAAGGCTGGGATGGAGACGTGCAGAGATGAGTTTTGCATATTCAGAAAAGTAAACAGCAGACTCAGCCTTATTTTTTTGCAGAATTACAGGAACCAGAGATGGAAAAGACCTATTAACTCATCTTTCCATTTCCCTCCAGGGCAGAGCAGGATTGCTCCCCGGAGGAGATTATTTTTAGCACTGTTGAACAGTTTTCAACATCTCATGAGATAGGGGTTTCTTTTCCAGGGATTTAGATGTATGAATGATAAACCAGGTTCTGCCGAAAGAAGGCTTGACCCAGAGATGAAACAAGGATCAAAGCGGCACTATGAGGTTCAGAAATGTTTGCCTGCGTGTTTTCTTCTCTCTCTAACATGTTTCTGCATCTCTCTACAGTAAGCCTTGCCTGGGAAGGAAGCAGAGGCAACAAAGCCCCAGTTCTCCAGGGATTTTTCTTACAGAAAAGAAGAAATGCGGCAATTGCTTCACACGGGCATCCCATGTCCCGGGGAAAGGTGGTACACACTTGCATTTATGGGGAGAAAAAGAGGCACGGCACTGCTAGGTAAGCAGCACATGCGACGCAGCGTCCCGTAGGCAGCAGAAGGAGGTAAGCCGTGCCAGCGGTGATTTTGGCACGGGTTTGGGGTGACTCTGCTCCTGCACGGGCTCTGCAGGGAACCTGGTGAACCAGCACCCACCGGCGCTGCACCAGCAGGACCCGCAAATCTGCAGCCCGAGGTTCAGGGGAGTTTTGAGCTCTCACACCCACGGCATCTTTTAAACATGGCCTGAATTAACACCGCAGCCTTGGTCTCCTCGGCGAGGTCTGCTGCGGTCCTGCACGCCTTGCTGCAGCCGCTCGCTCGGGCCGTGCATCGCTTGCAGCTCCCCTGCACAGCACCTCTGCAGCGCTGCGACTGCTGCGGGCGCAGAGTCCGGCAGCTGCTCAGCTCCTGCAACTGCTGCAGCTCATTAAAAAGGAGAGACACACACCGGGCCCTCCCCTGCACGCATCTCTCTCTCCTTCCTCCGACTCTCTTTGATCTTAAAATTAAAATTGTTTTCAGCCTGCGAGTATATTTTTGCTCCGTGTGGGCTGAGCGACGCCAGCCGAGCGGGGCTCTCGCTCCCCAGCAGCCCTTGGCTCGCGGGGAGCGGCTGCAGGACCCGGCAAAACCTTGTGTTTGCGCCCAGAGCAACTGCAAACAGTTTGCAAATGGTTTCAGTGGCTGTTTCGGTGGGAGGGGGAGGGAGAAAAGGGGAGGAACTGGACTTGGATGCTGCCTCTGAAATGATTGTTTGCAGGCCAGTAATTCAGGTTGCAGACAAGGCCCCATTGACTCTCCGGCGAAGACGGAGCGGTTCAGTTGTTAACCCTGGAGAACCGGCTGCTGCCTGCGTGCCGCGGGGCTGCCGAGAGCTGGACCCCCGGACGCCGGGGCAGCACGGCCAGGGCATCGCCCCGAGCTGCCCGAGGGGCTGGCCCGGGTTGTGGGCAGCCCCTGCGAGCCGGCTGCAGGGATGTGCTCGAGGCTCCACGCAGGGAGCTTTGGGGCCTGGGGCACTGCGGGAGAGCCGCTCGTCCCAGCACCCTCGCCGTCCCTTGACTTCAGCAACAGCACCCACGAGGGTGCCAGCAGGAAAGCACGCCGGGCAAAGCACACCCCGCCGGGCCCGTGGGAGCACCCGCGGGGGGAGAGGAGCACCCTGCGCGCTGCTCCCCCCGCTGAGCACCCAGGACACCCGCCTGTGCGTGCTCAGAGGGCTGCTGCAGGTGCAGGGTGTGCATGGGGGCTTTGCAGGTGCTGCATCCCCGTTGGGGGGGGCACACACAATGGCCACGGGATATTGCAACGGCCACGGGATATTGCAACGGCCACTCACCGCCATGCGATCATAGAATCATTGAGGTTGGAAAAGATCTCTAAGATCATCGAGTCCAACACCACCGTGCCCGCTAAATGTTGCAACGGCCACGGGATGTTGCAATGGCCGAAATTGCAAGCAGGTTTAGGTCACGCTGCCAAACTCACTGGCAAAGGGTCTCGGCACGACCATTCCCCCGGGCTGCACCCCTACGGGATTCGGGGTGTTCCTCCCATGTTTCCCTCGACCTTTTTTCCCTCGCAGCTCAGAGGAGGAGGAGATGTTTGTCTGCAAGAAGCAGGTCTCTGGCTGAATTCCCCTCCTGCGGGGGAACCTGTGTCAGTGAGAGGTTTAATTTTATGCGGCTGTGCTTTGCCCAAAAACATTAGTTTAACATTATCACGGGGTAAGTCAACAAATATGGAAAAATCTACTGAGGTTACATTTTACCCACTTTTCTTGCACCTTTGGAGATGAAACTCAAGCTATGCTGCTAAGTTACAGTGATTTATTGGTGGGCTGAGAAGCTGGGTTTTAAATACTGCATCTTTGGGATGCTGGCAGCCTTGCTTCCTATAAATCTTAACTAGTATTTCTAAGCCCTTTTATGCCAGCTGCTTTCATGTATTCAGAACCTTTTCCGTGCAGTAGCCTATGAAAATATTGAAACGATGCCCAGAGCAACACCAGGATATGAAGGGGAAAACTTTAAGATGTTTTGTAACTATTTTTTAACAGAACCTGCCAAATCTTAATTTTTCCAGTTTACAAGTAAGAGCCTCTAACCATCTGTTTGCTGTCAACTGATGTTTGTTTGGAAAGGAATTTTATTATTTTTTTCCATCTCGCACTCCTGTTCTTACAACTAGTTTACTGAACTTCATAAATGTCAGCTTTCACAGTTGTTTTGTAAGCCAGTTATGATTTAGGATTTAATCAAAATTGAGCAGTCAGTGTCTTTAATCAATCTGAATGGAGATCAAAAACAAAGAAACGGAGACTGAAAAATGAAACATTTAATGTATCCCAACAGTCTTTGAAAGAGCCTTATTTCCAACATAATAGCTACCAGGAATCATTATAACAAACTTTAAAAAAAAATACCCTCCAAAACTGCTTGCCGTGTTTTTTAAAGATAAAAAGGGCTAAGGCAATTTCAGGCTTAAAAGCAATTCCAAACTTTTATCTCATTAAGTATCAAAAACAAACCAGCATCAGCCACTCTGTGGGACAGCATCAGGGACGGGGCCCTTTGCTCACCCCATTTCGCCCGCCCCAGCCCACGGTGCCGGCGCAGCGCACGCCTGGACCGCACCGTGCTCTCCACGGGGATTCTGGCACCGGCACCACCGCAGTCTGGCACCAGCCACGCATGCCCGAGATGCACCGATTTACAGCGTGGAAATAAAAAGCAGGGAGGTGCTTTTTAAAAAGCGCAGCCATTGTTCCCCTGGCAACCCTCCATCCCTCTCCTGTCCCGGCGTCAGGACACAAACACGGGTGCCGCTCGCCGCGCGTGATGCTGCGCCCGGCGCTTCTCCTCCTCCTGAAGCATCTCATCCACAGCGCCCTGTCGCATGAGGTTATCGGGTGTTTTGGGCTCCAGGAGGGACCAGCCATGGAAAAACCAAGTCATCCCGATGGGAATGAAATGACCCAGCATCTCCTCCGCCGTGGCTGAGTCCCTCATTAGCTGGGGTAATGGCCATGGTTAACGATGCACAGGGCTCAGCAGAGCTGATGTGGGTCAGGAAAACCAAATTAATTGGGGTGGCAAGTGGAGCAATACCCTGGTGAATAACGAAGGAGCAGAACCCAACTTGGAGGGGCCTGTCAGCACATCGGAGACGTGGCCCCACGCCGGGGGCTGCGCTGGGTCCCACCGGCCCCGGCACCACGGGGTGTAAGGAGGGTCAGACGCAGCAAGGGGAATGCGGGGATGGGGCAGGGCAGCGCGTCCGGCCCAGCTCAGCCTGCCTCGGCTCAGCTCGGCTCAGCTCAGCCTGGCTCAGCTCAGCACGGCTCGGACCAGTATGGCTTGGCTCAGCTCGGTCTGGCCCGGCTCAGCCTGGCTCAGCTCAGCACGGCTCGGACCAGTATGGCTTGGATCAGTACGGCTTGGCTCAGCTTGGTCTGGCCTGGCTCAGGCTGGCTCGGCTCAGCTCAACTTGACTCAGCTCAGCCTGGCTCAACTCAGCACTGCTCGGCTCAGCTCAGCTCAGCCCGGCTCAGCTCAGCCTGGCTCAGCTCAGCCTGACTCAGCTCAGCTGGATTCGGCTCAGCCTGGCTCAGCTCAGCCTGGCTCGGCTCAGCTCAGCTCAGCCCGGCTCAGCTCAGCTCAGCCTGACTCAGCTCAGCTGGATTCGACTCAGTCCGGCTCAGCTCAGCCTGGCTCAGCTCAGACTGACTCAGCTCAGCCCAGCTCAGCTCGGCTCAGCGTGACTCAGCTCAGCTGGATTCGGCTCAGCCTGGCTCGGCTCGGCTCAGCTCAGCTCAGCCCGGCTCAGCTCGGCTCAGCCTGACTCAGCTCAGCTGGATTCGGCTCAGCCTGGCTCGGCTCGGCTCAGCTCAGCTCAGCCCGGCTCAGCTCGGCTCAGCCTGACTCAGCTCAGCTGGATTCGGCTCAGCTCAGCCCGGCTCAGCCCGGCGCTCTCGGGCGCCCCCTGCCGGCGCGTCCCGGCTGCGAGCCCATAAGGGCGGGGCGGGGCGGGGCGGGGCGGGCAGCGGCGCGCGCAGGCCGGAGGCAGGCAGCGGGCGGGCAGGTAGGTGAGCGCTGGGAGCGCCTAAGCCCGAAACGGCCCCCGGTGGATAATTGAACTTAATTAAACTAATAGTTCTTCTCTCTGGCATCCCCCCGAGCCGTGCCGGCGCTGCCGGGAGCGGGACGAGGCTTCACGGGGACCCCGGAGCTGCAGGTTTAATTTACGAACCAGCCCCTGAGCTAAGTTCAAACCACCAAGTTCTGCTTTGCGCTACAGGGGTTTGCTTATTCTCGCCTTTTTTTTTTTTTTTTTTGGCTTGTAAAGCCCTGTCCCTGGTTGGTTTGTGGGCTGCGGGGTGGTGGGGTGCCCACGTGGGTGCTTGTGGGGTTAAAGGTGCTGCTCGGTGCAAAGACCAAACCCTCTTCCCGGGGGTCCCTCCCCGCCCACCGCTGATGCCGTGGTCCGGTGGGGTGGGAAGGAGCCCCGGGAAGAAGAGACTGTCGCTGCACAACGTCTCCTCTCCCGTAGCAGAGGATTCCCCCTTCTGCTGCAGCGTCGACTTCTGATAAGTGTTTTGGTTTAGGCTCGGGGTCCGTGTGGCGGCAGGAAAGCCTGGTCCCGGGCTGATGCTGTATTCCATTGGAAATCAGCTCTTGGACGAGGCGCAGCGAGGAGCGGGTTCGAGCTGTAAACAAAATCCGTTCACCTCCTTAAAGGGGTTTGTCCATGCAGAGGGTGCCCTGCCTCCTGGGGTGCAGGCTTGCCAGGACGTGGTGCTGTGCCGTGGGTGAGCTCCTGCGTGCCAGGATGCGGCCGTTGCATCAGAAAGGGTAGGAAAGCTCTGCCCAGCAGTCAAGCCATATGTCGAGCGCCTCTGGCCAGGCGTTGCCTGGGTGCCCGTGCTGGGCACCTCGGTCCTGCCGCGGGTTCCTGCGAGGCTGCGGGATGCAGGCCCCACGTGAGCAGGACCCCTCTAATTGCACCGCTGACGAGGGAGTCCGCACGGCCGGCTCCTGCCTGTGGTGGAGGCGGTGGCTGCCGGTGATCTCTGACTGATGGGGTTGCTCTGTGGTTTCCTGCTCTCCTGTAATTTTCATGCCAGTTAAAGCCAGGCTTAATTTTATTTCCACTTGCAAGCAGTGGCGCTGGGTCTCGGCGGCACAGGGAAGACGCAAAGTGCTTCGATGGAGCTGGGCCAGGGCTTCGCAGAGAGGGCAGCAGTGTGGGAGCCGCCACCTCCAGCGTGAGGGCCGGGGCGCTGCACGGTGGCAGGGCTGTGAGCATCTGTGTCCCGCCGGGCTTCGGAAAACGCTCCGGTGGCTGAGCCCTTTGACTGCTCTTGGAGCACCCGCTCCGCGCAGAGGAGGAGAGGCTTTGCACCTCGCCAGGCAGGGACAGGCACGGAGGAGGAAACCTCCCTCCTGCAAAAGCTGCTGCAAGCGTCAGGCGGGGGAGAGGCTCCCGCCCCGCTGCTTGCTCATCTCCCCTCCGCTTTGCAAGCGGGCATCCTTGCGGCTGATGCCGTGGTGTTGCCCGTTTGCCCCCGCGGTTGGTGCTGGATGCTGCCCGTCCGTAGTTAGCACGCCGGGAGCACGGGTACTGGCAAACGTTACCCGCCTCAGGAAATCGGGGGTTTTATTCCTGCCTGAAACCCAGGCTCGGCGTCGCCTGGCCTTGCAACAAACAGCCAGCGCTGTGCTGGTGCTACTCTATAAAATTCCCTCTGAATCAAGGGAAATGGGTTTTTAAAATCAGTTTTAAAGGCCTCCAGGGGCTCCACATATTCTCGCAGGCCTTCCTCTTTATTTGTCCCCTTATTGTAATCCCCTCCACTTAGGATGTATGGGCAGAGCCGAACATCTGGCTCTCATCACACCTTCTGTTGACTCGCTGCTCAGCACCAGGGCTGAGATGGCTCCCAGATGTTGCAGCGTGTCGGTGCCCCGTCAGCCGCTTGCTTTTACGGTGGGGGATAAACAGAGGTGGGTTCGAAAGTGGAGGGGGGGGACTGAATAAGTGTTACCTGCGGGTTAGGGGCACGCAGGGGCTCGTGCATGTTTCACACGCCTTCCTCGGAGAGGTCTCATTTTGGGGGAAAACCTGCGCAAGTCATCCAGGGCTTCGGAGGTTTCCCTGTGGGTTGCGGGAAGCCTGGAAGAGGCATCGGCTGGGCTGGCTGCGAAGGCGGTGGATGGTCTTTACTGCCCTCCGAACTAACCTCATCCCTGAGGCTCTTACTGGGGTGCTTTGCTTTATTTTTAATTCAAGGCATGGCATGCTGGTTCTGCATCTCTGTGTGCTGGGAGAGGAGGCGAGCAGGGCCAGCAACGAAGCCACCGTGGCGCTGGTTGTCACACAGCCTGTCCCAGAGCTTGGAGAAGACCTGGCGGGGTCCTGCGGCACCTCTGCACACCCACCCACCCACCCACCCACGTTACGTGTCCCCCTGGTTCAGAGCTGTTCAAAACCAAAATGCGTGCATTTGAAGTTGAAGCACCAGCTCCCACTGAAGCAGGATACGTCCCCGGGGCTTTCGCTGTCTTGGCTGTCCCCGGCGTTGGTGGCAGTGTGCCGCGGCGGGGAGTGCTCGGCACGGGGCGTCCCGTGGGGTCTGCGGTGCTCCAGCCCTGCTCGGATGCTCCCGAGCTCCTCGGCGCCTTCACCAGGGTTGGCATCTCGTCTATGGGTGGGACCTCCTGTGGTGTCCCCAGAGCAAGCTGTGGCATCCCTCAGTGTCCTGTGACCTTGCCAGGGTGAGGACCACCCGGGTATTTGCTTGCAGATGAGTCCTCGAGAGGTCCCAGCGGGGCTGGTCTTCGCCCAGCCTGTCGAGGCGCCGGCAGGCAGCGGATGGCGTTGTTAGCAGGTCTGAAGCCTGATCTGGAGCTCTTTGATGCTCTGAGCATTGATGTAGCTTTGGTTCATCTTTTTGTCATTGATATAGCGTGTTTATCTAAAAAGGAATCTAGTTTTCATTATTGCGGATTCGGGGGCTTTTTGCTCTGCATGCCAACGAGTGGGAAGGGAGCCGTGGTGGAGCCGCTCCGGAGGGAGAGGCGGCTCCTTAAAATGCCCTCTGCAAATACACGCCTTAGACAAAACAGCTCTGCTGCCCGGAGGCATTTCAATCTGCACTGAACCTTTGCTGGAGGAAGGCAGCATATCAGAGCGCCAGGATTTCTCCAAGGCAAATGAATCTGTTCTCATCTGGTTTTCCTCTTTGATGCATTTTTATGTTAAGGGGCCTAAGTGCTCTTTTAATAGTTCTGGCCCTGTCAGAGAAGCTGAGGTTTCTTTGCTTTCTTGTTTCTTCCAAACTTCCCTCCACAAGGCTCCCTGACAGCTCCTTCTCCGTGATGGAGGTTGCCAAACCCTTGCACCTCACCAACCCTGAGCTGGGAATACCCGTAGCTTCCAACAGCGATGCTGAAAAATGCGTCGTGTCGAATTATTTGCCTCAATGACTGGGGGCTCCTGGGAGAAGCCCAGGCTCGTAATGACAACAGCAACATCAAAAATTGAGTCTGCCTGGTGTTGGTTGTGAGGGTGCTGGGATCCACAGGCTCATGCCTGGCTCCCGGACGGTGCCAAGCCGAGCACAGAGTCCTCCTCAGGTCCCCCTGCCCCGGGCTGCTGTGCCAGCTGGTCTCTGGTCCGCCTCGCCGGTTTGCTGCTGGTGAGCTGGAGAAGGGCAGAACTCGAGGGTGATGGGTGCTCGTGGTGCACCCGCATCCCTCTGCTCCTGCTCTTCTGGGCTGGCGCTGACTGGGCCAGCTCCGGCCATGGCTTTTGCAGCATTGGAGATGCCTCTCGTCCCTTCTCCTACACGCACCACTACTTGGTCCAGGGGCACGAGATGGGTAGTATCGAGTTGTACGACAACCAGGTTTGAAGCTCAGCATCTTGCTGTCACTCGGAGGTCCTCACTTGGTGTCCTGCTATAGCTGTAGCTCTGCTGGTGGAGACCCCCTTGAGCTTCTGCAGTCTTCAGGAAGCCAGGTAGGGACAGAGGAGTAGAACAAGCAGGTGATACCTAGTGATGTACCCAGAGCGCACAGGAGGGCTATTGCAGGCGCTTTTTGGCAATAACCTTGGCCAGGTCCTTTATTTGTCACCCTGAGACGGGTCCTTGTTGCCCTGTGGAGCTGGTGGAGGTGGGGGGAGGTCTCCTGCCTTGCCCCATGCTCCTAGAAGCACTTCCCGGAGGTCTCTGCAGGAGTGCAGCCTGCTTGGCTCTGGGGCTTCCCCGCTCTCGCACGGTGGCCAAGGACGATAGGACTTCGATCAAAACCATCTGGGGGAGAGGCGGGTTCACACCCGGTACCTGCTGGTGCTGAGCTCGGTGCAACCCTGATGTCCCCTCGGATGTCACCGAATGACCGGGGGGGCTGTCTCAGAAACATCTCCTGGGGTGCAGCCAGACTGGGGGTCCCTGCATCAAGGTGGCTTCGCCTTCCTCTGTGCACCCGCGGAGAGCTGGCAGGAGGGCAGCTCGCCGACATCCCTCCGCTCTGTTCTCGCAGATGAAACAGGGAGACAGGGAAACCTGTGGCTTCGCTGGCTTGAAAGAACAGTTTCCCTGGCCTCTTTCTTGCATCGGGGCTGCATTTTTAATTAGCTTTTTTAAATATAATTTTAAAGTTCTTTCTTCTGCTTGTGTTTTTATCTCAGCTTAGGATGCACAAAGCTTGACTATTTTGTTCTCAGAGTCAGCTGGATGATCAAGGTTTTTGCAGTCTACTAAATTATTAAAGAAAACTCAGTTACTCACTAAATATTATTGCTTCCATACTGTCAGGGAGAAGATCACAGTAATGTTTTGTTAATTCAAACATCTTTCTCTTTCTCTGAGGCTGTTGATGACAGGCAAAGCACTTGCATAATATACAAAGGTGCTCGTTACAGGAGGACATAATTAATTTTAGCAGTAGCGATAAGTCTTTGCTACGTGCAAAGCAGCGTCAGGGACGTGGAGCTGGCTGGGAGAGCCTTCGGCATGGCTCGGTTGATGATTCTGGTGAATCGGGGGGGTGATGTGTTTTGTGCAGCTGATGCAGGTGGGGGGTGATGGTGGGGTGGTGGGAGGCCGCCCCGCGCATCCCGACCGCTTGCCTGGCTGAGGATGGGCTGGTGGTCGTGGGATGCGGCATTGCCGTCCCTCTCAGCCGGGAGGACGCCAGTTCTGAGTGGCGTGTGCCCGACGCAGAGAGGCTGCAGCAGGCTGTGCCTTGGGTTGGGGTCTCTCAGCTGAGCGGTACCCAGTTCCTGGGGGCCGTAGTGAGCCCCGCGTGGTGATGGGGAAGGCGGATGGGCAGCTCGCCCTGCCTCTGCCCCACGGTGATGGAGCGGTACCCGCCGTGGGCGCCCTGCCTCTGCCCCACGGTGATGGAGCGGTACCCGCCGTGGGCGCCCTGCCTCTGCCCCACGGTGATGGAGCGGTACCCGCCGTGGGCGCCCTGCCTCTGCCCCACGGTGATGGAGCGGTACCTGCCGTGGGCGCCCCGCCTCTCTCGGGGTCTGCGGGTACAACCCTTCCCGCATCCCTTGATCCAGAATTGCTCAACTGTTCTCGTCCGCCCAGGACTGCTGGGGGGGGCAGAGGGACGCGTTGTCCCCGTGCCCGTCCGCGATGCTGGGAGCCACGCGTGGGAAGGCAGGGCTCTGTTGGCATCAGCATCACTGGGGGTTCCTCCGTGCCCTGCCTGCACGGTGGGACGGTGGCACGTCCCTGGCACCGGGCGGGAGGGGGAGCGCCGGCTCCGGCACACCCGCGCCTGCCAGGCTGGGGCCGTTTGGTGGTGATGCTGCCACGCACGGCCCGGGATTCGTGTGGCTGTGTGGCAAGTTGTATTTTCACACCAATGTTTTTGGGGTTGTTTTTTTTTTTTCAAGTCATTACAAGCTAAACAGCTCAAATAGTCTTCAAGGTGAAATCTGCTTTTCATTACTCTGTAAGGGCACTGCGGCTTCATTTTCATAAGTTACATTACCATATGCAGCATTATAGTGCTTTGCTCTGCTACATATTGTCAACATTAAATAACCTCTTTTTGTGGTTACATCATAAAAATTCTTTAGATCTTGGAAGCAGACTGTGAATATTTGCATATGTATATCTTTAATTTTCGCAGAACAGGCTGGCTACCAGATGGGTGAACCAAATAAGCCTCCAACATTTATCTGAAAGTTAGACGTTTTCCTGTGTTGTTAACCGCAAAGGAAACTAGGTGGTTTTCAGCCATGCTGAGCCGCTGCCAGTCCCTAACCTTCGAATATTTTCACAGGGAGGGGGAAGAGGGAGGGAGCCTTTTCCTTCAAACCAGATGGCCGTATGGAATCAATAAAAGGCAGTTTTCAAAAGTTTGTTTACTTAACATTGAATATAATATGCCTTTGTGGTCCCTTTGCACAGCAGAAAAATGTGATCCAGCAATCGAGCTAATGAGCACGGGGAGCGCGGCACAAACCGGGGGACGAGCCTGCTCCAGTTATTGGCTCTTTCCTTCTTTTTCCCCCAGCAGCCGACGGGCTCGGTGGCCGCCGGCACCGGGGCTGGGTGCTCTGCAGCCCCTGCCGAGACCCCACGCTACTGCCCACCTCCCCAGGCCGGGGACACGGGGGCTTTTCCCATGCTGGGCTTTGGGGTGAAGGCGCTCTCCCTGGGAACACAGGGCAGGAGCGATGGTTTTTTCCTAGTTACAGCCCCGGATTTCAGCCTTTGGGTGTAATGATGTTTTCTGGGGTATGAGGGTGTTGCCCCTGTTCCCACCCACGTCCCTAAAACCTGAGCAAAAGCCGGGCTGGGCTCTCCGCTGTGTGTGAGAAATGTCTGAAAACTTGTAAGGTATTAATCTTCTGCCGTAATTATTTTTAAACATCCCAAATTATACGAGTAGTACAGCAAAAAACAATGTAGCCTTGTCTTTAAAGCAGAGACTCTCATTACGGCAATCTGTCATCTGTTAATTCATTAGAGCCCTGACAGAAAGAACTTAGATCAAAACTATTTTAAATGATTCCTGATGACACACAATGGCAAATTTCAGCCATTATTCCGGAAATGTAACATCGTTCCTTCTGCTGCCTTCAACAAGGGGCCTTCCGCCGATATTAATTGACTTCTAAGTGGTTGCATGTGTTGTGTTTGCGTTGTTGCTCAGATCTCCGGTTTGAAACGCTATTTGAGCGAGAAATCTTGTACTTGTTAAAGGGACCGATCCGGCTCCGAAGGGCAGAGCGCGGTTTGCCGGCGGGTACCGGGGCTGCGGCATGGCACGGCGCAGCCCGTCAGGCTCGCCAAGGTGTGGGAGACCAGTTCTCCCTGAGAAAAAGAATAACAAATATTAAAAATCTGGTTTTTTTAAAAAAAGGTGGTGTTTTTTTTTTCCCCTAAAGATCCAAGCTGGATTTTAAAGCAAGTTCCAAATTTTATTTTGCTTTTTTAATCTTTAGGGTGTTTTATGGCGTCTCTGCGGTTGTCCGCGTGGCCGATGAAGCCCTCCAAGAGTCAGCACCTGCAAACCCAGAAGCACCAGGGTTTCTGCTGGCAGAAACACGAGGGCGGGTGAGGTGCTGGGCAGGTTTAGGTAGCAATGGTGGTTAATGGCTTTATTTGTAAAGTAGCGTTATTGTTGTTGTTCAAAGCGAGGTGCAGAAGCTGTGGAACACTTCCAGACGTTTTCCCTCCTACATTTCAGCATACCTTCCCGCAGAAGTTCTCGTGCGGATCCGCTTTCCTGAAAAGCGCCCGCACGGCTCCGCCATGGCGAGCCTCTTCCAGCTGCCGCTCCGGAGCGCCTGCCTTCACCTTCACTGGGGAGTTGGGTCACATCCCCGCAGCTCTTTCTAAGCTGCTGCAAAGCTGTTCGCTGCCGGCGGTTGCTGAAAGGCACGAGCCCCTTCTGCTGTTCGAGGTGGGTGCTGGGGCGCGCCCGGGACGGTGCCAGCCTCTGCTCGGGCTTCCCTGCCCGGGGGGAGATCTATGACGGAGAGATGGTCCGAAAACAAGGCTGAGCGCGCTCTCCGGCCGGGTGGGGGTACTTCTGGGGCTGAGCCCTTCTCCGCCGAGGCGAGGCAGGTTTTGCTGGGGCAGTTTGGCCCAATAATGTGCAATCTCCCGCGGATGCTTTTCCCGCGATTGAAACGAGGTCCCCGGGACCATCACCGTGGACGAGAAGCAAAAGCTCTTTGCGAGGCCGGATTTTCCCGGCGCCCTCCCGCCCATCGCAGCTGCGTGTTCCTGCCCGAGCCCGGCCGTCCCCGGCTGCATCCCCCCGCGTGCTCCCCTGCATGCGGGACCTTTTGGGTGACGTGGGTCTGTCCCCGAGAGCTGAGCCTGTTGGAGAGCAACCTGAAGCCCAAGATGTTGGCTGTGCTGTCAGACACTGCTGCGGGAGAAAAGGAGAGGAAAAACCAAGTTTTGGTACAAAACTTGATAACCCAGACTTTTCCAAAGATGTCCATGTCGTGACACAGGATATCTTTCTCCTCGCTGAGCGATGAGGGACAGCGCAGCGGTGTAGGGCTTTTCCTGCTGCTGCAGGGGTGCCCGGGAGGGTGCTGCGTTTGCTGGTGGCTGTGAGAGCGATGCTCTGTTCTTGCGGGGTGCGTACCTGCCCGCGCCGCGCCTGCTGCTGCCTTGGCCGCAGCCGTGCCCCGCGGCTTTCCCGGGGACGCCTCGGGTAGCCCCGGGCAGGTAATGGAGAGGCAGTAACGTGCTTGCAAGGGAGGAAAAGTGGTTTTGTGAGTTGCCAAAAAAAAAAAGTATTTGCAGTCGTCTCTGTACTTTTTCCAAGTGAAGTATATGAAAATCCTGCTCAAATGATGCGTGAGTTTCTTATGAATTGGGCCGAGAGCTGGTAAATTGCTGTGTTTAATTAAATACCTTGATTTACTGAACTTGAGGTGAAGCCAAGTATAGCGACAGGCCGTTTTTATAAATTATGAGAAGATGAGGAAACCGACGATGATCCATAAAGTACTGCAGGGCCAATAAAAAAAAGAAAAAGAAAGGATTTGAATGCTCCTTTTGTGCAGCAAAGCCCCAAGCCATTGCTGGGCACATCCCAAGGGGCTCTTGGGAATGTGGCGGTGGATCGGCTTTGGGCAAATCCCATCCCATTGAAAAATGTCATATTTGCTTTCCCTTCTGCTGCCCATGGGCTGCTCCCCCCCGTGCCCGGGCCCTGCGGGTACGGGGCTAAGGACAGAATCTGGGAGGGGGCAGATGCGGAGGTTTCGGAGAGCAACAGCCTCCCGGCTGAAAACGGACGCGCGGAGGCGGCTTGTGACACATCATGGGTGGCAACTGCCCACCCCGCAGAGCATCCCCGGGGCTTTCTGAGCAAGCCCAGCGCTTTGCTGAGAGATGCAGCCCAGTTGGCCGGGAGCGGGCGTTGGGAGGGAAGGATGCCGGCGTGGGTGTCGGCTGGAGGAACGACGCTCACGCACGGCCGCGCCGGTGGTCTCGCCCATCGTGTTGTGCTGCGGTCGGGTCCTTTCTTGTTTGCAAATATGGGTCGGAAATACGCCGAACCGAACGGTGAACGCAGTCGGGGCTTGATTTGTCACTAAAGGTTTATGCGGGGACGGGAGGAGCCCTGCTCTGGAGGGAACCTGCAGCTCTGGGGACACCAGCAGCCCGTCCCTGTGCCGAGGGGTGAGGGTGCGGCGATGTCCCCCCTCCCGCAGGACTGTCCCCGCTGCAGGGATGGGAGCGCTCGCAGGGACAGGGCTATTTTTGGTGTTAAACGCCCTCAGGGGACAAGATGTGAGAGCAGTTACTGCTCGGTCCATCCCGCTCTCGCGGCCAGAGCCGTCCTTGCCGGCTGCACCCCCGCGCAGCCCGCAGCACCCTGCGGCACCCGGCGCTGCTCCCTGCGCGGCTGCCCGGGGGAGAGGGGCACCTTGGCAAGTGCTGTCCCGTTTAGACTGTAATTGCTGTACGAGTCTGACAAAGTCACCGGGGAGAGCGGGGTCGGGTGCAGGAGCACTTGCGTGCAGTTTATTTATCTTCGGTGGCTGCTACCTTGCTATGCGTGAGCGTGACTCTTCTGTCTTTGTTCTTCGTCGTACTTTAAATAGCACAGGGGAGCAGAGAAATAATTATTCTTTTTGGTTGGCTGGGGTTGAGTCTAAATCTGCACAAGCAGCGGCTGTTCGGGGACTTTCAGTGCTTGAGTCAGCGATCTTCTGACTTTGTAACTTCAGAAGGGGACAAGCGCTTTTCCTTTCTCTTTTTTTTTTTTTTTTAAACAATATATAACGACAAAGATATAAATCTGTGGCAGCCCTGAAGCATAAATAGCAGCAGTGTGGCTAGCTTGCTCTGCTGCCCGTGACCCGTGAGAGGTCTTCACAGCTTTCTTTTCAGCTGTAAAATTGCTTCAGTCAGCTGTGACCAGCTTTGGCAAAAAGCAAACCAGCCCAGCACCATCTCCCTGTCCCTCGTAGGGGCACCTGGGCGATGCAGGGTAGGAGCAAAGATGAACAGTAAACATCTTCCGAGCCCCCTTCCCCTGGCAGGAGAGCGGGAGAGGACGCATCCAGCTGGAGGTGACGGGGCCGAAGGGAAGGAGGGTGCAGGTTTGCTAATGAGTTAATTTGCGGGGGGCTGCCTGGCCAGGGAGGCTTCGCACGCTGCCGCAGGCGGGTGCCAGCAGAAGGAGCTGCGAAAATATCAACTGGAGTGTTTACAGATTTATTTTAATTTTTTTTTTTTCTTGAGATGCTGTGATTATGAGCCAGACTTTTGGAGCCAGGAAGGGCCCGGCAGATGAGCGCATCAATCACTTCTTTTATAAGCTTTTGAAGATTTTGCAGATCAGTTTATTGCTTAGACAGCAGCCTTCCCGTGAAGGCAACAAACCTGGCACCGGAGCAGGCACGGGGACAAGCGGGTGGCGTGAGGAGTCGCGCACAGCGGGCACGCTCCTCTTCCCAAATCCCGGGGTGAAGAGGAGCGAAGCCCCGCTCGGGGCAGCCAGCCCTGCTCCCTGCCCTTGCGTTTGCTGTGCCCATTTTCCTCTTTAGATCTGGGTGTTTGGGTTTGCTGGGTGGCCTGGGTAAAACTGGCAGTAAACACTGGTCCCCCAGCAGACCCTGGGGACTGGGAGCTGGGCAGCGGATTGAGACATACAAACTTTGGGATTTATTTAGACGAAACAGGCTTGGCTGATTGGAGACGTTGTTGTATGTAAATGTATGCTGCTTCTCGCTCCTCCAAGCCGATTCTACCCGTAATACTGTGGATAAAATATATTTGTGCTAGTTTCATAGGCTCTACTCACCGCTAATTAAAATTATTAAAACAAGGCAAAATGGGGGGCTAGAATGGGCTAAAAAAAGGGGTGCTGGATGCCCCAGGGCGGGCTGGGAGTGATGCCGAGCTGTCTGTCCTTGGAGGGCGGCAGGCGCTGGGTGCCCCCGTGCCGCTGGCGCAGGCACGCTGCGGGATCGCTGCCCTCTCTGCCCGGCGTCCAGGGCGATGGAAGATAGCAAATGGGAGAAGCCTAGATCTTCGAGAGGTGCCTTCGGTTCTAAAAGTCTCCTCAGTGAGCACTTGTTATTCCTTGGGAGCGTATAGACGCGTGTGTTACCCCTCCCTCTGTAATGAGGGGGAAGGTGCCGGTTTCTGGTCCACGCGGCCGTACCTGGCCGTGGGACGCAGTTGCAGGGATCACCCGGGGCAGCCTGCTCAGACCGAGCTCCTCTCCTGCCCAGCACCGAGGGCGTATTTTTCCAGGTTTACCCAATGCTGGCCTGTCTGAACACCCAGTCCAACAATAATGCATATTTCCTGTAATTCAAATACTCTTTCCACCATGCAAAAAATAATTCCGCCATGCTGAGCAGTGACTAAGCTGCTGGTTTTAGCTCGGGTGGTTTCCCTGGGACGGCTGCGTGCTCACCCGTGTCTCTATCTCATCTCAGTGAGGATGACACCTCGGCTCCAGGAAAACATCCGAAAGAAAACGTGGGAGCCTGGCTTTCCCTGGGAGGCTGAGGATGGAGACGGCTTCAGTTCTTGTCGGGTCTCATTACCGTATGAACGTGCACTTAGTGATTTTCTGTGCAGAGTAAATGGCTTTTGGTTTGCAAGGTGAAGGGAGCAGGATCCTGCGGTGCAGGATACAGCACGGCCGAAGAAGCAGCAGCCCCGGTTCTGTGCCTTGGTGAGGCGCTTCCAAAGCAGCATGCGGGGGGGTAGGTGCATCATTTTGTAGAGGTTTTGGGTGCTTTATTTTCATAAACCAATATTTATTTTCATAACCTGAGCTGCTGGTTTTGCATAGGAAATGCCACAGTTGGACTTTCAGTCTAGGCCAGTGAATAATACAGCTCTTTTAAAATGTCTTTTTTAAAAGTGTGTTTTGGTTTTGAAGACAGCGGATGTATTTGGGAATGGCATTTAGTGGGGTTTTCCCTGCGTTTTCCTGTGCGAGGGGTGTGCGGGAGGGTAGGGTCCTTCGCCCGCCGGAGCGAGGGGTCTTGGTCCCACGGGTCCCCTGGGTTTTGCTTCTGGGCTCCTCCGCTGCTGCCTCGGTTTTGCAGGCTGGCAGAGGAGTCCCAAACTTTCTGACAGCCATTGGAAATCTTTGCCCTGGCTGTAATTTGTCTTAATTTGGGCAAAGCAAGTAAGTTGAGCTGCTGAGGCGGTGCAGCTGCTCCTGAGCTCTGAGGAGGGATGATAAGGGAGCAGCATGGCTGAGCGGTGCCTGCAAAGCCGGAGACTCGGGGCCAGGCTCGTCGTCCGTATTTGTAGCCGATGCAAAATTGATCCTTGCTGTTTCCAGACTCTGCAGCCAATTAAACCTCTTGCTCCCTCTCCATTCCTGGGGCAATTACCACCTTGCGCCCTGTAACTTGCAGCTATGAGTAAGCCAAATTCAATTTTATCTGGAGTGTGCAACGTGAACTGTAACTGGGGAGCAGTTTCTTGCGTGCCGTCCCTCCCCAGCCTGACAACCAGTTTTACTACCCAGCAGGGAATAGACTGATCGCTCATTTACGGCTGCAATCATCTCCCTGTTACAGCATTAGGAAGGAATGAGCACCAAAAGCCATTATAATTAAGATCTCTCCGGAGCTGACAGTAGAAATAGATGGCATGTGGAGCTGGAGCTCTGTGGCTCAGCTGTTTCTTTTCGAGCTGTCACTGGAAAATTACAGAGGCTGACAATCATATTTTTAACGCAGCAGTGCTAAGTAATATATATCCACCTTGTGCTGGGGAGCGAAGAGGAGACGGGGGCTGGTGCTCGTGGAGCCCCCCGGGAGCTGTGCTGGGCAGAGGGGGCTGAGCCATCCCCACCGCCCCCTCTGCCTCCGCAACCCCGGCTCCTTGTGGAGCTGAAGGTCTTGAGCATCTTCCTACGGTTCAAACGAGCATCTGCTGATGAGGGCGACCTGGCAGCGGGGACCACAGGCGTGGGACAGAGGGACTCGCACCCCGAGTTTTCCCTGGGGCTCTCAAGCCCTGCTAAACTTTGGGGATGTCTTTGCAGCCGGAGCGGGTGCGGTGTGTTCCTAGAGACATCTGGGAGGTAAAAAAAAATCTAAAAATTCCCATTTCTTGGCTTCCCATTGAGCATCTGAGGCTGTGTCAGGGCTGCAGAGATGCCTGGTGTGTTGAGACCTGTAGGTCTTCATACCTGAGAAACTATTGCTCCCCAGAGAGGCGTGATTGCAACAGCAGACAGTGCTTTCCCAATTCTTTCCTAATAACGGGTGCCGCCTCCCCTGCCCCTGGACAGCAAATACCACGCGGTGCTTCGTTAGTTGAGGGGTGAGTTGGGTTTGCTGCCTGCACAGACAGGGCGCTCAGCCCGCTGCCTGCACTGCCTGCCTGCATTTTTGGCTTTTCAGAGTGATCCGTCTTCCCTCCCGCAGCAAGCTTTGCGTCTCGGCAGGGCTGTGCCGGCATGCACCACCTCCCCACTCCCCACCGGCACGGTCCGAGCCGGGCGAGACCCCCTCCTCCCCGTTTAAATCAGGTGTGCAGCGCATCCAGGCTGGTACCATCTGAGAGGTGACGAGGTGCAGCAGCAAATTAACGGGGGGCTGTGGCCGTGGCAGCCTTGCCAGCTGAGCTCTGGCGCTTTGGAGGGACCCCCGGGAGGGCTCTGGGCTGGGGCACCCCCACCCGCCCCCCTGCAGCCCCCCGTAGTGGGTCCTGACGAGGGCGGCCCACGGCATCCTCTGCGTCTTCCCGGTGCGAACCAGGCTGGGAAGGTCCCCACCGCTTCAACACTTCTGCAGTTCGGTTTGTCTTTCTGCGTTGCCAAAAGCCGTCCCTGCTCCCCTGCGAGCTGGACGTGGAGCAACCGAAGCCATGCGCCTGCTGTCTACATTTTTCACCGGCAGAGCTATTTCTTTTGAATGCCTGGTGCTGCGTCTCATCGCGTTGGGTTACCTCTTGCCACATACCCCGTGAGCACACACGCTGTTTAAAGAACCAGCGCTGGGTGCGTTATGCTTCCTCGCCCCGTAACATGATAGGCTGTAAAGGCTGGTGACCTTCCTTTTTTTAATGGCTGGGTCTTTAAGAAGATCCAAATTAAAATATAATTTCTAGATGGGGATTGCTGGTTTATTTTCGGCACGCTGGTGGTTCCCGGCACCGGGTCCTGCCGCCGGTATGCTCCTGCTGCAGGGATATTTAGGGCAGCCTGGTGCAAGGCGGCGCGGCACTCGCTGTCCCTGCGAGAGGAGGAGGACACATAATCAGCCGGGGTATTATCATGAGGATCATTTTCTAATCTCGGGATAACCCGAGCAAGGCGGGCGCTGCTCCGTGGCACTGCAAGTGCCCCTCTGCCGCCAGCCGGGGTTTTGCCGGGGGTGTCCTTGTTTCGGCTGGGAGCTCCCCAGCCGAAGAGTGTTTTAGAGATTCTGCCTCCATCACAATGTTGGAAAGATTCAGAGCCAAACTGTCCTCTTCCTACAGCAAACGTTGCATGAAAGTTCCTTTTTAAGCTGCAAATGAATTATTGATGCAATTATTCATTCTCATTTAAATATCTATTTAATGGCATTTAAATAACAGTGTTCAGAATGTGTCAACAGTTTACGCAATAATTTGGATTCTGAACTTTATACCTCTGTTTTCTCCCCACACAAATAATTGACGCTCCTCCATTTTGAGTGACAATTGTAGATAAGTATCACTTTTTTTCTGTTGCACATGTGCGTTATCTAAATATATTAAATCACTTACTCAATTTTAATTTCATTTGAATGATTAATCAGTTACTTGGCTATAATTATTTGTGTTAAGACATCTCCGATTAGAAAACAGAGCAGAGAGACAATTAGGAAAACAAGTGTGTTGAAAAGCCGCCCGATCGTCTTGCAGCGCGTGGTTTGGGATGCGGGAGGGCGTTACCGCTGCCGGCAGCCCCGATGCCGGGCTGAGAGGCGCAGCCTGCCGGGATAGCGCGGAGCCGGGAGGCTCGGAGTACGTGCGGGTGGATGGGGTAAATGTTCTCGTGTGATTTCCTTTGGCTCTTGGATTCAGCGCAGGCTCTGGGGGCGACTTTCGGGGCAGGACGGGGGTGCACCCCAGCATGGAAAGGGGCTGGTGCCCCACGTGTGTCACTGGGACCTCACTGGTTTCAGGTGGCTTTAGCCGCTTTGCATGAGAGTGGGCTCCGCTGTATCATTCCCAGATCGAAATGAAAACCTTGGCTTTAAAAACACGCCTCTGCTTTTGATCTTATTTCCAGACACGTGTAACTTTACGGCCTTTGCGGAAGGGACTCCCGATGCGCACCTCTCCAAAGAGCGCGTCGGCTCCCTTACCGTGGAGAGACGGACCGGCAGCGGCCGTTGAGTTTTTATTTTGGGGTCGGTGGGGATTGCAGATTTCGATGAGTGCGTTAATTCCTGGGAGGTTTGCTGTTTCTTGCCGTGCCGCCCCGCTGAACTGCAGGAGATGGGTGCGGAGGGGAGGACCTCAAAGGCCACGTCGCTCTTGGCGAACGGGTGACGGGTTTGCTGGGATCACGGCAAAGCCAGGAAGGGAGCGGGGTGCTGGCAGTGGAGGCTGAGTTAATTTGCTGAATTTTAGGGCCTTTTCCCTTCAAAAAGGTCTTTGCGGGTGAGTGACGCCTGGCCTGTGATCCGCCAGCCCCTTCCCTCCACGTTGCCCCGTCTTTCTTTCTTTTTTTTTTTTTTTTTTTTTTTATCCCAGAGATGTATCCCAGATGTCAGCTTTCTGTAACTAATTTTCCCCGGGTGTAAAGCCCTGCGGAGAAGCCTGGGAAGGGCAGAGCTGACCTGGGGGGGCCTCTCCTCTGCAGCACTAACGGGGGGTGTCCCCTAACCAACCCTCTGCCTCGGGCGCATTGCACCCACCCCTCGACATCCTTACCGGCCCGGGGCTGGGGAGAGCCTGCCCTGGGCTATGGAAAACTGATTTAACACCAGGCACAAAGCCGCCGGGAGAGCAGGATTGTGCTCCTAATCTCTGTTTCTTCAGCCCCTGTTTGCCCCGGTCGCCCTGTGCCGCACACCGCTCTCAGGCTGCAGCTTTCAGGGGTGCACTGGCACTAAAACACCTTTTTGGTTTTTTATTTTCTGGAGGGCTGTGTGGCCGGGAAGGCACTGAGCACGCGAGCGTTAAAGTGCAGCTGGAGCGGGAATTGCATGTTATATATATATATAAAAATATATATATATATCCGGGCCGGAGCATTGAGCAGAGCCAGATGTTTCTCCCCTCCCGCAGCTTGTCAGCGTGCGGCGGCTGTTGTGTGCAGCGGTAGTCGTGTCGGTGGTAGGAGGAAGCAGACACACATTGGGGTCACGGTGAGCTCCAGCAGATCCCCACAAGATTTATGGCTGAGCCTTCCAGCTGGAATGCGTTTGAGGCCGGGATGTGCTGCCGGGGATGTGCTGCTGGGGATGGATGTGATAGCGGGGGTGCGTGGTCCCTGCGGGTGATGCCTTCAGCCTGGTCTCAGCCCTGGGCTGTGGTGGGGACCAACGGGAGGGGACCCCAAGAACCAGGGGAGCTGCAAAATGGGAAAACGCTGGAGAAACCCCCCAGGAGAGGAGAATAAAGGGGCCCCTTTCCCAGAGAGATGGGATGCTGCTTGATGCTGCTCTGCCAGCGCCTTTCCCCCCACCCGTGGCATCAGGGCTGGAGCAGGATGCTCCCCTCCCGGCGCGGAGCAGCTGCATCCCTCCCGGCACGCTGCCCGCCGCTTTCCCATGAGGATCCTGCGCCGTTAGTTACCCCGGGGGATTCTCCGCTTACCGGAGCGGCTGCAGCTGAGCGCCCATCCCGGAGGTTTTTGGTCTGGTTTGCGCTCTCAGCGGCGGTGGGAGGGGGGCAATGGGGCTCCTCCAACGTTACGGCTCGGGTGGAAGAGCCCCGCGCAAAAACCACACTGGCAGCATCCCTGTGCGCGGCAGCGGCGATGACAAATGTCACTGACCCGAGCCGGCATCGCCCTGGCCCCGCTGGCCCCCCCAGCCTGGCCGAGCCCCCCCCAACCTGCAAAGGCTCCGAGTTCCCCGTCTTGGAGGTGTGGCTTGGCACTGCCTTGGGTGAAAATGCGGCGTAATGAGCCAAAATGTGCACTTATTGGCACTCGCTGGACCGGAGCTGGGCGTCAGCCAAGGGTTTGGCCCCGGCTCCAGCAGCAGAAGAAATCTTCCCTTTGACATGTCATCTAAGGAGAAATCTTCCTGGGCTCCCACCGCAGAGCTGTCAGACCCCATCGCCCTTCGCCCCCAGGGAGGGACGCGCTGGGTTAAATCACTCTCCCGTTGCAGCCCTGGGTTCCCCGAGCTGTCCCGTGGCGTTGCTGTGGCAGAAGCCCGCGGGGCAGGCAGGGTGTGCTGCACCGCAGCTCGCACGCGGCCTTGGGCACATATCCCTGCCTTTTCTTACAAAAAAAAAAAAAAAAAAAAGATTTTTTGGCTATGAGGAGGAACGCTGGAGCTGCCCCAATACTTTTTGTTGTTAAAGTGCCTCAGCACTTTCTGGGCTCCTCTGGCTCAGTAGAAAAATCAGGTTTTTATTTTGCTGATCATTACCAGAAGCAAAGAAATGGGTGTTTCTGTTCGAAGAGCACAGTGACTGCTGGGTGCTCAGCTCGGGCAGCTGCTCGCGCCGGTGCAGCGTCTGTGCTGGGCTGCCCTGGGGCAGGTACAATAGCAGAGAGGGGTCGCGGTGAGGAAGGTGCGTGGTTTGCAGCCAGCATCATCCACACCAAAAGGAAGCACTTTTTATACTCGTGCAAAACAAGCGGTGACCCTCAGGAGCGGCGGGGCCCGGAGCAGCCCGTGCTGCGGGGAGCACCGGGGGGACCCCGCTGCGGGGCTCTGGCTTCAGCACGCTCTGCCCGAGCGCTTCACTGTGCAAGGTGGAGGGGCGAAGGTGGGTGTCGTGGGAAAACAGTCTGGAAAATTGCTCTGGGATTTGTTTCATCCCTGAATTTTAGGGGCTCCTTGTTCCTTGCCTCGTCCGCGGCGCTGTTGTACCGGGGAGGGCAGTGGGTCCGTGAGGCTGTTGAAGTGCGATCGATGGTGGGCTTGGCCACGTTCTGGTCCCGGTGTTCACGTTGCCCGGGGTGGCTCTTCCCCAGACGGGAAGGTCACCAGAGCTCACCCATCGCACAGGCTCCCCGAGGAAATCGGGGAGGGTCCCTCCTCCTGGCCAGCTGTGGCTGCGAGCGAGGGCAGCCCCGCTTGCCCCGGCTGGGCAGGAGCAGCGACGTGCCGCATCCAGCCCGTGCCGGGGCACCCGCGGGCGTTTGAGTGGGGTGGGTGTCCTTGGGGGTGTCCAGGAGCGCTGGCACTCATCCTGCGGTCGGACAAGAGCATGATACATGGAGCTTGTTTCTCAGATACCAGGAGTTTGAAAAAAGTCTGGGCTGTAATAAACCCCCAATATTTCCCACAATTCCTTCCGTAACGACTTTAGCACATTGATGAGATCAGCCCGGCGTGGCTTCCCCCTCCTCTGGAAGGAGCTGTCCCGTGGGGCAGGGCTGCACCGAGCGGGGTTGCACTGCGCGGGTGCGGCGAGCTCGGCAGCAGCAGTCACGGCGTCGTCCTCCACCGGCGGGTCGGGAAATTGCGGGGTCTCTCCTGCAAGAAGACAACAGTTTGTGGTTTGAACGTGGCCGCGTGTCTGGGAGCGGCTCGGTGGCAGGGCCGCCTGCTGAGACGCCCGCGCTTGCGGTGGAGCCGGCAGCCCCATTCCTCATCCTCCACCTTCCTCCCCAAATTCATCTGTTTGCTAATAGAGATTTCAGCAGAACAAGTGATACGCCGATCTGGCAAATAGGTTTCTTGCAGTCCCACGGCATCTGTCATTAGCACAACGTAAAAAGCCAGTGCCATCTATCACCAAGCTCAGGACAAAGGAACAAGACGCCGAAGGCTTCGGAAGCAAATCCACCCGCGTTACCAGTTTTCACCATCATTTCCCAATCCGCTGAAGGAGGTGAGCACGGCAGTTTGTGGGAAGAGGCGGCTTTCGTTTCGCTTCTGGATAGCCCCTCCAGCCCATCCCAAGGCACTTGTTCACTTTTTTTTTTTTAAGGGGAAAAATATCTTTCATTTACCCTGATGGGCGGTTAATGGGATTGGTGTCACAGGGCGGCCCCAGCCATCAGCAAGAGGGGGGGGTCGGCAGGCTCCAGCCCGCGGCGGTGACTTGGGGTGTTTGGGGAGCGGGCGCTCTGGCAGCAGCAGAGCATTTTACCAGCTCTGTGTTTACTCAGTTTTCATTTTCTTTCTTATTTTTGCGGCTCTGCTCCATTAATCTTCTTTGTGGCATCGGTTTTCCGATGCCTTGCTGTGCGTTTGCTTTTTATTTCTTCTTGCTGAAGGGGACAGCCAAGAGGGAGTTGGTGGCAACTAAGATCGTGCATTTGGCTCTTCTCATGGTACCTTTCAGGCTGTGATTGCAAGACTCTTTCCTCTTGCACACTTTAGGAAGCAAAACTGGAATAATCCATAAAAGCAACTGGCTTTGATGCCGGAATCGCGGAGGCTCGTGGCTGGGGGCTGCAGGCGGTGGTGGTACGAGTGCCCGCAGCTATCGCTGTGCTCTTCTGGTCCATGGGTGTTGTAGGGGTTGGTCCAGACAGATCCAGATGCTTTTGGAGCTCAGGCAGTTGGGATAAAAATCCTTAACTCCAGCTCGTTTTAATTACACCTTACGTGGAACAGCAGCTGCTGAGGTGCAGCTTCCCGTCACCAGCGATGCCGTTGCCAGCCCGGGTACCTGCTTTGGCCCTGGTCAGATGCAAAAGCAGGGTTATGTGTCCCGAACGAGAGCCGTTCACGTCCCCGGGGTTTGCTGGGCAGCCAGGGCTGGCTCGGAGCGCCCTGGGGAAGCTCCATGGCTTTCTCCAGGCCGATGAAGCTGGCGTTCCCACCTGCAAAGGGCAGCGTGCGGGAGCGGAGGCTGCGTGGAGCAGCCAGTCCGTACCTCACCTTTGCTGGGTACCATCTCTGCGAGTACCAGCCCGTACCTGTGCAGGAGAGAATCCAGGAGCGTTAACTACCCCCTGCAAGATGCAGAACAGCGCAGTCGTTCCCAGCTGGTCTCATTTAGGTAGGGATTTGCGTAGGTGAACCCATTTGCTCGGGCAGGCGGTGGGGCTGCGGCCAGATTGAGCTGTCCTTTGAGAGCCGTTAGGAAGCGCCCAGCAGCACCCAGCCTTGCTGCCTCCGCCACCTCGCTCTGTGCGATAACTGGCAGCGGGCGCTCCCGACCTGGGGGTGCCATGAGAAACGTCAGCAAAAATAAATCCGGCTAATCCCGAGGAATGACCGGGCGCAGCAGCGGCCCTGCGGTTCCAGGGAGATTAAAATAAAGTCTTGCATTACACGACTTGGAAGGGCTGAGATTTACTTGGAAACTGAATCACATTAATTAGGATTCTGCTAATGGCTGTTTTGTATAAATATAGTGTGCCTTAATACCAACACGAGTCGCAGGTTGACATATTTAGATCGTTGATATCAAAGTCATTAACGCCTCTCCGTGGTAAACCTATTCTCAGTTGGGGCTGCAAATGGGATTCTCCCGAGCCAATCAATCTTACTAAAGCCTGAGCAGAGCCTGTTGATCTTTAGCCACCGAATGGATACGGCTTCCCAGAAATGTGCTTGCATCTGTCAAAATTATAAGCAGCTGGCAGCCGTAGACAAAGGTCATATTTGCTGCGAGTGTGAAAATAGGATCTCAGGACAAGAAATGCTATTTAGCAGCGTATCAATTCGGGACGTGCTATTAATGTTGCAGCACAATACGTGTGTGTGTGTGTGCGCGCGTCCATTCCTGCAGGCATTTGTACACATGTCAATTATATATTTATATGTTAAATTTCTCACGTATACCCTGTGGTCCTGGAACTTATCCAGGGCTTATTGAAACTTAGTCACATCAAAGGATGGGAAAGGTCTGCCTGAGTTATGGAACTTGGAGAGCTTAACAATTATTTTGCACTAATTCACTCCTAATTTATCGTTCGTTATTGCCCTGATTAAAAGCCCCCCTGCTTGACAGCAGCGGTGAAGGTAAGGGGTTGCTCTAAAAACTGATTTTGGGGAATTTCAGCAAGGCAGGAGCACGGGGCTGCTACCATTTCTGAGAGCCCACTGTCCATGTCAGTCGTGCGATCACGACAATTAGTGCACGTAGGCAGCAGAATGCCCTCCGCCGGCCCTGCCAGGAGCCACCCCTTGGGCCGTGGGCAGCCCCCCAAGGGCTGTAGCCGGGGGGGGGTACGGAGCCGGCGGGACCGGGCACAGCCCCCACGTGGGTCGTGGACCCCCGGGGTGGCTCTGGCCTGGGAGCAACCAGCAGCAGTGATTTGTGCCTCCGCTGCCGTAGGGGATGGACCCCAGCATAGGGCTGTTAATGCATATACATCTCCCAGCCCCAACGCGTAGGGCTGGGAGCGATGGCCGGGTAGGAGCGATCGGCATCCCCGGGAGAGCAGCCCCAGGAGAGCATCCCCGAGGGAGCAGCCCCTCGGCGTTCGCTGCCCCGGGTCAGAGCAGGTCCCCGCGCAGGACAGCACGAGTCTCCTCGGCGGCGGTGCAGCCCGCGGCCAGGCGCGCTTAACCTGGTGCTCGCGCTTTGAAGCCGGGCGCGCGGTTTCGGCTGGGGTTATTATTAGATTGCAGTGGCAGGGATGAAACCGCGTAAGCCCAACTTCTGAAGTATGCAAATGCCTATCTCGTCCAGGAGACCTTGGTCCTTAGTGTAATTCAAGGCCAAGCGTTTTAGCTTGGGAGTTTTAATTTTGAATCATAAATCTCTATGGTCCCGAAATCAGGGCACCGCGGTAGTCGCTGCCTGCAGATCCCACGCCGGGGAGGGCGAGCGGGCGCTTGGGCACCGAGCAGCCTGAGATAGCATCCCTGGGTGGGACGTGGCCGTGGAAACTCGTCCCCTTTCCCTGGTGCCATTTCAGGCGAGGCTGCACCGTAACGGGGGTTATTCCCCCCTCTCGGGAGACCAGCCCTGGCAGCGGGAGCCTCGTTTGACTTGCATGAAAACCTGAAAACGTGCCCTGTCCGCATGCGCGAGGTCCCAGTCCAGCCTTGTCCCGGGGGAGGCTGGACCGAGCATCGCTGCCCGAGGTCACGCTGCTCGGGGGGGATTCCCCCCCCACGTGCAGAGAGCTCAAAAAACACGGAATAAACGCCATTAAGCTGGCGAGGAGGGAAGAATGCTAGGCAACAAGTGGAAATGGCCTGACAATAGCGAGTGCTTATTTTGACAGCGGGGTTTTTTTTGCAGTTGGGAGGTTGTGCTTATAATAAAATCTGCACTTGGCTGGTGGATTTTAAATAACACTTATCTCATGGATCAAGCCAGACGGTATGTAACGCTGAGGTCCGTGTGCGGCATGTCTTTCCTTTAATTATTCCTACCTCCTATTTTGGGTATTTGTTAGCGAGCCCTGAAGCCCTGAAGCGGCTGCAGATTGTAAACGAAGGTTTTTAGAATTTTACCAATCAATAAAGGTATTAAATAAAAGCGAGTGAGAGCCCTGGAAGCTGCATGAAAAGTCACTAGAGAGGCCAGGGCTCGGGAAATACATTCGATGTGAACAAACATAAATATCTTGTTAATTTTTTAATTCAAAAAGGAGATGTGGGAGTGGAAAAAATACCCATCAGTATAAAAATGGCTGGCGTAATTTGTTTTGTCAGAGCCTGGGCAGCTGGAGAGAGCTTTAGATACAATCCTTCTCCAAAAGAAATGCAAGCAAAGGAAAAGATTATCAAAAGAGGAAAGGCTTTAATAAACTGTGAAGCCCTGATCACCCACTGAGAAGCGAAGCTTAATTAGAAGATTAAGCAGTTCTCTGGTTGTGTGCGCGGGCTCCGTGTGCGGTGGTGCTGTGCCGGGAGGTGCCGGGATCGGCTCTGAACTCGCTCCTTTGGCTTTCCTGGGATGTGAAACACGGCCGTGCCTACCACCGAAGCGTGGCACCAGCTCCTCCAGCTGCACCCGCATCCCGCGGGAGCGCGGTGCCGGCGTCGCCAGCACGCCTGGGAGGCCGGGAATTGGGCTGGGAAAGGGGAAATCCTTTGGAGGAGAGCCTGCGCCCTGGCTCCCCGCTCGGTTTCCACGTTACAGCATCCGCAGGGACTCTCCCTCTGTCCCTTCCTGCTCTGCCTGTCCGCAGCCCGTCCTGGCTTCCTCTGCACCAAGCGCATCGTCTGCATCAGCAGCTGCTGTTGGGACTATTACTTATTTTACCCAAGTGCCCGCCAAAGGGAAGAGCTGTCTTTAGACGGCTATAAATCGGGACAATTCGTACGTCTTTATGGCTCGGGCTCGCTGACTGCTGGAAGGGCACAACGGTGCATCTCTGGGAAGGGAGGCCCTGGTGCGCTGCTTTATCTGCTCGCCAGCCGCGGGCTGGATTTCAATTACATCGAGCAGCACGGTGCAGAGGTTACACTTCCAATTTCTCCAGTTAGTGGTGAATCAGGCTTGTTTGTATTGCCAGCTAATCTTCATGCCAGAGTTGTTAATACGCTCTCAACCTTCTTTAATGCCCTCTGCTGAGATCCCCAGAACTGCCGCGTGCAGGAGCCGGCAGCACCCCGGGACGTGTCGTGTGATGGGTCTCATCGCTCCCGGCAGGGCGCTACCAGATGCCGGTGCATCCCGGTGCGCCCATGCCCACTCGTGCTGTCCCAGGGTAGGTGGGCTGGATGTGGCCTCGGGCGTTGGTCCAGGGGAGACACCGGGGTTTTACCTGCTTGGGAAAAATCTGGGTTCTCTAGATAGCACACCTTGCTCCCTCTGGAAAAACGTGTTTTAAAACACGTGCTCTTCCAGGAGATTCTGTCTTGTCAAAGAGCCAGCAAAGCCTTTTCTTTTTGCTTTCATGTGAAAATAAAGCGCATTTGCATCCGTTGGTGAGGTCCGTGGCAGAGGTAGCCACCGAGCATGGCGTGTGTCCCAGCAGTGCAAACCCGTGCTGCTGGGCAGAGAAGACCGCAGCAATGTGCCACCCTGTCCTCTTCCCGGGACGGCCGCGTCGTGACAGTGCTCGGGAGGTGCCCGAGGGCACTCACAGCCTTTGCTCTGTGTTTTACTTGAAAGCCCTGCTGCTCCCACGCCATTACGAGCGTGGGTGCTTTTTGCTCCGAACGTTTCCCATGTGGCAGCATCAGCCCGTGACTCACTTGCTCTCTTCGTGCCAAGGCTGTGGCGCTGCTCCTGCCGCTCCCAGGCTGCCCCCGCGCCCCGGCTGCCGGCTCCCGGGCTCGCTGCTGCTCGCTTGTCGCCGGAGCATCTCTCTCCATGCAGGTGGACCCTCGCCCGGGGGGGTCGCACCTCCCGATACCCCGCTCTCTTGAAAGCTAAAAGCAAAAGCCGTGCTGTTGCAAGGGTTTTGTCTGGATGCCGCGGATGTGCAGCATCTCTTTAGGGAGAGTCCGGTACGATGTCGTATTGCAGCTCCCGCTGCCCAGCCTTCGTCTGGGGCTCTGGCACCTATTGCTAGTTCACCCTGCGCCGTTTCAGGGACCGGTGTGCCACCGCCGGATGGGTGTCGTGCGTCTCAGCTGCACGCGGGGGACACCCCTTGCGTTTCGGGTCCCCGGTGCTGCAGGAGGGCAGCAGCACCCGCGTCCCCAGCATCGCCCGGGGCCGTTCCCGCGGGGCTCCATCAGCGGGGAGGAGGTGGGATGAGTTTGTGGCGAAGGGACCTGGCAGCACGTGTGTCTCAGGGTGGGAGCATGAGCTGAGAAAACAGCGGGTCTGATCTCTGGGAAGGGCTGGGCAACCTTCGGATCTGGGTTTGGGACCCCGGTGTCTGCAGGGGGGGGTCTGCTGCGCTCGGGGCTCGGTGCCCGTCGGGAGCCGGGGCCCCGCAGCCCCGGGAGGGAGAAGCAGCAGAAGCACCTCGGGTGGCTGGCAGGACCGAGCCTTAACGCTTTACAGCAATTAGCACCGGCAGCTCCTTTGCCCAGGCTGCGCTGGAGATGTGGCTTCGGTCGGCCACACCGGTCCCGCGTCCTTTGCTCCCCCTTCCCGCAGCGCCGGGGCTGGCGGTTTGCGGGGTGTGGGGGTGCCCCAGAACTGCTTTTGGGGGGATGCCCACACGGAGGACGGGGGCACCTCGGAGTCAGGGAGGGTCTTGTCCCGCGGGTAGGAGAGGTGCCCCCGGCCTCGCCGTGCCACGGGCAGCGCCGGTGACGTACCGCCTCGGCTGCGCCCTTTCGGCAGCAGCGAGGGTGCTTCGGGATGCTTTAAAAAGCATTTCCCCCCCCCCGAACTCACACTCATGCAGCTTGCAAAATCTAATAACAACCGGTTGAAAAACATACTAAAAACAGAAAATTTATGTAGCATGACCCAAATTCAATTATACATTACAGCACTATAATTGATTTTTTAGAAGAGAGATTAAATTTATTTTATGCCTCACTAACTAACAGCTAGATTTACCTAATTGCTTGGAGTGCAGAGTTAGTATGATTCATTAAACCCCATACATGCCTGGGTACATTACACTGTGACTAAAGCTTCCCTGCTTCGAGCAATTAAAGTGGAGAAACTTGGGGCCTCATAAGTAATTGAATATAACAATACAGCTTGGAGTTGCTGTGGATGTCTTATTAAGTTCTTCAAGCAAAAAAACACAAGTTTCCCTCCATTCTCCAGTGAATCATTTTGTGAAATTTTCTCTGACTGGCATTGTTTCCTCCTATTGCCAAAAAAAAAAAAATTTGTGTCTATGAGACAGATTTCATGCCTTGCTTCACAGTTTAATTTTATCAATCATAACATTTAAAAAAAAATTGACAGCAGCGAGTAGACATCCCCGCTATTCCAAGGAGAGAAATTTTGGGTAGAATCTAGTAACATTTGGTAATTATATACACATTGCAAAAATAAAGGTAGCAATTTAGTAAAACAGGAGTGGAGAGAAATTATCATTTTAGCTGGCAGGAATAAATTAGAATTGTTTGGCACACTTTAATAAAATCCCACATAGGCACAAATTACTCTCGGAAAAAGCAGCGATGGTTGCGGAGCGGAGTGTCGGGGGCTGGGGACGGTTGCAGGGGGAGGCGGCAGCTCAGATGCTCTTGCACAGCCATCGGGATAGTCATTGCTGGCATCATCTCACGTGGGGCTTATATGGGGTTTATGTGGGGTTTTCCCCCCATTTGGGGCCCAGAAATGCTGCTGGGCAGCGAGTTGTTGTCAGCGCCTTGACTGCTCTTCCTTAACGCGCGCCGCAGGCAGGGCGGGGGGTTGCCTGCTCTGAAATAAGCCTCCATCGCTCTCCCATGTACAGGTTGCATTTTATTTCGCCAGTAGAACGATTAGAAAAAAGACCCCGATCTGTTATACTCGCTTATCAACAGCTCCACCCGTTGAAATGCCAGCCGTGCCCCAGCCGCGAGGCTTTGAGGGCGCTTCCAGGGTGCGAGGCCCCCTCCGCCCGGGGCAGGGCTCTCCGGGGGGTGGGGACACCAGGAGGTGTTTTAGCCTCGGCTGGATGCGCTGATGCGCCGATAGCTCCGGTTCCTGCAGAGCCGGTACGTGCCAACGCCGTCTCCTCGCCAGTGGAACTATTGCCTGCAGAATATTAAAGAAGCGAAGAAAGTTTCCAGCGTTTGCGTACATGAAATTGGAAGTCCCGGCAGGGCTGTGCCGTGGTGGCTCTTGTGGACTAATTTCAGTAAAGAATTTGGGGTGAGCAGACACTGCACAATTATTAGGAAAATGATTAGTAGCCTTCCAAACGCAGGGGTGGAAATGCACACAGCATTAACGTTTAATGAGCATTGCACAATCCAGGATCATCAGTTTACTCACTTCACGGAGCCCACAGGTCATAAAATTCAGGCTGGATTGTGTGAAACATCTTACACAAAGGGCTTCCCGTAACAAAATAAGCCTTTAATTAGCAGAACATCATGCGAGGCCGAGGTGCAACTTTCCCAGACATATCACCGGTGATGTTAATTACCGAAAGGCTTTGCACATGCATGATTTATGCCTTTTTTCCCTTGCAGTGCTGCTGTGTCGTGTTTCTTGGTGGGGCTTTGCCGGGGGAGGGCTGGCACGGCCGTGGGTACCCGTGGGTTGGGATGGGGGCACGGCCACTGCGCCGTCTCTTCTCCCGTTTGCATCCAAAATTTCTCATTGCAGATGCACCCGTCTGCCTGCTGCTGGTCCTGGCCGCGCTCTGTAGGAATTGCGTAATTAAGGGTTTCCTTGTCCGTGTCCAGTGATGCAGTTATAATTTTATAATCTTTTTTTGCTGACTTACTTTTGGAGCTTGGAGGGGTCGATGGCTATTTGAGGGGGCAAATCCTGCAAGGCTCTCATGAGATACAACTGGGTGTTGTTCATATGCTAGATTCATCCAAAACGGGGAGTCTGAGGCCGGGAAGAGCCCGCCAGCATGCCCCATGCCGCTGCCGCAGCACGGCCCGGGCTTGCGGTGCCGACCGTGCCAGGACCACGCTGACAGATGCGGGGAGAGACACGGGTTTATAAACTATCAGGCGAATGATTGTGGGTTTTTAATTACAGCCAAAGCTATATCATAGGAAGCCGTTCAGCGAAGGGGGGTGCAGCGCTCATGGGGACCGAAGCGTATGCGTTTTGTCGCCTGAAAATGGGGTTGTTTTTTCTCAGCGCTGGTATCGGCGAGGTCTGCCATGCCGCGCTTCCCTTTCCCGGCAAGAGCTGCAACAGAGCCGGGGAGGGTTACGGCTCCAAGAGGGATTAAGCCGCGCGTTGAGGAGGTGCAGCCTGATGAGGACGATTCCCGCGTGCGACGCTGATCCCAGGCTTTTTTTTTTTTTTTTTTTGTAAAAGGAAAGATCAAGGGATGCATTTAACAAAATGAGATGCCCTTTATGTCTGTACACAGAGGCATCTCTCGTAGCTGTTACCATGAAGGGAGAACATCATTAAGGAATAACGAATGGCCCTGCATGGGCTCCACCCAGCTCTCCGTGCTGGGAAGCCTAATTAGAGCACAGAGATAACGATGGAGTGCTCGGATGAATTTGCATGGGAATCCAGCCTATATAGGCTATGAAAGTAATTTATTATGCTTATTAGAGGGAAGCTTTTGTCACTGCAACAGAGCCCCGTTAAGACCCTTGGACCCCCTGCCCCAACACCTGCGGCTCAGGGTGGGCTCACACCACAAATTCCCTCCCCAGCCCCGAGAGCTTCTTTATTCTGGTGTTTGCTTTGGGGTGGTTTCGGAGGCTTCTGTAAGGTATCGAGGAAGTACCCGGCGGTAGGCGGGGAGGGTAGCGTGCGGCTGGGTGGGCTCAGGGGTGCGTGCCCTTGGTAGGGGGCTTTGCTCTGACCGAGCGGTGGGAACACGGTCTCTGGGACAGGGTGTGGGGCACCCCGAGGAGAGCGGGCGGCCAGTTTAAATCGTCTTGCGAACTGGAGACTAAACCGCCTCCAGCTGCTCGCAGGGTAGAGCTGCACAGCTCTGAGTTAGATTTACTGCCTTTAAATTTTCCAGAGAGCAGCTTTGTTCTCCTTCTAAGCGAAAGCACCCGATCTGCTCCTTTAAAGCATTTTGCTTGTCTTTATTATCTCGCCTCTTGTTTTTCCCTTCCCCAAATAAGTGGTCGCTCTGGGCTTGGAGCCTTTCCGTGCTGCCTGGGGATGCTGAGAGCTGCGGGTTGGAGCAAAGTCGGGGCAACCTGTCACTTGCCCACCCCTCTTGGATTAAAGTTCCTGACACGGGGATCATCATTCACGCTTCTTGCCTAATGAATGCGGCTCGTGAACAATGGCAAACATGTAAACAGGTTTCATCGGGCAAACTCTTTCTGATTAAAACCGTGGTTTGGGTTAATTAGGTGGAAGTGTCTTGGTTTGCTTTCACTTTTCGCAATTTTTGACACTCTGCACAGAGAAAAAAAAATATTGCAAGAGTTTGGAAGTTTTAGAGACGTTTATTTCCAGAAACAATAGGATGCAAGTGGGTTTTGGTGGAAAGCTGGCCCAATGCAATCCTTCCCGTGGGTGGGGAGCAGCGGGGTGTTTGCTGCTGCACGCCTGCGGCAGGGCAGCCGGGAGCCGGGGCCGGCTGCGCCCAGGGAGAGCCCGGCTGAGCCGGGGGCTCCGGCAGAGCTGCAGCTGAAGGGCAAAGGTACAATAGAAAATTGCCCCACTTGTTTATAGCTGTTTCTGCTGCTCTGGAGCTTCATTCATGATCCCATAACCCAAGGAACCTTCTGTTGTAAAGCTTCCAGTGAAGTCACCAGATGTTTTGCATGAGAAGGGACAGGGGAGAAACTGGGGAAAAAAATCCCTTAGGCCCACGTGGCCCATGGAATACATCTTAATGCCTTGCCCCGAGCGTCCTAGTCCCGAGTTTTGGGCAGGACCACTGGCCCTTCCCGATGCTCCGATTCCCAGCGAGCTCGAGCGGTGCTGGGAGCTGCAGATCCGGCTCTGGCTCAGCTCCGCTGGAATACGAACATGCCTGCTGGGGTGGCCCGATGGTTTGTGGCACATTACAAAGGGTTCCTGGGGTTAAAAATGGGCTGAGATAGCGTCGGTGACACCCAAAGCCACGAGCCGACCTCTGGTTGCGAAGAGCAGCTCGGAGATACGAACCCACATACTCAGCTCTGCGGTACCTCGCAGATCCTTCTGCTCCGCGGTTGCTGTAAGCCTCGCTCCAGGAGGAATGTGGCACCGATAATTGGTGTTAATTGGCACTAACCATACCAGGGCTGCCTTTGGGGCCCGTGGAGTTTTGCTGTTTGCATATGGTTTGACCTGGGTGTGTGTCGTGCTCTGCAGTCGCCTGCTGAACAGCCCAGTACAGCCCATCCAGCAAACTCTGGTAAAGGGCTTTTCGTACAGCCGAGGCTTGCAGCCACACAGGTAAAATGCAGACCAAAAGCGTGGGATAATAGCTCTGTTTTTCTGCAGCGATTGCTCAGAGAGAGACGTGAAACTGCCCCATTAAACGCTCCGGCTCTATCGGCGGGACATCAGGAGAGGTCAGGGGTCTATTCTTTCTTACGTTGTTAATATTTTGGACTGAGCTACGCTTTGTGATGTAGAGGTTTGGTCTACACGCGTCTGCCCTAATGAACTATAACAGCACAGAAGGCAATTATGTTTTCGCCTAGACCTGTCTAAGACCATCAACAGCACCTCATTACTTTACAGATTGTTAATGCTGTTGGCAGAACTTGAAGATCCTCCTTGGAAAAAAAAAAAATCAAATTTATTCTCTGTTGCAACATACTTTAGCTGATGATAAATAATAAATAGGGGCTTGTGGCTAATTAGACCTCGCTTTGTCCAGAGGCAGATACGTAACCATAAACCGTAACCAGGATAAAAGGAAGAGGGGAAATGGCAGAGAACTCACATGAGGTTTCTTTTAAAGATCATTAGAAGCTTTAGGAAAATTAGGAAACAAACTGCTGCTGTTGTGTCAGCGCGTCTTCTCTGTGTGTAAGGACTCATGGTCAACGATTAATCATACCGCTCTTGAGTCTTTGGGTGTGGATTCTTTATGTAGATTTCTTTTTTTTTTTCATTTTTATGTACATATCAAATCTGATAAGGAGGAGGTGACCCTCAACGGGGCTTTCTATCGGCACTTTTCGTAGAATCATAGAATGGTTTGGCTTGGAAGGGACCTTAAAGATCATCTAGTTCCACCCCCCTGCCCCAGGCAGGGACACTTCCACTAGACGGGGTTGCTCCAAGCCCATCCAGCCTGGCCTTGAGCACTGCCAGGGATGGGGCATCCACAGCTTCTCTGGGAAAATGCCTTTGAAATTTTCCAATTTTAAAATGCTTGGTGCAATCACTCATTTTTCCCAACATTTCCATCCCTGTTCCTGTTCCTGTCGCCCGTGGAGGGGCTGCGTGCCGGGAGAGCCCGGGGTGCGGATGGAGCCCCGGCGCCGCTGGGGCAGGGACCGTCCCCAGGGCAGGGGCCGTCCCCGGGGCTGGGGGGCCGACGCTGGCCGGCGTGGGGACCCCCCGCGCCCGGCATTGCGAGGCGAGGCAGAAGCACCCCGGGAGCGGGATGTTGCAAATAATGCAAGCTCTGTCAGCACAACCGTTGCGAGAGCAGAGATGCGTGTTGTGAGCTGTCAGCTGACAGTAATGGACTTGTTAGGCTCCTGATTGATGGCGATGGCCTTGGAAATTGCCAGAAGCCATTTCAGTCTCTGTCTGGCTCTGACACAGCCACGCACAGGGACGGGGGAGCGCTGACAGACCGCTCTGGGCAGCCTTTCGGCTGCCTGCTCTGCCCTCCGCGCTGCCCACCGCTGCTCTTAGCTGCTGCGTGGCGCCGTCCAGGCACCAGCCGCCCCGTCCGGCCGTGCGGTGCTACAGGTGCTAGCGCTTCGGTGTCCCGCAGGTCTCCTCCGCCCCTGCCTGTGGAGCAGCCCCGGAGGCAGGGGCACAAGGATGCACCGTGGTCGGTGATGAGGAAGGCTCAGTGAGAAAAGTGCAATTGGAGAGATGAGTGGGTCGTCTTCACCTCGAGGCTGCGTGGTTCTGTGTGTTCTGATTCTCTAAATGTGTTCACAAGAGTAAAGAGCTGCTGCCCGGTCAGCATCCCGGGAGATGCGCAGGGGTCAAAGGCAATGTCCGCCTGGCCACCTCCATCACCTTTCAGCCCACAGCTGGGTTGAGTGCGCTGTGACCTTTCTGCAAACCAGGGCCAGGTGCTGCAGGAGCCCATGGGTTGGTGTTGACAAGAGGGGAAGGGCAGGGGAGAGGTGCCAGGGCAGTCTGGGAGGCTCAGCTCGGAGCCCCTTTTTTGGTGAATCAGCCCATTTCACAGACGTGACCCAAGTTTGCAGTCTGGGGGCTGACCTCGCTGGCGCAAGCTGTGGGGTGAGGCGGGCAGACCTTGATGTCCACTGGTGAGATTGCTCATACCTGTTACAATGCTGCTAGACCGGCACGGCGCGAAGGTCAGCGGCAGGCTTGGTTTTCCTGGTCCTTTCCCCTTAGCCCAGGCTCTTTGTGATCCATCAGTCCCACAATGAAAGGAGCAAAATCCTACATGAGAAACCTTGGAGGCATCTCTAGTGCCTTGGTCAGGTTTGAAGACGTGGGCATCTCATGGAAGTGGTTATTCTACTGCAGAGAGCATCTCAGCTGTCCTCGTCCCTGGACTTCCAGGGGTGAAAATCATCTGTCCTTCTCATAACCTCCACTGTGAACCTTACAACTGTTTTTCCCGGTTTTGTAGGATCTGGTGACTCTGAGGAGGTGGCTGGAGGACGTGCATGAGTGGAAGAGGAGGCAGGGAGCTGGAGCGCTGAGCAGAGCAGGTGGTCCAGCACACGAGGTCCTGGATGAGGGCACTGCGGCGGTGGTGCAAGCAGGTGAGGGTGTGCGCGTCTGTGGTTATCCAACGTGCCCATCACCTGTGCGAGTTGCCTGGGGATAACATTGCTTCAGTCCTCGCTGCACACAGCTGCAAAGCAAACAGGGCGGTTATCCTGTTAAAAAGGTATGTTTTGATGGGCTGATTAATGACGCGGAATACGCCTTCTCTTTGGAAAGTCTCCTCTTGTTCTGTGTTGATCAATGCCAGGGAGGAGGGGCTGCTGTTATTAATTTCTCATATTGGGGAACTATCCAAAACAGGCTGATGCCATCCCGAGGTATGGAAAGGTGCAAGCGTCTGCCCTGGAGATCTTTCCATCTGGGCAGACGGCCTGGGAGATGCGTGACTGTGCAGATGTTTATCTCAGAAGCTGGAAGCTTGGCAAATAACAAATGTCTTCACATGGCCATGGATGGGGAAAGGGGTTTTGCTTGTTTTTGCTAAGGGATTGGTCTGCTTGCCCGCGTCACCACGTGGGAATGCGTAAAGGAGCAGACATGTGCCGTTTCCTCGACTCGTCTTTCGCGGCGGCTCTTGCCCTGTGTTTTGCCTCTCCCCGTTGCTTCACCGTTTGCTCTTTCCCTCGAGGTAGGCTAAGGGAAGAGCAGCTTACGGAGGCCCCTTCCCTTGCCCGCAGCCCGCGGCCGAGCCTGCCCGCAGAGGAGCGGGTGCTGCTCGTGGTGGTGCTGCAGCCCAGCACCAAACCATGCCCATCACCTTTAATCTGAGCTCTCCGGTGGTCACCGGTGTCGGAGCCCGGAGCTCCTTTCCCTTGTACATCCCATGGCCCCTGGGCGTGACTCAGCCTGCAAGAAGAGAAGGCAACTGCTGTTGTCGGGAGAACATCCCCATTTGGGATGGGGTGAAGTTAATGGCCCAAGGCAGCAGTGAAATGCTGCGTGCTGTGTGGGCATGGGGTTTCATTCACAAGGGAAACCCGTTCAAAGCGGAGCTGGTCGCGAGCACGGTTATTAGGATGGTATGGAGGATAGAGGGTTCATTTTATGAGGGTAGAAAGAAATTTGCTTGCTTACTCAAGAAAAACAGCCTGTGGAGGAGGTTATGGTTGTGATTAATAGATCTACGGGGGACATAGGCATGAAGGAAGATGAAACTATGTAATGCAGGTGTGAATAAACAGAGTCTTCACTTCAGAAGGCGGCTTGCAGCCCTCTGAGAGGAGAAACACTGGGATCCCCTTGGAGAGGTGTCAAGGTGGAGGCTGATAATGGGATTTTATGGCATGGCTGGCTGGGCTCTGTGGTCTTTCCAATCCCAGGTGAAGAAAATTGGTCTAAATATAACTGCTAAATAGAGAAAGCGCTTGTTTCTGTCGGTGCCGTGGGCGGTGCGGAGCCCCAGCGGCAGGAGGCTGTGCTGGGGGTGGGTGACGGGAGGGTAGGGGTGGGCACGAGGGACCGCCGGCCCCTGGGAAGGTGGGAGCTGGATTCAAGCTCTCCTGGCTTCAGACCCACTTGCTCCTACGTCAGGAAGCTCAAACCCATGTGGGTCACTGCGATCCAGGTGGCCCCGAGTTGATCCGAAGGTGTGGGTGATGGGGAGGCAGCTTTGGGTGACGCCCCGGCAGCGAGATCCCACCCAAGCCCCGGCACCAGGGCAGGAGCGGTGCCGGGACCCCTGCCTTCCTCCGGCACTGCCTCTCTGCAGAAAACCCGGCTGGAACAGGAGCGCTCCCAGGGCACAGCCGGGCTGTGGAGTCGGGGTTCATCGCTCAGCCCGGCTGCGTGCCGCGGGGGTCCCCGCCAGCCCTCCCCGGCGTGGTGCCCCTCTCTGCCAGCAACCTCCCAACGGCTGAGGTAGCACAAACTGCTCGTCTCTGTGACCCCCATCTAATTTCAGTTGTTTATCTTAGCTGCAGAAAGAAAATTGGGGGGGGGAGCGGAAATCAAATCACAGTTGTGGAATTCATTATTACCCTCTGTTGTTATCCCCAGCCCTGGCAGGGACCCTGCAGCCACGCAGCGCTGCCTGCGCCGGGCTCTGCCGATGCACTTCTGTTTGACCTGGAGGGATCACTATGTCTTAGGTATAAAATGTTATTTCGTTCCCTCTTTTTCAATCTCGGGGCTCGTTTTAGCGAATGCGATCATTTTGAATTGTTCTCAGCAGTGAGGTATTTTTTTTAATGGACTATTGAGCTCAGATAACAAATTTTAAATTATAACACACATGGCCTGAGCCAATTTAAACTTAATCTAAAATGCCGAATAGCTATTACCCCAAATGGCTGCAAAAACACACACACACACAGAGTTGTTGTTTAAAGAAAGTTATTGCAGTGAGGAGAGCGAGGCCTCCAACCTACAAGGAAGCCGAAACCTCGATCAAGCACATCACTAGACCCTAGTGATTTAAAGCAGATTTGTGTGGACCAAAACCTGAGTTAAAATATTTTTGCGTCTTTTCAGGCCACATTAAAAAGCAGGCTGCTTCAGTGTGATTTTTTTTTTTTTTTTAAATGCCCGTTTTTGTCCAGGCTGTCATTCAGTTACCGAGGCCTCGGGCTAGCTTGCTTTGAGATGAGCGTGTAGAAGACGGGCGCTGGTGCTGCAGACAGATGCACCCGGCCGGGCGCGGGGTGGCGGGTGCCCCCGGGGAGGTGCTCAGCCCCGGCGGTGGGTGCTCATCATCAGCGTCCAAAGCCTTTCTGTAACCAGCAAGCAACCTGATTTAGTATGTCACACGTCCGTTGTCCTCCGCCAAGGAGGATGGTCCGTGCTTGCGTGTTTTGTTGTGAATTATTCTCACCGCGTGCAGGCAGAGCATCCCGCCGGGTCCGGGGTAGCCAGGGCGGAGCCTTGTGCGTTGGGTCTGGTCCCCTTGTTCCTGGGGATCACCTCCTGGGATCTGGCTTGTGAAAACGCAAGGTTTCTGTACGGGCTGGTGCCGAGCAGGACGAGTCCGTCACCCTGACTGCACTCCGGGTCCCCGCTTGGAAGGGAACGAAGTCGTAGCAGCAGGGAACCGCGGCGGGGGCGGTCGGGTCCAGAGCCACGCTGTGCTAAGGGGCTGCGCCGGCACCAGCCGCGGGCGGGCTTCCAAGCATCACCTTTGCAGTTATTAATTAAGATTTTACCAGCTGCTCTTTGTCTTCTCTTGCCTCTTCCAGATACCCTCCCTCGGCCGAGCGTCTCGGGCAGAGCTCCCGGGGGTGGCTGGGGGATGTCCCCGTGGCTTTGATGGCGCGCGTGGCTCGGCTCGAGGAAAAGCTGCCTCGAATGCAGCCGGAGAGCTCCTCTTTTTGCAATATTTGCGAATTGGAGGGTCCCTTGCAAGGAACAGCCCCAAAAAGCCCAGCAGACACAGAGCGGCATGCACAGCGATGCAGGCAGCTCTGCGGGATGCTGCGGGGAGGCTTTTGGGCTCGTGGAGCATAAAGCTGCGCGAGGGGCTGTCGCGGTGCAGCCGTGCTGGCGAGGCCGTGCCGTGCCCGCGGCGAGCCGGGCCATGCCGTGCCGCAGGAGCAGCCGTGACAAGCCGCGACCATAAAGCCTGTGTGCAAGAAATCATCCGTGCTGAATAAAATGACAACAGAGCTGTAATGCTTTGTGGAGTGTGTTTAATGAAAATATCAGCCCAGGCCCACGACATGAGGCATTCATGTATAATAAAATGAGGTTCCTGAAACACTTCAGAGCATAAACCATCTGGTCTGCTGCGATGTACTAACAGCTTTGACTAATTTTTAATGCAGGTTTTATGACGGATATGCACATCACGCTACCCATGCATAAGGAAGATACAGCCTGGCTGCACTTTGAACTGAACTGACTGATGATGAATTTGTCTCCCATTTTAATTACTTTCTGTACATTAAAGGTGTAGTGGACCATGTGAAGTGCTTTGTCTGGCTTATCCCCTCTGTGTCCCCACGTCTCCTTAAAGTGCCGGAGCTGCCTCCGCTCCCTTATCTGCAGCCAGGCGTGCGGGCGACGGAAGAGAGGGAGATGGAATGAAAACTGCCTCGTACAGGACTCGGTCAAGAAACACGCTGGGCCACCAGCCACAAGCGCATTTCATGAGGTTAATTAGTTCCTATTAATTATGTCCCTTGAAATTTTCTCCAGCCCATATGGAGGGATCGGTGCTGCCCGGTGGGGTTTGCAAGGAGAGCTCGCCGTTTCCTTCTGCGCAGATCGGAGCGGGAGCTCGCGGTGGAAGAGGCTTTCAGACTGCAGTCTCTGCTCTCGGCTGCCTCTCGCCAGGCTCTTTCTCGTTCATGAATTTTTAAAACACTTTATCAGCTTCAAAACTTATTTATTTATTTAATGCAACCCAAACGTGGAACCATTCATCTAAGCAAACCCCAGACATTCCGGATGGTGCTGAAGTAGGGTTGGCTTTAGCTGGACCAAAGCCTCGGCAGGACTTTTGCCTGTTTCTCACTGAATTTGCAGCCTGGCTTGGCTCTGCCCCTCTCCTTATCCCCAGGAGAGCTGGTTCCCCGAGGAGAGACCATTTCTGAAAGGCGAGCATCTCCTTGTGTTGATTATTCTGGCAAAATTCAAACGACCATTTAATGCTTTAGTTTGGGAGAACCGTGCCCCCGTGTCTTCAACTTTTCCCATCTTTTGGGAAAAAAGGAGAAGAGTGAATGAAGCTCAGCCAGGGCTGGCGTGGCCGTGGAGTCGGGTCATTCCTCGTCCCTTCCTCGTGTCGTTCCTCTCCCCTTCCACCACGGCCGCTCTGCAACTTCGGAGCCGCAAGTGATTTTCTTTCTGGGTTAGCGACAATACCAGGATTTAATTTGGCAATTAAAACGTGCGACAGGACTTCAGTCAAGAAGTGTGAGGCTTTTGCCGGCTCCCCCTTCTCTCTCCTTCCATTGGGCCTGGATCTGGACAGACCATTAATTGCAGATACATTGTCTAATGACTTTAGTCCTTTGTTTATTCTGAAAGTCATTTGTGAACCGATCACGATTCCTCTCCCTGCCGTCATCCTTCAGGGATGAATGAGCTTTACTGTAGTCTGGGAATTCGGCTTTGGCTGTATTTTTGATGCTTGCAGCGTTGTCCTGGTTTTACTCATCGATTGGCCAGCTGCAGCCTTTTAAATGGGAGAGGGCTAAATAATGACTAACCTGTCTCCTTAAGGGAGAATCCAGACGTGCTGAATTTCACAAACCTTTTGGGATTCACCAGTATTTGAACAAATAAGCCAACGGTCGTCCCGTTGCTGGAGACAAGCTAAGGCAGTGGCCGTGCTGTGAGCCACCGCAGACAAAATGTGTTTTATTAATGGGAATATCCACAAATCACAGCTTACGTTCTCCAAGTGGAAACTTAAATTCCAGTCTCACTGTAAAAAAAAAAAAATTAAAAATTCAATAATGAGTCTGGGCTTGGTGACTGAGCAGAAGGGAAAGTACCTACAAGCAGCAAATCAATTGCCAAGGACGGAAACCCCTCCAAGCGCAATGTGTTAAAAAGCAAAATGTCATTTTATTGGATGTTCGCTTTGTCTTGTTAACAAGCAGTCTGCTTCATCCCCTTTTCCTGGAGGATTTTAATTTTAGCTTTTCTGCTGCATTCCCAGTTCCGTTGTTTCTGCAGATCTCCAAGCGAGTGTCTTGCATAGCTTTCGCGGGTCGGTGGTAATGTGGCTGTTCTCCCATTAGCAGCAGTAACAGCAAGTTCAGCACTTAAAACCACGCGCTAACTGATTTAAGCGGTTTTGTCTAGACCGTACTCGATCATCAGGCGCAGATATTAAATGCATCCCTGTCGCTGCGTGCGGCTGCAGACAGCTGCTGCATTTGCATACCCTGTTCCTCAGTACAAACGAGATCCTGCTTTTGAAAGTTTCTTCGGGGAATACCTCACAGTTGGCCTTGTTTGTTTAGGAAAATATTTACACAAGTTGTTCTTTGAAGAGAAAGGCTTGCTGAGAGGCTTCCTGAGGAGCTGGGCGGCGGGGAAGGAGCGGAGGAGCCGGTCCAGGCTGCAGGGCTGCCATCGCCGGGGCGCCCACCAAGCTTGCTGCGGGTGCACCAGAGTTGCAGGTTGCAAACTGAGCTCTCCTTCTGTTCGTAGAGCCTCCAGTTTGGCATCCCGCTGGGACCAGAGCATCTCCCCAGCCCCGAGACCTGCAGGCCCTTGGCAGCCGGGGAGAGGAGCTGCCCCAGCATCCTCCGCTGGGCAAGGGCAAGACTGCTGCCAGCCTGGGGTCACCGCGTGCGGAGAGGTTTGCCAGAGCAGAAGGAAATCCAGGTGCACGTGGGGTGTGCGGGCGGGCGGGGTGTTGGACGGAGCTGCATTCATTAGGATGCCTCCCCAAAACGGTGGGGTGCATGGACTCTGGATAGGCCGGCTCAGCAGAGGTGCCCAGGGCAGGTCCCCGCACGCTGGTTGAGGTTATCCGGGACACCTGGGGCCAAGCACAAACCTGGCCAAGTTCTCCAGTTCCCGGGGGAGCGTCCTGAGCACTGGCCGTCCCTGCAAGGGCCAGTCCGGGCACCTGTGGGTGACTTTCACCCCCCTGAAATAGGGACCACAAAATCCCACGGCACCCGGCGTGACGCTGCTGTCGGTTTTGGAGGGCAGCACGGAGAGTGACTGTGTTGTTCCGGCTGGGATTATCCTGGGGTCCAAAGCGACGGAAGTGGTAAGTGATGATGAGCCAAAAAGCGCATTCAGGGATGGGTTTTGTTTCCTTTGAAAAAGTCGTAGTTGGGCAACAGCAACAGGTCTGGTGCTGCTCAAACACGTCCCGAGTAGTTGTCCCCTGCCTGTCTCTGCTCTAAGCTCAGAGAGCCCCGACGGGCAGCCACGAGCTCGTCCCAGCACAGCCAGCTCTGCTTGCAGGAGAGAGGAAAAACCATGTGCGTGCCTAATTTGGAGCCGCATGTAAATGAGCATCGTTATTCAAATCAGTCACTTTGCCTCCGTGGGTGCAAGGCTGTACTGGGTGGTAGCTCTGGAGCGGTGCTCTCCTGCAGTGCGGGGCTGGAAATGGGACATCGCCTTGGCTGTCCCCGTGGCCACGGGGTACCTGCCCTGCCGAGGGCTGTAAAGCCGAGTCTAAGGACTGCTCTGGGCTTTTTCCCCGAGAGCCCCCGCCCAGGGCCGGCGGCCGTGTCCGACGTGCTTGCGTGGGTCAGGCAGGGCGAGTGCAGGCAGCGTGGCTGGCTGGCGGGCAGCTGGATGGCATTTCAGGGCGAGCCACATGCGCCCCTGCGAGCGACGAGCGTGGGAGCTGCAGCAGGCTGGCCTCCCCTCTCTTCTAGTTCGAATTTCGGGTGACATTGGTCATTTTTAAGTCTTTTGTCCCATTCCCTGCACTGCGGCGGGGGATGCTGCAGGATCCGTACGACTAGGAGGAGGCAGGGTAAGGGGAAACTCCAGATCACTTTGCCTGGCTGTTGAATAAGGACCTTTTTATTAGGTCAAAAATGTGGCTGACTTCTTCCCATCTGACTCCACATTTCCTGTTTTCTTCAGGGATCTGGAATTAAAAACACTGAACCACCACAGGAAAAGTCGTTTTTGGTCGTCCACTGAAATTCAGGACAGGCGAAAGTTTTCACATGGGTTCCCCTGAGATTCCCAGCCCGGGTTTGTACACACAAGCGGTTTAAATCATCCCAGCACTCAGTTGAACTGGACTTAATCGCCAGCCCTCTTGAGATCAGCCCATCTCTATTTACTGCTCCGAATTTTTAATTTTATTGTTACATAAGGATAATGCTGCTTTTCACATTTCGGAGTTGTCTCCTCCTAATGGAACTTAAGTGGTACAAATTTTTATATATAAAATGTGCACTCCCCTGCAATTAAACACGAAGTGCTTCAGCTGCCTGTCCGAGCGTTGCAGGATTTGAACCTGAGCAGGGAGATGCTCTGAGGTACCCTGACAAAGATGCCCAGGCTTGTTCTCAGGCTCCTGCGGTGGATTGAACGGGCACTGCAGGTCTCGGCTTGGTCCCTCCACTGCGTCCGCTGGGGACGGAGGCACTGCCCATCGCCCCATGAACTCCTTGCATGAAAAGGTTAAGAATGAGCCCAAACCCAAGGCAGCCCGGGGAAATCCAGGAAGGCTGAAGATGCTGGTGTCAGGGTGGGCGTTTTACATCTGTGTGTGACTGCTCAGGCTTCACCGGAGGATGGAGGACCTGGGGAAGGGGCTGCGCTGGGGTAGCTGGTGTCAAAGGCTGGAAGGAACCTAGCAGGGCTTGCAAACAAGCCCTTGCTGTGCAGTGCACGTCTTGCGTTGGTACAGTCCCCAGATGGTTCAGAACTGGAATGAATTGGAAAGAAATGAATGTGCAGGGAGAGTACTGGGGTCAGAAAAAGAAAGTCACGATTGCATGAGTATGGGGAAATGTTACTCGTATCGGCTGGGCAACGGGAGAGAAGCTGTGATGTGATAATAAGTAGGTTATGTATGAGCTCTGGATAAGGAGACCTGTAAGTCCAGGAAGAATTCACCCCAAAGCAAAACAAAAATGCACGTTTGTGTTTCAGATGGATTACGTACATCCAGAGGGAGCAGGTTGTCTGGGCTTTGTAGGTTTGTGCATTTTGGTTGCGTGTTTTGGGGTTCACAGCTTGGTAAGAGAATAGTCTGACCATCATAAATGAGCAAAAGAGTAAAAAAAAAGCTCTTCCAGACGTAGCACCCGCCTGAGGTATCCCCTGCTCCCCAGGCAGAAGAAGCCTCGCACAGAAACTCATCTGTGGAGCGGAGGTGGGTGCAAGCCAGGGGCTGCCGCCCTGCCTGCTGCTCTTCGAGGACCTCTCTGCTCAGGGAAAGCCCTCCTCGTCCGAGCCAGCTCGGCTGAAAGCAAAACACCATGTTTAGCAAAAACATTCCTGGAAACGGCTGGTGCTCACACACCGCTCCGTCAGCGTCCTTACGGCTTCTCGTCCGTCGTATCAGCGCCAGCCCCGGTGTAATTGCCAAGCCAGGAAAGTCTGACAATGAAAGGAGTCCATCATCACTCTCGCACACATTTCCTTAATGCTTGTTTTAGTGCCTGAACATCTGGGAGAGATGCATGTTAGGCTCCCAGAGTCATTTGCTTTGGCTGCGCGGAGGCATTTCAAGCGGCGGGGGGAAGCAGAGCCTGTGTGGGCCAAGGCTCTGCGGAGGTTGGAAGAGGGAAGAATTATTTTAGAAGTGCATGACAAGTAATTAACAGCTTCCTGAGAACTAGAACCAGTTGAAAATTTTACTGAAGTTTTTTTCCCAAAGAAAAATGGCTTTGTGAGAAAATAATTTCACTCCAATTCTTTCGTCTATTGAGAATTTGGGAGGTTTTCTTAAAAAAATGATACTCTGATATTTTTGGTCGCTGGAAAAACCCTTTTTCAGCCCAAAGTTTTCTGCGTTTTGGGAGATGATAGACAAGCCCAGGAAAAAATAATAGGTGGAAAGGCAGTGTTGACAGAAAGGCAGGGCAAGGCCGGTTGCCGCCGTGAGGGGATGCGGGCAGCAGCATCCCTGCCGCTGCCAGGCGACCTCCACCGGTGCCCAGGTGCGCCGCGAGAGCCCGGCCGCCTCCGGCAGCCGCCGAGAAATAACGACACGGATGGTTCTACTAAATTCAATTATATTTGAAACAATTAGATTAGGCTTCATAGCTAATTAACAGCAACCTTAGCGGCGAGAGCTTCATTAGGAGCGCGGGGTGATTGGTAGGGGCGGCGGCGTTGTCCTCGCCCTGCCCTCCGCTGCCTGGGCGGCTGGGGGTCGTGGGGGCATCAGCGCCGGAGCCGCGGGACGGCACTTCCAGGTCTGGCTGTAGCGGTGCTAGTACGCTGCTTTCTCTTAATTTTCTATTAATTGTTTGCACTCCCTATGTGTCTTCAATCCATTAGTTACACTCTCCGGGATCGTAGCAGGCAATAAATCCTCTGGTCTGCCAGGGGCTCCTGCAACGTCTTGCAGCCGATCGTCCCCTGCGCTGATGTTTAGAATGCAATTGAAGCCGTCCCTGTCAGACCCCCGCCCGCTGCGGCAGGAGCAGCGCTGCGGATCCCCCCGGGCCGCGCCTGCGGAGGGATGATAAGGGAATCGGATTTTCGTGGCGACACTAGAGGTGAAATCCAAAGATCCAGAATATTTAGTTATGTTTACCCACAGTAATCAGCTTCTCAAATAGATGTCACCGGGAAAGCTTGCGCTACATTGATTGCACCGTTCCCCGCTTGCTGCCCAGGGGCAAACAGCTCTGATTAATATTTCACAACACCTTTTTTTTTTTTTTCCCTTTTTTTTTTGTGCTCAGAGAGCCTTGATAGAGAGAGACAGAATATTTTACCATCTCTTGTGTTTGCCTGCTCCAGTAATCATTGGATTCAATCACTCTTGCAATGTTTTTATGAATTAATAACAGGCACTTTGGAGGGCTAGCGGGGCGATGGGAAATGCAATCTGTACAACCTTAATGAGCACCGTGGGGACCCGGTGCCATGGTTTCCGAAATCCTCTCTGTGCTTCGCTCTAAATCATTGTCTCTGAAATTACCTGCTTGCAGTCGGCTTTAGATGGCTCTCGTTCGGCGGGTAAGTACACCTGCCTCCCCGCTGCGCCCTCTTTCATCGCAAGGGCTCGTTTGGAAGCTGTCCCAATTAATTTTTTTTCTTTTTTTCTTTTTTTTTTTTTTTGCTTTAATAAAAGCTCACCTTTGTCAGCGCTGACAAAATGTTTGTCTTCGCTGCCTCATTCGTGTTTGCTCTGCCCCAGCCGCTGCCACCACCGGAGCAAGGGGGGATGGAGCCGTGCGGAGCCGCGCCAGCAAATTAGCTCCCACTCTCCGCCGCTGGTCCTGGGAGTAACGTGTTTTGGGCGTTTTGCTCTGCAATTCGGTGGGGCAGATGGAACCGGGAAGGGGCGGCGTGCTGGCTCTGGTTGCCACTGCTGCTGCAAAACAGGGGAAAGCAGGGCAGGGCGTGGCAGGGCCCCCGGCCGGGCGAGCACGGGGGGCTCGGTGGTGGGCACCTCTCCATCTCGCTGCGGTGCATGGGGACGGGGCTCCGGGGTCCGGCGTTCTGCTCTTCACCCCGGCCGTGGGGCAGGTAAGTGAATGTGCCCCCAAAGAGGAGCTTTAACTGTGCCCGTCTGCGCCGCTGCGGGCTTTATCTGCAGTGCTGACTCAGCAGAGCTGGCTTTGGCCAGGGGTTCACCAACCTTCCCGGCTCTCAAATAACTTCCCGTCAGGAGATAGCCCTGCTGTTCTGCTCAGCGGCTCTTCCAAGGCTCTTCTTCCCCTCCACCCACGTGGAAACTAGTTGCATGAGGTGGTGGTGTCTGCCTGCCCAGGCAGCACGCGCGGATCTCAACGGGGAGGACCACGCGCTGTGGTCCAAGCTTTGCCTGCGATACGGCTGCTCTTCCCACCCTTGGGATGTCAGGTTGCCTGCCGACCCCATCCCTGCCGACCATGGGGGATGGAGCATGCCACATGCTCTCCATGGCACCGTGGTGGATGCGCAGGCTGCTGTGTCCTGGTGCTGCCCGGTGCATCTTCTGTTGCATCTGCAGCACCCGGCTGCAGTGGGTGCTGGGACCTCTCCAGTGACCCTCCCGAGCCCACGGTCCTGTGCCAATGGAGGGGGCTGACCCCCAGCTCCCGGGGTCACCTTTCCACCCACCTCCTGGGGCTGAGCAGATGTGTTGAGCGCTTGGGGCACCGGCTGTCAGCTCCCGCGGGGACTTTGAGGACGAGCATCCAGACACCCGTAAGCCTAGACATGCGACTGCACTTTTAAAAATTGTCTGAGTGGAAATTTGGCCACAGGCAGCACAATTGTATTTCAGGCTTTAAAGCCAACTGGAGTCACTAAACCACATACTATATTCCTCTGGAGGAAGCGTAGTTGTTGATAGGGCATAATTTTACAGCGCAAGTGCTGGGTCTCAGTCCAACGTTAGTGTTTGTGCGAGTTCACGTTTGAGGAGTCCAGAAATATCAATTGGTGAGATCCTCACGGAGACTCCTTGGCTGGGTCCCTGGGCAAAGGCAGCCTTGGGAAGCGGCTGGGGGCCGTGGGGAGAGCTCGGTGCCCACCCGTGGGGGACAGTGCAGATGTGGCACATCTGCTTGGGGCACGGGCTTGCTCACGACATCTCTGGGAGCCCAGATGCTCCTCAGGTCTTCGGGAAGTGATGCTTCCTCCCTTGGGTCACCGGCTGGCGGGTCCCCTGCGAGAGGAGGGTCTGGTATGTGCTGGTGGGGCCTCGTGCGAGGTCTCCATTGAGGCCGGTGGTTTTGCAGGGCTGGGGACAGCGGTGTCCCCGAGCCCCCGGCAGCATCCGCAGGCCCCCCGGCAGCATGCAGGTCCTGACCCACACTAGTGCTCATCCTGAACGCAGCGCTCCTGCTACTTTTAGTTGGGGACCAAACAAATGGAAGAAGCAAACAAGCAAACAAAGCCCCCAAAGGGCTGCTGACGCCGCCGCCTCCTCCTCTCTGCCCACGCCTGCCTTCGCGGGGGATGGAGGCGTTCCTGCCTGCTCCTCCGGCGGGCCGGCAGCCTGCCTGCAGAGCCGCTCTCCTCTTGGTAGCCCAGGAACGTCCAGCGTGACAAATGCACCTCGCCGCGCTCTTCACAAGTGCCCTGATTTATTTCCAACCCCCTCGATAGAAAATTGCATGGCATTTATGGGCAGACCCAGCAGAGCTCCGACTTGGGAGACTTCTGGGTTTTCACCCTGCTCTGTTTACTTTCTGGGTCTTTTTAATTGCTTTTTAGAAGTCTGTTCTCAGCCTACAGCTATTTTTGAGATGTGGCACGGAGATCTTAGTCTGGGTGACTAAGAAGTAATTTATAGAGACTTGGCCAGCGCCGCTCAAACATTTCAGCCGGCCAGACAGGCGTTGCGGCGCGGCAGACGTGTCGGGACACGCACGGCAAGTGCATTTGAGCAACACCTCCCGCTCTCTAATCGGCTTAAAGCGGCGTGAACTGGGGAGCGCTTGCAATATGGAGAGTAAACAGGTCGGCTCTAACGCAACCTGCTGTCGGCGGCGCAGGCAGCATGGCGAGCCCCGCGTGCCGGGATGCTCCGCTCCGGCTGCCTGGGGGCCGGGGGACGGTTGTGCCTGGCCATGTAGGGGCAAAGCCTGGGCGGTTTGCACGGGGGAAGCTCATGTTAAAAGAATTTCCCCCAAAACACGGTCTGACTGTTAACCTTCCCCAATGAGCAAGGGGCCGGGCGTTGATTTCCTACCCTGATTTATAGTGTGCGTCGCTGGTGCTCCCCAGCTCCGGAGAACAGCCAGCTCCCCGGGGGGGTGCCCGCTGGCGAGGGGTGCTGGCCGCGGCCCCGAGCCGGGCAGGATGCGGGCTGGGCGGCACTGCAGCCCCGGGCCGAGCCAGCAGCTCAGCTGCCAGCGGGATGCGTGGGGCGAGCCGGCACCCAGCACCCCTCCGCGTGGCAGGGGGCACCTTGGGCGTCCCAGTGCCGGGCAGCGCTGCCCACCAGCCCCGTGCACGGAGCGTCCCTGTTCCTGCCCTCACCTCTGCGCTGCCAGCTGACTTTTTTTTTTATTATTATTTTTACTTTTTTTTTCTTTCCTCTTTGCTTGATGGTGCTGTTGTAAAAGCCCCGAACAATAGTCTGCATTTATCCGGAGCGCGCCAGCCTGCCAGCTGGCGGCAGATCAGCCTTCTCATCCACTTCCAGGGCTCTTAAAGACAACTGTCCCAAAAACCGGGGTGTGCGTTGCTCTGAGAAGTCCCTGTTCTCTTAAACGCCTGGGCACTGATACAATTAATGTTTAGTGCGGCATTCTTGTTTCCTGGTTGCCATTCTCTGCAAAACAATGGGGTGTTTTGCCCATGAAATTACTGTTCTGATTAGGAGGAATATGTCTGTCATTAGACTTTCAAATGCGATCCTTCTGCAGCACAGCGCTGGCAATCCGGCCAAGATTACTCCGGTGATATTTCTGTTCCTGAAGGAAATAGCAAGTGCAAATAGGGCAATTTTATACACTTACTGGGGAAGGGGATTTGCATTGTTGGATGCTGTTGTGTTCGCAGCAACCACAGCTGGGGCCAGGGTACGCACAGGCTCTGCCAGGACACGGCAAAAGCTGCGGTTGCGACTCTTGCTCTGTGTATATATATATGTATGTCTGCCTATGTGTAATAGTCCATATTTTAACAGGGGCCCAAGCCAGGACAGGCAGCTCTGCCACTGCTGCAGCCTTGACCTTGAAAATCCAGGGCCTTTTAATTCAGAGCAGATGTTCCGGGTTCCTCCAACAGCAAAGTCACATCAGGAATCCCCGTCGAGAGGGAGAGCACCAGAGGTGCGGGTCTTGGGCTGATCTGTTTGCACGGCTGCGGCGCGGGGTGCGGGTACGGCACGGGGGGCGCGGGATGGAGCCGCTCAGCATGGGGGGCTCTGAAGGACAACAGCACCCCGAGGTGTTTTGGGGTTCCCGCTCTGGAGAGGTGGGTCCGTCTGCGAAGGGAAGGTGCCGGGGATGGGGCAGTTGGTGCAGCACCGTTCATGTCTGCGGTGGGGTCTTGCAGGGGCTCAGCAGGGCTGGTGTTCCTGGGGGAAGGGGCTCGGCGCGAGCCTGGGCTGGCGGGGACACGCAGCAGGGCTGCATTGCTGCCTCGGGGCTGCGCTGGGGCCGGCACCGCTGCACCGCTCCTGTTGGCACTGCGTGAAGGGTTTCATCCTGAAAGACCTTGTGAACAGAGGTTAGATGAGGCAGATAAAAGATACAGCGAGGCACCCGCATCCCTGGTCTCGGCAGCTCCCCGCGGCGTGCCTGGCAGCAGCGGGGGCTTTCCCTTGCTCCCCATGTCCGACCAGCTGAGAAAGGTGCTTCGAGCGGGTGGGGAGCAGGGGGAGCCGGGCGCTGCGCGGGGGTCAGAGCCGTGCCTGGGCACTTCTCCCCACTCGGTTTTACTCCTGCCTTCCCCAAACCCGCAGCGTTCAGTAACGGGGCTGGAACCAGGTCCCGGTCCCCGACCCCCGGCTCCTACCCCCAGCTGAGCCTCCCTCCCTGATAAAATGTCCCTTCCTGAGCCTTGGAGAGGTTTTTTCCGGAGTTCAGCCGATAGAAATTCCCACCAGAGAGTTCGAGGCTGGCAATCAGCTTACTCATTCTTGGCTTATCATCACAAACCTCTGACCTTCAAACATGGCTGGTGCGGTGCCCGACCGAGCAAACTGGAATCCAAACAGAAGCGATTCGCCAGCGCTTCCTTGTTGCTGCCTGCCACCTCCCTGCGGATTCGCGTCCCCCCCGGGGACCCCCGGGGATGCCAGCGGGTAGCCCTTGCGCGATGCTGCACGGGGCTGGTCCCACGGCTGGCCCGAGCCCGCGTGCCACCTCTCGCGTGTGTCCGATTCTCCTCGCCATCCCCAGGAGGCAGGGTTGAGGTTTTGGGGGTGCTGGTGAGCGGGTTGGGGCTCTGTTACCCCTCGAGAGAGCCGCCTGGGCACCCCAGGAGCCTGATAAGGCAGGGCACCTGCTCAGAGCCCTGAGCCCTTGGTGACTGCACCCGCTCCGTGTCCTTTCCCAAGCAGACCGAGGGCAAGAAGGGGGGACCCGCGGCGCTGGAGGGGGGGGTGATCCTCCCCCTGCCCCAGCAGGGACGTGGGTGAGGCAACTGGTGTGCCGCTGGGAATGGAGGAATGCGGCAAAATGGGAGAGGGGGGGAGAAATTAATAATTATCTAAACCGCACCCCTATCACTGTTCATCAAAATTTGCCCATACTTCATTCCAGCCTCCTTTCTTCTTCTTGCCTCCAGTAAGTACTTTAACATCCTTTTTAAAAATTAAAGGGGGAGGGTTATGGAACAGATAAGAGATAATTGCCTAGCTTTGACTCTTCTATTGATGTGAAAATAGGATTGGAATTACTCACTCTGGTTGAAAGGTTAGTTGAAGGTTATTACAGGAAAATTGTTATTCATACATTTTTTCTGTGCTGCTGGATAGCCTAAAAGATTAAATTCACAGAGTGCATAATGACCCATCACAACGGACAATGGTGGGAATAATCTCCAGAGACTCCAGATAACAGAACAGAGACTTCTTTGAATAATTCATGGTTCAACAGACATCCCTCACTAACAGATTACATGTGAGTTTTCATTAGAAAGGAGATAATTTAAAGTAGCTTTAAAAATAACCGGTATTTTTAACGGAAGTGGAATTACCATAAGCATTTATGCAGTTTGTTTATGCCTTAATAAATCTGCTTTCCTCCTGACCTTCATGCCATGGGAACAAAACGCAAAGGGATAAAGAAAGTCATTGTTTGTGACAGTCCCCTCTCATCCGCACGCTGCTGATCGGGCGTCGGTTTCTCCTGCTGCCTCGCAGACGGCTGCCTGTAGCCCACAGGACGGAGGAGCGCTCCCGGCCGGGAGGGGTGCCGGGACATCCCGGGCCGCCGGCGCTGGGGGGGCTGCTGCCGGCGGCGCACCGGAGCCAGCACCGGGCGTCGTGCCCCGGCCCCTCCGCTGCTCGGCTCCCTCACCCAGCATCAAAATCACGCGCCGGCTCCGGCTAATCTTTTAATTTCATCTCGTGCAATAGCTATTACACTTTAAAAGCTGATTGTTTGTTAAAAGCACGTATTTGTTGGGGTTTAACGGAGGCCCGATACACATCTATCGCATTGTTGTGAGCTGCAACAAATATATCTTAAATAATTAATTAATATTTAGTAAACATATAATAGTTATCTTCTCCAATCTAAATTAAATACTAATTAAAGCTATATAATTCGCTGCTACGGGCTGCTTAGATTACAACTTTTCCGACAAGGGGGATGGGGAGGGTTGCTGTCACTGCAGAGGGGCAAGCGGGGCGTCCCCCGGATGGGGGGCTGGGAGGTTTTATCTCCGCTGTCGGGCAGGTTTTGGGATGCCACCCGGCACTGCGGCTGCTGCGGCTCGGAGCAAGGCTGGGATGGGGGACGGGTTGCAGGTCCCGGGGGAAAAGTGCATGATGGAAGCTGTAGTCCGGGTGCTGCCTTCCCGCAGCATCCCCGCGTCTTCATCATTCTCAGGCTGCGCTGCCTCCGTCATGGGTTTAAGGCCAACTACTTAACTGCTCACAAAATAAAATCGGTGGGGGAGTTGAGATGGTAATTATACGGTAAGGTAAGATAAAGCAAATATTTGAAAGGTGATTCATTTCCAGCATAGCTGAGCGATGCGCAAGCATTCCTCTGGGAGAGCGTCAGCTTGGGAAATATTTACCTTCTCCCATCGGGTGGATTTGTGGGCACCACGCAGAGTAAATGTTGAGTAAAGTAACACGGAGCTGCTTAGCAGAAGGCCATCACGTGCCATCTCTCCTGCTTGCATCACCGCTGTGGACAGAGCGTATTTAGAGCACGCAGGGAAAGACTTTGACCCAAAACGACTGTTAAAAAGGAAAAAGGAGGAACTTTGCTGTGACCAACGACATTTCCCTGGATTTCTTCTGGCCTTGCCAAGAGCAGAATCTGTTGTAAAATCTGCAGGAACCAACGTTTTCCTTATCTCGCAGAAGATGTTTGCTCTAATTGTCATCTTCCCGCAAGATGGTAAATATTTTGCTCACAGCTGTAAGTATTCCGTGCTCCACCTTCATTTTGATGCGATATTTTTGAACATCGAGGGCGATGGGAAGAGTTGCCCTCCTCCGTGGGCAGGAGGGTCTCCACCAGGGCCAGGTCTTCCCCATCTCCCCCAGCTTTGGGTCACGCTGTTGTAGATGGAAAGCCCCGGGGCAGACTGGATGACTCCCGAAAGTCCCTTCCCAGCCGTGCACCCCCTGGAGATAAAAGTTGAGTTTTTAAACATCATTAAGTATGCACTGTGCCGTCACAGGTGGGTTATGAGCCGCGTGCTCTGAAGGCTGGGCAGGCCCTCCTTGCAGGTGGCACGTAGCGACGTTATTTTTCATCAGGTCCCTCCCTGACTTTTTGTCCCTGCTTGCACCCGCTGATCGTATTTTGCCCTTAGCTGGGTTGTGCAGCGGCGCGCACGACGCAGGGAGCCGAGGCGCTTGGGTTTGCCTTCTCTGATGAGCAAAGGAAATCCTGGCAGACTGGTTGAGGGCACGCACGATGAAGTGTGAAACCGAAGTGATTCCTCAGGTCCTATCCTGTCTGAGTATTAACCGAGAAGGATTTATCCCCGTGGGGGAAATGGAGCAGGTACAAAGATTTTATTCTCACCCCAGCCCTCTAGGTATAAGGGCTTGTTATAAATAATCCTCGCATCTAAAGGATCTGAATGAGGACTTTTATAGATTTAACATGAAACTCTAACAACTTCTTCCACTAAAGCTTCTGTCAATAAATCATTTTTTAATTATAAGCTTAAATTATCAGCTAAGCATGTCTAAATGATCTCTGGAGTGATTTCTGCCGTAAGATGTTCAGAGCAACATTAAGGAGGCCTGAGAAGAAAGTTGTTCTCCTTCCTTTTAAAATGCGTTCTCTTTTTTCCCACCTCCTGGAAAACCAACCACCCAATGCTTGTGTGTCGGGTGGGATATGAATGAAATTCAGCCCACCCCTAAATCAGGGACTGTACAGATCCATATCCAACTGTTATGGCTCGGTTCCACCTCTGGTACATAACGAGAGCAGTGGGTTTGATTTAGTGCTGCCTTCCGCGATCAGCCCGCATACCAGAATTTGTCTCGGTGCAGTTCGGCAGTGCTCAGGTGCCCTGGAAATTATTTCAAGGGCGGCAACACGCGTCGGTGCCGGCGGGTCCCAGGGGAGAGGGACCGGCTGGGTCACGGCTTGCAGCGGCAGCCCGGGGATCCCGTTTGAATCCGAGCATCCTAATTTTGCCTACAGAAACACACCTTTCTCTTGTCTGCACTCCACGATGCGGAGCAGGATCCTTCCGATTCTCCAGGGAACCATCAAAACCCGGAGAAAGAGGCATGGAAAACAGACGTGCAAGATGCTGCTGCATTTCATTGGCCGGTGCCTTGGTGGTGATGGAGCTGGAGAAGCTGCGGGGCATTATCTGCTCCTGAGGCCCCAGGGCAGCGAGGTGGGTAGAGACAAATTGATGCTGTTTCGTTAACTGGAAGGGAAGAGCTCCTCGCGGGCGAGACGTGCCCCTCGTTTCAGAGCAGGGCCCTTTGCTCCGCAGATTGCTCCCTGGCCACTCAAAATCAATTCAAGAATTATTTTCTTCTTTGCAGGAGGAGATTTATAGCGTTTCTCATCCCTGAGTTTCCCATGTTCCCCTAATTAACACAGTTAATCAAAGCTGTACAGCCCATTGACGAGGTGAGGCGCCGGGAGCGGTGCAGAGGGCTCTGCCCCAGCCGAGGACCGAGGCGGAGCTGCATCGCTCCCTGCAGCAGAGCACGGGCTGCACCCAGGGGCTCCGCGGGCTGGCGCGAAACGGCAATAATTCAGACCATTTTCTGGTACCTTTTCTGTCCCCGGAGAAGTGCCCGACCTGTGAATTGTTGCTGGAGACCCTGCGCAGCCTGACGCGCTGCTCCTCCTGCGAAGGGGTGGCAAGTCTCCGTGTTTAAGAGGACTTTTGTCTCCTGTTTCGGAGATCTTCAGGTGAGAGCGCGATGGGTATGCGATGGCAATGCTCCTCAGCTCCTCTTATCCTCCCCAACGAGGCTCCGATTTCTCACTTTCTTTTCCTCTGCCCCGATTAATCTTATTTCATGGATTCCATGACAACATAAGCATCTGAGGATCTCGCTCTTCAAACCGTTATTGAATTATGTGCGGGGAGATGGGGCTTGCTCAGCCCCTGAACCACATTAACCAGATTAGGCTATGAAGGTCGAATGCAAGAATTAACTGGAGTTTTAGCAGCACATCATTTTGCAGGGAGGTGCAGTGGCTCTTTGTTGCGTAATATAACCTCCCGCTCTCCGGACTGCCCTGGGAAGAAGGATTTAATCTCTCCTTCCACCTTCCTTCCATCCGAAAAGAGGAAGGAGGGCAGGAGCCCACCCGAGCCCCTCTGCGGGGGTCTGGGCTGGCGAGCAGGCTCACAGCTCTGCAGCGCGATGCTCGAGCCCCGGCTACGCTGCAGCTGGAAGGATACCCCATTTTTGTCACCACTAAAGAAATTGCCAGTTTATTCCATCTGGTAAGTGGTCCTTAATTACTGCTGGCAGAAATGAGAAACTGCCCTTCCAAAGAACTTGGGAGCATCCTGGCTCCTCTTTCCTCATCCATGACCATTTGATTTCAGCGGGCACCCACTGGAAGGGTGCCTGCAGCTGGGAGGGATGCCCGGGATGGCTAATAAAAGGATGGATAGCAGTGAGAGTGGGAAGGATGGGGGGTGGCGGGCCCAGGGGGAGTGATGTTGGTTTTTCTGGGTCTGCCTCCCTTTCAGCTAACGGTGTCTGCCGGCCAGGCGGCTAATAGGTTTCCATGTCACGACGGGCAGGCAGCGGTGACGGGGTCAGCTCAGCCCCGCGTGGCTCCCGAGGACGAGGGTGCTCCGGGATGCTCCGCTTTTCACCGCGGCTCCAGCACCAGGGCGCACGGCCGCCCCAGGTTTGCGTTCATGGGGAGCTTAAGGCCCCCCCCAGCCTGGGCTGCGAATACCCCTGCCCCAGCCTGGTTAAAGGCTTTTGTCTGTGCTTAATGGCGGGGCTGCAAATTTACGCTTGAGGGGTAGGAGCTGTAAATAATGTTGTTTTTTAGAAAAAAGCCCTTTGAATGGGACGCTGTTAACCCCGAGCTTTCCAGAGGGGCTCTCCTGCGAGGTGCTGGGAGCCCTTGGCTGGCATAGGCAGGACTGGGGTGCGGAGGTGTCATGGGCAGCTCAGCACCCGCAGGATGGTGCCTGTGCGGGACCGGCAGCCTGGAAAAGCTCCTGCATCCTGCACGCCCCTTTGCACCCCCCGGCAGTCCCTGAGCGGTGTGCCCTGTCACCTGTGTGGTGGCATTTGAGCTACAGTCGCCTGTGCACACCCCTTTGGGTGAAAAACATCCCTGTGCCCCCAGCTTGGCTGCCAGATTGGAGGAAGTGGGGGATGCACGGGGCCGGGGGATGCACAGGGCCAAGGGGATGCACGGGGCCGGGGGGATGCACTGATCCAGGAGCTGCTCCTGGTGTCCCCGAGAGCCGGGGGGTGGGAGCAGGTCAGGACCCATGTTTGCACTCACGGAATCAATACGGTGGGGCCGCGGGAAATGCACCATCTGAATTCCCGTCCTTCCAGCAGCAGTGTGGCTGCGAGAGGTGTTGTGAGCCGTGAGCGCTTCGGGCAGAGGTGGCCAGGCTCCCACCTCGCTAATAACTAGTGCAGACAAGGGCTCATGAGCAAAAAGTACTATGTGGCTGCAATGAGAGGGGAAAGAGAGCCCCCCCGGCGGGCTGGGGTGCTCCCCCCGACGAGGCCAGGGCTCCCATGCACTCTTCCCAGGGTGATGCATTCGAAATGGCATTTGAATCCAGCGAAGCTCCCTCATCCCGTGTCTCGAAGCAGCATCCCGGGGTTTGCGTCGGGGCTGCTGGGGCTGGGGACTGGGAGTTTGCTCCTCGTACTGTCCAAAGCGAGAGCCTTTGGCATCCGATCCCCCGAGCCCCGGTCACTGCCGACACACACGGTCTGCATTTACCCTTCCTCCTCCTTCCGCTGAGCACGTGTAGCTTCAACAGGTTGCTTTGTAAATTCCTCGGTGTCTGAACGGCCATCTCCTCCATCTGCAGAGCTTTCCGTTAGTCAAATAGTGAACCCTCGCTGCGAGTTTGTTTTCGAAATTGAAAAGATTCGGTAAAATAAGGGGTTTGCTGTTGTTCAAATAAGTGCTTCCCCACTGAAACGGTGACATTTGCTCTCAGACCACCAAAGGACTTGCTGTCTCCCGCACAGGGCGTCTTGGCTCCCACGGGATGCTGCTCGTGTACCATCGTTATGAGCTTTGGCATTTAAAAATGTCCTCCCTCGGTTTTAAGAGTGTGTATCCAAAAAATCCTCATCGTTTTTGCCTGCAGAACCGCAGACCACTGGGGCTCCTGCACCTTGAGGGGCTGCAGCCCTCCGGGAGATCTCGGCGTTAGGCTGCAGAGTGGGTTTAGCGGGGGTTTTCCCAAGCCAGGTCCAGCGTTAGCTCTGGGAAATGGGGACACAGCCAGTGTGCCAGCGTCCCCCATAATAAACAGTCACTGAATTGTCTTTTCTCCTTCCTATTTTAATCCAGGAAAGCTTTGGAGAATTTCAAGGCACTCCTTCCTCTTTGCCGAGGATCTCTTTAAAAGGAACAGGAATAGAGCAACTCCAGCGCACAGTGCCAGCGGCAATCCGAAGCATCCAGGTAAGAATATTCTGTGTGTTCGCTTTCATCTTGTCTGGCCAAGCCGCTGTAAACACCCCAAAGCCCGGAGGTAGAAGCACATGTGCCGTGCCTTTTCCATAGCCAGCCCTCCAAAATACCCACGCAGTCCTTTAGTAATGTAAAAAGCAGATGATGTGTGAGACCCTCGCTGGCTGTTAGCACGCCCATGTATCGCTGCTCAGGAGTTTAGCAAAGAAAATTGTATTAGCGGCCTGGAAGAAGAGCAGTTTCCTTCGGAGCTCTGCGGTCTGGGCAGGGGCACCAGGGGTGCTGCAGCCCAGAGTTTTGGGGGATGCCTGGTGCTTGTTTGGCAAAGAGACCTACTGGGAAGCTAGAAAACGTTTCTGACCTTGCCAAATTACTCTGTTATCGTTAGCTTTTATTGCACCGTGGCGGTGCAGGTACCGGGCATGAATGCTGGTTGTTGTTATTCATTAATTACAGCAGCTCGGAGGGACCCTGCCTGGGCTCCGGGCATCGCCGTGATGGGCAGGGAGGATTTGCGGTGCAAATAAAATTAAATGCAAATAAAATGAAGCCACCCATGGCGATCACGAGCAGAGGTTGGGGTCACCCAATGTGGGCGAGCACCCGGGGTTTTGGTCAAGAGCGGGTGCTGTAGAGCAACCCACCTCCCGGGGAGCGGAGAGGGGTTTTGCGCGGCAGCCGGGTGTTCCTGCGTGCGTGGCTGCTGGAGCCGGGCGTGCTCTCTACGGGGGGCCGGTGTGCCGCAGGGGGACCTGCGTTTCGGCTGTGCTTTCGGTGGGGGTCTCTGTTCTGCGGTGAGCTGGATCCCTCCGCCTCGGGTGGAAGATACCTCCAGCAAAGGGAAAGTTCTGCTTAACTCCTATGATTATCCCTACTTCTGGATTGTTAGCCTTCCTCTCCCAACTACGCGTGAACAGCCTCCTGCGCCTCCTGCATCCTTGAGCCTGCATCTTCCTGTGCCCGTTGCTGGAGGAGGAACGGCCAGGCGGGCACACAGCGGGTTTTCTGGGCGCGGGGAGCTGTGGTGGGTCTGTTTGACCCCTCTCGTGTGCTGAAAGGCACATCAGTCCTGGAGCCTTGTTTTTGCTCTCCTGAGCCCGGTGCGCAGGCGCTACCTCACACCTCGAGCCCCTCGGCCACGTGTAGCCGCTGGCACGGCTTTGGGGCCGCACGTGCGTGGCCCCACTCACGGTTTGCTCGGGGCTCATGGCTCTGATGGCAGCCTGCCCTCAGCAGCTACCGAGCACCTGAGGATCTCTCGTAGGGGCTTCAGGGGAGGTTTCCGTATCCAGCTCTCCTAAAGCCATAGATTGGCAGATTTGGATACCATGTCCCAGTTATAACTTAAGATCATGGCTCATTTGTTTCTCAGCCTTCAAGTTACTCATTGTAACTTGAAAAAGCTGCTGATTATCTGTCTGGTGCTGCGCCCTGTGCTCTCTGCCTGCCTGCTGGAAGGGCGATCCTTTTCTTGGCGAGATGTTTTTGGTTTGTACCGTTAATATTCAGAATAAATAAGTTTGTGATCTTGCAGCTTGGGGATTGTCACTGTGAGATCCGATGCCCGGGCAGCCTGGGGTGTGGGGCTGGGAGCAGCGCGGGGGACACCTTCCTGCCGAGGCACCCCAACGCGGGGTGAGAAGAGGTGCAGCAGGTAGAGGGGTGCGAGGCGGCTCTCCGCCTGCCTTTCTGGCCACCACGGCCAAAGCGTTTGGTGGGACGGGTGCCCCTTGCTTTGCAGGATTATTCTGCTGTTTATTATGCTGAAGGATGCTGGCACGTCCACGCTGCGCTGGGCTGGGGCGGCTGCGGTGCTGCTCCATCTCCGGCATTAACCAGGGTGCGGCGTGTCCCGGTGCACCCCAGTTACCCCAGTATACCCCAGTGCACCCCGGTACTGGTGTCCCCAAAATCCCAGGCACAGAGGGAGCAGAGGGGATAGCTGATGCCTGTGGGTTAACTGGTGAATAACGCAGGCAGGGTAAGGGGCTGACCTGGGGTTTGTGGCCAGGGCACCGTCGTCAGAGCGTGCAGAGCGAGCATGGAGCAAGCACGGAGTGAGCACGGAGCGAGTGGGCTGCTGCCTCCTTCCCACCCGTGCTGCAGGCTGCGGGAGGGTTTGGCTGCTCTCGGGCTCCTGGTCCTCCCTCCCCGGGAAAGCTGGAGTGCCCTCGCCTCCGAGAGAGAGACGATGTTGTGTTCGCTGCCCTAGAGCTGGTTGGACTCTGAACTGAAGTGGTATTTAATTAAGAAGTGCTAAGTTTTCCACTCCAGCCCTTGTTTGCCATCTGGTATAACAGGGAGAGAGTGGGTTTTTTCACTGTTTACTATTCTCCTCGTTGCTACCAGACCAGACCTGGACCCGGGGAGTCTTCAGTGTCAGCATCCAAGTGTGTGCTTTTATGCACAGTATATGCAAATGCTAGGTAATTTATTTTATAAAACTATTTTTATTGCAGTTCCCAGCGCTCCTAGTACCAGCTGCGATGAGAATCACTTGGATGTTAAAGTGCTGTTGACAAAATTGTTCCCAGCGGCACGTATGCACAGATGCATGTCTCTCTTCCTGCTGAAGTTGAGGGTACTGGGAGGATGAAGGCATCGATGCAGCCGAGCCCTCCGGAGACACGCAGGGGTCGTCTGGGGACAGAAAGCCCTTAACGAGCGGCCACCTCCGCGCAGGGTCTGTGGGAGACGTGCTCAGACTGCAGGAGCCAGCACCGCAGCTCGCTGGCTGCTTCGGCAGCGTGCCACGGGACGGGGCAACGCCGGGCTCTGCCTCTCCCAGCTCGTAGGACGGGGAGCGTGCGGCCGGACCTAGGGAATAGCTAACCCAGTCTCGGGGGAGAAAGGCTGGTTTAGGAAGAGCTTTCCTTTTAATTTATTACTCTGGAGTGCTGCTTACCGGCGGGTGTCTCACAAGCGCGGTACGACCGGGCTGTTCGGGCCGGGAGCATGGTGAGCATCAGAGCACCCGCAGCCCCCCGAGCCGGAGGGTGGGCTGGCCGGGCAGAGCGCGGGGGACGGCGGCAGGGAGAGGGGGCTGGCGGCCGGAGGGATTTGGCTCATCTGCAGAAGGGAACCTGGCAGGAGAAAGGCTGTTTCAAAGGAGGCAGCTGCTGGCGCTGGTGTTGGGAGGTTTGGCGCAGCGCTTTGCAGGGCGATGGGCGGTTAGCCGCTCCTCAGCCTTGGAGAAATGGCAGGAGGAGGTGGTGTGCTGCCAGCCGGCACCCGGGAACTGACCACCAAAGCCCTGGGGAGGAGAGGTGCTGGGGTGGGAGATCAGGGCTGGCTCCGGGGTGGCTCCGAGGGTGCAGGTGGAGATGCGGGAGCAGAGGAGGGCTTGCCGGGACACCCCCCCGGGGACCTGCCCACGTGCTGGCTCGGCTTGCAGGCGGAGGAGTGCGTGACTGCAGGGTCTAAAACGCAGGTGGTCCTGCGTGTCTGGAGATGCCCCTTCTGGCAGCGCGGGCAGCGTGGGACTGCCTGCCTGCCCCCAGCCCTGCCTGCCCTGGCAGCCGTGCCCTCCGCCGTCCCGCGGCTCTGCCGCGGCTCGGGGCGGCCGTCGGCATGGTTCTCCCCATCCCGCCACGGCTGCTCGGTGGATCAGGGGTGGGAGTGTGGTGACAGCCGAGTTCGGGGAGGAGGAGTTAACAAGCAAGGAAAATAGGAGATAAATAGCAAACGAATGCTTCAGCCCATTCATCCTGGAGCCTTACTAAATGTACCATGAATGATTCCTTACAAAATTGAGCTGTACGTACACTTGCTTGATGGCACTGCAGTGAATTGCTTCTTTAGTAAATCTGTCATGTATGCGTAGACTTCATGGCTTTTTTTTTAATGTAAGAACTGTGCGTCACCTCAGGTTGGATCTCTCTTGCCAGGAACCAAATTAGATTCCAGTGCGTCGCCCTGAGTCCCTGGTGTTCGTGCTGGGGGCTGGGGCAGGGGTGCCTCCGCCCCTGGGGTGTCTCTGCACTTGCCTCGGGTGCCGTGATTTTGCCAGGTCCGCTGTGGTTATTCTGTCACCCTTCGCCCCAGCACTGTGACGGTGCCTGCGTTACCGGCTGCAGGAGCCGAGGCGGCTGGCAGGGACGCGATCGCTGCAGCAGCAGGACCCCGGGAGTGCCCCGTGGCAATGTGGCTGTGCCGTGTCTGGTCCTGCGCCCAGCCAGGCACCTCTGTGGGGCTATGGACCCGTCACAGAGCATGCACGGGTGCCCTGGAGTCCTGGCATGGCTGTGGGCCTCCAACGCGTCTCCAAGGCATGTGTGCAATGCATGCACCCAACACGTGCATCCAACGTGGAGTCCAGCACATGCATCCAACATGTGCATACGATGCGTGTGTCCAAGGCATGCATCCAACATGTGTGTCCTACACCTGCACCCAACGTGGGTCCAACACGTGCATCCACCACGGGGCCCGCGGCGTGCCCCCAGCCAGGGGCTCTGCAGCGACGTTGCGCAGCCGTTTCCACGTCCCCGTCCGTGGGCTGTGGGGTCACTGCTCGTGTGCCGTTTGCAAACTGCACCCACAACCTTTTCATGCCCTGATTTCCTCCTTGGCTGCTTCAGGAGGAACATTATTTCTTCTCGCAGGGTCACCGAGAGGGTAAATGCATTAGTGCGGCTCCCGGACGGATGGTGCTGTTAAAACAGAAAGTCTTACTGCTATTTGTACGCTGGATTTTGCTTTGAGGGCTGCGAGCAGCCAGCCGTTGGCTGTGTATTTACACGCTGTGCTCCCAGTCCGTGGGACAGGACAGATATATTTTCTAAGATACTTTCTTTTCCATAAAAAATATTTGATTGCGGTATTGACAGAACCACTGATGTAAAAGGGCAAGGAAATATTTCCAAATGGTTTATCTGGCAGCTGTAAATTTCATCTCATGTTGCTTATTGACCTCTAATTGTTTCCAGTAGTAGCGGGAGACAGGAAGATCAATAGGGCCGGGGAGATAGTTAATATCCTCCCGGTGCACTTAACTGTAGTTAGAAAATGCTAGAATTCATCTTCCTGTGATTTTTAGCAGGTTTGTAATTGAAACGTTGGGCGCCCGTATCTTGGACATCTCCGTGCGCTGGGTTCTGTGAAAAGCATTAATTTCCCTGCTCGCCCTGTCCTGGAGGCTCTGAGCAGCCTCGTGGGTCTCCAAGCTGCCCTTCCCTGGCCAGAGGAGCTTTAGACATTCAGGAGACCCTAGTCTAGGGGGAAGATGCAAATCAGACTCTTCTCCCGAAGAGCCTGACCACCTCATTTGCTCCGTGACGGTGGGGTTGTGTTGTGTTTGCTGAGCAATGAGGAAATGCTGTGCCACCAGCTGCCAAACAAACATTCCTTCTGCATATATTTCCGATAACTCACTCCTGTGGGCTGCCAAGAGCTTTCCAAGGTCTCCAGAGCCTCGTTGCTTCTCTCCGTTTCTCTTCCAACCAAACCACCTTTCCCCATGCCCAGTAAGCCCAGCAGCCTTCCCGTCCGGCGTATGGCCCTACAAGTGCTACAGACAGAGGATTTTTTGCAATTTTTAACTTACGACTTTTAATGCCAAGATTAACGGAACGATTTCCCGTCGCTCTGTGAGCCGAAAGGCGTGCGTATCCGTCGGCTGCACATCGCCTGCCCGGGAGGTCTTGCTGTCCCACCGCGCAGGTCGGGTCAGCCCCGCGTGCCCAGGCGCAGGCGCGGGGCGATCAGCGGACCCTGCCGGGCTGTTGCCCCAAAACCTGCTGCCCACCTCTGTGCCGGGACGGGCCTGCGCCAGGCAGGCTGCACGGGCAGCGTGCAGGCAGAGTCGGCAGCACGCCGGGAATCACGCCGGGACCGCAGCCCTGCGGGGGGCTCCCCGCGCTGTCCCCAGCTCTGCCGGCTCTCGCGCCGGCTCCTGCCACCTTTCCCCGCGGCTCCTGGGGTTCCTTCCTCTGCACGGCCCTTGCTGGGGGTCAGCGGCTGGCTTTGCGTCCCGGCCACCGCGCACACCGAAGGGCACATGTACAGTGCAAACGTAAGGCTTGCTCAGGAAAATAGGGTGCACCCCACCCACCCCTGCGTTTGCAGGGTGCTCCTACCTGGGACCCCCCCCCGACCCGTGCCCAGGCTGCGGGGAGCGGGCACCCCGGGCACCGCACACAGCCTCTCGTTAGCACTGCTTCCAATCAGGGCCAGACAAAGCCGAGGAATTTTTAGCAGTCCTTTAATCATTTCTGTTACTCCCCGGCAGATGTGTTTGGATTTGGGCGGTAGCTTGGCATGACCCAAACCGGACCGTTCTGTGGCACTTGCAGGCGGGGAATGTGACCGGTTTGGGTCTCTTTCCAAAGGGAAGGAGGCGGCGGCGCAGGCGTTTCGGTGCCTCCAGGGCTCGGGGGAAGCTGGCGTGAGGCAGCTCCTGCGAAGGGCACTTGGGAATCATCCTTGCGCCAAGTCACCAGATCCTCTGGTCTGTAGTAGCCAAAGGTGAGTCTGGTTTTATAATCCCTTTCCGAATCCTGGAAGTAGCCAGTGCCTGGTGGGAGCGGGGTGTCCTCCCCCCCGCAGCATCCCCAAATCCCACGGCGTGTAAGAGGGAGAGGTGACGGCACCGAAATCCTGCCGTTACGGCAGAGCAGCCCGCGAAGTCACCCCGCCGCAGCTCAGCCCCCGTCCCCCTGCCCGCCCACTCCTCCACCCCTCCCGGGAAGGGTGAGAAATGAACCCGGGTTTCATGCTGGGCTGATGGAAATGCTGCTTTTCACCTTGCGTGGCGGTGGCGTTGGTCCGTCTAGCGTGGGGCCAGCGGCGAGCCAAGAGCTGTGCTTCAAACACGACAAGTATCTCTAATAAATCACCTCTCCTCCAGCTTTCGCGAAGGATTTTTAAAAGTCCGTAAGCATTCCTGTAGCTGGAGCTCCGCAGGAAAGAAGGGGCCGAGAGAAGGCGAGGGGAGCTGAAATGCGGTTGAGCGCTGATGGCCGCACCGAGATGCGGGAGAGGATCCGGGCGTGGGGTGCACAAAGGAGGTGTCGGGAAAGGCGCTGGAGTGGCAGGGAGAGAGGGGACAACTGGGTCTGCGGGATGGAGCCCGGGATGGAGCCGGATTCTCCTGCGGAGGGAGGCGGAGAGGGACCAGCCTGCAGAGGCAGACGGCGAGCCCAGGGCACCTTCACCGCTGCGGAGGAGGGGGGTGGATGCTTCGGGTGACCCCACAACCTGCCCTGGGGTGGGGAGTGGGTGGCCGTCTGCCGGCCGGTCCCCTCCCTGGGCCACCGGCAGGGCCACCAGCGGTCCCCCTGCCCGCAGAGGGATGCCACTCTCCAGGGGAGCAGCAATGCCCCCGACTCCCCTCCAAACCCGTCGCAATGGCAGGGCTGCAGGTGACGGTGACGGGGTTATTGTCTGCCCGGTGAAACACAAACAACTCCCCGGCTCTGCCTGTCATCATGAATCACGGCAGAGCAGTAATCTTTCATTAGAGCATTCAGCACTAATTGCTGGCAAAATGCCACGTGCCTATTTTCTCATTTTAACAAAACATTTATGCATGAAAGATTTAATGCCAGGTATCAAGCATATCATTGTAAATTTACCACTAATTAAGCCTAATTAAAATAATTAAATGGCTGTGGAGTCACAATGTGAATTAAAATCACATTTCCTCTTGTGTGCGTGCCACTCTTCTTGCTGCCCTTACTTCGAATTTAAGACACAAATATTTTCCTTTTCAGATTCATGCGAAGTGTCTGTGTGGCAGAGGGGATTTAATCATTAAGATAATGCTGTGATTCGATGGTAAGTTTTTCAATTTCAGGACCTCTTGAGATTTTTCTTTATCTGGATGAAGTATGGACAATTTGACAAATCTGTTCCTCCAAGCAGTCGCTTGCTTTTGCATATTCATTACTCATTGGATTTTTAATCAAAGTCGCTGATGGACCCTTTGCACCACAAATAACTCGGTCATGAATAATTGATGGTGTTTAGCTGCGGGTTGGTGGGTGCGGGGGGCTGCTGCGCCTGGCCCGCTGCACGCACCACATGGCGCTGCAGATGTTCGGGTTTCACATGTGCACAGCTCATCAAACCCAGAACCGAGCCGGAGCCCTGGGCGGGCGCCGTCCCTCGGCACGCCATCTGCTTCCCACCCCGCGCGGGGTGAAAGCGAACCTCCGTGAATTGTGGGAGCCGGGTTTGTTTTCCTGCTGCTGGTGCACGAGGCGCTCTGCCTCTGGTTTCGCCTTTTTTCCTTTTGCTGGAGAGGCTCTGGCCAGAGTTTCTGCCCCGTTTTCACAGCCGTGGGTGACCAGGGGCTGGGGCGCTCCGGGGGATGCTCTGGCTGGGGGCTCCAGCTGCAGCACCCTCTGCTGAGGCTGGGGTTTCTCGGAGAAACACGCATCCTGGTGCCGGGACTGCTTTCCCCCAGACTTTGCCGGTGACCCCCCGCCACCTCCCACCCACGATGGGTGCTGGGGACCCCCGAGGCTTGCGGGAAGCCTCCCACTGCCGAGCTGTGCGTGGCAGGGACCAGCCCCCTCTGCCCCGGCGTGCCCGTCGGCGAGCACCCCGGCTCCTCTGGCAGCGCCTCCTTTGCTGCCCGCACCCGTGCCAGGGCTGGTTCCCCAGGCAGTGTGGGGTGCCTGTCCCACACGTGCCTCCCCCATACCCCTGACGGGGGGAGCGCCTTTCCCCCACCCCAGAAAACTGGTGTTTCTAAGATTGCCGGGTGTAATTGTTCCTCAGCCCTTGCATTTAGCTGGCCTGGCTGCAGCACTGCAGGAGATGCAGAGCAAGACATGCGCTGCCAGTTAATTAAGGTGCTGGAGGAGCTGGAAGAATTGCTCTCTTATCACCAGAACAATTAAATGTGAAATAGTTGTGATTTTGACCTAAAAGGACATGAGAAGGGGAATCATCATTGAGCAACATCCCCAGCAGCCCTGAATTGCTGCTGCCCATCCTCCCCGGAGCAGAGGTGGGAACGGCGGATGGGGTCCCCTGCAAAAGCCCCGGAGCACCGGGAAAGGACCCCTCCGGGAGGGAGGCAGAGGAGAGCCTTCCTCCCTGGGTGACCCCCTGGCCTCTCTGGTGGATTAAACCCTCTGCGCTTGAGGTCTGCCCATGCCCTGGGGTCCCCGGGGAAAATGAGAAACTGCTCAGGAGACAGGGGAAATCTCTGCTTCAAAGGGCTTTGGTTTCTCCTAGAATCGTCATGAATTTTGGAGGCCTGATAAAATAGCTGGCAATCTGCTCCCCGTAACACGCCGGGTTACAACACGGGTTCCGAGGAACCCCAAAAACCAACCCTATTTGCCCTGTAAAGGAGTTTTCGTTATCATTTTGCCTGGGTGCACTCCTTGGTGCTGCTGCGCTGCTCTGTGCGGTTGTACGGCGTTGGCCCAGTCCTTCACCGGCGCGCAGGGGTGTCGGGAGCAGCTCAGCTGGCCGCTGCCGGCTGCTTTTGCAGCGGCTTTGCTACCGGGTGAAGTGAGCTGGAGCCTGGATCCGCGGGGTCGAGCCCCTCGCACCCCTCGCGGCGTCACCCAGCTGCGGCCCCGCTCCACCATGCCCAGCAGCGGGTGTTTGAATCCGATTCGGGGAGCTCAGGAGCAGAGGGTGCTACCACTGCTTGCCGAGGCTTTGCTACTGGAAACCCTCTTTGCTTTCCTAGTGCCGTCAGAGGAGGCAGACCCGAGAAGGGTCTTCTGCTGGGAAAAGACAGAGCAATCAAGTGGGCAGGGAGCCCCGGGGCGCGGCGTTTGCCCAGGGATGGTCAGAGTCTCCAGGGAGTCTCGGGTGAGCTCGGGATGAGCTTCTGGAGCCGGCACAGCCTGGCTGGCTGCCAAGCGGTTCCTTCTGCTCCTAAAATCTCTGAATCTAACTGGGACAGGCGTGCCAAGTCTCGTGTGTGTCTGATGGAGACAGGGGGTCCTGAACTTCTGTCCCTGCTGCCGCAGAAGTGGTGGCTCTCCTTCACTTCGAGGATGCTGAGCTCGGAGACTCGCCCCGTCCCGAACCTCATCCTCGTCAGCGATGTAATTAGCAGGCGGTGGCAGCCCTGACAAACTTCTGCCGGCGAGGCACAGCTTGTCAGCCGCTGAGGGGGCTGCAGGCACAGCCGTCCTGCTGTCGCTCTCCCAAAGGCTTTTGTCAATCGGTGTCAACCTGACACGCGGGTGCCCAATCTGTCCTGTCTCGGGTCTCGGCAGCGGCGTGGCTCTTTGCTTCATCCCACCAGGCACGGGTGGGAGGAGGAGTGTGGTCCCCGGGGGGTGTCACGGACCTGCCACCTGCAGCCGCCGCGCATCGCTGCTGGGTGCCGAACACACGTTCAGCGCGCTTGGATGCAGATCGGGTACTAACGATGTTTTGGGAAGCATCACTCGACCGTGCCAGCAAGGCTTGGCAGGTCCTGCAGGTCCGGCCGCTGGAGTCAGCCCATACGTGGGATGGTGACAGTTGCCTGTCAGAGCCGAGGTACATCTCTGTCCCCATCGCGCTCGAACGACCCGACCCATGGTCTGAGAAACGCAGTGGGTTGCTGGTGTGGGTGCGGGGAGAGCGTCGCCCACCGACCCTTCGCTTCCCTCGAGGAGCGGGGCAGGGCCCTGCGCTTCCCAGCCATGCCGGTCGCTTCTCTTCTGGTTTTTTTGCAAGAGGAGGGGTTTGATATTTGTTGTCCCGCGGTGCTTATTCAAACGGGCAGCCTGGCACCGGGGTCTGACAAGGAGGTTGACAGGGTAAAAGGAAAGGGAGAAGGAGGGAGGCTGGCCGGGGCGGCGATGCATTATTTACTGCGCTCTCACATGTGTGGTCTCAGCCAGGTCTCCGATGCAGCATAATGGATTGCAAAGCCCCTTTGTATGCTCGGTGTGGCCGCCGCTATATTTTAGACTTGAGTCATTCAAGTAAACCCTGGGCAATGCTCTGCGCAGGCTGATTAACCTTTTATTTCCCAGGAACTGACTCATTTTCCCTCGCAGCATGGTGTCCCTCGCCCTGCACCCTCAGCCCGCCCCGGCTGCCGGGTTTTGCCGACTGGCCGGGGAAGGGGCCGGGCGGAGGGGGTTTGGTCACCCAGCGTGGGGGTCCCTGCAGCGGAGGAGCAGCAGATTGGCCCTATCGCTGCGCCCTCTAATCCCAAATAAACTCCCCTGAGCTCCTTGGCAGTGCTGCCTGCTGCAGGCGGGGGCACCGTGGTGGCGGTGGTGGTGGCAGTGGAGGTGGCGGCGGTGGTGGCGGTGGTGGTGGCAGTGGCAGTGGCAGTGGCGGTAACAGGGGGACCAAGCGGGGTCCGGGCAGGCACCGGGAGCAGATCCGGACAGATACAATACCCCGCTCCAGCAGGACTGGGATCTCCCAGGCCACAGCGTGGGAGGTTGGTCTTAAATTGGAAGGAAGAGCCACGCGTTTAACCCTCCTCCCACCTCGGGCTGCAGAGAAAAAGCGAGAGCGGTGGAGGTTATGGGAGGTGTAAGGGGACAGGCAACAAGCCAGGGTTCGGGGATGGGTGCAAGCCCGTGTTGCATGTGCACCCCAAACGTGGGTGACCCCCCCTTCAGCCGGGGAGCTTGCCTGTACCCACTGAGCTGGCGGTAACACACAGCTGCAAAGTGCTGCCCATTTATCTCCTTCATCTCGGCGGTTCGCAAGATGAGGTTGTATTTCTCTTTTCATAACCCAGGGAAGAAGCAGTTGGGTTTTTAAAAAAAAAAAAAAGGTGTTGGTTTTCTGAAGAGAGCTGCTGTGATCGTGTCTGTGAAGGTAGGTGCTCTGCAAGCCTACAGGGAAAAAGCCCCGCTAGGTCCATAAATAATTCAGCGGCTCTGACACAGACTGCAGGCATGTCGGAGGAGTTCCTCTGTTGCGGGTAGATCTATTGATCCTTGTTTGGTTTGAATCCTGGAGACAGAGCTTCCGGCAGGGACTCTGCCGTCACCTTCCCGCAGAAGCGGAGGAGCATCTCAGACCCCTGCCTCCCAGCGACGGGGGTTTCACAGCGGCTTTGGGCCACCGGCCCGGTGCCGTCCGCCGCCCTCCGCTCTGAAGGGACATGTTGCTGAAGTCCTTTATCACCTCTCCTCTTAACTATAGGATGAATAATTAACTCCTCTGGCTAATCGCTCTGGAGTTTTGCACACTGAAAGGGACCACTTCTGCTCCCTGTTAAAAGCAAAACGTTATGGCATTATCCCCTCGGCCCGAGGGGACAAGCGGTGCGCAGAGCCGCGTGCCTGCCCGGTGACCACAGCATCCTCCCGCCACGACAGCATCCTCCCGCCGTGACAGCATCCTCCCGCCACGACAGCATCCTCCCGCCACGACAGCATCCTCCCGCCATGACAGCATCCTCCCGCCGTGACAGCATCCTCCCGCCACGACAGCATCCTCCCGCCACGAGAGCATCCTCCACCACGACAGCATCCTCCCGCCACGACAGCATCCTCCCGCCACGAGAGCATCCTCCCGCCACGACAGCATCCTCCCGCCACGAGAGCATCCTCCACCACGACAGCATCCTCCCGCCACGACAGCATCCTCCGCCATGAGAGCATCCTCTGCCATGACAGCATCCTCCGCCATGACAGCATCCTCCCGCCACGAGAGCATCCTCCGCCATGAGAGCATCCTCCCATCCTCCTGGTGCTGGAGCCGTCTGTGCCAGGCAAATATTGTGCTGTAGAGCCCTGAGAGGAGGGAGAGCTCCTGCAGCCACGGGCAGCTTGTTTTCTTGCTACGGTCCGATGCGCAGAGCGACAGCGTCCCTTAGCAGGGCGAATAGCGGCCGCGCTGCACCCGCAGCTGCACCCGCAGCAGGGTACCTGCACAGAAATCGCTCGTGAGCCCCCAAAGGGTCTTGCTAGCCGTGCTCCCCAGGTGCCATTTGAGAGCGCTTTCAGTTTGGGCTTTAAATTCAAAAAGGGAGGAAGATGAAAATCATCTTTTTCTTGTTTCCTGAAGCGTGTTGGCTTCTGAGCTACACAATTCGCTGCGAGGGCCCGTTTTCCCAGTTGTTTGCTGGGCATCGCATCCTTCCCCGAGTGATAAAACTAACAGGAGCCCTTGTACAGACACAGGCGTGTTATCATAGAGGTATTCCAAGATACGTCTTCTGGCACGGTTATCCTCCCCCTTGTTGAACGCACTGAAAAGATTCAAATGCTTCAAATGGATTAAGCATTTGGTTTTTCTTGGATTAATTTTTTTTCCATGAATATAAACCATTTTGCATTTCAAAATCCTTCAGCAAACAGAGCAGTTTGTCTTTGTGTTTGCTAATTTAAAAACAAATATTTGCCTGCCAAGCAAATATAGTCTCTTAGGATGTGCTATTAATAGGATAATTAGGCAGCCGGTAATGAAAAGGATTGCTGGTAATTATGGCAAGATTTGTTTTGGCATTTGAAGGCAGAAAGGGAGGCTGAAGTGCTAAAATCTACCTTAGAGTTAATTAGTGCTATTAGAATACACCTGAAAAAATAGGCCAACTAATGAACACTTCAGTTTATTTTTAAAGAGGCCGTGCAAGTATTTTTTCCGCGAGATATTTAGAAAGAAAACAAAATCCTCTTTCTTTCAGGTTTCCACAAGGCGTTTCAGGTGGGATGAAGTGTCACTCCCCGGCGGGACGGAATCGCTGGGAAACCCCCGGAGCAGCACGGCTCAAGCCCCGGCGATTCGGGGGGGCCTTCCCGGCCCCGGCAAGGCTTTGGGGGGCAGGTTGGGGATGTTTTGGCAGCGGGTGGTTGCTCCGGCATCGCGTCGGGGGGTTTGGCTGAGGTCAGCGTGAAGGGGCAGTTTATTTTCCAGCTGCAGAGCAGAAACCTTTCTGTTATATAAAGCCTCCCCTCGCTCACAGTTGAACTTTATGTGCATTTGTTGGTATACAAAAAAATGTTGCGGCTGGCCCTGAAATGATTAATTAGAAAATTACATTTATATAACCCTCTAATCTGTATTTGTGTGTTGCCAAGGGCAGAGGCAGAGGTGGGGGAATTACATCCAGATTAGCTCTGAGCCAAAGGAAGCCCAGATCTGAGATTATTTTGAGGGCAGAAATTGTAAAATTGTACCAATTCGGGGAAAAAGAGCCAAAATTAGGGGTTTTTCCTTAATTCTCCCCTCCCACAATTAAAAAAAAGAGAGAAAATGAATGGAGCGAGGTGGTGCCTTTCAGGGTTACTGGGTAACAGCCCCGGAGCCGGCTCTGTAAAGCAAGAGGTGAGATTATAGAAAAAGCTTATTTCCAGCTGAACATGGCCTTCAGTTTCCCAAACAAAATTGCTTTTATTCTTCTCAACATGTGTTCAAAAAGATTAAAGAGCTGTAAGCTTGCACAGCTTAATAAGAGTATGCATTAGAAGAGTGGCCTGGAACGGCAGCGCAGAACAAGTCCACCACGGTTTGGGGAGGATTTGAAATCCTGTTTATTGAATTATAAAGAACCTTAAAGGATAAAGGATATTGAAGTAGGGATTTTAATACTTTGTGGTATTTGGGGGAGTTATTCGATCACAACAAATCATTTAAAAAGTATTTTGCTGGGGGTTTTTTTTTGCCGTGCGAGCGGAGTGCGAGGGAGCAGGACTGATGATGAAGAGTTAATTGAAAAATAGGACGCGGCTCTGATTGCTGGATCGATTTGGAATCCGATCGCTACAAAGAATACATTTTCTCTGTAATTATATGGACAAATTAAAGACAAAGCCTAAAGGCTTTGGTAGATGCTCTATTAACTGAAAAAGTCGAGCGGCAGCGGAGCCCTGCATGGGTTTCCTGCTAGGAGGAAATTTTGGGTTAAGTTAATTCTGGAAGGCAGACGTAGCTGAACGCATGTTTGTAGCGTGTCAGTCAGGGTGGTATTTCAGTTCCTAACAAGATCTGGGGTTAGGCAGATCGCCTGGAAGCAAAGAAGTGACTCAGAGCCCTAAAATTTCACTCGGGCTCTGGGGAGGTTGGAGGTTGACCCAGCGCTGCCGGAGCTTCGCCTCGCTCCCTCGCATCCTCTCCATCCTCCGCGGCGATGTGCGCTGGCAGGAGCGGGATTAACTACAGAATTCAAGGTTTGCTGGACGGGTGGATTTGCAGTTTCTAAGCAGCCCCGTTGTCTGTGATAACTTATGCTGTTCTGCTCCGTAAGAGGATTGGGCAGATTAAATGAAATCATGAGACATGCTATGCAAATTACATCCCAAATCTGATTTTCTGTCGGGGATTAGGGTTAAAATATTGGGAACTGTAAACTTTTTCCTTGTCTGGTCTAGAGGGTGCACTTTCCAAATGAGTCGGTGAGTGTCAGCTCGGGAGCCCCAGCTGGTTCCTCAGTGTTTTCAAGCCCGGTGCTTAACAATAATAAAAATAAAACACCCCTCTGCCACTTTGTACAGAGCCTGGCAGCCCTTGCGCCATCTCCCATGTCCCGCTGATGGGATAATCTTCCTGCGGTGTCCCGGATCAGTCCGGAGCCCGCACTGGGATGTCTTTGCATGCCTGCTTCCACCCGGCATCGGGCAAGCGGCGCATCCCGGCTCCCGGTACCTCTGGCCTCCGGACCCATCGGTGCCCGTGCTGGTAGCAGACCAGTGCTTCTGCCAGCCGCCTCCCGCCAGCCGGGCTGCTGCGGCACGGGCGGGGATGGAAATCTCTTAAATTTCCCCAGTGCTGTGTGCAGGGATTGCTGGAGTTGCACATCGGGTTCCTTTACGTCTTTCTAACCTCTTTTGTTCCATAGCGGGGCAATGAGTGATGGGTTGGAGGAGGGAAGGCATGAGCAGCCCCTGCGGCTCCCCGGTTTGCAATCCCCCCGAACGGGTCTGGTTTTCAGGTGTTCGCTCTTCTTTAGGTGACGGCCGGGCAGGGACCAGCGCGGCAGCACAGCGGGCTGGGTCAGGGCCCAGCGCGGCGGCTCCGGCCGGGGAGCGGCTCCCCGCATGGCGTGTGCTCGTCCCCGAGAGATGTGTTCCTGCCACGCACCCAAAAACGGGGTACCACAGAGCAAATAGAAATGAGAGCGGCTTTGGTATGACCTTGAAATGTTACGGGGCAGCCCGGCAGTCCCTGTAGAGCGGGAGAGATATGGCACCAAAGTTCTGAGTAAAGAAATAAATAATGATAAATCTGAATCTTTCCATGACTCAAAGGAATTTGCAATGGAAAATAGGTTTGGGCCAGTTACGACTCTCCATAGGGTTTGGCAGCCAGACACGACAGCACTATGGTGTATACGGGGGGTGAGTCTATAGAGCTTCCCTATAGCACCGTGCTGTATATACGGTGTGACGGCACTGGTATGTGTGCACAGGGCCACGGAGCAGCCCCAGGACGCCCACGCCCCCGCGCCGCTGCTCACCGGTGCCATTACCCAAGCTGAAAGCAGTGGTTGCCCGCTTTCCGCAGGCGAGGCGTCTTGAGTGCTGGGCCCCCGAATTCCAGCCCTGGGCCGTAGGAGAGGGGGAGCAGGGACAGACTCCCCCCGCTCCCCCCAAACGCCCCATCCTGCCGCCCCCCCTTTCCGTGCCTCCGCTCAGGCTGAGCCCTTGCCTGGGAATAACTGAGATCTCTGACTGATCATTCACCCCTTTAGACGTCCTCGTGTTCATTAGGCTTCGTTATTTTTTTGTTTTCTTTTTAGAAACCCCGGGTTGCAGCTCGTGAACGGCCCGTCCCGCTGGCCCCTCGCCATTTGGAGAACGGCTCCGTTTCTGCAGCGGCCGTTGGGGCTGTAAATCAAAGCCCTTCCCATTAAAGCTCAAAACCGCTGAGGGAGATCCGCACAGGTTTGGTGCTCCTGTTGTTTTCCGTGGGCTTTGTCCGGGTGTCGTTAGGGCTGCTGGGGGCCAAGTCCCTCTGGAGCTACCCCGTTACGTTGCAACGCAGCCAAATGCTTTATCGTGCTTAATTTTAGAGGTTTGCTGGGCTCGTGCCTGGCCTCTCGCAGAGCCTGTGCACGCCTCGAGGGCCGCGGGGCTTTCCGAGAGTAAAGCCGGGTTTTGCCTCGGGCAGAGCCCGGTGCCGGTGTCACGGGACGACCGGTGCGCAGGAGGCAGGACCCTTCCCCTCGGGGTCCCCGGGGAGCCGCTCACCCCCAGGGACCACGCAGTCGTCCTCTGGGAAAGGATGGGGACGGTCCCAGGGGCAGCAGGTCCCCGGCCCCGTGCCACGGGGCACCGGGCTCCCCACCGCCCCGCTCCCCGGCCAGCGCGGGGGGGAGATGCTGCCGGCCCCCCCAGGCACCGGGAAGCTGGTTTTTGGTGCGTGTGCCGGGAAGGGACCACCACCGGGTCTCTCCTCCTGCGTCCCGGGTTTAGGAGCTCTTTTGGGAGCCTGGAGGGCTCGCAGCACCCCCAAATGCTTCCCTGCCCGGTCCCCTAGACCCCCCCTGCTACCCACGGCCCCCGGGGAGCCGCGCAGAGGCTTTGCAGAGCTGCATCCCCGGGCAGCTTCGGGTCAGCCACATTTTGAGAGTGCATTCGGAGGGAGAGGGGGCCCGGCAGGGCAAAAGCAACAGCCACAAAAATAAACACCAGTCTCCCCGCATGCACTTTGGCAGGGACAGGAGGGCGGGGGGGGCTTTCGCCGGCTCCGTCGCTGTTTGATGTCCTGAGGTCTGGGGCGAAACGCTGCTTCGTGTAGCACGGACACGCCGAGCTGCGCTTTCTGGCTCCTGCATACTGTGTGTTTCTTTTTAAACATTTCCAGCCTGGTTCAATTTGTTTTCTATTACCATCAGCTCCGGTGCCTGTGCAGTTTTGTTGATCAAAGCAGAACACGTTGGCTGACATCGAAGCGCTTCCAAAAATGGGGGGACGGGGGGGGAACACGGCCTCTCCGTGAACTCGCTGGAAAAACGATGTACCTCGGGGCTGCCTGGCTGCTAATGGGGTTTTTTGGAAGGCGCTGGCCCTTGGTGGGACCCTGTGCCACCATTTCATCACAAGCAATTAAAATCGAGGCCAAAGCGGGTGCACGCTTGGAGATTTTCCCCTTGGCGCGGTGCGGCCGCGTGCCCTGCACCCGCGTGCAGTGGCCTTCAGTGGGGAGAGGGGGATTCCCATGGAGGGAGCGTGGTGGTCTCCCCCCACGGGAGAGGGCTGGGATCCCCAGGGGACCCCTCTGCCCGCAGGCAGGCTCCCCACCCCGCCGCTGCCGAGTTTCTCAGCTGCGCTGTCTGGCCGGGATTAGGCAACATTAGTGGCCACAGCTGAAGGTTTCCAAAGGCAGATGTAGGAGCTGGCATCGCCTTACCGTTTTTATTTGGTTTTTTGATCCATTCCTGGAATGTAAATTAAGGCAGAGGAAAAACATATGGGGCCATATCCTGCTGCTAGATACATGGGCACCCGTCCTGCTGGCTCCCACATCAAGGGGGGCTGCACCCGATGCTCCGCTGGCTCCGACTGCTCGTGGCGGGGAGAGATGCTAAAGGGTTTGGGGTCCCAGGAAGCGGATCCCAAAAAGCCTGAATCCAGAGGCAGGGCTCCCCCCTCCCCTTGAAACTGGGATCCCCCCGTGTCCCATCCGGTTTCAAGGGGAGGGGGGAGCCCTGCCCAAGGGGATGTGGTACCCAGGGATGCGGGAGGGAGGGGATGTGGTACCCAGGGAAACCATCAGCTCCCCGCTGACCTCAGGTTTTCTCCGGACGAGGATGCCGTTGGTCTGTCACCACGAGGAGAGCCGGGATATATAAAACCTCTTCTTGACCAGCTGCTCTGGCTTCCCCAGCCACTTTGGGCTCCAGGTCTTCCTCTCCCCCCAAAAAAGGTTTGCTAGATTTGTGCGTGGAGAAACCAGCAATGGGTTTCCCAGGCTGATCTGCTGCACAGCTTGGGGAAACACGCGGCATCTCTGCGGCATTGGGATTCATTTATTCAGTGTCTCTTCCAGGTAGCGTGACTTAAGCATCCCTAATACTTGATACAGGAGATGGTAGCTGTCAGGGAGAACAGCCCTGTGAGCTGTACACCTTCAGCATCCTCCAGAGCATGTTTAAGAAGCTGACACTAAATAAATAATGCTGGATGAAGATGCAGAAGTGCTGTTTGCAGGTATTAAAATGTGGTGTTCAGCAGTCGCCTGGCATTTCTCCTGAAGTTTCCGTAATGTCTGCAATCTAATCATCCCAAATGCGCTTCTTGAGCAGAAAAGCCACAGGATATTAATGTTTGGGATGAGAAAAGCTGGTTTTTCCCCAAACAATGTGTAGGTGCAAGCTGGAGCCCTGTGTTGCTCTGTTTCATCTCCGCTGTGCTGGACCGGGGCGTTTGCACCCCAGCTGAGGGGGGAGCAGCATCACAGCCCAGGCTGCGGGACGGGGGTGGCTCAGCACCCGTTCATCCCATCGGCTCCAGCAGCGGCAGCCGGGGAAGGGGCAGCGGGAGCTGCTTCAGCGCCGGGTGGTGCATGTGGCAGTGGCACTGTTGAACTGTGGCACTGGGAGAGGGGCGAGGGGCTGCCCAAAAGCACTGACCAGGGCGATGGTTTTTTGGGGTGCCAGGACTGTGGCATCACTCGCTGGGATAAATCGGTGCCCCGGTGCCCCGCTGATGATTTCCATGGGCACTGTTCCTTTGCTTCCACAAAAACCTCCCCACCTATATCTTTTACCCCTTCCCAAAAATCAGGGCTGTGACGTCGGGTCTGTGTGCGGTCAGGCTGGTTTGAAGCCGGCCAGCGCTTTCAGATTTGGGTGGCTTGAAGCGATGTCCTCGGACCCACCGTGCTCCGTCCCGTGGCCAACGACCGCTTGTCCGGCCTGGGCTTTCTCCGGAGTGCAGGTTTCCAAATGCGCTTTATTCTGGGTGCCGGGGCGGTGCCGAGCCGGGAGCTGCAGGAGCTCGGGGTCCTGCTCCCCTTGGGTGCGAGCTCTCCCTGAAACCCTGAACTGCGCTGGCCACTGCCTAACCAGCTCCAGCTTGGGTGTTTTGTTGCTCTCTATTTTTTAATGGAAAAGGCCTTTTGGTCACATTATTCAAATATGGGATTAAAATGTAACTAACTGCCTGAATTCAAAGGTTGCCCTAAGCCACGGTCCCCCCATGCCTCTGATCTGCCCTAGCACTCGAGCAAAGTCTCTCTCCAAACCCACTTTAAATTATTCCAGAAAATGGCTTATTGCTTCTTTTGTGTCTTGCAAATTTACGGGGGAGGGACTTTTTATTTTCACGGATTAATCATCGCAAGGGGAGCATAAAGAGTAAGTCATAATAATGGGGGTTTGAGTTAAACTTCTAAACTTCAAGCCCCTAAGCCTAATAAGATTAGAGTGTGCATACCTCCGGACCACATTAAAAGGTCGCGTTCGCTGCCCGCGCCCTTCGGCAGCGTCCCGCTCCAGCCTCCCCTTGCACCGCATTAAATAAGACCTTAATGAAAACTTCCAAGGGATGTTTATATTAATTCCAGAGGACAAACTGGCAGCACAAAGCATGTACGGAGCTGATGCTCTGGGTTGGGGTGAAGTTCAGTACGAGGGGCTGTGTTCGTGGTCCAGCCTCGGGTTTTTCCAGGGTGGCTTTGCCACCAAACTGGGCGGCTGGAGGTGGAGAAAGGGCTCTTGTGCCCAAACCTCTGCCTTTCCAGTCTATATTGGCTCTGTGCTGTTAGATGTTGAGGTTTGCCACTTCTATCAGAGAAAGCTGGTCGGTGGACCACACGAAGAAGGTTTTATTTGTGTTGTTGGGTCAGTTGGTGATGCCCGTCCCGGGGTCTCACCCCCAGCCGAGGCAGGCACGTGCCTTTCGGAAAGCTCCGCGGAAGAGACTCAGCATTTTGTTTCCCTCTCGGAGGTAGGAGATAAAATCCCATCAGCATCCCGCTACCAGGAGAGGTGCAGGTCCCACCGGTTCGTTTAATCTCCAGAATTTTCCCCTCCAAGCCCTGAAAAATGTATTTCTTTTAACCCATACTCAGAGGCAGTAAAGGAGTTTATGCACTGTGGTTTTTCTCCCTGTCAAGCAGACCAACGAGATTACTACACTGCAAATCTGATATAAAAGATTTCTTTTAAAGTCACTGATAGAGCTCAATAAATAATGAACTCAGTGTCTGAGACTGCTTCACAGAGATATTAGACTGTAAAAAAATTTAAATGGCTGTTACTTAAAGTAAAAAAAAAAGAAAAAACAAAACCCAAACTGTAGTGTATTGCATAAAAACAATACCGGTGGGAGAAAATGTGAAGTTCTGTTTACAGGTAAAAGGAACATTTCGAATTGCTATGTATTCACACCTGAATGCATAATGGGTTTGAGCTGCAAGTTTACATACATTTGCAGGAAGAAGACTGTATTTGAAAGAGAGAGCCAAGAATTTGTGTCTCATTTCCAGGCGTCAACAAGAAGGCTGCAGAAATGTTTTTATGCATAGCCTGCGCCTTGCCAGTGGGTCCGATAGAAGGAGGCAGAACTGAGCTCTTCTTGTTACGGAGTCGTGCAAATGCAGCAGATACAACCAGGCATTTTAAGGGGTGCATAGCGAGAGCGGGATTCCTTCTTCAAGAAAATGAGGAATGGCTTCAGGGTTGGGCTGGGGCACTGGGGAGCGAAGGCTGGAGGGGCCCCGGGCTGGGGAAACCTCCGGAGCATCCTCCCAGCCACGGCTGAGCAGCGAGGAGGGAGCAGATGCTGTGCCCGGGACCCCCAAAGCCTGGGTGTCCCCCTGCATCGCTTCGGGGCCCCTTGCTGCAGGGGAGCAGCAGGTCTGGCTGCTTCACACCCCGGAGGGAGCAAAGCCAGCCGGCCCCGCTGCTGCACTGACCGTGCCATCCCAAACTCCTCCTGGCGCGAGCCCTGGCTCTGGGGATCCCTCCGAGCAGCCTCCTCCAGCGCCGCGGAAGACAGGTATGAACCATCTTTCCCTTCCTTTGCGGTGCAGTGTGGCTCTCGGCCCCAGAGCGCAGCCTCCATGGCGGGAAATGCTTTATTTATGGCTGGCAACTGCCCTTGAAACACTTTTCTATCCTGACACGCAGCCCCCGAACAGGACCCCCAGCGCAGGAACTGCACTGAGGTGGCTGGGGAGGGTTTTTGCCTGAGCTGCAACTCTTTCCAATCCTTGCATGTTGGAGCCGTGCTGGGCATCCCTCCTTCCCGTGCATGCCGTGCTGGGCATCCCTCCTTCCCGTGCATGCGGGAGCCGTGCTGGGCATCCCTCCTTCCCGTGCATGCTGTGCTGGGCATCCCGTGCACAATGGTGACATGCCAGGCTTACCTTGCCATCACCCTGCGGGATCCCGAGCTGCAGCACCCAGCTTGGTGGGAGCCACACCCTGCAAACCTGCCGGCACCCCACGCCGTGATGCCGGCCGGCGGGTTGGGACCGTTTTGGGGTCGGGAGCCAGGGGCCGGCCGGGCTTTGGGGAGACGAAGGAGGCTGCAGCAGGAGAGAGGATCAAAGCCTCACATGGGCTGGCTGAGCCTTTGTGTCAGGAACCGACTGCCAAATGGCGGGGCCGCGGGGGTCGGGGAGGCAGGGCGGCCACGGAAGGTCCCCATATGCCGGGGAGCCGGGGGAGCGGGGGGCGCGGGGCTGCCCGAGCCCCTCAGCCAGCTTGCGGGCCATGCTCAGCAGCTGCGGGCTGTAACTCCTTATCGCCGCTGTCAATAGGATTTGCTTTGTGTCGCTGGGAAGTCGATTAGTCCACCAGCATCCAGCCTTAACAGGGAAATAACTGGAAGTGTAATTAAATGTTTAGAAGAAATGAAACAACACAGAAGGATAAGCATCTGCAGGGGTAAAGCCTGGCGATTGCCTCGCCCCGGCGTTTTATTAAATGCCGCTTGGTGCTCAGCCAGATTTAGCTGCAGCGGCGACATGACCTTGTCTGTCTGCATGACCGTGGCCCGTGGCCTGGGCCTTGCTTTGGGGCTGTTTCTCTGTTTTTTGTGCCATGTCCAGGGCTGGCCCCCCGGGGCACCGGCTGCGGATGCAGGGAGGGCTCCTGCCCCTCGGGTGCTGCAGCCCTGGGAGGGAAACGTTGCTCCGAGGGCTCGGGTCTGCAACCCCGGTGCAGTCAGAGCTGTGTCTGCTAGCCCGAAAAGAAGGACTTTTTTTTTTTAAAAAAAACAATAGTTTTGCATCTTTGTGTCAGCCACAATGACGCTGATGTTTGCAGCTAACACAAAGTTACAAAACTGCTGCTATAAAACAGCTCTCCAAGCAAAAACTTACTCTTCTCTCTATTTTGCAGCAGTTTTAGTTTTTGGTCGAAGTTATCCCCTCCTCTTGCCCGAGGGCAAACGAATTAACACGTTTCCGGGAGCACCTTGTGCCTGACCTGCCTGCTTGTGGGGTGCTGGGAGCCCCAGACCTGGGGCCCCGCGGCTTGGGCACCTCTGCCCGGCTGGAGACAGAGGAGGAGGAGGAGGAAGGGTGGGAAGGGGACGGGTGGTGCAGCAGAGGTGGGGAGCATCACTGGGCAGAGGGGGACCCACATCGCCCGTGGGGAGGGTGGAAGGGGCCAAGGGGCCGCAGGGGCACGCTGCAGGATCGGGGCCACCCAGTTTGGGGTTTGCAAACCTACGCCGGTTGCCCAGATAATCAATAGCCTCCCTCCTTCTAATGTACAGGAAATGGGGCTTTTTTTTTCCCTCTTTGTTTTTGCTTTTTCTTTTAAAGGACGCATGCATTGCATATCCATTTTAACCCAGCCTGCCCCGGGGGATTTATAGCCTCTATCCAGTTTTATTGTTGATACAGATCTTTATCTGCCCTGGGCTTATAACTGACATTTAAATTACACTGCAAACAATGAATCAATATTTATGGATTACTGGTCCAATACATTCGCCAAACGAGTTGTTATGGGATTCTGTCTCCCGGCAAACAGGACAATGAGGTCAAGGTCAAGGCTTTGTCTAATGAGAAATAGGCACAGACAGGAGCTGCCAGCCCAATATTGACTGCCTAATAGGAATGCATTTATGGTAGTCATTTAGCCGAATGTATTGAGCTCTTTGTTAATTTTCTCATTCTTGTCATTTTCCCGCTGATAATTGTTCATAATTTAAAGCCCCGAGCCCGGAGTGTTTCCCCCTGCCCGTGGCAACCTGGGGAGAAGGGCTGGATGCCAGCGCGGGAGCAACGCCCGCGCACGCTCACGTGCGCGCACGCTCGCACGCTCCCACGCACGTGCACGCTCCTTTCGCGCGCACCGAGGCTTGCGTTCCTCTCATTTTTTTCCAGCCCTGCTTTTCCGTGGGAGCGGGGAGGGCGGGAGGGACCGAGTGCTCCTGGGGGGGTTATCAGCCTCAGCAGCTGTCGGGAAATTCAACCTGGGCTCCAGGAAACCAGAGGAGCCGGGCTCGTTCCTGCGCCGCTACGAACCCTTGCTGGGTTCCAGCCTCAGATGGGAGCTTGCGTGCTTTTCATCAGCTGAAGTCAGGAGTCGAGCTGGCAAAAAAGGACGTGGCTTTTTTTGGGGGGGGGCTTTTTTTTTTTTTGGCTTTTTTTTTGGGGGGGCCCCTTTCTTGTATAATTCTGGTACATGTTGTGCATAGGTATCCGCTGTCTTAAAGCAGCAATAGCACCGTGGCTGCTTGCTGGCCATCTGCACTTCTGTGCCACTTAGGGGTTTATAAATACTGATTTATTATGCTTCATGTGGCCCTTGGAAAAGAGGGGAAGACTGTGTTTTATTGATGAGAAGGCTAAAATTTGTTAAAATTCAGCTCCTGGTTCCCAAAAGCAGCGAGGCACTGCCAGCTGGGTGCAAAACCGAGGTCAGTGCCTGCTTGATTTTCCCACGCAGCTTCTCCAGGCGCGTGCACGAGTGGGTGAGTGTCCGAGGGCACATGGCAGGAAAAAAAACAGCATTTCTCCTGGCCGGGAGCTGCCTCTGCCCGCCAGGGTGCTTGGCCCTCGTCCCGCTCGACACTGCGGTGCTCGTCCCCCCTGCCATGGTGATGCTCATCCCTCCAGCCACCTCGGTGCATGCAGCTGAGGACACGAAGCTGCTGCGGGAGAGGAGCTCCCCTGGGAATTAAAGCATCGCAGAGGCACGGGGCAGCGCTCCCCCTCTCTTTTCACCCCCCACCCCGGTCAGCCGCAGCCCCCCAGGGACCTGCACCCCTGCGGGGAGGGGGTGGCCAGCGGGGCAAAGTGGAAAGGGGGGGTTGGGGTTTCTTTTTTTTTTTTTTTTTTCAGCGTTTCTTTTGGAAGCTGTGTTTATCCCCCTTGTTAAATGCCAGATGAAAAGTTTCAGGCCTAAATTAGTTTTGTCCTCTTCCCTTCGTTTATTTACATTATAATAATCCCGCGCCTGCGAATTGTGTCAATTATTCTTTCCTCTGGGCGAGCCAAGAATTCTTTGTTCCTCGCTAGTTTACAAAAGTGAAATATAGGTGAGGTTTAGGACCTTTTAATCCTCCTATGTAATTACTGTTCCCTGCAGACACCGCAGCATTTTACAATCGCTGCGTGTAGCTGCTGGGCTCAGATTAGACACACAAAGTCCCTTCACTTCATCAAAGGTTTCCTTATCTGCCCAAGACAGCGAAACAACAAACGATCCACAAATCTCGCCGGACCCGGTGTTTATTTGACTACCGCCGAAATAAATAAATTTGCTGTAGCCAAACACGCCGGGGCCGGCGGTTTCCCTGAGAACGGGGGCTCGGCAGGCGCCTGGGTGGGAATTTTCAAGAGCGTGAAGGGCCGGGGACTACAGTGGGGCTTTTGAAGTGCTTTTTCCACATTTTATGAGCCCAAATGAGGATGAAACTAAAATGACACGAAGAAATAATCCCCCATTCAGCCCTGAAAGGATTATTCTAATTACTTTGATTATTAAAGATCAGACAGGTTTTTTTTTTTCTTTCCAGCCTACGAGCTGAAGTAAACCAACCCCGAAATACAAATCCTCGCTGGGAATTGAGGAACGTCTTAAGTAAACAGCGGGAACAAACGGGCTGTGTGACGGATACCCGGGGTCCGGCCGCCGGCCGGGGGGGCCCCTTTGTGCCGGCCTCAATAGGGGCTAAACGCCCCCCGAGACCCCGCTCGGCTCCCCAGCGAGGGGCCGCGTCTCGCCCCTTTCAGATGCAAATGCGAGTGGGTTTCTCCTTTATCTCGGCGGTAAGATGGTGGTGTCAAGCTGGGCCCGGATGAATAAACCGGAGAATTTATGCTTTATTGAGATCTGGGGGGTTTTTTTCCCGGCTGCCTGGGCCGGGGAGGGGTGCGCAGATGGTCCCTCCCAACCCCCTATTTATCACCCCGCAAAGGCTCGCTGGGCGCGATTCGTTTAAGGACTCTGTTTGTTTCTGCTGATGAGGACTGTTAATTTGCACAGCGGTCTCATTAGGCCTAAACCACCAATTAATTTCTTTTGTTCTCATTAAACGGCTGATTCCTAAACATTTCTGCAGCCACAACGGATGGCTCAAAGCCGCGGCCCCGGCATCCTCCCCGGCTGCAGCGGGTACCGCTCCGCAGCACCCGCGCCACGGATGCACTTGATGCTCTCGGGCCCGATCCCAGCCTGCAAACCCGGGCGTTAAATGGATCCATCCTGCCAGCAGCCGCATCGCCGGGCTGGAAAAGGAGCGTGCGTGAGTCCTGGGGCAAGCCAAAGCACAGAGCTTTTCCCATCACTTCAACACGTCTTCATTTTTTTCCTCTGTGCTCCATTATGGTTTCGTCTGATTACGGGTGCGTTCAGGCCAAGAGGAGCTTGTGGCTTGTGTTTTCCAGCTTGGCCACACAATTTGCAGCCGCATTGAAGAGTCCTTGACTGTCTCTTAGCAATTTAATGCCAGAAAGTGTCGGCTTTTGTCTGGTAGTGACGCTAGGGCAAGTACTTAGCCTCGCTTGACATTCCTGCAGTTCAGGCTTGCTTCGGAGCATTAAATACCCAAGGTGAGGTTACAAAACAGCTCGTCTTTTACCAAAAAATTAAAAATCCCACACGGTTTTACCATGGCCTTACACCAAAACCTGCTGCAATCAAAGCACTTTCTGGAGTGCCGGGCTCACTCGCTCGCTCTCAGAGTGTTGCTGGGATTTGTTTTCCTACGCCGTGGCTGTGCGTTCAGGCACAATTGCTCCTTTAAAGCTGCTGCCGGGGGGCGGGAGTGTGGGGGGGCTGCGTGTCCCCTCCCGGCAGCGGCCGCGGTGCAGTTGGTGCTGGAGCAGATGGCACGGCGCGGTGCTCAGCCGTGCGCCCGCGTGGGTCCTTCCCCTTCTTTTGCCTGGTAGCGGTGACTCTGCGCTTCCCTGCGTCAATATTGCCTTTCCTCTGCTGTGCGCGCTTTGTTCTTTTCCCAGCAGTTCGAAGAGCTGCTGCAGGGAGATAAAATAAAAGAGGAGCAAACGCAACCTTCTCTGTCAGCTCCTGAGCCCGACGCGTCGCCCCTTGCCTCGCCTTGGGTGCAAACACTGATTCTGCCCATCACTCTTGCAGTCACCTCGGCTTTTTTAGATGCTTTTTTGTTAGCTGCTCAGCAGGAGCGGACGAGGGCTTGCTGCGCTCCCGCCAGCAGCTCGGCTAACATCGGGGTCACTTGGGGTGTTGCCCTTTGGAGACCTCCGTGCTGGGGAAAACGTGCTGCCGCGGCAGCACCGGGGGCTGCGAGGTCCCTCCCGAAGCATCCTCGGCAGCTGCCCAGAAGCTGGGTATCCCTCACGCTAACCGGGGGGTGGTCCAGGGGACACTCTGCACCCTGCTGTAACGCCTGCAGGCTGCTGCCGTCTGGGGTGCAGGCAGGGTGCGTCTCCATCTCTAGCTCTCCCCGCAGCTGCTGGGGTGGCAGACGGGCAGAAGGGGCCACGTGGGCTCCCGCTCGGTGCAGCACGGGCTGTGCCGCTCCTCCGTCTGCTCCCAAAAGGAAGAGGAGCCAGAAGCTGTCCCTGCTCCCTGCAAAACCTCCAGCCTGCCTGTCACCGGCATCGGTGGGGAGCTGCGCCCTGTGACTGCTGCACCCTGGGGACACCGATGCCATCGCTCAGCAGCCAGAGGAACCCCCTTGGCGCGTATTCCATCAGGCATGTATTTATTTTTAAAAACAAATTTTGGGGAGGGCTGGTGGGAAGAAGCCTGTAGAAACAGAAGGTGAGCAGAGCCCCGGTGATTCGGGTGCTGGCAGCAGGTGGGCTTGGTGCAAGCCAGACCCACAGCCGGGACCCCCGCCGGCGCCGTGCTGAGGTGTCACGCTCTCCGGGTGCTGGGGCAGCCTCAAAAGGGATTGCCACCCAAACAGATGCGCGGCCCAAACCAATTAACCTTTTTAATATAACCGTATCCCATGTGGCTATCCATTACAGTCAATTAAGAAGAGCTGTGGCTAGGTATAATTACCACCAGGCCATAAACTGAGCTGCGAGCAGGCGGCCTCCCCGGAAGGGGACAGGGACGAGGGGTGGCTGGCAGGGACACGGGGGGTTACAGCTCCAGCTTCCCACCGTGGAAGATTGCATGACAGTTCAAAAGCAGTCGACGCTGTCAAACAACAATTGCTTATTGTGTTTGCTGGGTTTGCCCGGATTTATGGTGTCGTCGTGGCCCGACGGCGTAAGCAAACATCTGCTGGGGAGCGCAGCGGCCGCCCGGCAGCGTGGGGAGAGGTTTGCAGCGCCCTGGGAGGGAGCAGAAACCCTGTCCTCGTCCCGCCGGGGAGCGAGCCGGGGCCAGGGGACTCTGGCAGGGTGATGCCGCCTCCATGCCGGGGACGATGCTCAGCACCCATCAGTGCAAAGCACCCGACGGCTGCTGGGCATGTCCTCTCCTCCTGCTGTTACTGATGTCAATAAAACCCCGTTGTGGCAACAGGCTCTTCCCGGGCGGCTCTCCCCGGTGCCTGCACCCGGGATGGCTACGCGCGTCCAGAGCAATTCCCATTTGTCTCTATTACCTGGAAGAAAGGCACAATGATCCTTGAAAAGGGCCCCTTGTTGGGCCGCACCACCGCTCCTTCCCGCGTTTCCTGCGCCTAATGAAGACGAATGAACATTATCTTAACCTATTCCAGCAATTCCCGGTTCCAACCAGCAGTGGGAGGATGGGCAGTAACCCTTTGCTTGCTGCGCTGCCGGCGCTGGTGCATCAGACGCAAGCTGGATGTCCCTGCGAGGGTTCCCGGAGGAGTCCTGGCTCGCTGCTCTTTGCACCATGCACGGGGCTTTGCTTTGTGGCTTGCGAGCTGGTATCTCTTGTCCCCATTGCTGGCCTTGCTGCAGGGCCGGAGCTGCAGCTCAGTTCAAGTTCCTGCTACAAATGGTGCTTCGTGGCATAGAAGAGCAAGTTGGTCCTTGCCAGGAGGACAGCAGTCTAAGACCGCTCCACATAACGTCAGGAGAGATGGGAAAGGTACTGAACCCAGAACTGCAAACTGTTTAAAAGCAATGGATTAAAGGAAAAATTAATGCCAGCAGATACATGGCTGAGAAGAAGACTTTTTGGAGCAGGACATCTTGACAATGTATTCCTGGTCTACAGGAGGAGGATGCAGACAGGGCAGAAGCGTTCAATAGCTGTTGGTCGGGTGGTTGGGAGGAAGCCAAGGGTTGGGATCGGTGGTTGGTGATGAAAGACTTCCCGGCCCCGCAGTAACTCGCACGAACGTTGAGCCGTTGCTAAACCCGGGCGTGTGGAAATCGGCAGGTCCGGTTAAGCTGCAGCCAAGGAGCTTTAAAAACAGTTGGCCAAGGGGAACAGTTGGGCCATTAATGTTGATTTTCAATAAGTCTTTGAACACCGGGGTGGTTCCACAGGGCTGGGAGAAAGCTAATGTTGTGCCGGTATTTTAAAAGGGCAAACAAGATGACCCAGGTAATTACAGGCCTGTCAGGCTGACATCGATCCCGGGAAAAATAATGGAACAGCTGATACGGGACTCAATTAATAGAGAGTCAGAGGAGGACAGTGCAATTAATGCCAATCAGCATGGATTTATGGGAAACAGCCCTTGTCAAGCTCTTGTGATATCTCCTTGATGAGATTACAAGTTTGGTGAATAAATGTTGAAGCGATGGGTTTCGTACTGTCCCCAAACGCTTGCATGCCGGGAACCCGAATAACGTGAAGGCACAGAGCGCATGGGGTCCCGGGGTGCTGGCGCTGGGGACCACTGGACGTGTCCCAGGAGGAAGAACAGATGTTGTTCCCTGGGGGGGATGAAGGTCGGAGCTTGCTGAGTGGGGCGCGAGCGGACCGTGTATATTTTAACCCAGCCAAAAGCGAAGCCCCTCATGTAGGAACGGGGACCAGTGGGTGGAGGAGGGACCAGTGGGGGTCAAGTCACCCTAGAGCAGCTTGGACCTCTTCAAAAGCACGTCTAGGGGCACCTAAAACTTGTTTCCTGGTCTAGGAGGAAATGTGGTGCTTTCATGTTATTTAAACCTTCTTTCAATCTTTAAAAGCTCGGCCAATTTTCAATTTAAAAAATTGAAAAAAACACCGTTTGTAAATGCAAAGGTTAAATTCCATTTTGGAAATGTCAAAACCAAAACGTTTTAGCATCTTCAAAAGGGAAATCCCTATTCAGGCATTTATTTTCAGACAAAAGCTCTCAGCAGGTTTTGTACCGAACCCCTGGGGGTGCTGCTGGCCTTCCCACCCCGGACCCCTGGCTGCGGCCAGGCAGCTCCTGGCACGTATGGTGCAGGCGGGGATCTTGGCAGTGCGGATTTGGGGGGGTCTTCGGGGCGGGGGACGGGCAGGGGACGGCTCGCTCCTGGTTCTGCTGGAGGGCTGTGGCTTGCAGGAAGGGCAGAGCCACCCTGCCGGCCCCTGGCACGCGTGTCCCTGCCTGTGTCCCCCCCAGATTGGTCTGTTTGGGGGGGCACAGTGGCAGATGGGCTCCTGCACAACCGTAGATACTCCTGCCCCTGCTGACCTGCCTGATCAGCAACCGAGATGCTGCTGTGCCCAGCTCCCGACACGCACTTCTGGGGAACCTTTTATTTAAAGTATTAGGCAGGTTATAAAAATGTCACTGATGATTTGCTCGTGTTTTCTAAACTGTCGTTAAAAATTTATAGTCAGGACAAAATGCAAAAGGGGGAGGGGAAAAAACCCCCGCATGTTTTAAGCTGAGCCTCTCCATAAATTAAAGAGATTTGCTTTTGAGGGTGGTCCGCAGAGCTGCGTGCCAAAATTGTGTGTGTTCAAAGAGTGAGGATCATGAGGTTAAGTGTTAGGAAAGGGGAGGGGAAAAGCAACTTATTTGAGAAAGCGGTGCATAAAGCGGGCAGAGGTCCTTGCATCTGCCAGGGTGTCTGTGCAGTTTCTGGGCCAGGGAGCCGCTGAGGGGGTGGGACGCTGGCTAATCCCCACTGCCCTCCCATTAGCATGCAAAGCTGTGGTCTTGCTTTGAGGAATTTTTGAGCTGCTTTTGGGGATTACGGGGACGTCAGCGGGCGGGGGCTGCGGCATCGAGCTGCAGAGGGACGCACGGCGCAGACCTGCGGAGCAGCACCGGGGCCGTTCCCAGCCCGTCCTCTGCAGCGGGAGGGGGTCTTGGGGACTCGGCAGGCAGCGCGGCAGGGGGATAAAGCAAGACCTTCATAGAGAAAATGGTCCCTATTTCTGCTGCAGAAGCAAGGCAGCTGTAAGGGAGCACGGCTCCCATTTACAGACAGGGGTCAGACCACTGCTGTCTCTCCAAGGACGGGCTTTCATGGGTTTGCACAAGCTGGGCAGGCTCAGCGCTTGTGCAGCCTTGGACCAGCCCTTGCAGAGGGCAGCAGGGGTGGTTTGGTGGCTCAGGAGAGCTCCTGCGCTGTGTATGAGCTGGGGCGCTTGCTTTGCCTTTCCAATGGCTTCTGTTCCTTGGATGGTATCTATCAGAACAGAGATAAATCTCATTAAAGCAGGGCAGGGGGGTGTAAGCACTGTGTCTGAGCGCCGGCTGGTTTCAAAGGAGGTCGACGCTTTCGGGAGGAGCAGTGGCCTCCAGCACGGCCGAACCGAAGCTCGCCGGGAACCCGCGGCCAGCGGCACGGCCTCTGCCACGTTAGAGATGTCTCCCCTTCGTTCTTGCAGTGTTACTAGGAAAAAACCTAAAAGGAGCCCCAAACCACCCAAGAGCCCCAAGTTTGCCCCAAGGGAGAAGTGGGGGCTCACCCTCTGTGCTGAGGTTATCCTGGGGGGCCGGCTGGGCTGGGTGGGAGCTCCCCGGCGGGACAGCAGCGTGGGGGAGCCTGCGAGGGAGCACGCGGCAGGGCCTGCCCCAGATGTTGCTTCTGCAGATGTTTTGAGCTCTCGGATAGTGCGTAGAGCAAAGCAGCTGTGGGTGGGATTGAGTCAGCCCCAACGAGGGCTTTGATGCCTACGAACCCGCAGCGCTGCCTGGCCCCGCAGCGCCGTCCCCCCCGGGCAGGGTGCCCGCTGTGCGCCCGCAGCCCAGGGCAGCACCGCTGCCTCCCCCAGCCCCGTGCCCCCCACCCAGCCCCCACAGCAGCCGTGGGACGGCCACCCGCCACAGCACGAGCCACCCCAGGAACCAGAGCCGCTGGCGGGCCGTGCGCGGCCATCCGGGCTGTGATGCTGCAGTTTGACCTTGCTGGCTTTGATCTTTATCTTTCTTTGAAACTTGGTGTTTTCAGAAACATACTGACTTTTACGGCTCTGCCTCCTACAGAAGAGCAAGCTGAAGGCAGCTGGTGGCTTTGCGGTTTGTCCAGCAGTGATCAGGAGGGCACAACAGCGTGCTGTGCCATGCCGTGCCGTGCCATGCCGTGCCATGCCGTGCCGTGCCGTGCCATGCCGTGCCATGCCGTGCCGTGCCATGCCGTGCCATGCCATGCAAGGGCCAGGCAGGGGCTCCCAGACCTGCTCTCGGTGCATCTGATGGAGCACCATCCTGCTCGCACGCTCCCCTCTCCTGCTGACCTTGTGAAGAAGACGGACTCATCCCTGCTTTGAAATTTTGCACCTTTGCATTCATTTCCAACATCCGACCTATCAGGGAAGTGTTGTGCCTATGGACTGAGCAGCATCGGTGGAAGACTGCCCCGGCCCGTCGCCTCCCCCTCCGTCAGTGGGTCCGGGGGTGGTTTGGGGGGGCCACGAACGCAGCGGCTGGGAGATCAGAAGAGCAGAGCTTCCCCCTTGGGTGCTGGGCCGCTTGGCAGGAGGGCTGAGGGCTTAAAGCTGTTGTTTCACAAAAATAAGTGGTTATGCAAAGGAGAGAGACCCATCGTGTGTGCTGGCTGCAGGACCAGTGACCCCACGGGGAGGGCAGTGCCACTGGGAGCAGCTCCGGTCCCCCTGTGCCCATGCCCGGCCCCCTCGGCTCCCCATGGTACCCGAGACTGAGGGACCCTCCACCCAAGGCGGCTGGGACACCAAGGACGTGTCCCCGCCGTGCTGGGATCAGAGTAACGAGCGTTCATAAATACCGCATCTCTCAGCGCGTTGTGGGCTCACCGGCTCCCCCAGATAGGCTGTACCAGGGGATAATATATTTATCTGCAAGTAAGGTATAAGGCCACAAGTCCAAAGCTACAAATCCTCACAAGTGAGTATTAATGGATTATGCCTCCGCAATCCATTGCATGTTCCAGTTATACAACAAAAATTGGGATAATAAAACAGCTCTTAGTGTCAAAATGTAATTAAACTGCTTCAATACGCCTTGAGAACAGCACAGCTGCTTTGTGCTGCCATAAAGCATTTTAAAACTGCTGGGCCATTTGCTTGGGCGCCTAAATGAGAGCTCCTGGATTCAGCCGTGGCTCCCGCACCGCGGCATCTGCGGGGAGGTGAACCTCTCCCCCGGTAATCAGCCCTGCCGTGCCTGCCTGCGTAAACGTGGGTCCCAGCGTCCCGCTGATGGATGCTCGCCCCTGCGACCGCGCCGGCGTGCTGCTGCAGAGAGCAGGGGCCGAGCCCGAGCCCTGCTGCCGCGTCCTGCCAGCGGCAAAGCTTTGGTCGCTGCCGTGGGGAAGGTGGGGTGTGTGCCGTGGGGGGGATGCCCCGCACCCCCAAATGTGCGCGGGAGGGGCTGCTGCCATTTATCCCTCTGCTGCTGGTGCCAGTTGGAAGGTGAATGCCGAGTGACCAAGACCTGTCAACAGACTCTTGTTTAGTACTTCTGGGGGATAAATGAACCGTTAATTAACCTCCCAGCAGAAGCTATCAAACCTGCACACATGAAATACCAATTATCAGTCAGTCACAGCGTTTATTCTCATCAGCCTCATTAGCGTCCCAGGTGTGTCCGGGGCCCACGGTGCAGCTCCCAGGGGTAGCATGAAGTGCTGCCCACCCTGCCACACGCCCCCGGGGTCCCACGGTGTCCCTGTCCCCGATCCCATCATGATCACTCATGGGAACAGCCCTGCCGAGCAGTCCTTCCTCGGAAGGTGCCTGCTCTGCAGGCGAGGGCGGTTATTCCAGCAAGTGTGGAAGTCGTGCTTATGCCGCAGGGCGATGCCAGGCATTGCACATGATACATGGTTCAGCCCGCGGGGGTGTCGTGGTTTAAGCCCAGCCAGCAAATAAACCCCACGCAGCTGCTCGCTCACCCCCCTTCCCCCTCCGGTGGAATGGGGGAGAGAATCAGGAGGGCACAAGTAGGAAAACTCCTGGGTTGAGATAAAAACAGTTTAACAATTGAAATAAAACGAAGTAGAACAGTAATAGTAACAATGAGAACAACAACAATAACAGAATATACAAAGCAGATGATGCACAATGCAACCGCACACCGCCCGCCGACCGTGTGTCACGAACGGGGGGGGGACCCCCCCCGGTTTTTATACTGAGCATGATGTCACATGGTATAGAATACCCCATTGGCCAGCTGGGTCAACCACCCTGGGTGCTCCCCCCCCCAGAGCTTCCCCTGCACGTGGCAGGGCATGGGAGCCCGAAAAGAGACAACAAAAGTCTCCCCGGTGCAAGCACCGCCCAGCAACAGCCAAAGCATCAATGGCCCATCAACTCCTCTCACACCAAACCCAAAACCAGCACACCCCCCGCTACTGGGAAGAAAGTTAACTCTGTCCCAGCCGGAGCCAGGACAGGGGGCTGCAGGCGAAGGGGCAGGGCGCATCCAGCTACCAAAAATCCCGCTGCTTCCCTGGAGACCTCTCCCTGGCAGCAGACGCTGACCTTGTGGGTCCCCAGGGCTGCCCCACACCTGCCACCGCTGCTGCAGGGTCCGGTCCCGCTGCCAAACCTGCGCTGGGGGTCTGCATTTGTTTTAAATCTTGACCTCTATAACACGCGACCTCCCTCCCCGGTGCCCGAGCCACCACGTGCGGCTCGCCCGGTGCTGCTGCACCCTGCTGAGGCTGGGGCACCCCTGAGCCCTGCCCGGGAAAAAGGGCTTTTCCCCATGGCACGGCCCCTCCAGGGTTCAGGAATGACGGGATAATTGTACCGGGATGGGGGGGGGCCGCCGCGTCCCGGGGGCTGCAGAGGAGCGTGTGCGTGTGCGTGTGCGTGTGCGTGTGCGTGTGTGTGTGCACACGTGCGGCCGTGCACGCAGTTACCTTTATCATCTCACCCATCTTCTCCCCGGGGGTGCTGGGGGTTTTGACTTTTATGTGTAACAATAAAAACTTTCATTGTAGCAAAACATTGGCTGGTCAAAATTAGACTAGTTAATTCCAGAGAATTGTTTCATCTCAGCTCAACAGTAATAATGAATCTTTTTTACAAGATGAATTGGTGAACAGCCAACTTCCTCCGGGGCAATTCCTGTGTAGTGTTGATCCCGCTGGAATTTACCTTGGGAAAAAAAAAAAAGGAAAAAAAGAAAAGAAAAGAAAAAAGAAAAGGTTTAAAACTATCAAATGCTACTATTCATAACAACATGTTATTTAGCTCAGCCATTTACTGACAGCGTACAGCTGGAGCCAAGTCTTTTACAAAAAACGCTCACACAACACTTTTCTCCTAAGCCAGCCACAGCCTAAAAGAAATATTAGGTGCACACAAGCACGTTATTATCCTCGCAGAAGCCAAGAAGCACGATGGGTGCTCACCGAATGCAGAGTTGCCTTTAAAAATTAATATGATCTTGGCCTCTACCTCAAAACCAAAAAGGGTCCCTCTCGAACGCCGTGTTTTCAGTGGGCTCGGTGCTCCCGTGTATCCCTGTGGAGCTATGCCCCTTGGTCACGGCTTGAGATCCCCAAATCTGCAGGATTGGTCCCTGGGGGGTGGTGCAGCAGTGCTTTAATGAGATTTTTGAGACTTTTCATGCATTTTAGGGCCAGGGGAGCATGCAGCGGCTGCCTCACTCGAGGTGAGGCAGAGGCGGTGGCACGTCGGCTGGCACTGCGTCCCTTTTCGTCTCCTCCCGGGTTGCCTTGCAGGGGACAGGCACGGTACGTGCTGGCACTTGCAGCAAATGGCCATGACCGAGGCTGGCAGCTCGCCTGCGCTGGCTCTGCACCACACTGCCGACAGGTCGGCGGGTCCGGGGGTGGTTTGGGGGGGCCACGAACACAGCGGCTGGGAGATCAGAAGAGCAGAGCTTCCTCCTTGGGTGCTGGCACCAGCGCCTCGCTGGCACCCATGCACTCTCGGCGAGGCCGGGAGGGAGCAGAGCATCTCACCCCAGCCCGCCGTCTGCATCCCAGCCCATGGGAACATTGGTTGGGAAAGGCCACAGTTTCCCGTGTGGATAATATCCCCTTCCCAGAGCCGCAGAGACCCCTGAAGCTGTGGCGAGCCTCCAGGTTGAAGCTGGCCCTGCGTAAGCACCAGCACGGAGGAGTCTGGCCAGCTGCAGCGGGGTTTAGCCGTATCAGGGGCTTTGCAAATGCCCCGGGTCAGCACTGAGATGTCACCACCAGAAACAGCCCCATGGGCTGGGTGTGGGCTGTCCCTGACGCTTTCTGGTGCCGCTGTCCCGCAGCGCTCAGCAGCAAAGGCGAGGGTGGCTGCGAGCACCGTGCACGGACCAAATGGCGGGCATGGGCAGAGCAGGGCCAGGCGCCTTTCCCGGGACTCCAGGTGCCCGTGTCACCTGCAGAAGGGACAGGCTGGCAGCCACAAGCCACCCGGTGCAGCGAGCGGTGGCTGGCGGGGGCGAGCCCCCTCCAGGAGAGGCTCTCGGTGATCCCTCCTGCCGTGGGCCGTGTGTGTCAAGCCGTGCTCATGATTTTTTCAGCGGGCAAAAGCTCTGCAGGTTTTTTTTTGCTGTTGTGGTGTTTTGTTTTTTTGTGTTGGGCTTGTTTTTTTTTTTTTTTTCAAGAGGGATTAAGCCAAATTAGTTTTTATCTGTTTCTGCAGTTTTCCGCTGGGATTCAGTGAAGCACCAGTGCCTGAGAACAGAAAAACGATAAACATCTAAACGCAGACACTCTGAGTACTGTTTTATCTCTGCCATTTGAAGTGATGACACCCTTCAACCAGATAAACAAAGCAACGAGGAGGGGCATGTTGTTAGATGGAGTGTGTAACGAACAGAATACTCCCTGCCACATTACAGACAATGGTAATGCACAATCATTCATTATAACTCAATTACAGTAATTAAAACTGGTGGGATGCAGAGGCAGAACAGACGAAGGGAGTAGTGCCAACAGAATTTACACTCCGTGTCATCAGCTAGCGATAACAACAGCTGATGGTGTCCCAGAGCCTCCTCCCGCCATCTGTTCGGAGAGCGGGCGACGGGGGATGGCATTAGGTGCCGCTGCAACCGCGCGGATGGTGGATGGAAAGGGGGTAGGAAAGGGCTCCCGGCCCTCCCCGGCACGGCGCCCGGCCCAGCCGCTGCCGTGGGTGCCCTGCTGCGGGGGGGTGCTGCCCTTTGCACCCCAAAGGGTGAGCCACCCCGCCGAACCGGGCACAGAGCCCGGGAAAACGAAGGGGCAAGGAGGCACCCCGTTACCCCTGCTCCCCATGGTGCAAACTGCACGGCGGCCTGCCTGGGGAGCCCAGCCTGCAGCGGTCTGCTTTGCTCCCAGGGCGGGCACGGCACGGCACAGCACGGCACGGCACAGCATGGCATGGCACAGCGCAGCATGGCACAGCACGGCATGGCACGGCACAGCACAGCGGGGCATGGCACAGCGCAGCATGGCACAGCATGGCACAGCAAGGCATGGCATGGCACGGCACGGCACAGCACAGCGGGGCATGGCACAGCAAGGCATGGCATGGCACGGCACGGCACAGCACAGCGGGGCATGGCACGACACGGCTGTGCTATGCCTGCAGCACTGCCCGGTGCTGCTGTTCAGGGACGAGACCCACAGCATGGGAAAAGCTGCTTGGCCAGGTTGGCTCCTCAGGGCAGGCATTCCCGGGGGGTCACCATCCCCCTTCTCACCCTGCTCGGGGCGGGGGACACAGCGCAGGAGCCCCGAGGCAGCTCTGCCAAAGCCCTCGGAACAGGGGGTGCGTCGGGGCGACCGGCGCGGCGGCAGCGTGAGTGCCCAGCCTGCGCCTCGGTCGGTTCGGTCAGCTATTTCACAGCAAGCTAACAACCTCTGCCTCAGCGCCAGGACCCACAGACTGTAATTTGATAATTACGGGTTACTCAAAGCGCAATTTGGGCTGACTGCCGCCCCGGAGAGCCGGGCTGGGCAGGGGGAGCGGTGCCCAGCCCCGGGCGGCTGCCGGAGCTGTGACCTGCACCCAACCGCCGCACCCTCCCGCTGCAACCTCCGTCCTCTCCTGCCAGGGCTCCAGGAACTGCGGGAAACCAGCCGGGAGCAACGTCAGAGTGCACCCGAAAGGGTAACAGCTACAGGGTGCACCCAAAAGGGTAATGACTCAGTTTTGATGCTCAGCAGCTGCCAGGATTAAATACCTCGTGCACCTTCTTCGTGGGAGCCCTTCCTTGCAGGAGTGCGATGCTGCGGCGTTCGCAGAAGGAAATCGCTAATGAAAAGCGGGTAACGCGACCCGAAAGGTGCCGTTTGCTGGGTGCGCCGGGCCAGGGCCCACCTGCAGCGCGGCGCAGCCTGGGGATGGGCGACACCGGCGCGGGTGGATCCCGGTGCCCCACTGCGACTCCCGCCCGATTTGCCGGTGGATGTGCGAGGTCTCTGCCTTCACGCCCCGGTGCGTCGCAGCAGCATCGGCCGAGGCTGAACTAAAAGTATGTAAAAAAAGAAAAGCCCTTATGAATATATAATAACAAAAATTAGCATGTGGGGCTTGGAATACTTTAATTATAAAGTACGGGCGTTCGGCGCCTGGCTGATAGCATAAATGGGAATCAGAGAGACTGCGCACGGCTGTAACACCTCCTCCATCAGCACTTCCAGAAAGGTTGTAGTCAAACCAAATTAATTGCAAAGGGCAACAGTTTGCTGGGAACTGTTGAAAGCAGAAGCTGCAGCGGATCAGGCGCCCGAAGGGGCAGCGCCGGGGGCTGCCGGGGGGGATGTCAGGCCCCACCGACCCTTCCGCTCCCCTGCGCTGGGCTCTCCGAAATCTTACAACAAAGGATTTCTTGCAATTTTTATCTTTTAATGGTCCCCTGTGTAAGCCACTCATTCCATCCAGCTTAAAATCAGATTTAAATGCACTCATAACCATTTACCGCTGTACATTATCGGAAACCCAAGCAGTTAGAGTGCTGCTCCTGCTTTTTATTTCTCCCTCGCAGCAGGCTCTGTCATGTTCAATACATCACGGGGAAGCCCCCGTAGGACGGTACATATGTCCTAGTTCAAGGAAAGTGCTTTGTCTCTGTCAGGGGCGCCCGGGCCGAGGGCAGGAATGCGGGTGCTCCCGTCCCGCGGCTTCGGAGCCGCCCGAGCCCGTCCCCGAGCCACGGCGAGCATCCAGCCCGCAGCCACGGCCGCCCCGCGGGCTGGCACCCCGCGGGCTGGCACCCCGCCTCAGCATCCCCCCGGGGGGCAGGGTCCCCTGCTCCCAGCCTTCTCTGCACCCTAAGTCCCGGCTGCAGGCTTGCAGCAGCAGAAACAAAGCAGCTGGGTGATGCCTTTGGGAAGAAAAAAGGAACGATGGGGTCCGGGGTGCCCGTGGGCTCGCTCGCCCCGAGGGGAGCCGGGGGGACGTCCGAGGGGGAAGGAGCACGTCCCTCGGCAGCGCGTCCCGGGCGGGAGGGCACGGCCAGCCCCGCGGCAAGGGGGAAGCCGAGGGCTGGGGGCTGCAGGCGGCTCTCCATGGGTCCTGCTCTCCGTCCTTCCTCCAGCCGACCTCCGCCGGCATTCCCATCAGTAAGTGGGTCCCTGGGCCCCCGGCCCCGTCACGCAGCAACAACGGCCCCTCGCTTTCTTTGCTTGCTTTTATTAACAACTCAGTGCAGGTTTTCAGAGATCAAATGGTTTATAGACACTTTGCTTTCATTTGAGCTTCATTACATTTACTTTTTATTCTTTTTTTCCTTTTTTTTTCTTCTTTTTTTTCTCCCTTTTTTACAAAAACCAGTTGTAGTTATTAACAGCTGTACATATTCTGCTACATACTTTGGTGTAAAGTTGAGAAGTCTGACTCAGTAACCCTCCGCCAGCTCCGGTACATGCAGTTCCTTTATTTTTTTTCTTTTTCTTGGAGGAAAACAAAGCACCGACTTGCAAACCAGTGACCCCGCAGGACGCAAGCTGGCGGTGGCCTTACCACGGGGGGAGTTTGCCATGGGGGCAGTTCAAAGCCCCCCAGCCCTTCCCCACGCACCCCCCATCAATGCAAAAAGGGGGGGATGCTCCACGCGCCGCAGGGTCGGACGCTGCGCCCAGGGCTGGGGGCGCAGGGGGACGGGCAGAGCTGCCCCCGCACAGACCCCTGCCAGCCATGGGGACCAAACACGAACCCCAAAACACACACAGGGCACGGCGCAACCCCTCGGCAGGCGCCAGCACGGGTCCCTTGGCACCAGGGGCATTTTCCGAGCCAAACCGCCCTTAGAACCACTTTCCCTAAATGCAGTTTTAAAGAGCTTGCTTTTTCCTTCGTTGGGTAATTAGTGCACCAGATCGATCCCATCTCCTCCCCGGGCGAGGCGGCACGCAGTGAGCACTAATGAGCCGCACAGGGCGGACACCGATTGCCTGGGACATTCCCCTCATTTTCATTTTGAGCAGAAAAGGGCAAAAATCTCAAAACCCTCTTATTTTGACGGGAAAAAGCAACATTTCCCATGAAATCTCCTTCCAACCCCCTCTCATCTCTCCCTGCCCCGGAGCGGCTGCTCGGAGGGATGCGATGCCGACCACGCGCCCCAGAACAGTCGGGTACCGATCGCCTCCGCTTCATCCTCCTCTCCCCTCTCTGTACTAGCCACGTATGTAAACCGGGCAGTTCTCACCTGAACCCTAAGCATTATTTTTTTGACCAGATTAAAATCAAAAATTAAAAAATAATCCATAAAAATGTAGTATAAAAATTCTCTTCCATATGCTACAATACAGGGTGAGCGCTTCTGCTACACAAATACTTTTATTTCCCGTTATGTCTCTTTTTTTTTTCTTTTTTTTAACCCTTTAGTACAAAATGCTGAAACGCAGGCCTGTGCGGGGAGGGGTTTGCTTCATCGGAACCGAGATACCAGAAGACACAAGACCATACAGCCCACAGGACCCTACCAAAGCCAGCCCCTGCCCCCCACCACACACAAACCCTACTTGTTAGTAAACTTTGCTTTTAAAAAAACTGTATTTTAAAGGTTATCAATTCTAATTCTTTACTTTCATTTGAATACAAAACACATAAGTTGCTATTATCTTTCGTGGCTCCCTGAGCTGAATTTACTATGCTTTCTTTGAAATCACTCCTCATTGCTTCTGTCCGAAGACCAAGAAGGGCTTGCGCAGACGATCCCGCAGCGTGGGCTTCCCCTTTTCTTCAAACATACGAGCACAAAAAGAAATCCATATATAAAAAAAGGTGATTGTGTTGCTGATGTCCCATCAGTAGCTGAGGATCCGACCGAGTCCCCCGCGGTCCCAGCAGCGTCCCACCATCACTAACACACCGAACAACGCACGGGTACGACAGTAGGAACAACTTTCACCAGTGGACATCTTTGCTCAGCCTGGTTACGCGCTGCACGGCAAAGTCACGTCCCAGCGGACGCTTCGGGGGGGGTAAGGAAAAAAAAAATAATAAAATTGCCACCACCAAAACCATCAGTGGAATACAATTACAGCAGACGAAAAATACACAACTAGTGTACCGGGAGGGGTCCCCCACCCTTCCAATGCTATTTACTAGTCCGTTATTTACATTTTTCACAAGTCTTATGCAGGATGCACAAAAAAAAAAGTCACAATAAAAAATAAGTCCTTTATAGTGCCACCAAAGCGCAGAAGGAAAGAACCAGAAAACGAAAAAAAAAAAAAAAATTTCTTTTCAAAATAAAACCCAAAACCCTAAAACCAAACAAAAATTCGTTTAGGGCTTCAATGTGTGCCATATTTGCAGACCTCCAAATAAATCCGTGTGTATTGTACGTCGGGCCCTCGAGGCAGAGCCCTGCCGGAGCGTGCCAGTCCGTGGCCGAGCCCCGGGGGCCGCCCCGCGGCAGCCCCCCCGAGCCCCCGGCCGCTCCCCGCCGGCCGCCCGAGTCCTGCCACCGCCGGTGCTGGGAGTTGCCAGCCCTGCTATAAAATCCGCGGTTAGTAGATGACCTCGTAGACTGTGGCCTTCTTGTCACCAGAGCCCGTGACGATGTACTTGTCATCCGCTGAAATGTCACAACTTAAGACGGACGAGGATTCCTTGGACTGGAAAAAGGAGGGGGGGAAGGAAACCCATCAGTCTGGTTTCCTGACGAGGCTGCCGCAGCCGCGGTTCACCGAGCACCGTCCATGCCGGTGGCATCTCCGCATCCCGCACGCTGGGGAGCGATCCAGCCACCCCAAAAGGATTTCCCCCTCCCCAGGGCTGGCAGCCCCCCAGGATGATGCCGAGAGGGGGGGTCCAGGCGCTGCCCACCCCCGTGCCCTGCCCGAGGAGCAGCTCCTACCTGGAAGATGCTCGCTCCGTAGGGCGTCCTCCAGGCGTTGAGCAGGTTGTCTTTTCCAGTACTCACAAACCATTTACCTGCGCCCGGGAAACACGGCGTCAGCAGCCGCAGGCTGCCGCTGCTGACCCCCCGCCCGTGGCCGGCGGCACCGAAGCCACCGGCCGGACCCCGCGCCGGCCTCTCCCTGCCCCCCCAGGCTTCTGGCAGTTTACCCTCAGAAACTGGAGATTTTGGAGAAATTGGAAAATCTGGAGATTTCCCAGAGACGCTCGCCCCAGCCCCTCTCCTGAGGGGACGCATCCCAGCACTGCCTGCTCGCACGCAGGCAGGCGCTGCTTCACCTCCCGCCATGCGACCTGGCAATTTGCAACCACGACCGCCATCGTTTTACGGGGATAATCCCAACGGCACCATCCATCCGTGGGACGGATCCTGCTGGAAGCCTCCGTGCCCAGCCCCCTGCCACCGTGCCGTGCATCGTCCCTTCCCGCCGCGGTCCTTGCTTGGAGGAGCCGAGCTTAGGGCGGGAGCCGCTTACCGCAGTAGGCGAACTTGAGGGAGAGGACGCAGCTCTCGTGGAGGTGCAGCTGGTACTTGTCGGGCTTCGTGTGGTGCAGCACTTCCACGTTGCTGCTCTCCATGCCCACCGCCAGCCACTCGCCCGTCGGGCAGTACCCCAGCGAGAAGATCTGCGGGGGGACAGCGGGGTGCTCAGGGGGGGTTTGCACCCGCCAGCTCTGCCTGCAGCCCCCGCCAGGCACCAGCCACCTCCGCGTCCCCGACAATTCCCCGTCGGGGAGAGACTCGACCACCCGGGCACGAGCTGAGCTGGGGGTGATCCCGCTGGTGATTTAATAACGTGATGGCTTTGCCCGCAGCGCTGGCAGCAAGGCCGGCAATTCAGAAGAGGAACAGCCCGACAGGCGGGAAGGACACAGCCCGCTCCTCTTCAATCACCGAGCGTCCCCCGCCGCTGAAACGCGGGCACAGCAGAGGCGGGAGCCGGCGGAGGGCTGCAGAGCTGCAGCACAGCCCCGGCTCTTGCCCCGGCCGCGGCGTCCCGGCTGAAACGCAGCCTCTTCCAGGGACAGCACTTCTGTCTTTGGACAGAAAGTACCTCCTGGCACCCTCCAGAAGAGGAAAACTCGGCACGGAAGGCAGCGAGACTAGATAAGCTCTAAGCCACGGCTACTCGTGGGCTGGAAACCACGACGGCACGGCTTCTGGGTGCCCGGCTCTGCAACGCCCGGCGTTAACGCAGTGGAAAGTCCCGACGGGCAGTGCCGTGGGGTCAGCAGCTGGGACGCAGCGGAGACCTCGGCCATGCAACTCCAGTTTCACCAACCACAGGGCGTTGGTGGAGGTTGCTGGCCAGCCCCGAAGAGGTGCAGCAGGATTTGGAGAGGCACGTGTGCGTGTTTGGAGCAGCCGCATGAGACCTGCGAACACCGGGGTGGCTCCAGCCCCACGGAGACTGCTGCACTTGCCAAGAGGACACAAGGTCCCAGCTTTGCCCCTTCAGACAAGGGCTCTGGGAGGGTCTGCAGCAGGAGGCAGGTGCCCGAGCCCTGCAGCCATCCCACCTGCGGGGCACCCAGAGCCAGCCTGTAACGCCCGCGGGCATCCCTAGGCAAGCACTGCTTCCTTAATGGCAGCCTAGTCTTGCAGTAGATGAAAGAGCGATAAAAGAGAAGCTGAAACAAGAGCCAGGGAGCCCCACAGCTCTTACTGCCTTGAACACCCTTGGGTTACACCTAAAGCAGGGGGGACAGCCATGCACAGAGCTAACAGGAGCCCCCTCCCACGGCCACGCACGAGCCAGCTGCTGAGCGGGATGCCCCGGTTGCCGTGGAGGGATAAACCCCTGCCTGGGGTCTCCACGAGGAGCTGCACGACGAGGCCAGGACGTTCCCCCCTCCCGGGGCCGAGGGCACCCCGCGCTTACCTGGGAGGTAAAGTCGTGCTGCTGCAGCTGCCTCCCTTCCCGCAGGTCCCAGGAGCGCACTGTGTTGTCCAGACCCCCCGTCCACAGCTTCGTACCGTCGTGCGAGATGTCTATGCAGCTGGCACCGTCTGTGTGGCCTTGGAATTGCCTTTAAACAACAAAAAAACCCAAATCTTCACAGGAAACACTAGCAAAAAGCGCGCAGGTTGCTTCAAGGGAGCTGGAGCTCAGGCTGCATTTACCAGGCTTCCCTGCACCAAGCGTGCCAGGAAATCTGTGCAGGGCGCACCCTTTGCCAGGGCGCACCAGCCCGGCCGAGCCTGCCGGGCTCACTTACAGACAAAGCACCACGAGATAGCGGTCGTGTTGCCACCCCCAAGGTCCTCACGCCAAAACATGGCTAGAAAGACCCCGATTACGGAGAAGAGCAACCCCCGCAGCTCCCGGCCCTCCTGCCGCGGCCGGCTGCCGAGGCTGGCTCACCTGACGAGCGTCTGGTTGTGCAGGTCCCAGACGGCGATGTTGCCGTCGCTGCAGCAGGAGAAGCAGACTTTGGCGTCGGGGCTGATGGCCAGGGCGTAGCAGGCGGGGGCAGAGGAGGTCAGCTCGGCCTTGATGCGGGGCGTGGGGGAAGCCAGGTCCCAGATGGTGAGCGTGCTCGCCTCCCCTCCCACGATCAGCGTGCGGCCGTCGGGGAGGAGTTTGCAGGAGCGGATGTAGTTATCTCTGTTCTGGAGGGGGAAGAGACGTTACCAGGAGGGCGATGAATGATTCGCTGCCTTAGCGATGGGGGAAAGCAGGGGGGACACGCGCTCGGGGACCAGCGGCAATCCGCTTGCGCGCGCACCGGGGATGCTCCAGCGCCGCCCCGGGCCCCTTACCAGGCAGTCCAGCTGGGAGATGGGGCTCTTGCTGCCCGGCTGGCTGATGTCCCAGATCTTCACGCACCCCTTGCCCCCGGTGTAGACGTGCCTGGTGGGGTTGCTGATGGTGACGGCGCACACCACCTCGCCGTGGCTCAGCGTGTTGATCTGCCGGGCGTGCCGCGGGATGCCGGGACCCGCCAGGGCGTCGTGGGGAAAGGGGACCGGCTGCATCTGCCCGTCGGCGCTCACGTGGAAGGAGTAGGCTCTGCCGGGGGAGAGCACACAGGGGGGTCAGCCCCGGGGGCAGAGGTTTGCGGCAAACCCAGCATAAGGGGGGGGCCGGGTGGCATTGCAACCCCCCTGCCTTGCTGGGGACCACCGCTGCTCTCCGGGGGCTCGGCCGGACCCAGCCCCGGGTGAAGCCCCACACTCATCTCCCTCCCGGGCACACTCCTCCCCACCCAGTGACAAAAAGACCACGAGGGGCTTACGGCTTCCCTCCGGGGATGGACGCCAGGCTGGAGGGCAGGCCGGGGGCTCTCATGGGCGGGTGCGGGTCGAAACCAACCTGCCAAGAGACACACAGGCGGGTGAGGCCAGGCACGAGCTGGGCACGCGAGCAAACAGCTTCCCGTCCGCGAGCCCGGGCAGGCGCGGGGACACTCGGCGGCTCCCTCTTTTCCCTTGCTGCTCAATAGCTAATCGTTATTTTTTCCTGGCAGAAAGGGGAAGGACTGAGGAATTAGCCAAAGGTGTCTGGTCTGCAAGGACCAGCGTGGGACACGCTCACCCTCCCCGTGCTGTTCCCAAGTCCTCAGGGATAGGAGCAGCCAAGCTGTGCCCAGCACCCGCCTGCAGAAACCCCCACCTCTGCATTAATGGCAGCCTTTTGCTTCTTGTTTTGCCTGTACTTTGCCTTAAAGCGTACGCTTGAGTGTTTAGGAAGAGTAAGGGGAAGGGGGCTGCCCAGGGGGTATTTCCCACACATGGGGGGAAGCATAAACCCCAATGTAGCGGCACATGCGCACCACCCCACGGGGAGGCATCTCCACGCCCAGCACCCTTTGACAGTGGCCGAGTCAAAACGCAGCCGGTGAGGAGCCCCAGTTTCACAGCCGACACAGGGAAGCCCCCCCCGCACTCGCAGACCGTCCCCACACCCACCAGCCCACCGGGAGCGAGAAAAGGAGCTAAAAGTGCTACGTACAGCTCCAAAGCTCACCATTGGCGACCGGCCGTAGGCGGCGGCGGCGGCGGCAGCGGCGCTCATCTGCGGGGGGATGTTGTGGAGCCCCGCGTAGGCGCCGGGGCTGGTGAGCGAGCCGTTCATCTCGTGGTGCCCCATCATGGCGAAGGGAGCCGCGTAGGAGCCCGCGATGGAGATGGGCGTCCGCAGGGCCGAGGCTGCGGGAGGGTTGGGGACACGGTCAGGGGACGGAGCCCGCCAGCATCCAGCCCCGCTCGCCCCGGAGGGGGGAATGCAATGGCTGGACCTCCCTCCTCGCCCCATCCCTGGCAGGGACCACCCGAGCTGCCGGCATCCCTGTTCTGAGCTGGATTAGGACCCCAACAAGCCTGGTCCCCCCAGGTCCTGAGAGCCAGCAAAGCCGTGCTGGGGACAGCAGCAGAGAGGGGGCACCGGGGGACCGGTACCCACCCAGGGGGTCCATGCCGGTCGGCTTGCCGGGCATCGGCCGCAGCCCCGGGGTGCTGCTCGTCCCCGGGGTCGGAGCGTCATTCCTCGGCGTCGGAGTGTTTGACTTCAGCCCAGGCGTTGACGATTTGTCATTCTGGGTGGAGAAGGGATGAAAGAAAGAAAGGATGAGGTTCAACCGCCGGCGTCCGCAGCCCCTGCTCGGCAAGCCCCCAGACCCAAGGAGCATCCACGGCTGGCGGGGCCCGACCCCCCCGGCAGAAGGAAGGACGTACGTGGCCCAGGTCTTTAGTCTTGGAGGAGGGAGTGCTGCTGGAGGAGGCCACCGAGGCCGGGCTGTTTGGTGCGTCCCCCTTCTTCAGCCCACGGGCTTTGTCTATGCCATTCTCCGGGGGGGAGTGGGCTGGGCTGACCCGGGGGGTGGCAGGGTCCTGCGAGACAGGAGAAAGCATTGGCACCCCCAGCAGCGGGGAGGGCTCCCTCCGGCTCCTCTTTCAGGCAGGAATCGGGCTGGTGCCGGGGGGCCCCCACAGCATCACCCCTCTCCCCGCAAGCCCCCACCGTGCTGCGGGGAGAGGAGCAGACCTGCCGCAATGCCCCCACGGCTCACCTCGTTGGAGACGTCGACCACCAGGTCATCGCTCTTGTCACCATCGCTGTCCTGAAAGACACAGCCAGTTACATCCCCCAGAGCTGCCAAACCCTGGGGCGGGGGGCAGCCCCCCAGGGAGCCGGACCCCCCCAGCACCAGGACACGGGTCACCACACCACGTTTGGGAAGTTTTACCCAAACCCACTTTCTCCCACCCAAAGTCCTGCCTGAACGTGCACCACACGTCCCTCGGCAGCTCTCAGCCCCCCCCGGCCGCCGGACCCGGCCGCAGACCGTCCCTGCCGCTCACATATCGGCTCATGCTGTCCTTCTCCTCTGCTTTCCGCTTCTTGGAGTCGATGCTGTAGTCTGTGGAGCTCCGGTGCTTCTCGCTGGCTCTCAGGCTTTCCGAGGGCGAAACGGAATTATTCTGCAATAACAGACAAAACTTTTTAAGTTGGAAACAGGAGGAAACGGGGCTTCACGAGCAGCAGCTTAGAAGGTGCCGCAAACAGCTCTCCAGCCAGCACCGAGCCCGAAATCCAGCCCTGCCCCAGACTGTGAAACCCCAATGGCGGGGTGAGACCCCACAGCCCCACCGCGCTAGGGAGCCGGGGACGGGGGCCGGCCCGGGCTGGAGGAGGGCCACCACCGCCCGCAGCATCGCTTCGAGCCCCGGGGAGGCTGCTGGGGCCCCCGAGCCTATTTACTGAAAAGCACAGCAGAAAAAAGGGAGGAGCTGGTTGTTGGTTAAAAAGGCAAACCCTGGGAGGAGGCGGCGTGCAATTACAGCAGCTCCCAGCAACCACTGGGATCCACCGGCAGGTACTGGGCAATGCAGAGAGGGGAAGAGCTGCACTCCCCTAAACCAGCCCCATCTCCATCCTCTGACCCCCATGGGGACCATCAGCCCCATCTCCATCATCCTCTGTCGCCCACAGGGACCATCAGCTCCATCTCCATCATCCCCTGGCCCCCACGGGGACCATCAGCCCCATCTCCATCACCCTCTGCTGCCCACAGGGACCATCAGCCCCATCTCCATCATCCTCTGTCCCCCACGGGGACCATCAGCCCCATCTCCATCACCCTCTGTCGCCCACAGGGACCATCAGCCCCATCTCCATCACCCTCTGTCGCCCACAGGGACCATCAGCCCCATCTCCATCATTCCCTGGCCCCCACGGGGACCATCAGCCCCATCTCCATCACCCTCTGCTGCCCACAGGGACCATCAGCCCCATCTCCATCATCCTCTGTCCCCCACGGGGACCATCAGCCCCATCTCCATCACCCTCTGTCGCCCACAGGGACCATCAGCCCCATCTCCATCATCCCCTGGCCCCCACAGGGAGCACCACAGCTTCACCCCAGCCCTGGGCAGGGGAAGGACTTTGCACGTGGGCTGGCACCCATGAGAGGCCACGGGTGCTTCCTCCGGCATCACCAGAGCCAGGGCCTCATCCCCGGTGTTCATTAGGGGAGCAAAGGAACTGCTTCATCCCAGCCCCGGCTAAGCCGTGCCAGCAGCCGAGCTTTGCCGAGCCAAAGGGCATCCAAAAAACGTTTGGAAAAATCCACGTCACCGGGAGCGGCGGAGCTGAGCACCCCGCAGCGCGGCTCTGCCCGGGGGGGCTTTCTGTGCCTGCTTCAAGCGGCAAAGCCCGGGTGACGCCAGCGTTCCCAGGAAAGCCCCTCACACGCTGGGATTGGGCTGGGAGCAAAAATGGCAGCACAAAACCACCTCGAGAGCGCCGGAGAAAGCCCGGCCCCGCGTCGCCCTGCGGCACGGCCCCGGCCCTGCGCAGATGCCCTTCAATTAGTTTCTCGGCGCGGCAAGAGGAATTACCATCATTTCGTGTCTTGTGGCAGAGCCTGCCACCCCTGCTAAGCAGAAACGTTCCTAAGCTCCTCTGCCTGCCTTTCTTTCCCCGCTGAAAGGGAGAACTAAAGCAGTTCATGTTTCTCCTCGGTACCCAATAAGCAGCTTTGGATAACACCGGGGTCTTTCTTCTCAGGCAGTCATGCTGAAAAACCTCGCAGCTACCAGAGAATCATGTCAAGCATTTAGAGGCATCGATCCATTCAGCCCGCTGCTGGCCCGCCGCCAAGAAACTAAATATTTTTTATTACGCAGGCAAGGCTAGGAAAATATGAATGACTAACTCTGATTATCGTGCGCATTAAACCTCCACGGGGAATACCCCGTATTTTATTTTATAGATCGGGAACCTTCCCATCCCTGACGGCCCCCTCCCCACCGAGGGAGCAGGTTAATGATGCCCAATTCCCCTCTCCCCCCTTAAATGGCACTTTTCTTCCCATCCGCCCCCGGCTCTCAAAAGGCCCATTTGTGGGCTCGGGGATGGCAGGAAATCGCTGCAAAGCCGCGGCTCAGCCGGCCTTTGTCCTGCCAGCTTTTCCCCGAGACGGCGGCATTGTGCGCCCCAGGGGCGGGGGGCGCGGCGCAGCCCCCCCATGGGGAGGGCCGCCCCCCGCCAGGCTCCGACCAGCCTCTGCCCACCGAAAAAATATATTCACCGCCCTCTCCATCCACGCTCGGGCACCGCCCCAGCCAGAAGCAGCAGCAAACCGCTGCGATTAACACCGAGATGTCGGGGAGGCCCCTAAGAAGCAGCCGCGCTGGAGGTGACGGTCGCCCTCCACCACGGTTCCTCAGCGGGTTAGTTAACTGCCTGACCTTCCAAGTCCTACTTAACACCGCGTAATAGCCAAGCCCAGCCCGACAGATTAGATGACCCAAGATAATAGAAGAGTGATCAGGAATAAAATAGCTTTCCTAATCGCCGAAGGAGTTTTAGCCGCGCAGACTTGACTGTGCTCATTCACAGGGCTTAGTCAATTGAAACCGAATCTCGAAGCTCTGCAGCAATCAAAAAGATTTAAACCAAATCTCATAACCGGCCCGGAGGAGGCGGCTCCGCTCGCCCCGGCACAGCCGACAGCCCGGCAGCTCTTCCAGCCAGGGTGGGTTTTTTTTCTTGCTTTTTTTTTTTCTTTTTTTTTTTTTTTTTTTTTTTTTTTTTTTTTTTTATTAAATAGGGCCTGTGCAAAAGACATCCCCGGAGCTCACACCCACAAGCCTGTTTTTTAAAACAATAAACAAAAACATGCAGCCACCAGAAACTGAGAAAAAAGGAGGTTAATGGGACTTACTGCACTTGAGTCTCGCTCTTTTAGAAGACGATGGTGTCAGAGGTGAGGTCACAGCCAAAATAAAGAGAAGACAGAAAAATAAAGCAAGTTAGAGTAAGTCTTAAAACAGAAAAAAAAAAAATCTAGAAGCTCCTCAATGCACAGCCTCCTGCCTTAACTCAAAACCTATCCGGGCTCTTTTCAGCTTTGCTTTAAAATTCATACCCCTTGTCCACCCAGCTCCCGCTGCCTCCTCCCCCTTTCTTTTTGACAACGTGATTTATTTGGCAAAACACGCAGAGGAAAGGGGAAATGCCCTGAAATGCAAAAGGAATGGCATCAGCCTAAGGCTCTCGTACCCAAGGTCACAAACCCAGGAGCAGGTCCCGACCGCCCGTCTCCGCAGCCACATCAGCGGGATGTGGTTTAGCCATTAATTTGTACACAAACAGCCCCGTTTTCCCTGGGATCTCCTGGTAATTTGAGTCCATGCAGAAAAATGAGCGTAATTGGATAATTGCTACCAATAGTTTTTTCTCACTGGCTTTCACGGGGAGGAAAAACACCCCAAATCCACCAGCAGAAGAGCCCAACAGCTCCGTGAGGCTGTCGGGTAACCGCCTGCAAACAGGCCCATCGCACTCCGATCTGTGTGATAACAGGCAGGAGGATTTGTGAGGAAAATCTTCAACGCTGTTGGTTTGCAACCAAACTCATGCATTGTTTTTTCTTCTCAAAAGATTATCTTATCGCTAATAATAAGAAAAAACAAGTTTGCTACTGAATATTGCTGGCTTCCAGACCATCAAAAGTCTCTGACGGGGATGGAGAGGAGGAGGAGGAGGAAGGCTGCTTCACCATTAAGGCTGAATGGGGCCACAGGATTTGCAGCAAGACTCCACCGAAGCCCGCGAGGACTCAAACCTGCGTGCGAACTCGGGGGGCACGCGAGCCAATCAACCCGACAGAGGCCAATCTGCCGGTGCCATTTCTCGGGGCAGTTTGCATTCCCTCCCGAGGAGCATCTTGACCTTAGCGAACAAGAAAAGCCAGGAAAGCTTTGGGATCGCCTGGAAACTGCCACTGGGAATGGCTGCAACAGCAACGGCACCTCCCTCGGCCGCCCAGGCTGCGCTAAGGGGCTCGAGCATCCTTTAGGGAAAGCCGCATCCCTCAAAGCAGAAGCCCATGCCCCGAAGCCCACCCCCCGAGGGCCGGGGCGGTGGGAGCAGAGCCATGCCCGCCCCAGGGCACTTCTAGCACCGCGGGATGCAGCGACCAGCAGCCCCAGGGACCGCACCGACCCAGCCCCCCGCTCTCACCTCTGTGGTCCAGGTCGTGATGGTTTTTCTCATCCTTGACGGCGAGGTGCGCCTGGCTCCCCAGGGCGCCGAGAGCCAGCAGCCCCGAGCTGCTGCCGGTGACCGGCGGGATGCCCGGCGGCTGGAGCCCCGAGGGGTGCGGCGGCAGCTGGACCGGGGGCCCGTGGGCGGCGTGGGAGAGGTGCTGGGCCTGGAGCTGCTGCTGCTGCAATGAAACCACCAGTGAGCCGGGGAGGGGGCAGCGGGCCCGGGGGGGGATTTCGAGGCATCGAGCGGAGGTGGCAGGAGCAGTGCCGGGAAGGGGCATGCCCGGCATCACGCTGGGAGGGCAGCCAGGTGATGCCCCGGGGAGCTGCCCCGCTCGGCTGCCTGGAAGGAGAAGCCCTGTTAGCCGGAGGGACGGAGGGTGCCCCGTGCACAGCCCCGGGGCTGATCCCCACCGCAGCCGCCCACGACACGGCCGGGTGGCACGAGTGCACGCATGGCACACGCAACCCGGGCCAGACTGCGGGAGGCATCTTAATTCAAGGCAATTCACATCATCGCTGCAGACTTGGCTGGTTTTGCTTTTCAGTAGATATTAAGACAAAAAAAAAAAAAAAAAAAAAAAAAGAAGAAACACCACCCAGGATGCAGAAAGCAGCTCCGGCTGGAGCGCCAGCTGCTAAACCAGATCAGAGAAAGAAAACTCGAGCATCCAGGATCCTCCCAGGCCACCTCAGAAAGGTAAAGTTTTGCTTATTTGCTCAGGACCAACTTTAAGGCACCTGATGGTGAGAAGAAAACTGCCTGCGCCATGCCTATGCCCCATCCTGTCACTCTGCTGCTCCTGTCCCCCTCCGACAGCGGCTGGACACCCCCTGCACTGAGGATGGGGCTGGCCAAACCGTGGGTGCACCCTGTCCCCCAGCCACGGGGCCGGGCACCACCACCCGCAGCCCCCAGCACGCACGCGGGCGGCTGCAGCCTGGCTGGGACGGTGCACGGCCCCCCCGCTGCTCCCCACCTCCCCAGCCGTCCCAGCACACACGCATCCAGCCGTGGGAATCGCCTGCTCGTTTTTAGCTGGAAAAAGCTGAACTACAGCTTTGGGGAGAGGAACAGAAAACCAAACACATCCCCTGCATTTCTATTTCAAATACAAACTTGAAGAAAACAAGCTGAAATGCCAGTTGCTATCGGTCAACGCTCTGTCCTCGGTGGTGTCACTCCCAAGAGCCCCAGGCCACCACTCCTGCGGCTCCTCCCCCCCAGGGACAGCAGCGGTCCAGCCAGGAGGGTCTCGGAGCTTCCCACCCTCCTGCCTGCACCCACGGCCACCTCGAGCAGCACCCAGTAGCTGCTGGTGAAAGTTGCATTTGGGCAACTGACCTCCAGTGGGGAATCACGGGCTGGGGGGGACACCCGAGCTGCAGCGGAGCCCCCCACACCTCCCCCGGGTCCCCGCGACCAGCTCGGCTCAGGTTTTCTCCCTCCCTGGTGCTGCCAGGCTCGGCAGAAGCGGTCACCAGACTGGGCAGCTCCCTAGCAAGCCGGCTGCGTGCGGGGGGTCCCGCGGCACGGCCAGCGCATGCACCGCCAGCCCGCGCCCCCGCACGGGGCTCCCCGTGGGGCACGGACAGAAAGCAGGCGAGGGCCCTTCCCGCAAGGTTCAGAGGGGCTCAGTCCCAGCCCCGCACCGCGACGCCGGGGAGCAAGGGGCTCCTGCCATGCCGTCGCAGCACGGCTCGGCTCAAACCACCGCGGGAATACACCAAAAATTCCTCCCAGCTATGGGGGACCCAACACTTCCATCACGGAAATTTCCAGCACATCTTCCCCAGCGCTGCAAGAGGACGCACCCAGGTGCCCCCAAACCGGCTCACGCTCTGTAGCGCTGGGGTGACCCCGGCACAGCCCGACGGGGGGCTGGGGGTTGGCACCCCAGTACAGCCCGATGAGGCAGCACCAGTCACTGCGACACAGCCCACGAAGCACACTGGGAAAGCCGGAGAAGGGGGTTTAACCGGAGAGGTTCTGCACTCGGCTTCGCACAGGGCACAGCTCGACCCCCGTGCACGGGAGGTGCACTTCGGAAGTTCTCCTCCTGCACCCAGCAAGGCTGGTGCCCTCCAGCCTGCAGCCCCCCACGGGCCCGCGGTGCAACGAGCGGCTCTGCTGCAAGGCCGTGCATGCAGACCCACAGCCCCAGCAGACCCACACCCCCCTTGGTGCACGCCCTGCACCCCGCACACCCCTCGGTGCACCCTGCAAACGCCCTGCAGCCCCCGCAGCCCGGCTGCAGGAGCCAGGATGCAGCTTTTCGGAAAAACCCCCGCACTGAGGCCATGTCTTCAGGGGAAGCACCAGGTCCACCCACCTCCCGACTAAAGGGCCTATTTCAGGGGGTAGCAGGAAGGGGTGACTTGCTGTCACATGCCGACGGGCACAGCGGGACCGAGCAGCCTCTTGCTGCCCGGGGCAGAGCTGGGTGCAGGGAAAGCGGGTGGGCGACCCACACCTGCCAGGCCCTGGTTTCTAAGCCTTGCGCCGGGGGAGAGGGAAATCCCCGCCCAGGACGCGACCCGGAGCCGGAGCTGAAAGGCAGTCGCTGCAGTTGCAGGCAGGAGATGCATTATCTCAAAAGACAGCTTCTTCCGGGCAGCGCGGAGGTCTCGGCTGGGGCAGAAGCCAAATCGAGAAGGCAATTAGGCCTCTGCAGCGCTGTTATAGGAAAAGCATAAATCACTGTGTGCTCAAAAGCAGGAGCTTTTGGCTTCTGCTGGGCTGCTCCATCCACAGGGCGGGGAGGGGGAGCATCCTCCGGACCTCCACGTGAGGAGGTGTCCTCAGACCAGCGCGTGCGAGGCAGCAGTGCAAGCAGACCTTGCTGGCAGGGCGAGGGGAGCGCCGCGGCTCGCAGGGGGGGTCCCCAGCCCCAGGGGCTCTGCCGGATGGTGCCAGCACCGTGGCGGTGTGTCCCTTGAGCATGGAGCACAGTCCCTGCCTCCTCGCCACGCACACGTACCGAGATCAATCCCTCCGATACCAAAGCAAGAGGAACAGAGCCTCGGCTCTTGCTGAAATCAATGAGGTTCTTTACAGTCCCGGTCTCGTGTGATTTCCACCCATTTAAGTGAAAGGCAGGGCTGGCCATTATATCAGAGCGTCACTCTGGAGAACAGCCCCGATGGTTTCCCAGCACAGTACACTCCTCTCCCGCACGCTTTCCAGCGGTGCCCATCCCCGTGGGGCTGGGATGCACAGAGATCCGATGCTTTATCCTCAGCAATCTCCAACATGGTGGGCAGAAATATCAGCGCTGCATAGTGCCCCTCCCAGGCGCTTTCTACCCCGGGGTGACAACCCCCGGCAGCAGCAGGAGCCCCAGAGAGGGGGCACGGTCTCAGGGGCACCCTGGGTCCACGCAGCAGCATTCCAGCCCCGCGACGTCGATGGGGGTCACAGCCTTGGCACGTCCGCAGGAGGCAAGGTAGCTCCACCGCGAGCAAACGCAGCGGCACCCAGCTGGGGCAGAGCGGGGAAGGCAGGAAGAATCACCACCCTGAGCCTCACCCTCCAGCGGAGCAGAAAACTGCTGGTTTCTTCTTTTTTTTTTTTTTTAAGCTGCCAGCAAATACATCCATCCAACGGCTCGGTGAGCTGCGTGGGACCGGCCCCGCGGGGTCTGAGCCACCCTCCAGCAGTCCCGCTCCAGCACAGGGGAGTGGAAATGAACGTCAAGATGGATACTGTGGCCTGAGATAATGTTTAAAAGTGTTTTTCTCCCCTTTGGCAGGCAGGAACTGGTAAGCAGAATCCATTTGGAAAGTCTCCTCGCCACGCAGCTCTGGTTTGAAGCCTCATCCCTCCGTCCGGCGTCGGGGCTGGGCTGCCCGCAGCTCCACGGGGTAGTGAAGATCCCGTCTCGGGGCTGCAGACCTCCATCCCGGCACCGCTGGAAGGAGCCATGCCCCGGCCGGGTGGCTCCCGTGGCAAGGAGAAGATGATGAGCTGACAAGCCCAGCACGCATCCCTGCTGCAGGCGGCGGTGCCCGCATGGGTGCTGGAGGATCCCCAGGCTCCACTCGCAGCTCCCCGCAGCCGCCTCTGCCGTCCTCCCCGGCTGCATCGCCCTGCCGTGTTTGTGCGCGTCGGCCCAGGGAGCTGTCGATGCGCGTCCCTGCTGCACGGCGCTCGGGAATCGTGTCCTGGAGACTCCACGGAGGGGGATAAAACCCGCCCGGGACTCCACGGCACAGAGGGATGCAGTGGAGCTCAGCAATGCTGCTCGCTGGGCGTCTTCTCTGCTGAAAAGCCCCACCTTCCCTCCCCTGCCCCTTACTCTTTTGCCTGAAAAAGGTTGTCTTTAAAAAACACATCATGTGGAGGTTTGTTGCAAACAACCTGGGGGAGGGCAGGCTGCAGGAGCATTTTGGCCACCTTCACCACCGAAAAACACCCCTGCACCTGCGGCCAGCCCCCCGGGTGGGTGCCCCACACCTCAGCCGGCGGCAGGGACACGACGGGGGGCCACCTCTGAGCAGGACGGGGTCCTGCCCGACAAAGCCGCGCAGGCAGCGCGGTACGTGCGAGGACTTGGGGCAGCCTGCCGGGGCCAGGGACCCTCCTAATGTACCCAGTTGAAGGGCGAGCTCAGACCCGCTCAGGGTGCTGCACCGGGGCTTCTCATCTGCTGGCAGGACCCCAAACTGGACGGACGTCCCTGCAGAGCCCAGGACGTCAGCCTGCAGCAAGGGGCTGCAGACAAAGGCGCTGCAAACCCAGCCCCGGGTGACAGCGGGGACGTGAGCATCGCCCGGCCCCGGGTCTGGGCCCGGCGAGAGGAGCTGGGTGGAGACGCGCAGACACAGAGATGTTTTCCTTCTGGGGTCCCTCGGCACGTGCCAGACAAATATGGTTAAGATATGAAGGAGGTTACAATTTATGAGAAAGGCTGGCAAGGAATATCTTGTATGTAGAGTGTTTTTAATTGGATTATGTACATCATGCTTCATGCCTTTGTTAACCGATTTAATGGTTCACCACTTAAGTTCACCACTTGCGTTAAATTTAGTAAAGTAGTCTAATCATTTCCAGAGCTATAACCAAATCAAGAGCTCAATTTCACAGAAGCCTGAAGCAGAGGAACTGTGAGACAATGGCCTAGATGCATAAAATTAACAGTTCTTGACCTCAAAAGGGGCAGGGGAAAAAAAAAAAATGTTTTAATGATTTGGTGCATTTTTTTAGGGTGTGTCGATTTTGTTTGCAGCACCTGCACCAAGATGCTGGTGCAGTTTATAAATAGAGTCACCTTCTCTTGCTGCAAGGCATGGCAGGGGACAGCGGAGCCACCCGTCCCCCCCGCGTCGGCGGCCCGTCCCCGTGGGACACGGGGTGCGGGTCTGTGCACGCCCCAGCGCGCTGCCCTCTTCCACTCGAGAAGAGCAAACAAACACAAGTGATCTGCCCCATATGAGCAACCCTACAATAACAAACCCCTGCGTGCGCACAAAGGGGAGAGATTCTGTTTGCTGGGGGAAAAAAAAAACCCCAACCCCCTCTCGGCTTCACGTCTCGGGGGCACCGGAGCAGGTGCAGCAGCACCGAGCAGCACAGACCCGCGACCCAGGGCAGCTCCGCATCCGCCCGCATCTGCGCTCAGCACATCTGAGGCGAGCTCTGCCCTCCTCTCCAAGCCAGCCAAGCCCACGCCGTCACTGGCCACCCTCCTGCCAGCAGCCACCCGGGGTCCCTCCCTCGACAAGGCGCAGCGGGAGGAGACGCTCCCCGCTGCCCGTCCCGCCCCACGGATCAGCTCCGTGCTCTCCCGGCCGCCCATAACTCCTGCCTCCGGAAAGTTCGTCAGGCAAAGCGATTAAATGGCTGGCTGCTTAATCACAGGACGACACTCGCTCTGATCCGAGGAAGCAATTACCTTGAAAATGGGGGTCACGGGCCCTGCTCATTTACCTTAATTGAATTCCAATATCTGCCTCTAGCTGCCTGGGCTCCTGGCTGCGACTTAAAGCAGCTCATCAAAGCCGAGCATCTCCCTCGCTTGCTGGCTCCGCCACGGATGCAGCAGTTCAGCTCCCAGCCCGCCGGGAAGGCGCGAGGCGCAGGCAGGAGGCCAGGCAGCTGCCTGCTGCTGCCTGCCACCCCGGCGCGCACCCAACGAGACACGCTCCCGTGCCCGGACCGCTTCCCAGGTGCCACCGCCGCACAAGCCCCACCACGAGGGATCCGGCTGCAGCCCAGGCTTTCCTCAGCCCCAAGGGCTGCAGGAGCCCCGAGCACATCTCTACACTTAGTACTACCCATAAAACCAGAAAAATGTATGTAAAAGCAAGTTAAATGCAGAGAAGCACAAAGATCCTTGTAGCTTAAGAAAGAAGTGCAAATAGTTACTCGGAAAAAAAGAAAAAAAAAATCAAAAATCAGTATTTTTTGGAAAACACACACCAAAACCCAGAGGAGCTCTGGAGCCACCTCCCCAGACGCTGGCTGGGGACGCTGATGTCCCAGGGTTAAGGGAGCTCCAACAGAGAGCAGGTTTGCTGCAGGACTGAGACTGTTACGTCAATTAAAGAGACAATAAAAATTGTTAGTCTTAAAAACGCCCGAGATCTGTGAGAGAGAGCCCGGTAAGGCGGGAGCGGGTAAGTCAATGCATGGAACAACAACTCCGTCAAGTTTACAGCACATTTCACATCAACAGCACACGCAGAGACATGCCTGGGCTCAGGGGGCTCCGGGAGGGCTGCCGGGCACCCAGCCCCGCTCCGCTCCCCAAACGCTCCCCAGTCTCCTGGAGAACATCAAATTTGGCTGGCAGAGACCCCCGCCGCTGCATTAGCGCCCGGGGAGGGGGACTGGGCTGCCCGAGCGGTGGCTGCCACCCCCCATCTCGCTCGATGCCGGATTGGGGGAGTTTTGGTGGTTTGGGGGGGCTGTGGGATGGTGGGGGTGCTGCGAGCCGCCCTTCTTTAACCCCGCCTGAGCACAGGATTGCCTCTGGTCATGGTAAATGATAGGAATAAAAGGGGTATACACACGGTGAGAGGCAGATTGGGAAGTCCACGTACCCCGATGATAGCATTCAACTCCGTCATGGTCACTTGCTTGGCACGCTCAACAGCCTGTGCGACTTGCTGTTGGTGCTGCGGGGACAGAGGCGCACGGCCGGGTCAGAGCCGGGCTCGGGGGCACCGGGCCGAGGCGTGACCCCCCCGGTAGCCCAAGCAGGAGCTGGTCACCCCTTTTTTTGTTTCTATTTTGCTCATGAGAGCAGCAGCCCAGGTGCACTTCCCTGCTCCACGGACCGTGGGGTGCAGGGGGGGCCGGAGCAGCCCCTCGCAGCCTTTTTTGCTCCGTGGGCTTGGCGCAGACCCCCACGGCCGAGCAAAGCCCCTTATGGGGTCTGGCTCTCCCCCGCCCCGAGGGTTTTGCAATGCGCATGCGGGATCTGAGCCCCCTTTCTCATGGAGCACCCCAGAGCAACCCCACACCCCCAAACCACAAGTTTGGTGGGAGCAGGTCCGTGCCCCTTCACGGGACCCCCCCAGGGGCACAGCGCTGCCTTCCTGGGGAACCCCCCCAGGAGAAGCAGCATCCACCATCTGGGGCGTGAAAACATCCTTACCTCTTGTGACAGAAAAGGCATGATCTGGGCTAAAATCGTATTCAGTCTTTTAGCAATTTCTGTCTGAAAAAAGGGAAGAAGAAAAAGCAACAGTTAGCAGCGAGCAGCCTCCCGCAGGCTGCGCGAAGCTTCCCAGCAGCAGCGCCGTGCATCCCCTCCCCGTTCCCTGCATCCCCTCCCGGTCCCCTCCCGTGCATCCCCCTCCGCAAGAGGAAGCGGCGGCTCCCAAAAGAAGCGGCGAAAGTGCCTTTGTGTGCGCTCTGTGCTCGCCAGCGCAGGGACACGGCCCCGCTCCCCGCACGCTCGGGACACTTCGGGCCCCTTCCCATCATGGGACCGAGTGTCACGGACCAGCCCCAGCAGCTTCGCGCCAGCCTGGACTCCCCTGGTTTCAAGAAAACGTAGCCGGGTGCTAGCACGGCTCCCCACCCTTCGAGCGGCTGCTGCTCTCCAAAGAGGCCGCATCACATAAAATCAGTTTTGCACATCCAGCCAGGATCACGCCCTCGCCATCGCCTTCCGCTCCCCGAGCTTCGTTGCAGGCGGTGAGGTTCTTCAGAAGCAGCCTCCGCAAACGCACACCGCGCCGTGCAGCGAGAGTTTAGTCAGCAGCGAGGGCGGGCGGGTGCTTGCTCCGATCTCAGAACCGTCGAGGTCTTTTCCCACCCCACACTGAAGCCGTTCGGGCTCCTTTCGCCATCCTCACGTCACACTCAGGGAATTTAAGCCGTAACCATTTACACCCGTCAGCTCGACCAGGTTATTTGGGAGTTTAACAACAAACCTGTGCTGTCAAACTGTAGTTTCTGCAACACCTCCATTAACTCAGAATAACGTTTTCCCGGAGCGGTAACTCGTCTGGGGCCGGCAGCCTGGTGCCGGAGGTGCCATCCTGCCCCGCACCGCACGGATGCTCCCGCTCGGCACGCGGAGCTGCCCGGATCGCCGCTGCCCGGCTCCCAAGAGTTAACGCCGGCTGCTCCGCCGGCCGAGGCAGCTGTTAAAACAGCTTCTGGTCCAACTCAAACACGGCCCGAGCAGCCGCGAGGATTCAGCGCCGCAACAATGGCCGGAGCCGAGCCCTGGCGCAGAATCAAACGCCCAGAAATTCCTTCCGACAGCCCTGAGCAGCTCGTTATCAATAACACAAGTGATTAACTGGGTCTTGCTCCAGCCTCCCCGTCGGCAAGGTGCCTCCCCCCCGAGGCGGCCAGCAGCCGCCCCCCGCTCGGAGAGCCCCCGTGTGCTCCCCAAATCACCGCCTCACCCCCGGCCCCCCGAGGCTCGACCTCCCCCATCCCCACCGCCCGGCCCCGCGGCGTCCCCAGGACGTGCCCTGCACCAGCTCTGATTTTTGATCCCAGCCCCAGGGGGGTGCCGGCCCAGAGAGCAGCTCTCAGCTCCACCTGCTCTCAAACACTGCAAGAAAAAAAATCCAAATATCACAGTTTGGAGGGAAAAAAAAACCCAATAGCCACTCAACCCTTGCTTTGAGGAATCGGGCTGGGCACGCTGGCGTTACTACAGGACTAACCTGAGGTTAGAGATGGAAGCAAGAGCACAGCAGACGTGCCCCAGGACAACCCCGATCCCCCCCAGCCCAGGCTCGCCCCCGCAGAGGAAACCGCCCCACAGAGACCTCACGGCCACCGGAGCTCGGGGACTCGCTGCAAGGGGTCCCCACGAACCACCCGCTCGCCGCTCCCGCAGCACCTTCGCGCGGGCATTGCCGGTTTCGGCTTTGAAGCAACAGGGATATTTCTGGACATCGTCTTTTCTGAAAGCGCCCCGGTGATCGGGTTACACCTGATGCTTTTATTAGCCCTTCCAGAGGGCAGGGGAACGCGCTGGCACGCTGTGTCGAGGCAGAGGCATCTGGAAGTGACTACGGTTTGGACTCAGGTGCCTCGGCTACAGCGACGCGAGTGCTGCAGCCGCCAGGATTATCACGGACCCGACAGCGAGGATGCGAGGCGCATCGGGCAGCCGGTGAAGGCACGATACTCCCAGAAGAAAGGGCTCTGGCCACCGCAAGTTTTTAAACACCCAACACGCGTGCATCACCCACCGACCACTCTGCACCCACAAAACCGGGCTGCAAGCTAAAGCTGCAAAAGCCAAGCCCAGCCACGGTGCCGTGCCCGAAGGAGCGCGGTGCGGCAGCGTGGGCTGGCGCCGTGCGTGCCGCCGGCCGCCCAGCAAAGCAGTGCCACTTCAAAGTGGCAGCAGTGCCACCGATAACCGCCCCGGTGCTCACATCACGCATTGCTCAGCGATAGGTAAACCTCTTTAAAGGCCTTTTTGGCACTGACATATCGATTAGATTATATATAAACTGCAGCTCCATTAAATATTTATTCCTTCAGATGAAGCCTATTGGATTCTGGATGCAACAAGCACTCAGCGCGTTGCTCCTCCAGCACGGTTGCTTCTTCTGCGAGGTCTTCCTTGCCAGCCCCCAACAAATTCTAGAACAAATTCAATCCTTATTCGAGGTGAAAGCAGCGGTGCCAGCACGAGCAGTCCCTCCGGCTGCGTGTCGCAAAGGCAGTTTAGGTGTAAAGGAAAAAATGCAGCATCCAAACAGGCGGCCTCCGCAGAGGAGGGAGGGAAGGTGCCGAGTTTTCCCCAGGCACCATCGAGCACTAACACGGTCCAGACAAACAAACACACGACGACCCATCGCCTCCACGTTTAAATCCAATTCTGCCCAAACTTCCAACAAAGATTTGAAGAAAAACTTCACGCTCTGCAAAGGAGAGACTTCCCACGTGGGATTCAGCGAGCAAGAAGATATTAGATGTCCAAAATATTATGTTTACAACCCTGAGGTTTCCTGTTAACATGAGACTCAATAATCTTTAAATATTTGTTCACTTTAACTTCTCCCATTCCCCAGTATATTAAACTCTAGTTGTCCCCATTTAAAGTTTAATCGGGAGCGAAAGGGGATCCTCCGGCACGCCGGGAACAGGGGAGGGTTTCATGCCCGACACCTTCCCCATAACAGGGCTCATTCATCACCTTGCCCCAGAGCGGCGGAGCCCCCCGAGCCGCTCCTGCCAAGAAAAACCTCCATTCCCCGCCGCGGGTTGCCATGGCAATCCCAGCCTCCGCATCCCCTCCCGACGCCCGGCATCTTCGCTGGACCACGGCGCACATCACCGAGGTGGGGGCTGCGAACCAGCGGTGGATAAAAGACCGGGGGCTGCATAGGGCACCCCGGGAGAGGCACCCACCCGTGCAGCCCAGCACCGGCACCCATGGGAGAGCCTCCCGGGACGCTCACCCCGGGCAGCAGGATGCTGCCGGCGGCTCCATGCCGCTCATTAAAAAGGGCAAGGAGTCAGGAGAACCTGAAATCCTGACTAATCCCCCACCGCCCCTGCCAGGAATCTGACCTGCTGCTAGACAAGAAACACTTCTGGGGAGGTGTTCTGTGAACAGGGAGGAGGGAAAATCAGAGAAAACATTTGCACTGGTTATAAATCAAGGGACAGACCGCTTGGCCACAGGCTGCAAGTCCTGTCACCCACTCTTAAAATGGCCAGAGCCGCTACCAGCACCCAAAGCACTTAAGGGCATGGAGAGCCACTGCTGGAGCCGAGCCAAGAGCCGGGCAGGGGCTCCGGCTGCAGCAGTGCGCAGCGGCATGGTGTTAAATAGCTGCGGGGCTGGCTCTCCCCAGCAGCCCCGGCCCCCTGTCTTCTCGTCTTTACACCTGGACATGGCAGAGGGAAGTTTAAAAATAACTCTGCCGGCCGTCAGTCGCGGGATACACAGAGTGGAGTTGAAAGAAGCAACCTTAAAAATCAGCCGAAGCACGCGAGTGCGAGCAGAGCCCCAGCCTTGAACCAGGGCAAGGGGGCGCGGGGGGAGCCCGCACCCTGGCGCATCAATACCCTGCTGACATTGCTCTGGGCAACAGAGATGCTCGCTGTGCCAAAATATATTAGCCTTGGCCTTAGCTGAGCAAGCAAACGGGAGGTGCAGAGCTGCCCCAGCCCCATCGGTGCGCCGGGGGTCGCACCCCTGGGCTGACCCCAGCACCCTCGGGCAGGACCCCGCGGCACAGGACCGGACCCAAATCCCTCCTGGGTTCCCAGCGCTCGGGAGCCTTTGGGGCCAGCGCTCAGCCATGCTCTGGGGATGGAAGTGCCTGCGGAAACCGACCCTGCAGCCTCCGCTCTGCAGGGAGCACCCCCAGCCTTCCCAAACGCCCTGCACAAAGCACCCGCACCCCGATCCGCACCCAGAACCTCCATGAACCCACATGGTTTTGAAACGAGTCACCCCAACACACTGGGTCAGGCCATCTCGGATGCAGTCTCAGAACGGATTTTGGGCCGCACCAGACCAAACTCCCACCTGCCCTCGCTTATTGAATTAAACAGTGGGGTGCAGGCTGGAGACAAGGGGCTGAACGCACGGCATCACACAGCTGACCCTTCCTCCTCTTGAAAAACACGGCAAAACATTACAAAGACTCTCCACCACAAGCCTAAAACCCCGGAGCGATGGGGCTGGTAGGGTGCCCAAATCGATGGTCCGTGGGATGCAGGAATGTGGCATCAGCATCATCCCACGGTTCACACAAGACCCCCAGGGAGAAGACCCCCCGCGAGCCCCCAGCTCTCTCCTTGCCTCCGAAAGCACAGGTCACTCCACACGCACCCGGACGGTGTTTCCAAGACGGGTCTGCACCACCACAACCCTCCTTCAGCCACCCCAGGTCTCTCCCCGCGCTGCGCACGCCCCCCCAAACCTCACCCTGCGAGAGGGTGGCAGGGGCGGTCGGAGAACGGCAAGGAGTAAATCACACCACCGGTGAAGCACCAGAAGCATTTGTTGAAACCAGGATATTGTCTCTTTAAGCACATGAAAATAAGGCCCTTGAGCAGTGTGGTTCTCACTCCGGCGCACAATTATGGGTACTTTCAGCTGTCTACCACTATTTCAAGTGCTCTCTCCAACCAGGCTGTCAATGGCATGTTGAAAGCTATTTGCGGCTGCTATCGTTATTAGCAAAGTGGAGAGCTTCACTGATGAGAATTAAATTCAGGGAGGGGGTGTGGAGGGGCGGGCCACAACCCCTCATTACAGAATTACCACCAGCACCCGGGCTGGGGGCGGGCAGAGCTCACCCGGGACCCCCAAAACCCAGCCGGGACCCCCGGTGCCTCCAGCAAAGCCAAGGAGAGGGAGCGGTTAAGCTGGCTGACAGCTATTCCCTTCTACCTTAGGAGACCTGAGAGTATCACACTAACAAATTACTTGGCTTCTGAAGTATTTAGCAAATTATTACCTGGCACTCCTTGCTAACGAGCATGACAGAAAGTATATTGTGTTCCTGGAATATTCGAGAAAAAAAAAAAAAAAGCATGCCTCTCTTCCCCTGGAAGTGTCAGGAGGGTTTAGGTTTGTTCCAAGCATTAAGTGTTTAAGCACGAAAACAAGAAGTGCTTATGTGGAGAGTTCTCAGCCATAAAAAAAAAAAAAAAAAAAATCAGCACAAAGGTTCTCCCCTCCGAGGTGTCCCGTTTCCCCACGCAAAATTAGTTTTTCTTTTGGAATCGTTATTCCCTCTGACTGCCTTCAGCGATTATCTACAGAGATCTGAATAAAAACAATGCCAAAACAACAGGGGAACGAAAGTTTCTTTTGTAAAAATCAGTTAACCTTCAAAAAAAAAAGTGTTTTGCTCAGGTTTAAAGAGAAAACTCCCGACCGGCCTCAGGTTTAAGAAAGCTGAGCCGGGGTAAGACAGTGCTTCATTCAGCAGGAAGACTGATGTAAGGAGCAATTCACTGCGTTCTATGCAACAAAGTGGGTAGTCACTTCCTAAATATTTCCTTGCATATGGAGTTGTTTATGAAACTACATTTTTTTCTTAACACGAAACAAAACGAGAAGAAAGGAGGGGAAAAAAAAAAAAAACAAAACAGAAAACCACACGCGGCCACATATGCACACACTTAATATTCAGCGTAGAAGAGATAATCTGTTATATAAGCCCACAGACAGACAATCCCCTTTTGCTTAAAGATGAAGTATCCATCAATGTTTGTCTCAAGCAGATGTAATCACAAGCAGTCAAGTCTGGAGGGCAGGACACTGCATGAATAATTCAAGCACTTCAGTCTACTTGATTGTGTGCAGATAAACACAAGTCAACCGCTAAACAGGTCAGCTGATAAACTTGTTTGTTCAGGACTAGCCACCCTCCACCAGATGCGGGCAGGACCACGCTGCAATTAGCGGCGGGAGCCTTGCGGGGGATGCTGCGGCCCCGAAGAGGGGCAAACCCTGCCCGGGCACCCGCTCGGGCCGAGCTCTCCCATCCCTCCGCTGCCTCTCGCCCCATTTTCGCCTGGAAGCGCGCTCGGAGCAGCGCGGGCTGCTTTGTTTTCCTCCAGCACCATGCACATTGCTGTCAATTAAAGAACAAGACAGCTTCACCTCCCCAACTTCCCCCATCAGCCCGGCACTAGGCACGCAGCATATGTCACCAGGAACAACTAAAGCAGGCGGGGGATGCTCCGCGCAGGCTGGAATCATCCGGCAAGGATTTATCTGCTGAGTTGCAAGGCAGCGAAGCTCCCAGCAAGGCACACCGACCACGCAGGGCCTCCCCGGGCTGCAAACGCCGCGGCGTGGGAACTGCCACCCTGCAAAATCCGGGTCAGGAAGGGCAGCGGCGGCTCTGCCGGCACCAGCCCCACGGAAAACTGCCCCTGGGCATTTTGAGGTTCCTCAGTTACCCTCGGAAACCATCCCACTTTGCCTCCCGAACGCCACGGGGAAGGCACGCTACGTGGTCACACCACAAGACGGAGCGGATGGCGGAGCGCCCCAGCCACACGCCAGCGAAGACAGAGCCCGTGACGGGCTCTCACCCCCCAGTCCTGATGCTCATCCCGCGGCACAAACCCTCCCAGATCAGGTTTTGGTTACAACCATGCACTGCTGGGAAACACACCGCACATCTCGGGAAACAGCAGTTGCTTCCAAAGCTTCGATCAAGAGAAAAAGCTCGATATCTTGCTGTATTATTTCAGCATCTCCCAGCATCTGCACAGGGCAAAGCTGTTCCATCTCCGAGTGACCAGGTGGCAAGAGGCATTCCCTCTCCCGAAGGCAGCCTGCAGGAACGCTTGCGTTACTCCAATCCCTCAAAGCATTTCTGAAGAGGCTGCAGGGTCCGTGTCCCGCCGGACACATGCAAACCGGGGACGGGGTCCTTGCAGGAGGCCACCACAGGCCTAAGCAGAAATTCTGCATTCAGGAGCATTCCTGGCTGCGCCAAGGCAAAACCGTGCCCGAGGTTTCCCCGCGCTGCACACCAGCCCCGCGTGCCCCCGCTCGCCCCAGGCTTGGGGGGCCCGGGCTCCTGCGCAGCCCCCCCAGGGCTCCCCACAAGCCACACTGCCTGGCGAGGACGCTTTTGTCCAGGCAGAAGCAACGAAGAGAAAGAAGTCAGGATTATCTGCATGGAAGAAGATATTTTTAAAAAACTGAAGACTAAGCAGTAATTATTTTCGTTACCCTGTGACTACGTACCAGAAAGCTAAAGGGAAGTGTGTGCAAAGAAGAGAGGCAGATTCACAGACACGCTGCTTTGAATTTCATCAGTCGGCTAACAACACTTTCTTACTTAGGGCTGCGATGCTGCTATTAAGCAAAACCACTCTGGAGTTGAATGGGGCTGATTTGTGAATTGCAAAGTTGATGTCAACTTATATCTGCCTTAAGTTCTTAATTAGAACTACTTCTAAAACCAGTAAGCAGCAGCAGCACAAATAATCAGGTCTAATCTCAATAATAACTTTATTCCTTTAAGTTTTACCATCATGTGCCCAGCCTTTAGGCTCTTTAGCTATAATCTTATCAAGGTAGCACACCACATTCTGCTATGGCCTTCTATATTTTTCCTTCAGGCAAGTTACGTATCGGAGGAGACCAAAAAAAAAAAAAAGAGTACCAAACATTGCTTCATTTTCCAGATGCAAAGACAAATCCGTGACATTGAGCAACACACCATAAGATATCAGTATCCCTGAAGATAATTCCCTTCTAAGTCTCACGCTAGAGCACGGCGAGTATCAGGGGTACGACCTTAGAAACAGTCGCGTTGTACCAACAACAAAACCAGCGGAAAACGCAGGAGATAACAGTATTTTCCAAGTGCCGGGAACGCGTTATTCCAGGTACCGACCTCCCAGCGTGGAACGCAAATCTATTTTCACCTCTTCTCAAAACCTAAGTTTCTCCTGAATACAGGCAAAAACCCACCGGCCTGCCATCAACCCGCAGTTCCCAATATAACTGCCGGGCCAGGAGATCTCACCTGGAGTCACATCCCCGACTTCAGCACTTATTCCCCATTTAGTGCAATCAGGGCCTATTTTATCTCAGGTTGAGAAAAGGGCAACAGGAGATCAATCAATCACAATTTCCCCCCTTTAAATTACTCACCTGTTTGTGCATTTCAATATTCAAACCATACGACATTTCATAGTACTGGGGAATAAAAAAAAAAAAAAAAAAAAGAGAGCCAAGAAGAATTTGAATTAATTTAACATAAGGTATTTGCATAAGGTCATTACCAGAAAGCATCCTGGTCAAAACTGCGCTTAAAGCATTCGTAGCCAAGGAAATTATACCTTATAATAAGCAGATGTTTATAGGGTTTAACTGGCATGCATTTAACAAGAGGACACTCCTTTTTACTCCTGTTTTCTCCTCCTAAGCTACTTAGAAAAACAAAGAGGCGCAGAGCTGTGTGACAGGCGTCTGCACAGCCCTGGCAGAACAGGTACAGCCCGTAGTCTGGCCAAAAACCCAGTTTCTCACTGGGGGGGTGGATTTATTCCCCCCCAGGGTCCAGCAGCACTGCTGGGAGCCCGGGGAGCGCCCCGGCCCTTCCTCCCCACAGGGAAAGGGGGTGCTGGGTCCTGCTAAACCCACTAGAAACACAAACGATCCCATCTGGGGGCCCTGCGATGCAAATTTGGCCAAAAGAGGCTTCTGCGGCAACAAAAAAGCCCACTTTTCCCGGGGGGGGGGGGGGGGAGGAGGATGCCCTGGGAAGGCACCGGGGTGGCTCCGCCGAGCGCCCCGCGGCAGCAAGGGGGGCAGCTCGGACGCCCCCCCCCCCCCCGGGGCACCCCCCGGTGCCCAGGGCCGCTGCTCCTGCCCCCCCCCGGGGCTGAAGGCGCCGGCAGAAAGGGGTTAACAGGAAACTTGTCACGGCGCTTCCAGCCGGCTGGGTCCCTGCTGCGCCCCGGCACCAGCCGAGAGCGGCGGGCAGGGCAGGCGGCCCTCTCCCCGCCCCAGCCCAGGGCTCCGCCGCGGGGGGTCAGGGTCCCTGGGCAGGCAGCTGCCCGTTCTGGGGGTGTCCCCCCCCCCCCGCCTTCCCTAGCGCACGGCTGGGCTACCAGCTAATGACATTTACAGCCTGATCCAAAATCTGATTAAAGTCTCTTACCATAACGTAATGGCGCTGCATTTCTGTCTTCTCGTTCGCCAGCTTATCATACTCCACTTTCAGGCTGGGGGGGGCAGAGCAGAGGGGTGAGACCCCGCGGGCAGGGAGGGCAGGGGAAGGCAGGGGAGGGGAGCGGCGCTGCCCGCGGCCGCGCCCCGGCCCCCCCCGGGCTCACCTGTGGTACTGGGCTTGCAGGAACTGGAACTCGTCCTTGATCCGGTCGCAGGACTCGGCCACGGTGAATTTGAAGCCCGGCTGGCCCGGCTGGTGCGGAGCCTGCGGGGAGCGGCGGGGAGAGGCGCTCAGAGCTGGGGAGCTGCGGGGCGGGGGGAGGGCATGGGGGGGCTCGGGGGGAGCGGGACTCACCGGGTGCCGGCCCTGGGGGTACATGGCAGGGCTGGGGCGCGGTCACTGGAGCCAGACGCGACGTGCGCTGCTGCCCGCCGGCCACGGAGCGCTCCCGGAGAGGCCGAGAACTGGAACAAAGAGACGAGAGGAAAGTCCGTGCGGGGGGCGGAGGAGGGAGGGCGGGGGGGGGGGGGGGGGGAGCGGGCCCGGCCCGGCTCCCTGCGCGCCCCCCCGCCCCCCCGCGCAAAGCACCGCACCGCCGGGGAGGCGCTGCGCGCCCGCGGAGCCGAGCCCAGCCCGGCCGAGCCGCCCGCAACCGCCGGGGCCAGGTGCCGACTCCCCCCCCGCCAGGCCGCCTCGCTCCGCGGTCCTCCGCTTCCCTAACCCCCCCCCTTCCGGCACCCGTTCTCGGAAAAAAAGAAAAATCACCTAAAAAAAATAAAATCAAAAAAGCCCCAACAACCCCACACCCCAACCACAACAGCCCCGAGGAAGGAGGATCCCGCGGTATTCCTGCTGCGAGAAGAAGGGGGAAGCAAAGCCAGGAACTAACGCCGGAGCACGACGGCCATGGAGGAGAGGAAGAGGGGGGAAGAAGGCCGTACACATCCGACTTCCCGGGCGCCGCGGACATGCGAAGTGCGAGCGGTGCCTCCGCCGCGGCTCCCCCCCGCCCCGGGGGCGGCCGTTCAGCTCCGTCCAGCCGGTATCGCCGTAACTCCACAAGCCATGCTGCTGCAGCTCCGGGGGGACCGGGGATGGGGGGTCCCGGCCGTGGGGCGGAGGTGGGCGGTGGTGGTGGTGCCGAGCGGAGCCCGCCGCGCCCGGCCCCCGCGATGCCGCCGCGCAGCGAGGCAGCCCCGGAGCACGCGGTCCGCGCCGCCGCCGCCAGAGCGCTCGGGCAAAGCGGGGCGGCGGGGAGGGGGAACAAAACCCGGGCTGCCTCTCCGCCGCCGACCAATGGCGAAGCGGAGAACCCACGTGGGACGGGAGAAAGCGGACGCTGACTGGGCGCCGCCGGCGGCGACGTCACAATGCCAGCTTGTGTCTGAAACCATGTAGCGAAGGCGGCGGCGGGGCTGCCCCCCGCGCCACGCCCCCCCACAAGCCCCGCCCCGGGCCCCGCCCACCGCCAGGCCCCGCCCAGCGGCCCCGCCGCGGCCGCCCGGTTCCCCCCGCCGGCGGGGCTCGCCGCGGGAAGGGCGGGAGCCCCCGGCCCCGCAGCTCCGAGCAATCATTCACGGTTCCTCCCGCAGCCCGTGAAGGACAGCTCTGCCCGTAATCTCGTTAGATCGGCAAAGCAGCCCAATTAGGCGCTGTAAAGCAAACAGAACCGCTTTGTCACTTTAATGTTGTCACTTCACGAGCCGCGATACCGATAAAATGGTCGGTACGGCGGGAGGAAGAGGGGGCGGGCGACCCTCCCGCACCGAGCGGGGCGACGGCTGCCCTTCCTCCGCCGTCCCTCCCCGCTCCCAGGCCAGCGCACGGCCCCTTTGATGTGCCGGCCCCGGAGGAGGCCGCGGCCCTGCCCGGTGCTGGCGGCGGGGGGAACGGCCCCTCCCGCTCCCCCTGCCCGCCCCCCCCCCCGGCGCCTCCTTTCAAGTCCGAGCGGCTTCAGCGCCGATCGCGGGCCACGTCGTTAACGTTACACACTCCCGCCCAGCGGTTCGCCCCGCACAGCCGGGGGTGGGGGGGACACCCGGCTTGCTCCCCCGCGGAGCCGCCCGCTCACCCACGGGTGGGCCCGGCGTGGGGTGATGCCCCCCCCCACAGCGGGGCTCTGCACCCCGCGAGCGGCTGGGCGCGCGCGCACACACACACCCCCCCCCCGGGGCGAGCAGCCCCCCACGCTCGGCTGAGCTTCCCGCGTGGGAAGGGGGCGTGCGGGGACGAGGGGGGAGCCGCGGCCCCACGGGTGGGCCCGGCCGAGCGCGGCTCCGCGGCACAAAATGGCTCCTCTCCCCCGCGTCACACGGAGCCTCCCCGCCCCACGTGGGGGCCCCTCCAGCAAACCCCACCCCCTCAACCAATAAAAAAAGCCGAGCGGCCTCTTCCTCCAACGCTATTGGCTGAGCCGCGCCGGGCTGCCGCTGCGGGGAGGGCGCTGTCAATCAAAGCCACGCGGGGCCGGAGCGCTGACAAATGCCGCTGCTGTTCAGCCCCCCGCTTGCAAATACCGCCCGGCATGGCGGCTTAATTAGCTCGGAATGGCTTTTCCTCCCAGCTCAAACAATCTGTCACTGCCGCGCGGCGGAGGCGGCCATGCATAAAAAAGTAAGCAGAGGCTAAATATCAATTTGATTTTGTGTATCAAAGGAATATTTTAGTTTTTCTCCCTAGTAATGAAACGTAGCCATTTAAATAATAAAAAAAAAGGGGGGGGGGGAACAACCCACAACAACCCCCCGAAAACCACCCCTGGCACGGGGGGGGGGGGTGTCCCCCCGCTCCTGGGGTGCGGGCCGGGGTCCCCCCCGCGGAGGGGGGCTAGGGGCGGGGCGGAGCCCCCCCGCTGAACCCCCGGGGGTGGTGGCGGGGTGGGGGGGTGCCCCAGCCCGGAGCCCGCCCCCCCGCCCCGTCCCGCGGCCCCGCCGCTAATTGGGTGCGTTCCGGCTGTTGACGTGACAAGAAGTGTCAGGGCCGGGCGCTGCCCATTGGCCGCCGAGGCCGGCCCCGCCCTGCCCCCACGTGGGGACCGGCCGAGGCGGCGGGAGCGACGCGAAACCCGGCGCGGAATCTCACACGCGGAGCCGGAGCCACCGCGCTCCCCCCCCCGCCGCCGCCGCCTCCTCGCCCTTTCGGCCTCCTGCTCCGTTTCCCCCCTTTCCTGCTAATTTTTTAATTTTGCCTCCCTTTTGCTTTGCTTTTCCTTCGTAGAGGCAGCAGCTCTCTGCAACGGCCCCGCACTGCACAGGGTGCACATTGGGGTGCACATTGGGGTGCAAAGTCTGCCCGGGACTGCAGTCCCAGGAGACCGGCTGCCTGCCTCAGGCAAGCAGACACCGGGAGATCGCCCGTGCAAGCCAGCGTGGGAGAACGTGGGCCCACGGAGCTTCCAGCCACACGGGGGGGGGGCTCCTGAGACCGCCTGTGCCTGCCGAAACAGCAAAAATTAATGGCGGCTAGTAACCCTGGAAATAATAGTGGTGAAACCGGTACTTATTTTTCCTGTAAAGTGCTCTCCCTGGCAGTTCGTTCTGCCGCGTACATCCAAGGCGACAACTATTTAGTGGAGGAACGTGACCAGTGCTCCCGGTGTCACACGCTCGCATCGGTCCCAGGAGGATCGCAAAGCAAAGGCGGCAGCACCTGAAAATCCTCCCCTCCGCGAGGCTCTTGGGGACGGGACACGTGCTGCCCTCCCTCGCCGCGCTGCCCCTCCTCGCCGCCCGGCATGGCGGCAGGCTGCCGGAGCTGCCCAGGCTCCCCGCGGGCTGATGGAGGATGGATAATTCTCCAAATCGCTGCACTTTGGCCTCAGCGCTTGCTCTGGGTTTGCAGATATTTGTTAATTTTTCATGGCTGGGGAAGGTTAATTGATCTTCCCCCTGGCAGGTTCATGCTAACCCTGCAGCTGCAGCGGTGCGGGTCCGGGTTTGGTGCTGCTGGGTGCTGAGCCCCTGCAAGCCAGCGCCGTCTGCTGAGCACTCCCGTTCCCCATTGAGCCTCGCTCTGCGCCTAACTGAGCTGGAAAAGTGCAAAAACTGGGGTGATTCCAGCGGTGGGGCTGAGCCAGACCCTCTGCCCAAGGGGCTTTCTGGGGCCTAATTCAGTGGACACAGGACACGGGGAGAGGAATGGAAAGCAGCAATTTTGCACAGAAAATTCATTTCATTTCTCAAAATAGAACACATTAGATGAGCTGCTTCCCTCCCCCAGTGGTACTTATGGACAAATTCTGATTTTTATTTAATGGTTTCCCCGAAAAGGTTGTAATTTTCTTCACATTCCCATCTAGCCATAGCTCCAGCACTGTTGTGGTGAACTCAAACGACCGAGAATGCCTCCCGTTAATTGATATTCCTCACGCTAGGACTGTACTGAAATAGCAGATGTTTTATTTTAGCTTATTAAAACTCACCTGGTTGGAAAAAAAAAAACAACAACCTATTAGGGGTGAAAGGAAACGTTCTGGTTCATATTGATTTAAAATCTACTTAAATTGATATTTGCACATCCCAATTACAAACTGTGATCTTTTCCCATAAGTTATTTTTCTTTTTCTGAGGTTTTTTCTTAACGATCTTAGAAAAAGCCTCAGCGCGAGAAGCCACCGTCTCCTCTCCCGGCCAGACAGCCGGTGCTGCCGCCAGATGCCTTTGCCACGGCAGAGCGGGGCCGTGGCGGGCGATGCGGGGCAGGAGGGGGGCAGGGAGGAGGCACCCTGCCTTCTCCCCAGCGCCGGGGCTGCGCTGCCTTTCCTCCTGGCCGCGTGTCCCGAGCCGAGCCGGGGCAGCCGCACCGCTGAGTGAGGATGAGGATGAGGGCGAGGGCTCTGGGGATGCTCAGCGAAGGCCAGCGGCCCCGCGCAGCCCCGTGCGCATGGTTTGGGTGCCTGCAAAGGGCAGGTCCCCACGGGGACGCGGCAGTGGAGCACCCCAGGGTGAGCAGAGCGCAGGAGGCACTGGGCTCCTTCGGGGCCATGCGGTGATCCCTCCCGTAGCAGGTCAGGGGTTCCAAGAGTGGTTTGGGCCAAAATGTGCCCCATCCCCTGTGCTGCGGTGCCAGGGTGCCCGGGCGTGCTGCGGGTGTGCAGCCGTGGCACCCTGCAAGGTCTCATGGCCGGGGGAAAGGAAACGGGAGATGTCCTCATCCACCCTGTCTGGGGAGAAACCTCAGGCCGGGCTTCTGGGCACAGGGTGTTGTGACACCGTCCTGTCCCCGCCGCGGTGCCGCCCTTGGGGGAAACCGTCTGAGCTGCCCTTCCCCTTCCCAAACGGCCTCGGCGGGGGAAGAGCCGCTGCACCCCATCCTCCCACAGTCGATGCTCCCACGTCGGCCACCCCCAACTGGCCCCAACCGCCCCAATGGCCCCAGCGCTGCCGGGTCCCGGCCCCCGGCGCCCGGCCCCCGGGCGGGTGTACACAGCCCCTCGGCAGCCCCGCTCCCAGGGACGGGCGTCCTGGGGCCACGGTACGGCCGTAGGAAATAGGGGAGAAAGAAACCTGCAGGGTTTGTTGCAGCTGGCCGGGTCCGAACGTCTGCACAGCCACGGTCACCACGCTCACCCCAGCCTCCCGGCAGGGAAACGGGTCCAAAACGCCGGTGATAGGAAATGTATTTCTTTCCCCATACTTTTTGTCTCCACTTCACGTGCTGCGTGTCCCATGAATCCTAGAAGAGGCCGGCTGTGGCTTTAGCTCAGCTTCGTCAGGTCCTGTGGATTTGCTGCTAGGGTGCAGAGAAGGTGGTGGGGGATAAGAGGAGAAACCTGTGTGCACACACACACATGCACACATGCACACACACGTGTGCACAGAGATGCACACACACATACGCACACACACACGCACACACACACGTGCACACACGTGCACACACACCCACCGGTGACTGACTCGCCTCGGTTCCCACCTCCTTCCCTGGCCGCCGTGACCAGCTGAACTCACCCAACACGCAAGCGGTGCTCCCCGCGCGCGGCAGCTGACGGCAGCCGCCCCGAGAGGTGGCTTTATCGTTGACAAGGCGGTCCCGGCCCCAGTCAACAGCGTGTGTTTACATTTCAGGTGACACTATCTGCCCTCCGTGCAGGGCAGGACCCTGCCTGCCAAATTTCCTTTAGCTTTCAAGTTTATCTAAACAAGGATTTCAGAGCGGGGAAGGCAGTGAAACGCATACTAATGACTGACCGCGGAGAGCCAGGAGAGCTATCAGCAAGTTTATTTTCTTTGCGGGGAAGCTTGGTTTTATCTGCTCTTGGCAGTAAGGTTTTACAGCCTCCCCCAGCAAGAGAGGGTTCAATCCTGCAACTGCTTCTGGCACCAGCATCCCCCGCAGGGCTGGGGACAGCGAAAGCCTCTTTTGGTTTTGGGTGTTCCCGCTAGTGATGCTCTGAGCACCCGCAGCCAGCCCGAGCCAATACCTGCACAACAGACCGTGCTCTGGCTTCGAGATTTTCCTTTCTCCTTTTTTCCTCTTCAGAGCAAATCTTGGGGCTCTGGGTGGAAAAGCGCACCCACGCAAACCTGCAAAACGGCAGAGGACTGCGGGTCCCTCCTGCAGGAAGGGGCCTGAATTCCTGCTGTGTGTATGGGTCAGAGCCTTGACCCGAGTCTGCAAACGCAGCACTCCTCCTCAAACACCTCAGCAGAACTTCTGAGCTGTGACTTTTCTCTCTGCTCCACAGCCATAAAGGAAAAATGAAAGCACCGTGCTGGCGTCCTCTGGGCCGGCGGCAGGAGCGAAGAGCCGTGGGGAAGGCCGTTGCCCTCCATGGCCACGTGCGCCTGCTCTGCACATCCACAACCCCCACCGCCAAGAAGCCTCGGCAGCCCCGGCACGCAGGCGGACGGGGAAGAGCGTCGGTTGCTGGTGTTGCCACAACAGGCCCTGATTACCCCGTCCTTTCACAAGCAAAACTCCCATTGACCTCACCCTCATCCGCGGGATTTGCTTGAGCAATCCCGGCGCCCGCCCAGCCCAGCGCCTCCGAGCTGCAGCAGCCGAGGCCGGGGGCTGCCCGGGCAGGGGGGCCCGGGAGGCAGCAAACCTGCTGGGGACCTGCTGCAGCATTGGTTTTTCACGAGAACACGTCTGGAGGTCCGAGGCGTGTTTCCCACAGAAGACCCCATGGCCTCTGAGCCCTCGCCAGAGCCAGGGGACCCATGCCCAGGTCCCTGCGGCAGGGAGCATTTCTGCAGGCAACTGTGAATGGTGCTGGAGGGAGGGAGAGACCCCGGGACCCTCCTGGCAGCAGAGGCAAACCCAGAGGAGCCGGATCCGGGCTGGGAGCCGGTGTCTCGCCTGCCAGGAAAGCCTCGGCCCATCTGCTCATTTGCCAAGTTTTGGGCAAGAGGTTGAGACCAACACGAGGAGCTGGTGGAGGGATCGGGCCCAGGACTCGCTAACAGGGCTGGGCTGCAGCTCAGGTCCAAACCCAGCAGCTCCGGCACTGCCGGCTCCATCGAACAACTCACCAGTGTCCAAACCCAGATGGGGAACACAGGGCATCGGACAGCCCTTTGCAGGCAGGGAAGCAGTGTTCCCTGCCCCTGCCCGCCTCCTGACCCCTGCCCCGGCACTGCCCCTGGCACGCAGGGACCCCCGGACGAGCGCAGCCGTGAGCCGCAGCTGTGCTTCGGCAGAGGCCCTGCGCCCGGAGCAGCGCTGGCCTTGCACGCTCAACCAGCGCTGGTTGCACTGGGGCTCCGACACCGCATCGGCTCCCAGGATAGCAACACTGTGCACTTATCTATATTTATGCCAGGCTGCACCCCGGATGGAGGAGGGAGAGGAGAGCCTGGCCGCTCTCGGCAGGGAGAGCAGGTTCGACTGTGCCCGCGGAGCCTCCCCAGGCACCGGAGCCGGGGCCAGCCCCTCGCCAGCCTCCCCGGTCCCCGCAGCTGGAGCCAGGTTGCTCGCGGGTGCTCGCGGGTGCTCGCGGGTGCTCGCCGCCAGCGGAGCCTGGGCCGCGGGCACTCTGCTCCCCACGCTCACCTGCCCTCCCTTCCTGGGGCGAGCGGCTCAGCCCAGGCTTTTGCTGTATACTGTCTAATTATAGATATTATATTGCAAATGGCTTTTGGGCCTGCTAATGGTATTACTGGTGTTATTCTTCTACTTGTTAATTATAACCAATTTGTTTGGGATGCCTTCCCAGTTTTCGTCTGTAATTGCTCTCCCCATTCCCTGATGACTGTGACTCAGCAGAAACTCTGCAGTTTCGCTCAGGGATGATATTACTCTTTGTCTCTCCTGCCAAGCGCGGCTGCAGACGGCTGCCTGTGCAGCACGGCTACCGCTCCCACCCCGTCGGTGGCCGCACTCCAGCCCGGAGCAAGCGGCTCGGGGACCGGGAGGGATGCGGGACGGTGGTGGCGCGGGTCTGGCATCCGCGCTGGGTTGGAAGCGGGGCGACGGCAGGCTTGCTGCGGAGCTCCGTGCCCTCGGATGCGGCATCGCCTGCGATGGCTGTTGGGCTCAGGCCTGGGGATGCTCATAAGCAAGTTGCTGAATCAGGGCTGTGGCCCATAAACCATTATAGGATTCTGCCTGCGAAAACCCAGCAAGGCTCGGTATGACTAAAGGCTTAGCCAAGGAAAGAGGAAAATATTAAACGGATTGTTTTCTTTTTATTATTGCTAAATTCTAAAGAAGCTTGCTCTTCTCCTCTCCCCGGCATTAACTGCAGGTAAGTTATTTGGAAAGCGAGTATTTCACCAGAACAGCCATTCAAGTAGCCTAATACACACATTAGAGTCTATTTGCACTTAAAAGAAGTGGGAGGTATTAAATCAGCCTCTGGCCAGATAGTCATTGTATAAACAAGAGCTGTTAACTCCTACTTGATAGCAGTGATAGCAAGGGAAAGGAAAACAGCCCTGCAGTGTCATGACCAACCTGACACAACACGTTTTAGGTCTGGAGAAAAAAAAACCAAAGCCCTGCGAGTTCCTGGCTGCCCGGGCCGCGGGAGGGCGGCTGCCAGCGCCGGGCCTGGCCGGGCTCTGCAGGCAGGGGCGCTCCTCCTGCCCCCCAGGCCCTGCCCGCTGCTCTGCCGGCACCGCTCCCGCATGCCCCCCCCCGGGGAGCCGCTCTCCCGCCCGGGGTCCAGCAGCAGCATCAACAAGGCAGGCAGCGTGGCACCTTTGCCTGCTCACGGACCTGCTCAGGCTACCGGCAGCAAGGGACGGGGTTATCTGCAGCCGAAACAAGGGGTCTCCAGCCGCCTGGGTCCTGCGCAGCCCGAGTCCCCCCTCCCGCAGAGCAGGACCGGCTGCAGCATCAGGGAGTGGAGGTCTGCACGGCTCCGCTCGCTCCCGAGCAAACCCGGGTATTAATGAAATTTATGAGTCAGAGCGAGCAAAAGAAGCTGTTTTCAGCTGACTTCACTCACCACTTCCTCTCCTCGCGTTCGCCTCTCCCAGCAGCCCACTTATCTTCCCCCTGGAGCGGTGCCCACCTCCCTGCCCGATACGCCTCTATCGCTAACAGGCCGGAGCATTCAGCACCAGGATCGCTTCTGAGTTTGCTCACTCACTTGCTCAAGCACTCTCAAGTTGTTCTCTGTGGCTAATCAAATGTCAAAACAAGCTACCCCTGTGATTTTGAGAGCTTTTAAACAGGAAGACATTTACCACTGATACATGAGAGCCGCGCACATTTGTCTGGGGCTCAGCCTGGGACGGGTTTCAGCGATAGCTCAGGGCTGCTTTCAGTTCCAGCAAGTATCTGCTGGGTAGGAGCTATTTTGTGGTCTCTCTTTGGAGGAATAATGACTGTACGAGCCCATGGCAGCGGTCCCACCGCTCGCCCAAAGCCAGCACTGCTGTCTCTCGTGGGGACGGGGCTCTTTCCCTCCGGCTGGTGGGCAGGAGACAGCTGCCAGCACGGGCAGGCAGCACCCCTCCGTCCCAGCGCGCCCCACTCCTCAGCTAATTAAACCATGTTTTATAGCCCGACTCTAAATCATGTGCCTCGGGACTAAAGCAGTGAGCTTTCAGCGTTTGAGAAGTGATAACTTCTGAGCTGTCCAGAAGCCCAGGAGTCCCCAGGGAAGGTGCCGGGGACCTTTCGGTTCCCATGCAGCCCGCGGCGAGGTGCAGCACCCGCAGAGCCCCCCGACCCACCACGGGCTGGGCTGAGCCAACGGCTGCAGAAGAGCGGGACCCTGTGTAAAGGACAATTTTGATTTCAGAGCCGCTTGGCTGGTCTCCCTGCAGTTCTGAAATCAAAGCTGTCCTTCATGCAGGTACCCGCTCTTCTGCAGCCAACGCTGGCCAAAACCCGGCATGTGACTCTCCAAAGGGCCCCGCACAGCCTGGGTACTCCCCGTCTCCCACCCTGGAGCATCCCCTGCTGAGAGGAAGGGGTCAGGGCCCCCAGCCCCGGGGGGGGGGCTGTCAGCAGGGCCCCCCCATATCCAGCACGCCCCTGCTCAGCAGGGGGATCCCGTCTCCCCGTACCACCCACGTGGGATGAAAGGCGCAGCGTGGGGTTTGGGATGCCCCGACACGCTGGCGGGGCTCCAGCATTGTGCCTTGTGCTCTCCAGCCCCGGGAAGGAGCCGGCTGGGAGCCGGGGCTTCGACAAAGGGCTTGTTTTGCCCTGGCAAGGCGCAGCATTGGGCTCTCGGCAAAGGGGCCAACAATTACGCGCTGCCTGCGAGGACATGTGAGAAATTTCATCAAAGCAAGAAGAAAATGGAAGAGGTGGAAGATGAAGAGGCCCCCCATCACCCCCAATAAAACATGGCATTTGTCTGCAGAGCGCTTGTCCCAAGAGCTGCCTGGGCTGAGGGATGCTGCCTTCCCCAGCAGCCCATTAGCTCCACTGCGGGCAGCCGGCAATTTCCCCCTTGCAGGGTTAGCCTTTGTTCAGAGGCTGCCTCAGGTGACAGGGCAGCCCGTGCTGCCCAGGCCTCCTCTCCTCCAGCTGGCAGGAGCGGGGCGGCAGCACCCACCCCAGGGGCTGTGCCCCGCTCCCGGCCGAGGGCACCCGGGCTCCAAGCGGCTCCGGCCGCAGCGGCGCTCGCACCCGGCCTTCAGAGCCGTCCTTGGCCCAGCTGAACGCTGAGCTCAAGCTGCTCACGGGAGCTGCCAGGTTTGCACGACGCTCGCCCTGTGTTTTCCACTTTCCTCCCAGCACATCTCCAAAGTCTTTTAAAAAAACAAAAAATAGCCACAGCTTCCTGAAGGCTCCACAACAGAGGGAGATGCTTCTGTCGCTCAATCTGTTGCTGGTCTGGAAATGAAGCATCTTCCTCCTCGGAAGCATTTAATCAGACACGAAGAGCGCACGCACGCACGTCAATCTGAGCGGCAAGCCCTGGTGCTGCCGTCAGCCAGAAACACAGCGGTCCACGCAGAGTCGCTCGCTGCCACGCGCCGTGGCCGGGGAAAATGAAGCCTCCCAGGGTCCGTGGGGGCAGAGGCAGGTCCTGGGGACAGGGACATCGTGCCGAGGCTGTGCAGGTGGAGGATGGAGGGGACCAAGCCTGGCGCTTGCAGCCGAGCCCAGCTAGAGCATCAGCCTCGCCGCCTCCCACCCTCCCTGCCTCGAATAACTCCCAAGCTTTAGGTTTCCTGTCTTGCTAGGGGATCTTAAACCTCCCCCACCAAGCACCGGCTGGGGGGTCGGGGCTGCGGCCGTGCCACCCCGCAGAGCCCGTCCTCGCACCGGCTGCGCGGTTAGGAGGGGGCGATGCCCGCTGCCATCATAGGAAGGGCATTGGGAGCAGACAGGCACAGACTTTGTCCCAGCCCGAGACAAGGAGAATGCTGTGGGTTTGCTTTTAGACAAATGAATGGATTTTACTGTTTGACCAACACTCATGAGAATGCCAGTCAGTGTGAATTTGGCAGGAGGTCTGACACTTGTCAGCTTTGGTTTATAACCAGAGAAAAGCAGCCAGCTCTCCGGAGGAGAATGACGTGCGCGCGTTGCTGTGCGGGTTTGTTCTCGGAAGAATGTGTGGCAACAGAAGATCAAGCAAATACTTGGGACCGCTACATCACGGAGGACTTTGTCAGCTAGCCGGAAAGTTTTAGAAGGGCTTCACACTCTTCACAGTCAGCCAGGCCACTGCCTGGAGCCGGGGTGAAAACACAACAGCGTGGGGTTTGTGAATAACAGAAGCATTACTGTGGCATCCCTAACGAGCGCGGCCGCGGCAGCACGCCCTCGGAACGGCGCTTGGGGAGCGGTGTCAGCAAGCAGCCGTGTCGGCCCCACGCAGGCGAGCTGCCCGTCTGCCCAGGAGAAGTGGGAGCCGGCAGCGTTTTCCTTGGGGGGGCTTTGCCGCAGGCACCTGCCCGCCTGCTGCCGAGCCGTGGGAGGGGGCCGCGCCGGCGCCCAGCTCGGGGCAGGGCCCTGCTCCAGCTCAGCCCACCACGGAGGCGGCCCGGGATGGGACTGCCAGCCCGGCCAGCGCCAGCGCGGTGTTTCGAGCCGGAGCAGGATTTTTATTTAAAGCCCTCGTCTCGGCCACATTTCCCGTGCAGAAGCCAGAAGCTGGTGCAAAAGACACGTGTGCAGTTTACTTTGTTTTGGTTTTTAAAGGCTCTCCAGCCTGCAGAAGGGAATGAGGGTTTCTCTGCCTCGAACAGCTCACCAGAACAGCTTATTCTGCAACATCTATTCCAGGCAGTTTCTCCGTGTTGACAAAGCCCTCGGACAGGGAAGGCCAAATGTTTGTTGGGATCACTCCCTCTTCCTCGGCTCTCTCGCTTGCCCAGGGATACGGGGATGCTCAAGGGTCTCTGGGGCAGGAGATGGGCAGTCCCTCCGGCACCCACCGTGCACCCGTATCGGAAGAAACCCGGAGCCGCCGAGGCCAGGGCCCCCGAGGTGATGCTGCACCAGGAACCGAGAGCCCAGCCTGCAAAACGGCCCTGACCAAACAGACCAGACCAACTCCGAATGAATCATTCCAGGCAGTGGAGTAAATCATCCACCTCTCTAAAAGGGCAGCAATTGCCTTTCCCTGGGTTGCTTTGGAGCAGGTCTTAAGGAGACGGGACTTTCTACTTAGCATTAGAGAGCATTATGACTTGCCGTGGTGGGAAGGGTGTGTTGCATGCATGGCTGCAGGGCAGGTGCTTGCTTTTCTCCCGGCAAGAGATTTTCTCCAAGGCACGGCAAAGCTCTGACTTCGACCTGTGGTAACGCAGCTCCTTTTGCTTCGTGCTGACAGCTCAGACTGATGCTGCAGCCTGGCTTTGCTGTGGTCTAGGTGGCCCTTGAGTATGGGTTTGGTAGGCTCCACCTAGCACCTAATGAGTGTTTGCCTGCTTTGCTGTGCAATTTGGCACGATGGGCAGCCTTTGCTCAGGAGCTGCCCCAGTCTGGGAAAGATAAGGGTGTTGCAGGCCAGCTCCGAGGCGGGATGACAGAGCTGTTTGCAGGCAGCTCCTCTGATCTGCCCAGCTCTGCTATTACTCCCCGAGCAACCATTAATAACCCGAGTCATTACGGGGTGCTTTTCCATTCAGAGACTTAACAGCTCTCTAAAGTCAAACGAGCGAGGCGGGAGTTACGTGCTTCACCCCAGTTGCGCAACGAGTCCACGGCCAAGCCAGGAACCAAACCCACACCTAATCACCGGGCCGCAGCTCGCCCGGTGCTCACGCTCAGACCCTGGCCCGGGGCCAGGCTGGGACTCCTCTGGAGACCACAGCAGCGTGGTGCTGGCGGGCTGGGGCACGCTCGCCTCCGAGCTGGCGGGGTGTTTCCCTGAGGAAGGGACTGAGGACTGAGGACTACGTCCTCAGAGGTCTTGCTCTCCTTTGGACATCTTTGATCTGGGCGTTGTGGTCTGCCTGGCTTCATGCAGTGGCTGCATGGAGGAGGAGGAGGAGGATCAAGCTCTGTCTGCCCGGTCCTGATCCAAACTCCCTGCTCACCCCGCTCCAAAGACTTGTTTGACCCTCAGTACTGCAGCATCCCCAGACATCTGCTCGGGCTCCGACGGGAAAGGAGGTCCCCGGTTGCTCATTGATACCTCCCTGTCCCCTTCCCCGTCACAACCTTGTCCACCTGCAGCCCCCCCCAGGACAAAGCTGGACCCAGCAGCTGCACGCCTCAGCCCTCCCTTGCCCGGGTACCTGCGAGGCTGACGTGGTCCAGGACGTTCCCGCAATGTCTGCACCACAAATGAGCCTCCGAGGTGAAGGGATCGCCGCGATGAGGAACGTCAGCCCGGCACCTATGAGCTGCTTGTTGAGTAGGAGGGACACGTGGTTCTTGGGTACCGAGCAAACTTCTCCCGGCTTTGCCTGCACGAGCCCACCGACCGCCTGGGATGAAGGAGGAAGGGGGGAACTCCCGGGCTCTGGGGGGTTTCATGATTTCCCGAGCGTGGGGTGCAGCCCCGCATCCCGGCAGCCCTCGCTGGGGAAGGGGCAGCCCAGCAGCCCGGGGAGGCTGGCGGTGGCTTGTCCTCCAGCAAGGGAGGCCGGATCGTCCCCCTGCTCCTAACTGGTGTCAGAGGTGGCCGCTCCGAGGGCTGTGCCAGCTGCAGCAACCTCCTGCTGTAAGGGATCATCGGTCCTTAAAATAGCTCTATATCATTAGTTACATCTAATTGAAGGTGTTTTGAATGCAACCTCCACAACACACAAACCAAATGGGAAATGACATACCATCAAATTAATGCCCCCAAACCATGATAAATGACTGGTTAGATGATTAATGTTTCTATTTCTTGGTTTAAGAGAGAACAATGCCGCCTGGCCCAGCATTTATCTCCGTTGCCTGCAAAAGGTCACCGGGCATCCTCAAAATAACTAGGACTATCGCCCCGCTGTTACGCCTTCAGATGCACCGCGGCGCTCTCGACCCGACACACGCTGCAGCCCGCGTGCTCGGGGATGGAGCGGGGCGAGCTCTGGCCATCGCCACGCCGGGCGAGCGGGGACGGGCGGCTGCCCCAGCCTTCCCGGGTCCCTTTCGGCTCCATCATTACGGACATCCCAGGCTGCCTCGGAAAATCGTTCCCTGATGATGCATCTGAGGAAGCTGGTCGTCAGAGCAATGGTTTATTGGATTGGGATTTTGACATCTGAGAGGACTCATTGCTACGCTGGCTGTTTTATTAAATCATTAAAAGACACTTCTTTAATAGTTCCAGAAATATCAACTTTTCATGTGGCTGGGGCGGCTTGCTGCTCTGCACCTGGAAACGGCACAAATTCTCTTTCAGGTTCAAAGCAGTCTGGCTTCTGATACACCGCATATAATTAGAGATAATTGACGTGAGCGTGTTCAAAGGAGCCCGAGGACCGGCGGAGCGGAGGAGCTGGCTGCGCTGTCGCCCGGCACCGTCTGCACCGCGCGGTCCGACCCGCCACGCCGAGGCCGTGCCGAGCCCCGCCGGCCCCTCGACACCGGCACCGGCTGAACCCGAGCGCGTGGGGCTGACGCAGCGGGTCCCGCTGATGCCACGGTACTTTGTGGTGAAACCCCGCAGAGGGACAGCAAGCCGGGGCGAGGACGGCTGCACTGCAGCCCCGAGATCCCGCAGCTTGTCCCGACAAGACGCTGTTTGTGCGCGGAGATTAAAGTCTCCTGTTCAGTAGCAGGAAAATGCAAATAGTGTTTAAACAAGCTGTTAATTGTTAAACCACATTGTTTAGGGGTAATAATCACTGGAACACCTTGTACTAGTAAAATGAGGCCAAGAGCTCTCTGGTCATGGGCTCCACAAGAGGAGGATGTGTCTTGTTTACAGGCTGCGTCTGACGAGAACGAGCAGGCAGAGACGTGGGAATGGGGGGAAAAAAGGAAATCGCTGAAATGGGAAAGGAGAGGGTCCAGGGGAACAGTTCTGGTGGCTGTACCTCGAGTGCCGTGGGGATCCCACGGAAAGGGAGACCCCCGGATGGAGAGGGAGATGGAGAGGGTGGTCCTGCAGATGGAAGAGGTGGTCCCCCTGATGGAAAAGGCTGGTCCCGCTGGCGTGGCCACACGCCGGGAGTTGTGGCATCGAGGCTGTGGCAGGCGCCGGCACCTCTTCGTGAGGGCAGGGTGTTCTCAGCTGGTTGCCACCTCGGGAGCAAGCACCTTGCCCTTGCTTTGCACCGAGACCCCTCTGGTCCTGCCATGTTGTACGTCTGTTTGCCATGGAGCCAGGCCTGGAGGCAGGTGTCACCAGGAGGGTTCGCCTGCAGGATGGGTGCTGTTGGGAGCCCAGGCGAGCTGGTCTTCTTAGAGCCCTGGTGACCGCATCAAGGCTGGCACAATCCTCGGCAGCTCAGAGCCCTGGGAAATCCCAGGGTGAAGGTTGGGGAGCAAAGCTGGCTCTCCTTGGCACAAGGAGAGGAGATGTTCGGAGATTCCCGGCAGTGGCTTGCAACTCCTCCCAGCGGGACCATGGGTGCAGCCACAAGCAGAGGCTTCGGGCTCCGAAGGCTGCTGCCAGTCCCACCTCATCCTGCCAGGACATCGCTGAAGGGTCTCTGGCCAAGCGCAGACCCCACCTGAGCTGGGCGATGGAGCAACGCCGCAGGGGACTGTTCCCAGGGACCAGCACCCAGCGCCCACCCTCTTTGCTGCAGATGGAGGGTGGGTCGCGCTCGCGGGGTGCACCCAGCCGTGCGGCTGCCGGTGCTCCGGGACACGTGCACAGGGCTTCGAGATCCACCACGGCAGAGCCGAGCCGTGCCAGGCCCGTATCTCCCCATCTCCCTGCCGGGAGGAGGTTTTGGCAGGAGCTGCTCTCTCCCCACGCCGCCCGCCCAGCTGCGGAAGGTGTTTCCTACCCGGCTGCGGCTGGAGGGAAGAGGAGGGAGCGGTTGCCCGACCCACCCATAAAGGGACCCCCAGCTCCTTCGCACCGGGGCAGAACCAGTGCAAAACACCCCAAAGGGGAGCTGCGACCCTTGCACCCCGGCACCACAGCACCCATCGGCACCCGGAGGTCCCCACATAGGGAAACTGCCCCAGCACACCGGGATTTTTTTCCCCTGGGTTTGGGGAAGACAGAGAAACCCCCAGGCAGAAAGCGTCTCGCTTCAGAGCTGGGTTTCGACAACCAGGATCTCATGTATATTTTGGATTTTAATCCGACGCGGCTGGGGCCATGTGCAAGATGTAATTTAAGGTCCAGCTCGGGGTCCAAATGTTCTCCAAGTGCGGAGGTTTTGGCACTGAGGTTTTGGTTTGGTCCCAGCTTTCATGGCAAATTGAATAATCATATGAGGGAGAGGAAGGGAGAAAGAGCAAGAGGAAAAAAAGCTATCGACAGTTCTTCCAAAAGTGGAAAGAACCAAAACACATTTTGGCTTCATCAGCTCTGAAACAGAGTTATTTCCCTCTAGATCTGGAACAGCCTTTCGAACAACGTTTTTCAATTTAGCTTTTTATTAAAATAAAGCCATGCCCCGGCAAATGTGCGCAGAGCTGCCGCCTGCGACCGTGGAGGTTCCCCGCGCGCCGCTGCGACCGTACCCGGCTTTATAGCTCCTACTGGTGCTGCTGGCATCCAAACAAACATTTCCTTCACCGTTTCGGAGGCCTCCGGGAGTGGCTGGCTAGGAAGTATGGAGAGAGATCCCTGTGCACATATTTAAATCACCTACTGTTGTGCTAACTTTCTGGCCTTGTATATCTTTTAATTATTCCCATGTTTATAGTTTTCTGCGGCTTAAAGGATTTTTTCCCCTTAAATGCATGTTTTCCTGACAATTAGTTCTGCTGGCTGTAAAAGCGCAGATGAAGAGCTGGAGACGAGATGGAGACAAGCCCAGCCCCAAAATCCAAACCTCCCTCCTCGTTGCGGTGCCAGCGGCCAGCCCTGGCTCAGCCCCGTCCCGGCTCAGCACCGGGACCAGCCCTGGCTCAGCCCCGTCCCGGCTCAGCACCGGGACCAGCCCTGGCTCAGCCCCGTCCCGGCTCAGCACCGGGACCAGCCCTGGCTCAGCTCCAAAACCCCCCCCGTGCATGCCCTGGAGTCAGAGCCCCCAGCCAAGCGAGCCAGGATCCGGCCAGCCCAGCCGGTGGTGCAGCAGCGTGGTGCAGCCGGAGGTTGGGAGCTGCCAGGGTTTGCTGGGGAGCGAAAGATGGGCAGCCGTGGGGCAGCCGTGGGGCAGCCGTGGGGCAGCCGTGGGTTCATGCAAGCCCAGAGCCTCCCGTGCAAGCTCAGCTCCGACGCTCGCATGCAAGCGAGCAAATTAAAACCATGGCTGGGCGCGCTCCCCCCGCCGGCTCTCCGTGCCGCCAGCCCAGGCTCACACGGACCTGCTTGGTGGTGGCCGCGTCCTCGCCCTCCCCGGCGGGCCCAGCCCGTCCCCCCCAGCCGGTCCCAGGGCTGCAGCAGCCGGGTGCTGCTCTCTGGGGGGACCCGGGGGGGCCGTGCATGCTCGCCGCGCTCTCCGCCACAGCAGCCAGGCGGGGGGTCCGCTTTGCTTGGCTGCGTTGTCGCCTATAACCAACCGCAGCGCTGCCGCTGCCCCTCGCCGTGCCTTTCTGGGGGGGAGGTGGTGTGCGATGGCTCGAGAAGGAGGGTGGCGGTGCCCGAGGGGACCCCCGAACCCAGCCGGGTTTTCCCCAGGCACGCAGGAGGGGTCTGGAAAGGTTCATGTACACAAGCGATCTTTGACATCCGCAGCCTCCTGCCGCCCAGCCCTGGTTTGGAGCAGGATACGTCCCCAGCGCCCCTGCAACCAAGGCCTCAAAGCATCCCAAGCTTGGCTGGAAACGCTGGGGAGTTTGCTCAAGCACGGCTCGGCCCATGCACCGGCACCCATGCACCCCATGCACCGGCCAGCAGCAAGCCGGGCTGGGGAGGGCAGCCCCGGGCATGTCCCACGGCTCACGCGTGGGTTTTATTTTCCTCGCAGCCCCGCAAGGCAGCGGCAGGAGGGGAACCCCCGGCCTCCCCCGCAGCCGGCCCCACCGTTTCTCGCTCTGACTCATCCCGCAGGCTGCACAGTGCCTGCCTGCGCGGCTGGAAACTCCCGTGGCACACGGGCACGGGGCAGAAAGGTCCTTCGCCGGGGGCAGAGGTGCGGGCAGACTGCCAGCCCCGGCCCCGCTGCACCCCCGGCCGTGGGTCGCAGCCCCACCGAGCGGTTATGCTCTGCACTTTTGCACCTGAGGAAACCCCAAAAATAACCCCCAGCTCGGCTGAGTCAGTGGGGATTTACACATGTGCAAGCAACCCGGGACCTGGCTGCTGGCCGGGGAGAGGGCACACGGACGGTGACCCGGAGGGTGCCAGACAGACACAGGGCACCGGGTAGCAGGGACACCCGGCAGGCTGCAGACCCCGCAAGCACCCAGCCCTGCCCTGGTGCTGCAGGAGCCAGGCTGGGAGCATTGCCTGGGATGCTCGTGGCCGCCTCCGGTGCACCGGGCTCCCGGGGAGCCTTTGGGTCTGCACCAGCCCCTGTGCACCGCAGCCCTGGTAACCACCAGCAGGGAGGTACAATCTCATGATTACCGGGGTAGGGGCGTGCAACCCTGCCCGGCGCTCGGCCCCCCGGCCCCGCTCCGAGGCAGAGCCCGTCTGCCTTCCTGCCGCAGCCCGGGCATTCCCAGGGGTTGCAATAACCTCTCTGCCAAATTCCACTCCAGGCTAAAACACAGCAAGAACGACCTCCTGGGCGGCAGGGACATTAGGACAGGCTCTCTGACCATCACCCCCCGGCCGGAGGTCCTCCTCTCACCGGGAGGACGCGCACCCCAAGAGGGACCCCCCGGAAAGGAGATGGGCTTGCCTGTCACCGCCGTGCTCGTCCTCTGGCTGCAGGCTGGTCTCCTTCACCAGCACACGCCTGAAGACTCCTGGGGCCAGAGACGCTCCGGTTTTAAACACCCCGCTTGTAAAGCTGCTCCTGAGCCCCTGCACCCATGCAAAGAGCGGCTTCGGGGTGCAATGGGGTGTCGGGGCCAGGTACCAGCTCCCGCAGTGCCCCCTCCATCCCTGCACCGCATCTGGCCCCTCATTAACCGGCACTTCCCTGAAATTAGATGGGAGGTTTCTGTTAATCAGCTACAAACTATTAAGTCATTGGCCAAACCACTCTCCTGCTACTTTTGCAAGGAATTAGGCCTCTATAAAATCAAACAGCATGAATCTTAAAGATTTACACGGTGCTTTTTTAACAGTTTTCAGTATATTTCAATAGTTAATAAAACTAAATGCTGCTTTGTGTAAAAGGTAATAGATTACAATCTAGTGTATTTTACTAGCACTCAGTGTGTTCATCTAACACCTAATACGTTAAAGTTGGAATCTATGAAAAGCACTTTGTGGAGATTAAAAGCAGATTTATCACAGATGTGCCTCAACATTATGCTTGGCTTGAACCATTAGACTCCTGGAGTTTAAAGGTTAGACTTTAATGACTTCAAGGAAGTCGGTTACTTTTTAAAGCTTTAAATAAGCAGCTAAGATACTAATGCCATTTACAAAACAGGGAAGACTGGTTAAGAGCTGTTCAGAGGATGCAGGAGTTACCACTTCAATGTCTGCTCTTTAAATTGCTTTGAAGCAGATACATCTCAGCACAGTAGTTTAACCCTCATGCAAATTAATAATATGTTATTTACTAGATGAAAGTGTTTCCTTGAAAACTTTGGTGGCAGAGCTTTGCTTCCACGGCTGCGCTCCCCAGATCTCCCAAGGATGGGAGCGATTAGCTGCAAATTGCGCTGCCCGATTGCTGCTGTTTGCAGAGGGCAGGAGGAGGGAAGGGCAGCCCGGAGCCCGGCTGCGGTCCGTGGCCCGCCGGTGGCCGCTTGTCGCCTTCGTGAGGCGAGGCGACCTGGTTCAGGAATGGCACGGCGACCCCGCCTTATGTATTTATGCAGAGAAAATGCTACATACGGAGGAATATCAGCTTTAGCCCCTGCGTGCTCCTGCAGTGCTCGCACCCCGTTGCAGAGGAGGTCCAGACCTCAGCCCTGGTGCAGCCGTTGCCAGCGGAGGAACTTGCTGCCTCTCCGACTGCGGGTGAAGCTGCTGTGGCTGCTCGTTGTGGCTCTGCTGCCTGCTCCCGGCGCGGGTCCCCGCAGGCGGGTCTCTGGCATGGCCAGCGGCTTTCCATGCCCGCACCCCCGCCCTCGCAGACGCGATGGCAGAGCTGGGAGCACGGCCACGGCACGGCACCGACCCCACGCACAGCCCGGGTGGCACCGCCCCAGGGACACTCGTCTGCTCCTGTCCCCCAGCGTTCCTCCAACAGGCACCGTTTACAGCTCTGGGGAGCTGGGGGGTCCCGGGGGGTTCCCCTTTGTGCATCCACAGGCTGATGACCTACAGATGCCCTGGATGTGTCTGTTCCTCGACCGGGGAATCACGTCAGGCTAAAATACATTTTGCAGAGCTGGGATGATTAACATGGAAGACGCTGTGGGCCCAGTCTCTGCGTGGGGTAACTCAGCTGGGTGCTACGAACAGAGGGATGGTGCAGCACGGGCACGTCGCGGGTGGCCTGGGAGAGGCACCCTCACCACTGCGCTCGGTTTTGGTGCTTTGTATGGTCTTGCACATTTTTCTGCCCTAAGGACAGCCGCCACCACGGCATTACAGTGCTGGCAGCGCATCGTCTGCATTGGGGACGTATTTTCCAGCAGCAGATCAATGAACCCTTGTCCTTGTGCTCCACAAAGTGACTCAACTTGTCCTTTGAGTGGCTCCGGCGATGCTGGTCAGCGTTTCCCCCACTTTTCGGGTATCCCCGGTTCCTTGCGCAGCGCGGGCGATCAGGACGAGGCCCCAGCTCGCAGCCCCTGCTCTCCCCCCGCTGCTTCTGCTTTTCCCCGGCCACTGCTTGCGCACACGGGCATCCGGCTGAAATCCTTCACAAAGGCTTTCCCGGCCAAACCTCTGGAATCATAACATGACTGCAGAAAACTATCCTGACAATGCCTTAAAAAACAAGTATTGCTCTTCATAAATACTTTACATATATACAATATAAAAGAAATACTTTACAACAAGGTATATGTCATAATTTCTTCTGTCCTGAGGGCAATGACTCTAATTAAACACTTACAGATATGATTAAAATTTAACCCCAGTGACACTAACTAAACATTCAAGGACATACTTAACGTATTTAGGAAAGTACCTATACGTACGGTGATCGGTGGATAAATGACATCACACATCTACCTTCAAGCGCTCTCATCGCCCCTCTGTGCTCGGCCGAAGGGTGCGACCGGCTCCCTCCAAGGCTCGTGGCTGGGTGCATCACACACGCAGGCTTCAGACCGTCTGCGTTTCATTTTTGACAACGTTTTATGAAGTTCGAATTAGCACAAGTTTCTATCAACGTTTAAACAAGTAAATAATTATGCTGCCATCCAAATTTCTTTTTTTTTTAAATAAAAGAAAAAACCAAAACCACACACCCTTCCTGTGATTTAATTGGGATTTCACCGTTTAGGCTGTGCCTCCTGATGGCAATGGTGTTTGGTGTCAAGCTGGGCAGGGGCTGAACGCTCGGTGCCGATGCCTGCTTGCCGTGCCGTGCGGGCTGGGCAGGCAGCGCTGCAGGCAGCACTGCAGGCAGCGGTGGGAGGAGGCGGGTTTGGAGCAATGAGCTCAGTACGGAGGCAAGAGGGTGAGCAGCTCGGTGAGCAATGAAGGTCAAGGGGAAAGTGTATGGGCTTGGACCGTGTCAGGGTGAATTTTGTCTCACGCCACTGGGTTGCTTGGGGGGGTTTTTTTGCATCCTTTAGTCTAAAAAGATAAAAATAATTTAATAGTTCATAATTTACAAGGTAGTAAGAAGACCAGTCTCTCTCCAGTGGGCTCAGCGCACTTGGGTGCTCATTCCCAGACACTTTAAGAGGTCCCGTATTGCCGGGACATGGGGCACAAACCAAGAGCAGAGCACCCAAATTCAGCAGCGAGCAGATTTTCAGGATCAAAACCCCAAAACGAACCAGAAGCCTACTCTTCAAATGGCTGTTGACACATTATTTTCTAACAATTGCAGTAATTTGTCTGGTATGCTTGTCCTTTTTCATCTTCCTCATTTTCAAAGCGATATTACAGAAATATAGGGAGAGAAATTATCATTCTGGTATGCTGGTTGCAGCCTGGCCAGCGCTCAGCCCTGCTCGGCGGGGAGGTTAGTGGGTGCTCCGCAAGTGCAAACAGCCTGACTCGCCGTTGCAGCCCGTGTTAAACTTTCTGCTCTTTGATGGAGATCTTTGAAGTCACCCCGAGATGCTGCAATTAGCAAGAAATAACATGCAGTGTACAAACTTCATATTTGAAACTCTTCCCAGGCAGAATTAACCAGTTGCTAAAGGTTTTCCATTTTGCAACGGCTTTGCCTGGATTGCAATTGCGAAACAATTATCTGCTGTAACACCACGATTTCAGAAAATGAAGGAAACCATAAGATTTCTCCAGAAACTGTATACAAAGTAGCACCCTCTAAAAAGGAGATATTCCAAACGTGAACAGATTATTAGATTGCTGTGTGCATACCTGTTACTTGCTCAAGGTCTTGAGCCGTAAGAGGCTCCATATCCCCCCCAAGGTGCTGCTTCTCACAGCTGCCGGTGGCATTGCAGGCCATCAGAAAGGCTCGTGCCCGACGGGGACGTTCTCAGCAACAAGCAGAAATGGGACTTAAAAACCAGACCTGGGCAGCCTCTGCCTGCGCAGAGCCGTTGAACAGCACCTGAGTGCATCCGCAACTCGTGCGGTCCTCTGTGGTTTCCATTTCAGCGGTGCGGGTGTGGGGTGATGCCGGTGTTTGGGGTGACGCCGGTGTTTGGGGGTGACGCCGGTGCGGGCACAGTGTGCTGGTGGTGTCAGATGTGAGCCATCCCGGTTGGTAAAGGCTCCGTGAGCGGTTGGGATGGGGGCGTAGGACCAGGATTTGGCCCCGCCGGCTGGGAGCAGCCTGCGTGCAGGCAGCCCAGGAGCCATGCACGCCGGGAAAAGCGCAGCCCCGACTCCACCATGAGGGTCTCGCTTTTGGGAAGCACAAGCCAAACTCGGGGTCATCCTGCTGCCCCACAGAGCTGCCTGACATGTGGGACCGGGGCAGCCGGCACCCAAACCCCCGCCCGCCCCATGCACCGGGGACCCATCTCCGCGGGCTCAGAGAAGGCCCCTTATTTCTCTGTCCCCGCAGGACCAGGCTCCCTCCTGCCGGGACACGGCGCTGGGCAGGGAAGGAGCAGGAGGGAGCCCATCCCCTGCGCCCGGCGCTCGCCGGCAGCACCTCCCTGCCCGCTGCGGTGGGAACCAGCCCTTTCGCTCAGGTATGCAGATGGAAATTTGCATCGGTCCATCATTAGGCGGTGGCTCTCATTTAAGGCAATAAAGGTGCTTAATTTCATAGGGAAAACTTAATGGAGCACTTAGTTCCCATGCACTGCTTCCCTGACATTTTATAGTCTTTGAAAGTATAACTTAATAACGGCCAGAAGCCTGAATCCCCAGGTTCTCCTGACCTCCTCAGGAAAGAAAATAAAGCTGTTTGGAAAAAAAAGAGCAGGTGTTATGGAAAAGTCAGAAGATGCAAATTCTTCCTTCTCATTAATTATTGTATTTATTCCACGATTCCACCTGTTCGTATGACGTCTCTCCCTCACGGAGACTTCTCACAGCAGATTAAAGTGCACTTTTATCATTGTTCTGAAAGGCATTTCATAAGGGAACATTAGTTCTCCTACATTATTCTGGCATGTTATAAAAAGTGTCTTTTTAAAATATTAGACAGCAATCGAGATTAATTTAAACCACATCAAACATGCACGGCTGGTTTGCTGCAATACTCACCCCCACCAACACATGCTCCTCGATGCACCGGCCGCAGGCAGAGCTACGCTTCCGTTTCCAGGATGGTGAGCAGCCCGACCTCCAGGAGACGATGGAGCTGCAGGGAGGTGACGGTGGTCCAGGTTCTGCTCTGCAAACTCCAGCCAGAGAAACGCAGAGAGATTTTGACCATTGGAGCAAGTCTTATCCAAGCGCTTGGGGCCCAGGGTCGCATCCCCTAGAGAGGTGGTGGACGTCAGCCAGGCATCTCCTCCAAGCACCGAAACGCCCCTGGGCACAGACTCCCAACACCGACGCTACGGCAGAGCCGAGGGTGGCGCGGGGCAGGGCGAGGAGCTCCATCACCCATCCCCAGGAGAGCCACATCGTTTTTCTGGCATGACTTCCATCACGACTGCTGCTCCCGCAGCCCAGTCCCACCACGGGAGATGCTCGGACCTCTCTGGCATGACTCTTCATCTAGCGGTGGCCAGACACTCGCCCCGCGTGTTGCAGCCCAGCGGGGCCGGACTCGGGCAGCGCTGTTGCTCCTGGCGGAACCAGGGCCATGGAAAACCCAGAGTCACAACCGCTTCCTCAGGCAGCGGAAATTTTTAATCCTCATTCGTTTTAATCCGAAATAATTTCTCTAGGAGCAAAAAGTTTATAGAGCTTTTAAATATAAATTTGCCTTCTTTATTGACTGGGCAAACAAGGACTTCGCACTCAGATCTTGTGGTCATTTTGAGCTGCAGCGTTTTATTGCGCACATCGGAGCAGAGCAATCTCCCCTTCTCGCTGCCCGAGGGGCCAGATCCAGCACTGCTTCACTTAGCATTCAAGCCACATCCTCCTCATGGAGGACTTATCAGCCAGATACCTGAAAACACATTTTCAACTCCAGTGAGCAATTGACTTTCAAAGCCTGTGATGCTTGTCAGCGTGTCTCCTAGGGCAACAAACAAACTCCGGAGAGCAGCCAGCCGGGCTTCCCGCAGAAGAAGAAGAGCACGAAGGTAGAAGAAGATGCTGCTTGTATTTTAACACTATTTATGGACTGCAGTACTCGGAGGAGGAAAAAAAAATCCTGCAGAACAAACCTTTGGTCTGTTTTGCTTGGTGGTGCCTTGTCATAGGAGCATCTCCCTGGCTCTGCGCCTGTGGGTACCGGGGAGATGCTGGTCCCCACACCTGGGCAGCAGGATCGGTCCTGGCACAGCACCCCACACAAAACACGCATCTGGAAGTTCAACAGCTGGAAGGAAAGCTGACCCGAGCCGGAGAGACAATGACCACCTGGGGATGCTTTTGGGCCTCTCCCCAACTTTGCGCCGCTCTGTGGGTGCACGTGCGAGGCTCCCCGGGGACCGGGGCTGAGGCAGAGGGCCCTGCTCGTGCAAAGGGCCGGGTAAAGGGCCGGCATCGTGGGGGGCAGCCGGGCAGCACTCAGACATCTGCCCTGCATGCAGCAGCAAAGCCAAACCCCTTGAAAAATCTCACCCCAAGTTACCTGCCTGAAGAGCAAAAGACGAGTGGGCTGCCATATGGGGCTGCCTCTGCATTCCTGCAGTCAGAACCTGCCCGTTCCAGTGGGCTGTGCCTAAGGCGGCACCTCCATCCCCAACTCACGGGTGTGCTCTGGTCCCACCGACCCGGGACCCCGCTCTCCCGGGCTGGGGGCTGCAGGGCTCCCCCGGGGTGCCGGCGGGTGCGGAGGAGGGCCGGGGTGGAGGTGGTGGCGGAGGTGACACCGGTCTCAGCTGCCGGAGAAGCGCTGCCGATGCTCCCGATTCCTCCATTGATTCCCCCTCAATGCTCAATTTATAGAAAGTGTGAGAAGTGTCTTATTCCCAGCGCCCCTGGGAATGAACGCTCCTGCTTGCCACATGTTTTGTTAGATCGTTAAGACATCAAACAGGCACCTAAAGGAGCTGCGGTTCGGCATCGCCTCCCCGGTGCGGGGTGGCGAGTGCTGGGGGAGGCGGGAGCAGAGGGAGGGCTGGATCCGGGGGGAACCCCCTTCCCACCGCCCGGCCATGCCTGCGGTGAGCCCGCGGACTTCCACAGTGCTCCGTGCCAGGGGTGTGAGCTCCCGTGGCTAACGAGGACCATTTATATGTCGACATTATTACCTGATTCATTGCTGAGTGGCGCATTCTCCGTGAAGTTCCTGTTATTGTTAAGATCTCTATTACCGGAGTATCCAGGCATGAATCTGCCTGAAACTCCCGAGCACGGGATGAAGACCAATACCCACGTTTCTCAGCCGGCTTTTGCAGGATAGCGTGCGACGCCGCCCTCCTTTCCGCGCCTGCGCGAGCTTTCCCACCACGTGCTCTCCATCGAGGTGGCAGGTTTTTGTCTAGGAGCCCCTCGTGCACCAGAAGGACACTTGCCATGGGGGCTGCCACCTCTGCAGCCTCAAAAGTGTCCGTGGGTGCCCCTTTCCGAGGTGCGAAGGTGGTTTAACGAGAGCAGGGGGATGGCAAGAGACACAGCCAGTCCCGTGGGTCTGGCAGGAGAGAGGAGAAGGGTGCCGAGCAGCGAGGGGAAGGGGAGGGGAGCGGGACGCAGCCGGCGTCAGCAAGGCAAGAGGATGCAGGTTGGTGTCTGCTTTCCCACCAGGACACAGAGGGCAGGGAGGGACCGGGGCGGTGATGGGACCTTTTACAGGCCCAGGGGTCCCGGGGGATGAGCATCCCTGGAGCGAGGGTCCCCAAGCCCTCACCGGTAGCGGGTCCTCCCCGCAGGACAGAGGGGCGTGGGACCCAGGATGGGGCTGGGTGCAGGACAGAGGGGTCCCAGGACCTGGGCAGGGGTCCCAGTGTGGCTCTCCCAGCACACGGGAGACCGCAGGCAGCAGAAAGCCAGCGTGGAGAAAAGCCCAGCGCGGCCCTGAGCGGTGCGGGTGAGCCGGCGGGGTCGGCTGATGCTCGCTAAATGTTTCGTTGAAATGCTTAACTTGCCGGGTTATAAAAAAACAAGAGAAAAACTGAACAATAAAAAAAGCAGAGGTTTGCCTCAGCGATGCTGCTGGGAACTGCTGACAAAGCTGCTCCTGACAAAGCCCCAGCAGGAGGGGGGAACTGTCTCTTTGCTCTGCCTGTCTCCCGCTGAACAAGGATCACTTTTAATGGGCTGAATACATACAACATACAGCTGACAACAAAGATGTTAGACTAACCTAACAAGAGAGTGAAACAGAAACAGCACACAGTGAGTAATTAGAATCTAATTAATTTGCATTTCACAAGAGAGTCAGAGATGTCAGAGGGAAAAAAATATATTCCCCAAGATTAAAGGGCTGGCGGAGAAGAGCGAGGGGGTGAGTGGAAACACTCGGCGCAGCCGGGACCGACACGCAGCAGCCCGCAGAGCCGGTCGGGATGGGCAGGATTAAATGGTAGCAGGTGGGAAGATGACAGGTCTGGGAGCAACGGCGAACAAAGGTGTCTGCAGGTCAGCAAAATTACGCTGAAAATATCCAAACAGCAACTTTTTCTGTTGAACAGCATCCCTTACTTTGCAGTATTCTTCCCCCTGCTGCTCGACGGCTCTGCCAGAGGAAAAGGAGGGGGGGGAAAAAAAGGCGATGGTGTGGTAAGAGCATCCAGCTCTCGGAGCTGCTGGGAAGGCGGCGGCAGACACGGCGCAGAGCTCGGCAGAGCCGCTAACAGCGTTACCGACCGCGGCTCTCCTCGCAAAGGCAGTTCCTTCCCAAAATTAGTGCTTGCAATATGTTAATCTTTATGTTCAACACCCTATTTCTTAACACTGGCTGTTCCCGTGAGGCAAGCCATCCCGGATCTACATAACATCAAGGGAAGATTTACAGCTTGTTTCCATAATGATGACACCAGGCAGAAGATTATGCTGTCAGAGATGCCGGCACATCCACACAAGCCCTAGGGAAGAAAAACAACCGTCACCCTCCGTAGCGCTACGTGATTATCATCCCTGCCTATCGACAGCTGCCAGGCCGGCCCCGCGGCCCTGCCTGTACCCCTGCCTGCACCCCTGCCCGCCCCGTGGCTCTGCTCCCTCGTGGGAGCGGGTGTGCGGGATGGGGAGGCATCCGGGGAAATGCAGCTGCCTAAATTCAAAGAGCACCAACCCGGGCTGCAGGCAGCTGCCTGCCTAGCCAAGAGGATGAGGGTTTGGAGACGAGGGTCTGCTGAGCCCCCACATATGAAGTCCCTTTGGATTTTCATAGCATCATAGAACAGTTTGGGTGGGAAGGGACCTTTGAAGGCCATCCAGTCCAACCCCCTGCCACGGGCAGGGACATCTCCAACTCGATCAGGTTGCTCAGAGCCGCGTCCAACCTGACCTGGAATGTTCCCAGGGATGGGGCATCTCCCACCTCTCTGGGCAACCTGTGCCAGGGTTTCACCACCCTCATTGTAAAAAATTTCTTCCTTATATCTAGTCTAAATCTCCCTTCTTTTAGTGTAAAACCATTCCCCCTTGTCCTGTCGCAACAGGCCCTGCTAAAAAGTCTCTCCCCATCTTTCTTATAAGCCCCTTTAAGTACTGAAAGGCTGCAGCCTTCTCTTCTCCAGGCTGAACAACCCCAGCTCTCTCAAATTTGGGGGATTTTGGGGAAGGAGGAGCGGGTGCTGTTCCCGGTGTTCCCTGGTCTGGGCCGGGGGGCATCCATCCGGCTGGGCAGCCGTGGGCCAAACCGCCCCGGGCAGGGAAGGGCAGCGAGGAGCGAGCAGCACCGGCGCTTTCCTAAGCCAGGTCCCAGGCTCTGCATGCGCCTGCCTGCCTTCACAAGCCTCGTGACCACCGCTGGGGAGGAACATCTGGCACATCTGCACGCATTGCAAGGACGGAAGGTGACGTGGGGCTGGCTCGCCGCTCCTTGCACCCACTGGGGAGGTGGCAGCAGGAGATGCAAACAAAAATCAGATGCAAACAAAAATGCAAATCTTAACCCTTGCTGTAGGCAGACGGGGCTGGGGGCAGCCTGGGGAGGGGCGACGAGGGGTCCCCCCGACGCAGCTCTGCACCCAGAGCAGCAGTGCTGGGGCCCGAGGAAACAGCAAGCGGCATTTCAGCTTGAGAGGAGCCGGCTGCAGCATGCAAATGGGGGAAATCACCCAGGGGAGAGCTGCTTCGGGAGTCACGACACCGAGGTGGCAGCCGAAAGCCACCCAGGAAGGGAGAGGAGAAGGGGCGCGGGCCCTGCGGAGGGGGCAGAGGGGCTGGGGGAGCAGGTCTCCAAGCTTAGCCGGAGGTTTCCTTCCCGCGGAGCTGCAGCCAGCGGGGTGGGGGAGCAGCTCCCAGGGCCCCTCCTGCCCCGCCGTGGGGGCATTCCGGCACGGAGAGCCAGCTCCCGAGGTTGCCTTTGCTTTTCTTCTTGAAATGCCTTGCCCTCCAATTTAGGTTTGTGTTTGCAGTACCAAATCAGCACTGTAAACACGCCAAGGGGGTATTTATTTTTCTTGAAAGCAAAATAACAAAACAGCACATCAGAAGGCAGGCATTTAACTCAGTCGGCTCCTTTCTTTTGTTTTGGGAATCAAAGTGATGATTATTTGAGCAGGTTTCTTCCAGGCAACCCACCACAGCAGTGGAAAATGTGCTGCAAACATTGCTCAAGTTACGTCAGCTCGTGGAGAGCCGAGATTTTGGGCAGTGGTATCGGGACATGCAGGCAAGCGGGGATAAAGCTCCTGCTCTCGTTGCCATACCCACATCCCGCTCACGAGAGCTGTGCGGAGCCATCGTAGGCAGCACAGCTGACTTAAAGTGGAGATGCAAGTCCGCGGCAAAGGCTGCCTTTGGGGAGGGATCCTGAGCCCGGGGGCAGCCCAGCCCAGCCGGACAGCAGAGCATCGCCAGCAGCACAGCTCCTTCCTTTTTTAAGGCCCCATCCTTTCTTTCTTCCTCAGGCAAAAAGAAAAAAACCCAAACCCTCCCACTGAAGTCAAAGCTTTTCAGAAAACAAACACACACACACTGCTATATCTGAAGTCACCGGGCACCCAGCCACCGTCGGGGCGGCGGGATCCAGCCCATAATTTGCAGTGTGAGTGCTATAGCAGCGTTGCCACAATATGATGAGGTCGTGAGTCATCTAACCGCTGAAACCATCTAACCAGTCCCTGTATAACTCAGAGGCTGGGAAGGGAACACACATCCACTTACGGTTCGGGGTAACTCTTTTCCCCATGCTGCCCGGAGAGCAGGCGGCTGACGGGAGCCGCGGCTCGGCAAAGCCGGCTGCCGGCACGAAGCCTCCTGCCCCGGGAGGTGCCTGGTGCCTCCTGCCCCGGGAGGTGCCTGGTGCCTCCTGCCCTGGAGACAGCAGAGGGGCTGGGCAGCTCTCCCTGCCCAGCCCGTGCAAGCAGCAAATGCCTCCCCTGCGGGGGCGAAGGGGGAGATGCACCTCTGGGAAAGGTCGCATTTGTCAGGGGGGAAGCGTGGCCTTAGGGTGGGTTTGCAGCGATGCCTTGCCGGCAGGGTCCTGCCGAAGGAAGGCTGGGCCGTGCAAACCCCGGCGCTGCCAGCCCCGGTGCGGGCACAGCGCCGGGCGGCACGTCCTGGGGAGCCGGGGACGGACGAGGGGGGCAAGCATCACCTCCCGCTTGTTCCCTGCTCAAAACGAGCTCCCCAGAAAGTTGTCAGAGATGGCAGCTGGAAAACACGCCGGCAAAACCCCGCTGCCAGTTCTGCCACTGGCCCAATTACAGCCCCGTCCTTCGGGGACGTTTGCAAACAAAACAAAGATGATGAAAGATTAATGCACCGCTCTCCTGACAGCCACCAGTTAGGCTGTGATACGTCCCCACCTCTGGGATACGTGGCAGATATTATTCATTGTTCCCGTCTCACTTGTCACCGTTCAGCTCTCGAGCAAACAGGGCTGAGAACTAGTGGAAGTTCACAACTCTCCGCTGCGACTCGCCGGCAGAGTTGTCAGTTCACTAAAGACCCAAATTACACACATTTACGAAGCCTGATCCACTGTTAAAACCTGAACGCGTTACTGCCGAGATTAGAGATTCACTGCAGTAATTATGTTAATGTTGATGTGTAGACGGATAACTGGCAGCAAGAAGTTGTTCTGAAATGTCTATTTATAGTTCAGGGAAAAAAAAAATAAACCTTGCCATCTCCAGGCAAACATATGGGCTACCGAGGCAGACAAATTAAGTGGGAGATAACAGGGAAAGAAGAAAAAGAAATCGGAGTCAGGCAAGCCCTGGGAGCCGGTGCCTGCTCAGCTGCTTCCCATGGCCTGATGCTTGCGGAGAGGATGGTTTGGGGGTTGGCACCTTGGTGGCACCCGGTGCCCCCACCTCCCGGGGCTGCCCGTGCCCGAGGGAGCCCAGGCTGGGTGCCTTGACCCGAGCTCACGCTGCCAACCAGCCGTGTTCTGCCCCAAAACCAGCCCCTGGGCTGCAGGGAGCGCGCCGGGCTGCCCTGGATCGCCGGAGCTCCCTGGCCCCGCGCTGCCGGGAGCATCGCACCTTCATCACCCCCTGCGTAAGGGGAGATGGCAGCACGGCCTCCGCAGCACTGTGGGGAGGTCGCGAGCCCTCGGGCTGCCCCACGGTGGCCGTACGAGGCCACCAACCCCACGTCGAGCTTGGTCATGACACCCCTCGCGCCTCCGTCCCATGGGGAACGGCAGGGAGAGCCGGCCGGGGGGTGCAGTGCCCCAGCTCTATGGCGGGCACCTCCCGAAATACAACCCTGGCACCTGCTTTCCGCAGCGCGATGCGGAGCGCGGCACAGATGATACTGCATTCTCCGGCTCTCAGCAGGATGCAAGATTTAAATTTTTAGCTGTGTGCTAAATTACATGGGCCGTCAGTCAACTCTTTGAGATGTTTTGAGTAGACAGATTTATACAAACACTCAAAGCTCAGTAGACCCAGCGCAGTATCTTTTATACCAGGCAAGGAGGAAATAAATCACCACTCCCCTTCCCCCTCTTCCACTGCACTGAAATTTCTCCCAGACGTCTTTCAAGCCAGATCACAGAAATTTTTATTTACCATGGAAAAAACCAAAAGCACGAGGGGATTGTGCCTGCCCTTGACTGACGGGCCACCCAGCCCCAGCAGGCTCTGCAAGGAGCAGCAAGCATGCTGCGAGCATCCCTCGCCCGGCACGGCTGCGCACACCCTGCCCAGCCCCGCAGCACCATCCCCAGGAACCTCTAACTTCGCTTGATGAATAAACGGGGGCAGCACCCCAAGACTGCCAGCCGCTCCGCTCCAGCACGACCATCCAGGACAGCAAGGGTGGTGGGGATGGAAACGGAGATCGGGGTGGTGATGGGTGTGGGAGCGAAGGGGTCACTGCAGAGGCTCTTATCACACCTGAAAATACTGCTTTTTTAGCTTTTTTTTTTTTTAACTGATGCTCTTCAATTCCTGCAGGCCAGCCCAGTGCGCTCTTCCAGACACAGCACTAGAACATGCCATTAGAAAAACAAAGTGCTTTCTCCACTTGATAGCTGGCCTTTTATTTTTGGAACTGATACATGCAATCACAGTAGCATGGCCCCAGCAATTAGGAAGAAAAGTACTTTTCTTCTCCAGGCCCAATTACCCATCCTGTAATTGACATAATTATTATCTTTCAGTTTTCTAATAATATTTATTGAACACTACAAATTCTCATTCTCAGTGAAGCTGCTCTTGGAGCACAGCAATTTTCCCAGTCCTAACAGGGTCCGTGCTGGAAGGAGGGATCAATACGGTCTTTAGCAGAGCCCTCGCCCAGGGGGAGAGGAGCTTCCAGCACGAGAGCTGTGGTGGAGGGCGCAGGGCACGGCTGGCACAGAGCTCCCGTGCCCTCCAGCCCAGCACGCGCCTGGGACCAGACCCCGGCTCAGCAAAGGAGCCCCCGGATCCCCGGGGAGGGGGAAAGAGGATCCCCCCTCCCGCACTCAGGCCTCCTGAAGCTCTAACAGGAGCTTCTTGGGGACTTCCCCACCCAGGCATCAAACCCATCTTCCTCCTGCTAACAACCCTATTCTCAACAGCCAAATAAGCACCAAAATATGTATTGTAGATTTAGCATATTCCCATATATGCAAGTATATAATAGACAACAGGCCAGTTACAAGCCCTAAAGGTCTTGAGGGCAGGAGGGAGGGGCGGGGGAGAAAATAGCTAGTCCCAGTTGTAAGGAAAACATGCATATTAATTTAAAACAAAAGTAAAAAAAAAAATTAATTTCAATTTTATTTTGGCTGCCTGAGGGCCGCTGTACCATATGCACAGACAAGTTATGCAGAATTCCTGCATGGAAATGTGCTTGCTGGCTCCTCCGTGTTTATCATCACAACCAGAAAAATCTGTCAAGCTCTTCCCTTCCTCCCGGGCTGGCCGGGAGCGGTGGCTCGACCCAGCCCACTTGGGAGGAACGGCTCTGCAGGACAGCCCCGACTTCTCCTGCGCCTCCCCACCAGCGGGACCGCGGGGATTGACCGGGGTTCAGCGCCTCGTTTACCCCCCGGGTTGAACCGAGCCTCGCAGCTCGGGTTCAGCAGGCAGGGGAGGGTTTAGCTGAGCCGCAGAGCATCCTCCCTCGCCCGCTGCCAGCCTGGTTCCCCGCCAGCGCTCCCTGACAGGCTCTCCGGCGTGGGGATGCTGTCCCGACTCGTAACGCCGGGGCCAAGCGCTCCTCCACCGCATTAGCGGCGTTCCCCATGGATGGCGGCTTCCACCCAGGAATCCCAGAGAGGTTTCCAGGCTGCATCCTATATCCCAGGGATAAAACCTTTGCAATGAAGCGCAGCAATAAGAGCAAAAGTCGGGACCTTGCTCAGTGCCAGGAGCTCGGGCAGGACTAGCTCCCCTCTGCCCAGGAGGGATGGGCCCCCCGGCTTCCCCCCGGCACCGCATCCAGCCTGCCGGGAATTGCCTTCCGGCATCTCCAACCCACAGTACTGCAAGGGCCACGGTACAGTCCCATCCTGGGCTGCAGCAGGGTCTGAAGGCAGGTGAAGACCCCGCACGCAGACATCCTGGTTTTTTCTACCAGTTCTGGTAAGTATCTACAAAAATCAAGCCCTGACGAGATTCAGCCACAGTCACACCAGGAAACCAGGGACAAAGCAAAGCTCACAGTGCCTGTGTCCTTGGCTGGCACTTTAGCCTCTGAACAACCCACCTCCTTCAAACCCACCATTCTGAGCCACATCCAGAAGCCAAAGGTCTCTTCCAGCCTTTTGAATCCAACACACCAGGACATATTACCCTAACCACAGTTTTTCCTTGCATAACCTAGATTATTTATGGTCATGATCTCCTAATTGTCCCAGTTATCTGATAGGCGGATGAGGGGGAAAGGGTGGGTCAAAGTAATTCTTGGCAGAGCGCAGCTGTGTGGGGCATCAGATGCCGCTTTTTGAAAGTCCTCCCAGCTGGAGGTGATAACGGTCTGAGCCTCCTGCCCTCAGCCCGTGGGGAGGCTCGAGGGGACTGGAAACACCCTTGGATTCACTGTAATGAAAATTTCTCAGACAGAGATCGCGAAGATGCACCCGATACATGAATCGAGTTCTTCCATTATCCCCTCTATAGACTATTACCATGTAGAATTGAACAAGCATGGAAAAAATACAGCCTTAATCTTTTCCTAAGCCTCTTTTTAGTACTAACATTACTGCTCATGCCAATGTCATCCTCGGATCATCACAGCGGCTCCAGCAAACCCCCCCAGTAGAAAAGCCAGGGCTATTTTGAGAGCAATCTCACGTTTCCTGCTCCGCCGCGGTCCGGGGGGATGGCGGGCAGGAAAAGCGCGGGGAGCATCCGCCGTCGGGTGCCCCGCGTCTGGGGGGGCGGCAGCGCGGGGGCACCGGCTCGAGGGAGGCCAGGGTGGGTCTGGTCCTCGGGAGATGCGTTGGGGTGACACTGGGTTCAGAGCGTGCCCCACCGACCCCCTTCGCAAGCACAGCCGACCACCAGGCCAGAGGACTCTTTGCTCGCGCCGTGCGCTACCCAAGGCAGACAATGCCCTCATTGTATTTAAATCTGATTCATTTCATCTAGAGGATAAAATTAGAAAATCAACCTAATTCCCAGGAGCCTTGTTAAATCAATACAACATACATCAAGCAGGCAAGGCACAATGCAAGGCTGAGATAAAATTAGAATGAGTCCCCCTGGGTGGGTTGATATCAGCTCTACATTTTGGAATTGGCAGGCACTTTTGCATAATTTATCAATTACAAACAATTTAATTCATCCAGAATAATGAGTTGCAGGGCAGCTTTTGACGAGTTAAATGACACGGAGGCTGATGGCCGCAGTGGACTTCAAGGAACACCTACTCACTTGTGCAAGGCGAGAAAATCAAGTTAGCCCAGGGGCCGGGGAGGGCCGGGGGCCACGGGGCGCAGCTGCTCCGCTCCCCGGAGCACGGCATCCCCCGGGGTGCCGGCGTGCGGTGGGGACCCAGCCCCGCAAAGCGCGGTCCCAAGCAGGGCCTCAAAAGGTGCGGATGCTAAAGCGGAGACGACTCTGCTGTAGGTGAAGAGACAAATGGGACACGAGGTAAGGAACGCCGAAAAAGAAATCCAAGGCTTCCCCATCAGCACCCTAGAGCCAAGAGTTACAAGCACTCCCAGCACTATCTTGCTGTCCCAGAAAAGGAAACACGAAAAGGTTAAGGGTAGGTTATTTGAAAGAACAAAAGTGATAAAAATCAAAAGCATTTCTTCTGCTGAGAGGGAGCCTTTCGAAGGTTATGAAGCATTTCCTTCCTGCAGCCCTCTTTTGTTCCTCTGCCTACTGCCCCGGCGGGGCCGGGGGCCGAGGGCTCGCTCCGTCCCAGAGCCGCGCTCCGTTCTCACAGAAAACAATAGCAATTGCTCTGGGAGAGGGCAGGTTTAGCTGCACGCCAGGAATGACACCCCCTTTGGAAATGCCTTTTTCCCTCTATATTTCCCCCACGATCGAGCACCGGGATCCTGCTCGCTTGCTTTAATGCTGGCTCACACAGATATTAAAGCCAAGAAGTTAAGTGGTGCATAATTATGGCATTGTAGTTGCTAATTATAATCCCACAATGAAATCAGTGCTTTGCAATGAAGGCCGCAAAGACCTGATGGTTTGGAGCAGGCTCATTTCTAACCCCTCAGAATTTCTCGTTAGAGCGATGGGAACTTGCAAGGAGGATTCAGAGAAAGGGAGAGGCTAATAAAAACACCCCTGCAACCCCATTAACCTCCTCCCAGCCAGCGTGCCCAGGAACTCGCTTCACAGAGCCTTTTATGAAATAAATGTTATAGGGCCGGCGCACGGCCCATCGAGCATCCCGGCACAGCCGAGCCCAGCACGACGCGCGCGGCTCCGGATGCAGATCAGCCCTCTGCAACTGTTTGTGGCGAAGCAGACACACGGCCCCCTCTCCCCACCATTTCAGCCTGGATCCATCCCTATCTGTTACCATCCCTCTCTGTAGCAGCCTAATAACACTGTCCGCTTTATATCCTAGGTGCTTGATTTATTAGGTAATTTGTTTCTTCTCTGTGGTGCTGGCCTGCTTGTCATCCGTGTAATGGGATGATGGAAGCGCAAGCTATAGACACCAGGCATTAAAAGCTAGGCAAATATGACCCATCTAAACTTCATGTCCAAAAATCAATTCATAGCAATTTTTGTGCTTTTGGCTTGCCTGAGAAAAGAAATATAAAAAAATACAGAAATTACAGCGATTCACTGGGGCCTGACTCCTGTAAGAAGTCGGGATGGCGGAGGGTGCCGGGCTGCTGCCGAGGCTGGCAGTGGGGTCGGTCCCCCGCCCGCCAGCAAAGAGCCCTAACGCAGAGGGAGCTCAGCCCGGTTTGTACCCCAACCCATTCAGCCGCTCCCCTGTTTGAATGACCCCAGGAACTGCGTGTGCACATGGCCCAGGACTCATCTTAATTAAACCAAACGCCTAATGGCTTCTCCATCGACGCTCCCTGCTTCGCGGCGGGTGCCTGCACCTCCCAGCCGTGGCTGGGGGAGAGGGGAGGGATGTGCAGTGTGCGGGCGGGGCGCGGGGGGGTCCGCGGCTCCTGCCCGAGGACATGTCACCTCCCCCGGGCTCAGGGTCAAGCCATGGCAACCTCAGCCATCCCCCAAAGGGTCTGCAGCGGGTGACTCCGGAGTAAATGGGGCGCTCATTAAAGCCCAGGCTAGAAACCACAGCGTGCTCTAATTCACACTGTAATTTATATTTATTAAGGTAATTAACCCGCTCAGGTAGCTGTGCTGGTGAGCAGCGTGAATCACCGGACCGAGGAGCAAAACCATGGCCAGGTGTCTGCAGTGGGCCGGGGCCAGGAGGGGTGCAGCCGAGGACCCCCCCGAGACTCCTGCCTCCAGCCCCCTTTTATACCCTCCCAGTCTGCCCCAGTGTCTCTGCTGCCAGACTGGGGCATCCGACCGGAGCAACAGCCGGGCGGGAGCGGGCTGACATCCACCGCCTCTCCTTCGGCGATCGCACAGCTTAGCCAGAGCAATAGAGATGCAAGACCGATTGGGAAGCTGCGGCACGGCCGGGGCGTCGAGCTGCACCCAGGATCTCCCACACTGATAACCATCGGCTGTCAGGGCGTGTACGACATTAGCAACTCAAAGGGGATTAGGAGGGATGTGCCGCTGGATCCCGGGATGTGCGCAGAGCTGGCCGGCCGCTCGCCCCGCCGCTGGCAGGCCGGTTTTGTTTTCGGGAGGTTTGGATGTACTGCTGGCGATAAGGATCTGCCGCAGCCCTCGGTGAGGCAGCCGGCACACCCTCCCCGGGAACGGCCCCGCGCCTCCGTTCTCAGCTGCCCCAGCCAAGGCACCGCGGCCGCTGGAGCAGCCCGGGGGTCTGCCCGTGCCCCCAGCCCGCGTGGGATAACGCTGCCAGAGGAACCCCCCAGGAGGCTGGTTTGGGTCTCGGGTGTGCCTGGAAGCGGGGGGGTCTCCAAGCACCAGCACAAGGGTAGGATGAGCTGGCAGCCACAGAAAAAAAATTAATGAAGCCAACCAGAAGAACCCAAAGTTAATGAGCAGGCTGGAAATCATAAGCCAAAACCTGTTTTGGCTGGAGGTTGCCGCCCCGACGTGCCAGACGAGCGGCGAGGCCGGGAGCTCCGGGGGAGGATGCTGCTGCCCCGAGGGCGCTTTGGAGATGAAACGGGGTTTTGTAAATACGCGTCTCTACCCAGGCCTGGAGAAGGGCTGGCTGGGGCCGGGACGGCGCACCGCTGCTGCCCCGGGAGGGAGCACCCTGCTCCGGCCCGGCTCGCCCTGACTCACGTCGCTCCTTTCCCCCGGCGAGCACCCGCCGAAGGGTGCCCGAAACCCGCCCGCCGCGCCTTTCTGCCCGCTCTGACGCTGCTTGGCACGCCTGAAAAACACCGGGGAAGCAAAAGGGAAAGTAAAATCTGATTTCAGCACTTTCTGCCTTTTTTTTTTTTTCTTGTTATTATTTTTATTAGCCTCTCTGCTTTGGCTGCGGGGCCTCTCGGAGAGAATGGAGTGTCGCGTGGGTGTTACCGGCTACTGGCGCTTACCCGGCTTCAGAAAGAAACGCCAATTACTAATTTCATGGAGATAAGCCATTCTGAAGGAGGGGAAAAAAAAAATCTCCCAGCTTTGAAATGCGAAAGGCACCTTCATTTATTTATTTATTTCCACGACATCTCGCGGGGGCGTGGGGATTGCTCAGTTCAGTCCCCAGACAGAGGGATGGGAGCAGCACCCAAGGGGCATCGCCGGAAGATGGAGTTGATGTATATGTCTGTACGTTCACACGCATACGTGACCCCGCGCCGACGCGGGTCCTGCGTGGAGCTGGCTGCGCTCCCCAGCCCTGCGACCCCGGGGCCGGCGCGGGGCTGCCCAGGCTGGAGGGGCCGCGGCCGCAGCATCTCACCGGCTCCCACCCATCCCCTCCCCGCCAGCACAAGGCAATGCCCATCCGGGCTCCCGCCTGCCAGCCGGCTCTCACAGCCCCGTAAACACCGAGGGCATGGGCCGGGGAGGGAAAATAATGGTGCACGGAATTAATCTGGGTGTAGTTTGCATTTTTATTGCTCTAGCCTCAGATTCCAGCCTACAGAAAGGTTTCAAAAAGGATTAGATGCCATAAAACCTTTAATAATCCTCCCACATCTTACGTTTAATTATTGTTTTTACACATGCGGAGCCAACATGCCTGTAGCGAGCAATCAAGTATCACATGCCACTCCTCCTGCATTTCTTCTCTCCCGTGTGTCTCCGGCGGTATTAAGCCAGCACCCGCTTTTCCACGGCTCATCCCTGCGATGACTGGGAGCTCTCCTCCCTCCCCAACCCACTCCTCCCCCAAAATACGGCCCTATATAAGCACATCCCGGCTGCAGTCGGGGCCAGTGTGCCACCCAGGAGGAGGCAGCCGGCGCGGGAGGGGACACGGATGCCACCGCCACCGCCGTGCAGCCCCTGCCTGCGCTGGGTGCTGGACCGGTGCCGCATGGGTGCCTGGCCCCAGCGGGCTCCAGCATGGGGTAGTGGGGGGGATGCGCTCACCGTCCTCGCCAGAGCCGCTGAAATCACACTTGGCTGGGAATTAAAAAAAAAATCTTCGTCTCCAATTATAAACCGCCTGTTTGGAAGGAACATTTTGTCACTAATGTGGTGCCATCAAAATTGTTGCTGTTTCTTTGGGGAAAAAATATCAGACCTTTTAATCTTTTTTTTCACCTCAACAGCTTTTCCTTAAGCCGAACAGCCGTGGAAAGGTTTCTTCTGTAAGAAAAGGTTAAGAGTAAAACACGGCCCCATCACTTTTTTGGTAGGATTTTAGAGGCTCTGTTTTTCATAACAAACCATCTAAAAGCACCCCCAGAGCACCCGCCGCCCTGCTGAGCGCAGGCAGCTCCGATTTGCACCCCGAGCAGCGGCTGCAGGGACGGCACCGGTGCCTGAGCCAGGGGACACGATAACAGCGTGTGCCCGGCGCTGCTCGGGGCCACGGGGAAAGGCTCCTGCGTGGCCCCGGTTCTGCTCCAGGCACTGGGCGCGGGGACTGCGGCATCGGGTGTGGGTAAATAACTCCATCGCTGAGGACTCTGCTCCATTAGGCTCCCAGTGTACTGGTTGTTTATTATTATTATTATTATTGTTATTGTTATTATTGTTATCATAAGTGATATCGCCTGCAGTGCGGCTCAGTGGGGGAATGATTTTTGCCCAGTTATTTCTGGGTTGGGGGAACCAGCCGAGGCCAGAGCAGTTCTTCCACTCCCGTGCCTGCTGCTGCTCCCCTGGGACAAGTCGGGGTTTTCCAGAAAACCCTGTTCCTTTAGGTATTTTCCCCAGTTTGACCCTGGCCCAGCGGTGAGCTGGGATGGCCCCAGTGTGGGCTCCCCCGGCCCCCTCCCAAGGCCGGGAGGATGCTCAGAAGCAGAGAGCCAAAAGCATCTGCAAGCACGGCCTGGGCAGGCGTTGCAATTCCCTCCAAACCCGTGTTGTTTGCGGCAGGGGATCGGCTCGTGCGTGCTCCACCACACCACGCAGGGAAGGGGCTCGGCGCCGCGGAGCAGCCCGAGTCCTCGTCCCTCTGCTGCGACGGGAGCGCGGGGCAGCGCTGGAGACATCGAGCCCCTGGCTGCAGGGAGCAGCCGAGGAACACGGCAAGCGCCGGCCGAAGCAGCAGGCGAGGCAGGGCTGTTCATATCTGCGTGACGGCTGAGGGCAGCGGGAGGCAGACGAACCGTTAACCACATTCCTAAACGCCCGCAGCTTGCCGTGGGATGGATTAAATGAAAAATGTAAAGGAAAACTGGTGCCTGAGCTCAGACCCAGGAGGGGACCCCAGCCCCTGGCTGCTGCAGAGGTGGGGACGAACCCGCCAGCCCCGTGGCCATTGCAGCTGGCTCGGGGACCACAGTGCCAGCGGGACATGGGCTCGCCCCGCGCCATCTGCTCCCGAGCTGCTGCAACCTTGCGGGGCAGCGCCGGAGTTTGGGGCTCATCCAGCCAGCAGCACCCACAGCAGCAGCACCGCTGCCATGGCACCGTGCAGCCCCAGGGCACCCGCCAACACCGCAGCATGGTGTCCCTGTCCCCTGCACCGCAGCGATTACACTATCCCCGAGGTTGGTCTTGCTGCCACAGACAGTGGCAGATGCTGTCCCAGCCACCAAGAACAAGAGACCTGAGCTCAGCTTTAGGTCCAGCGATAGCCCCGTGCTTCTGGGCTGGATCCCGCATTGACCCTCTTTAAACCCCCTTCCCCAGCCCCGCAGCAGGCAGAGGTCTGCCGCTGCCAGCCTCCAGGTCAGAGCAGGCAGGAGGCCTCTCCGGGATGCAGGCAGAGCTCTGGGTGAGCTGCTCTGACCCCTTTATCCTCCGAAACATCAAAAGTTTCAATTATTCTGCATGTGACTCATTTCTGATGAGACTTTTCTCAGCAGAAACTCAGTAGGTGGGACAGGCAGGCACCCGCAGCGGCTTTTTCTACCTCTCAAGACGAAGCTGTGCAGCATCAGCAGAGCCAGCAGAGCCATCTCGCGGGAGGTGACTTTGGTCTCATTTGGGAGGAAGGATGTTTCGACCCCGCCAACGCCAGTGGCACAAGGAGGTAAGGGGCCAGTGCCTGGAGGAAGCCCCCCTCAGCTGGGGACGGACGGGACAGAACAATCAGTCGTTTATTTTGGTCAGAAGCAGCGTCCCATTAAAATATTGCCCTCCAAGTTGTGCGCAAATGGCAGAAACCAGAGCGCCCAGCTACCAGCCAGACAAAGGGAGCCTGTGCTCCTGAGATGTTTTATTCATGTGCAGCCTTGAAGCGCAAACAAGCCCAGCTATTCTGCTGCCCCGGACTCGATGCAGCCCTGCCTTTGTGCTCCAGGAATTGCAAAGAGGGTCTGGAGTCCTCCCCGCCGTGTGGGACTTGTTGCTCCGCTGCCGGAGCGACTGCTCCCCCTTCCCAGGTTTACTCAGAGCAGGCTGGTTCAGCACCAGAAATCGCAATTGCTTTTCCAATTTCGCTAGTTTATTGCACTCGTTCGCCTGGCTGCTTCGTCAGAGTCGCAGGCTCTGCTCAGGACCAGTGCCTGGTCCCTCCGTCGTTGCTGCCGAACCGAGCCCAGAGCATCTGTCCCTGGCGAGGAGACAGGGACGGTCCCCTGCTCCCAACCCAGCTTCCAGTGGCAAGAAAAGGCCACTTGCAAACAAAGCCATAATAGAAGAGCCTTAGTCTCACCCTGATCATTTCTAACTGAATATTAATTCCATCTTGATCTTCCTTTAATGCTCCATTTAACCTGAATGTTTGTCTTATTTTCGTTCCGGGCAGAGGATTAGCCATCCTGGGCACACGTGGTGTCAGGCCACGGCTACTGCAAGCAGAGTTGGAAAGCTACTTCCACACAGAAATAAATGCAAATTCAGCCATCGGAATTGTTAGAAATGAAGTTAATACCCAGGCACCAGCGATTCAGGGTGCCCGGGGTCTGCCCCCGTCCGCCGTGTGCAGCAGGGTGGCATCACCCCAGCCCTGCTCAGCGGGACGGAGCAGAGCTGCCCTGCAGTGGGGGACTCGGGCATCTCGGGGCGGGGGACTTGCGCATCTCAGGGTGGGGAACACAGGCGTTTTGGGGCTCATGGGACAACTGTGCTAAAGCCAGAGGGAGGTAACTGTGCGGATTTGGAGCAGAGACTGCGCATCTCTTCCGCCGTGCCAGGAGCGTAGATGGAGGTGGTACCAGACATGATCACGCTGGGAGCTCCGGCCTCGCCAGCCGTGCTGGGTGGTCCGGGCGGGCTGTCAAAGCTGGGGATGTCCCGTCCTATGTGCAAACCCAGCGTGAGGGCGGTGGGGCAGCAGAGAAGGAGCAGACTCGGCAGCGGAGTGTATTTCCCACCAAGAAGCAAGGTGGGCAATGGTTAAGAGGTGCCACAAATCTCCATCCCCATCTCCAGCCAGCCCGGGCTCCCGGTGCTGCGTGGTGACTCACGGTGGGGAAGACCCCGTCGACAATGGCAAAGCCAGATCAGACTCAGCATCCAAGGGCTGGCCGCAACCAGTGCTCCGGTCCACGTGTGACGATTTTCCTGCTCAAACCCTCGTTGTTCAGAATTCACAACACGGCTTGGGGCATGGGGCAAACTGGCACCAGACCAAAACAAGAGGGTGAAAAAATCCATTTAAAAAGTACCTGTGATGCAGATGGGTGGTACTGTGCGCCTCTGCCCTCCCCTGCAGAGCAGGGATCAGCCGCCCCCCACGTCCCACACAGCGTGCTCCTCCCAGCCGGGATCCGCGCTCCCCAGCCCACGCCGTCCTACCCAGCTCCTCCAGGAACACACGCAGCTCCACAGCCACCGAAGGACGTTTGGTAAGGCGTGAGTAATGGGCCGGTTTAATCCTTTCCAAAATCACGATAGCCCCGAAGGATGTACCAGTTGAGGAAGACGTTAGCATGGAAGGCGTGCAGCAAGCAGCGCTGCTGCCAGAAATACCAGAGGAATTAGCAAATTGGGTTGCAGGTCTCAAGTGAAACCATTTATTGAGGATGGACTGTTCCTTCTTGTAATCCTCTGTCATCAGCACTCGCTGCGAAAATTTAACTGTGTCAGACTAAGGCGGCGTGGTAAGCCCCAGGGCTAGTTCTGTGGGTAGAAAGACTCATTCGTTGCCCAACGCTATTTGCAAGTCAAGGGTATTTCTTTCTTCGTGTGTAATTGCTGAGGACTGGGAATGCCTTACTAAGCAGCGAGCGGCGGCCGGGCCGTCTGGTGCTGAGGTGTGCCGAGCTCACACCGATCCCATCCCGCTGGCTTATCTCCTCCCGCCGGACACCTGTGTGAGGCAGATAAAGCGAGATGTGCCAGGGCTTGAGCAAACTTTGGGGGATGCACCTTTCTCTGTGTCGCAGTGACGGTGGCAGCCGCATGGACCTGCTCCATCCCCTCCATCGTCCCCTCCATGGCGGTGGCCCAGGGAGTGTCTCTGCCGAGGATGCCCTGGCAGCGCAGGGGTGACAGACCCCACGTGCAGCTGGATGCTCTAAGGAGGGGGACACCGAAAATATCGTGTAACCCGCTGTCATTGTAGCGTCATTAGGGCTAACAGGGCAGAAAGCTCGAGCGAGTCTGCTGCTCGCCCCTGCTCCAAAGGAACCGGCAGGAACAGCCTCGCCGAGGAGAGCTGGCACGGGGAAGTTTAACACTTCTAATATTTATTTGAGGGACATTAACATGGGCAATGCTTAGAGGATGTAAAGCACCTGGTTACTCAGAAAGCAGAGAGAGAAATTCCTAATGGCCTTTCCAATGCAGGTAACAGGAAAGCCATCTCGAAAGGAACGGGATAAATAAAAAGCGTGCTACAACCGCCCCCAGCGAGTTCCCTGTTATTTACTGGGAAAAAAAACCTGGTGAAGAAGGAAGCTTGGAAAGAAGATGTAGCAACTCCCAGGTGAGGGAAGCTTTGGCCTCCAAAGCCGGGAGCATGAGGAGTTCATCTGGGGTTATGTCAGACCTGGTGACACACAAAGCTTTTCCCTTAGCGCTCGAGCTTGTGTGCCAACCTATCGCCTTGGCCACCGAACTGTATCGCAACCCAGCCTCCTCTTCAGGACATCACACGTCTCTTCCCCGACCGCCTCTAGATGTGCAGCTCTTTGGAAATTAGTTGCCCTTCTCTTTGGGCTTTTGATGTACCCCGGGAGGAGGGTGCATGGTAAGCATTGCTTCACTGCTGTTTGTGCAACCTCGCTGCAGATCCCTTATTATTTGCGATGGTATCTTGCCACTTGATATGCATAATAGCTCAAAGGTACCGTTGACTACATTTTTCCAGCTCTTTGATGTACTAGCGATAACTTGTTTCTGTTTCGCAGCCATTAAGCTAGGTGGAAATCATTACACTACGTTAAATGCGGGGTTTGTTCTTTAGTCAGTGTTGTTCTGGTTCCAGGCTCGGTGTTGCAATCTGTCATACGTGGAAAATATCCTCTTAACCCAGGTGAACAATTTTGGAGGAAGTGAGCACAGCTTAACAGAGTTTCTTCAGGGTCAGAGATCGAGGACCGCATCCTCCCAGACGACGCCAGCATCCCGGGCGGGTTGCAGCAGCTCCCCGGCGGCTTGCGCCTGTGCTGCCAGCTGCGTGCGTTGCAGAGCTACCCGCAGCACGAACAAACCTCCCTGCATGGCAGACGCACGGGGATATGCTAAAGCCACCCAGAGCAGACCCTACGTATCCACCTGCCAACAGTCACTTGACTTTTTAATGTCCTTTTAGTGAAACTAGACTAAACGGGCCACTTCTTGGGTCAGGCTTGGACTTGTAGGGTGCATATTTTTGATGGCAGCTCTGCAGCCCCCAGCCACGGCCAGGCGGTTCCTGGCCTGTAAAAGCCTTTTGCTGCTCAAGAAGGGGATGCTCCACCCTGGCAGCCCTTCTCCTCTAGCACCTCTCACGCAGGTCACAGTTAACCTCCCGTACTGCCACGGCACCGGCACTGGAAAATCATCTGAAGGCAGGAGGGGGAGAGGGAGGGCATTCCCTGTCCTGCGCTGTTCCAAGCACCCCTCTGGCCACAGCACCCGATGGGTCAGCCGGCCCTGTGCAGAGCTGGAAGCTGAACACGTGCATCTCCACAGCCGGCCCCGGCGAGAGCAGCACAGGCTGTTCACGGAGTGCTCTTCCCGGTGGCGATAACCATGGGTAGCTTCTGATAATGGTTTTCTCAGGGAAGGCTGGTCAGAGGGAGGCTGACCTGGTGATGGAGGGATGTGTCTCAGGTCTGCTCGGCCCTGCTCCGCCAGCCGCACGCGCATCAAGCCATCAGCACACAACGGCTGGGTTAAACCTGGACAAGACGGGCTGGGGATGCCGACGACTGACAGCACGTTGGACCAGCTACACACTGCCGCGAGCACAACCAGCTCGTTAGGAAGCGGCTCCTGCCAGCGAGGCGAAGCAGCTGCTTCGGTCCAAATCCCACAGCCTGTTCCCTCCACGGCTGCAGGAGCTCGGCACATCCACCCGCTCCAGCTGGGCACATCCACCCATGGTCTGGAGGGATGCGGGTGGCTGTGGGAGAGCTGCTGGTATCCTCAGGGTCCGCCCGGACCTTATCAGTACGTGGCTTCTGGGCCGGTTGGACTTTCTCTTCGTTGTCCCGCAGCAAAATGAGGCTGCCAAGGGTGGCAGAGTCCTGGCTGCTGCAGGAGGAAACCTTGGGAGCAAGGAAGGGCCACGGTGAGAGGGTGCTTTGGGGCAGGGAGCACCGCGCCGTCGGGAGGCAGAGCAAAGCGTCGGGACAGCAGCCTACGTGCCGGGTGTGAAACGGCCAGTGAGTCCCCCCAGGTCCTGGGGGCAGCCGGCGACAGGCTCACTGCCCGGGAGCCCTGGAGAGAACAGCAGGCACCTGAGCACCCGGCTGCAGAGGACCTGGCATCCGCAGAGCCGGCAGTGCCAGAGCTGGCCTGGAGCCGGCTCCGTGCACCGCAGCCCGAGCACGGAGACCCTCTGTTGCAGAGTACATGCACAGCCTTTATCATAACAGGGCAGCCCTACCATCTCTCTCTCCATTGCACCTCTCCCTTGTCTCTCTCCATTGCCTCTCTTATCTCTTCCTTCCGGCAAGGATCACGTGTCTGCTCACAATTCCCTTCACCTGTTTCTGCTCTTGAGTCAGCTGGTGCTCATCAGGCCACCTCTTAATTCTTCTCCACATCTCCCCCTTTTTTGTTTATGATTTTGTAGCATTGCCAGAGTCCTATCATCTGAAACTCCCGATTCCAGAATTCTTCTCCACAACCCTCTGCAATGTCCTGTCCCCAAACGGGGCCATCTGGGTCACGCGCTTGCTGCTGGTGAAGGTTGAGGATGCACCAAGAGAAGGAGGAGCGTGCTGTGGCATGCTGCCCTGCACCTGCACGCTGCCTTGGTGGGGCAAGGACAGAGCGAGGACAGGGGCATGGCAAAGGTGTCTTACACAAGCAAGGAGGGGACACAGAGTGTGGGAGAGGGTCCCCAAAAAGCAGAAACCCAGCAGCTGGCAGGAGGGAGCCTGGCAAGCAGCGGGCTGTGCTCTGCGCAGAGCCCCTCGAAAGCCAGTGTGGTTTTCAAATGAAGGCTATATTTGTTTTGCAAAACCTCAAACCACCCCTCCCAAGAGTGTGCGACAGAGACAAGTGAAAATGGGAAAAACTTCGCCTGTTAACCCCTTCGTGCCAGGGGCCGGAGTGGGAACAGGCTGCCTGTGCCAAGGACGGGGCCGGCAAAGCCCGGCTCGGCCGCCCACGCCAAGAGGCAGCCGGCAGCGGCCGCTCTGCTCACGTTTGTCTTTCACACTCATTCGAGGGCTTTGGCAAGCGACGATTCGGTTTCGTTTCCTGCTTTCTTGCAGTCTCGTCATGTTTAGTTTGGCCTCCTGTGTTTTGCGACATGAAAGCCTTGGCTATAAATACATCGCCCCGTGTCTCTGACGGCCTTGTGGTGTTTTCCTGCCTGCGCTCTTTCTCCCTTTGGGAAGGTCGGGAGCTGGGAGGAGCACGCGGAGCCGGCTCCAGCGATGCCGGCGGAGCAGCTCCCTGCCCGGGGTAGCCCTCGGTGCACAGCTCGCAGCACGAGGCTGCTGGCCCCTCCAGAGCCCTGCTTGACTTACAGATGTTTATCACGGCCGATAAGGCTGTGCCGGCTCTTTGCACAAGAGGAGGGGGAGGTTTCTGCAGCGGTCAGCTGGTCACAAGCCTGGGGAGCAGAGCTCGGGGTTGTGGTGGTGCTGGACCCCTGGGTTAGCCCGCAGCGGTACTGCACCCCAAAGGGCTTTGCCATGGCTCATTCCTGGAGGTCCCAAATACCCCCAGGACCTGCCGGCTGCAGACACGCAGCCAAAGTCCTCCCCGGGGCCAGTGTGCCCGGCTTGCCCTGCCGATGCTCCCGCGCCGGCCCGGGCAGCGTGCCACGGAGCGCCCACGCCAGGGCCAGCAAGCCTTGCAAAGGGTAAACAGGTATACGGTAGCAGCCCAATAATTACGGCCCTAATTCAGCAAAGCATCACCACTTATAAGGCACCTAAGCATGTGCTTAAAGTTAATTACATGCTTAAAGATCTTTCCTGAATAAACATGGATTTAAGGCTGTGTTTGGTATCTCCTGTACTTAACTGTGATTCAGCTAAACACCTACCCTACCTCTTCGTTTCTAACAACCCCAAACCATCCTGAATTGATTTCAGAGCTCAGCTTCAGCACCAGAAACCAGACATCTACGCACTTCTCTCTGCAGGCTTGCTTTGTAGATATGAAAATAAATATCCTTTTGATTCTTATAGCTTTGTTTTCCTGATAGCACTTCCCTCCCTGCAAGCCAGCGACCTCCAGGCTGATTAGGATCTGGCTCTGCAGAGACCTCATGAAATGGCTTCTCTGACGGAATCAGATACTTGGGGGGAAAAAAGAGAGAGACAGAAAACGCCTCGGCAGAAACTGTCCCGCTGCAAGACGGCAAAGCTGAACTGGCCCCTTTGCACGCAGTCAGTTTTTCCACTGCATTTGCATATCTCTGCTGTTTTCTCGCAGCCCGCACCCGGCTGCCTTTTCCTCCGTGCAGTTTCTGCTCAACAGTCGCGTGTGAACCAGAGCCGCGGCTGCCTGCGGTTTTCTCCCCGCCGGAGGTGCACCGCTGCGGCCGGGGGCCGGCGGCTGCAGGAGCTCCTTCTGCCAGCCCCGCTGTGCCGGGGCCAGACCCGCCGGCAGGGCCCTGCGCCGGCGACCGGGGGGAGGTCGAACCCAGCCAGCAGCAAAAATAACTGCGGGTGCAGCTGGTAAATGATAAGAGGGGCTGGTTGGAACAAGCCCCGGAGTGGCTTCCGTTTTTAGCATCATTTCTTTAACAAATCAGAGCAAGCGTTTTCAAGAGAAAAGGATTTCGAAGCAAGTGGTTTGGGGTGTCTGCTGCTGAAATTCCCCAGGGAAACATTCCTGGACCCAGGAAGCCCAGCGGAGCTGCCTGGCCGCTTGATAATTTGGGCAGGCAGGGCCCTCGCCAAGGAGAGCCCAGAGACCTGCCTATAATCTTGTCATTTTATTCAGCATTTGAAAGTCTTTGAGGGTGTTTTCAGTCGAGTTTCTGGTACAAATTACATGCTGTGGCCTATGTGGCTCTAAAACACGGCTTCAGAATGGGATGCATCTCACCAGAGGGGCTGGTTCTCCATTAGAGGCTCCCGCGCGGCGCCAGACGTGGCCCTGCCCGGCAGAAGATGCTGGATGCTCGGTCCCTCCCTGCGCAGCCCCGTGCACCAGCCGCCCCGTCGCCTCAGCTCGGGCTCTTCCCACCCTCTCACTGGCCACGGACTTTATCAGTAGGGCCACCCATCCTGCACCTGCTGGCGATTCCTCCCTTAGACCAGCCGTTAACCCAGCATCTCTAACGGGAAGGGGTTGCCCAGGACCGCGTGCTGCTGGGCTTCCAGTGCCTCCAAGGACAGATGGAGGTCCACAGCCTCCCCGGGCAGCCTCTTCCAGCACTCAACCACCCTCACCGTCAGAAAGTGTTTCTCCATCCCTGTCCTCCGCGGCTCCTTCCCGCCTGCTCAGCGGGTGGGAGCAGAGCTAATCCCTCGGAGAGAGCCCCAGGTCTTCCCCAGGCTCCCTTCCCACCCGAGGCACAGCCACAGAGCCCGTCCCTCGGTGGGACAGTGGGGGGAACACAGTCCCGCAGCCCTGAACAGCACCAGCCCCTCGGCACCGTGTTTCGGATGCCACCGCTCGCCCTGCGAGTGCGTGTGACAGGGACCTCCCCAGCACTGACAGCCCGGAGCCTCTCAGAGCTGCAGATAAAGTTATCATTAGCATCTATTAGCAATAACAAACAATATCAGCTTCGTTCATTGTTGTAGGCTGGGTTATTAGTGCTGGAAAAACAGCTCCCCTAACACCCTCGGAGCCAGCCGAGATTCATCTGTGTCTCATTAGCAGAGCCTTTCTTCTTTGTTTGTTCAGTTAAAATTATCTCTCCTCCTGGAAAAAAAAAAGGAGCGAAGAACCACCCTCCCGGCCCAGCACAGCCCGCCCCGCTGCTGGCCCCGGCCCCGAGGGCTCCCGGCGGACACGAGGGACCGACCCCAAACCCAGGGCAGCCCGGTGCGCTCGCCACTGGACACGGCCTCTGCTCCCACGAGCTGCTCTGCTCTCCAGCAAAATGCAGGTCCCGTCACTGCTCTGCGAAGAGCTCTGCGAGAAGAGCTGCATCCCGAGAGGCAGAAATGCCCCGGAGCAGGGCTTGGGGGGCTGCAGCCCCTCTCTGCTGCTCTTCACTTCCATCGCCTCCCACTGCAAGCTCCCCCAAATGTCACCGAGTTGCCTCCCCCTCCTCATCTCATTGCCCCGGTGCTCTTCCTGACATGGACATTCCCTCCCCTGGCATTTCTGCGCTCTGCCCCTTGCATCCCGCAGCACCCTGCGCCCAGGGCGAGATGCCCGAGAGCATCCCCAGGTGGCACCAGGACCCGCAGCACCGGCAGCCAGCACAGCTCTGCGTGGCGGCGGTCACAGCGAGGGTGGTGCATGGCTGGGCTGGGTACCAGGGCCGGGTTCCGCCACGGGTGACCCTGCCATCCTCCTGGGAACGTGTCCCCGGAGCCAGGCCCTGCGGAGGCGGCACCGCTGCGGGCGTGCAAAAGCGTGGCCAGCCCAGAGAGGTATCGACAGCGGGGCAGGACGTGAGTAATTGGGGTAGGACGGGGCTTTCCCGGCCAGAGCACACAAAACCAGGGATTTTTGTGTTTGCATTCACATCTACTTAACCCTGCAGATCGGTTAATGCTTTTGTAAAATTACATCTGTTACTCGTCAGGCTCAGCATTTTCATTCGGTTGCCAAAGCCGCTTGGATATTTATAAAACAAGCCAAAAAGAACCCAAAACCCCAGGGCCCAAACACTTCAGGTTTGTCAATCACAAAGAATCAAAACTAAATCGAATCTGCGGTCACGGACCTGCAGAGCACCCTGCACCACCAGGACCAAGGTGCATCCACGGGTGCAGGGGCTGGGGCTCTGACAGAGCAGAAAACTCAAGCCTTGACCCAAACCCGCGCCCAGCCGACACGAGGTGAGGTCTCCCTAAGCGCTGGAGATGCCGCGGTGTGACTTGAGGGGTGAGCCGGGTCCCCCGTCCCCAGCTGAGCTGCACGGGGTGCCGGGGAGATGGGGTGGGAAGGACACAAATTTCACCCAGGGACGAGGCACCCGATCCAGGCTCCCTGCACCGGGGTCAGCATCAGCACCCAGCCCTTCCCCAAGCGCTGCGCTTGTCCCGCATCCCGGCACGGTAATAACGAGCGAGGTGGTAACGAGCAAGCTGAGCAGGTGGATGTGCCGGAGCAGGGCAGCATCCCCCGCCGAGCTGCGGGCGCTGGGGAGGAGCCGGGCAGTGCCGCTGAGCGCGCCCGTGGTTTGGGTGTTGCACTTCTCGCAGCTCTCCCCTCTGCGGCGCCGAGCATCGCCCACTGCCCAGACCCCCGCTGTGCACCGGGGCCCGGGCACGCATCCCCGTGCCGCCCTCCCTCCCTCGTCCCCCAGCCCAGCAGGTAACATTCCCAACCGGCACAGGGACTTTGTGGGCGCCGAGGGACGGGTGGGAGCCGAGACACAGGGCAGCGGCGCAGCACAGCCGGCAAGGAGGAACCCAAAGGCGGGGGCAGAAATGCCCCGACGTGTTTCAGAAGCCGAGAGAGGGAAACCTCCGCAGGCACTGTGTGAGTACCGCAGTCCTGGCACAAAGGCCCCAGTGCTGGGCAATCTCCGCTGGAAACACTTTTTGTCTTTGAGCCCATCGTCAGCATTCACAGTAAAAAAACTTAACCGAGAAACCCCAAAGGTGAAGGACGAGCCCACAGCTCCCAGCATGTGCCCACCCTGCGGGCCAGATCCCTGCTTAGGTGGGATGGAGGTTCAGCAGATGCCCGGGGATGTTCTTCCAAAGGTTATAGGCCAGCAAGGATTTTTTTGTTTTGTTTTTAAGTTTGTTTCTAAAACGACTAAGTGGCTTTGTTCTTAGCTAGATCATTGTCGCAGGACGGGTTAGTGCTCCCGAGAGCAGGCTCTGGTCTCCCAACAAAGCCCAGGGACTGCTGCCTGCCCCCGGGCAAGTTACGTGCCCAGCCTCTGGTCTGGCTCACATCTGTGCCACGGAGACGGCATGTTGTATTGAGAAAGTTAGAACAAATAAAAGCTCTGCAGGCCTGCTGCAGGAGTAGGACACCAGGGCTGTGTGAGGCGGAGACTGGAACGCACTGGTCAGCAGCTGGGAGGCAACTTTGCTGCTTTGCTGCAAGAACATGAAACTCTCTAACGCAACAAGGCTGTTAAACAAATCCACCTGAGGCCAGCGAGTTCAGCGCTGTTTAGCCTTCCAGTTGAGCGACAACCGCAATTGATCCTGCTGGGAGGTTAAAAAATAAAATCATCATTCTGGAACAGCGTCTTTCAGCTGGAGCAGCCCCGTGCCCATTAGCGGTAATTGAGCGACGCGGGGCTGTGCCGCGGGAAGGCTGGTTTCCCCGCGCAGCGGCAGTGTGATTAGGGACGGCTTCGGCTCTGCCCGCGGGGTGGAATGGCTCGGCCTAATTGAGAGAGAAATGCCGGGGTGTGGGCAGAGGGAGACTCTGCCGGCGTCCCGGCGAAGCCACGGGGAGCTGTGACCAGCAGAGATGCACGAGCGCGTCTGAAACTGCGGGGACTTTGGCAGGGGTCGGCATGGCATGACTCGGTGCGGCATGGCACGCATGGCACGCATGGCACGACACGACACGGCATGGCATGGCATGGCACGGCACAGCACGGCATGGCATGGCATGGCACGGCACGGCATGGTACGGCATGGCACAGTGCATGCACAGGGCTCGCCGGGCACGGGAGCTCCGCGGCACCGTGAGAGCGTCTTGAAAGCCTTGTGTTGAATAGAGGGTTACAGAGCTCTGAAGGAAGCTGAAATAAAGTATTTTCCTTCGTGCACATGTCAGGGAAGCAGAAGTCCTGGGCTAAATGGGACGGGCTGTGCTGTTTTGCCATATTATTTAGCTGCAACGGAAATGAAGGATGAAGGTGATAAAGGGTTTATTTTAGCAGGCAGCAGCCACTAACTGCTCGGTAATGCACCAAGGAAGAGCTCAGCTCCACCATCCCGTTTCCCATTCCAGTCACGTGTCCCCAAAATTGCAAATGGAGATTTGTTACATTTCATTTGCTCCCATCCCTGGGAAGCCATTTGCGATGAGTTCACGTCTCCCAGGAGGCTCCATTCCAATCAAAGTGAAAAGAGAGGAGAAAAAAAAAAGTCACGCTACGGCAGATGACAATGATATCTCAGTGCCGATCGCTGGGTGCTGACTAGCGCTACACGTTTTAATAACAGCCAGCCCATGTGCAGGCAAGGCTGAGGTACCGCTCCCAGGCTGAGGGGTGCTGAGGCACCGCTCCCAGGCTGAGGGGTGCTGAGGCACCGCTCCCAGGCTGAGGGGTGCTGAGGTACCGCTCCCAGGCCGAGGGATGCTGAGGTACCGCTCCCAGGCCGAGGGATGCTGAGGTACCGCTCCCAGGCTGAGGGATGCTGAGGCACCGCTCCCAGGCTGAGGGGTGCTGAGGCACCGCTCCCAGGCCGAGGGGTGCTGAGGCACCGCTCCCAGGCTGAGGGATGCTGAGGCACCGCTCCCAGGCCGAGGGATGCTGAGGTACCGCTCCCAGGCCGAGGGGTGCTGAGGCACCGCTCCCAGGCCGAGGGATGCTGAGGCACCGCTCCCACGCTGAGGGATGCTGAGGTACCGCTCCCAGGCCGAGGGGTGCTGAGGCACCGCTCCCAGGCTGAGGGGTGCTGAGGTACCGCTCCCAGGCTGAGGGGTGCTGAGGCACCGCTCCCAGGCTGAGGGGTGCTGAGGCACCGCTCCCAGGCCGAGGGATGCTGAGGCACCGCTCCCACGCTGAGGGGTGCTGAGGTACCGCTCCCAGGCCGAGGGGTGCTGAGGCACCGCTCCCAGGCTGAGGGATGCTGAGGTACCGCTCCCAGGCCGAGGGGTGCTGAGGTACCGCTCCCAGGCTGAGGGGTGCTGAGGTACCGCTCCCAGGCCGAGGGGTGCTGAGGTACCGCTCCCAGGCCGAGGGATGCTGAGGCACTGCTCCCACGCTGAGGGGTGCTGAGGCACCGCTCCCAGGCCGAGGGGTGCTGAGGCACCGCTCCCAGGCCGAGGGATGCTGAGGCACCGCTCCCAGGCTGAGGGGTGCTGAGGCACCGCTCCCAGGCTGAGGGATGCTGAGGCACCGCTCCCAGGCCGAGGGATGCTGAGGTACCGCTCCCAGGCTGAGGGGTGCTGAGGTACCGCTCCCAGGCTGAGGGGTGCTGAGGTACCGCTCCCAGGCTGAGGGATGCTGAGGCACCGCTCCCAGGCCGAGGGGTGCTGAGGCACCGCTCCCAGGCTGAGGGGTGCTGAGGTACCGCTCCCAGGCTGAGGGGTGCTGAGGTACCGCTCCCAGGCCGAGGGGTGCTGAGGTACCGCTCCCAGGCCGAGGGGTGCTGAGGCACCGCTCCCAGGCCGAGGGATGCTGAGGTACCGCTCCCAGGCTGAGGGGTGCTGAGGCACCGCTCCCAGGCCGAGGGATGCTGAGGTACCGCTCCCAGGCCGAGGGATGCTGAGGCACCGCTCCCAGGCTGAGGGATGCTGAGGCACCGCTCCCAGGCCAAGGGATGCTGAGGCACCGCTCCCAGGCCGAGGGATGCTGAGGTACCGCTCCCAGGCCGAGGGGTGCTGAGGCACCGCTCCCAGGCCGAGGGGTGCTGAGGCACCGCTCCCAGGCCGAGGGGTGCTGAGGTACCGCTCCCAGGCCGAGGGGTGCTGAGGCACCGCTCCCAGGCTGAGGGATGCTGAGGCACCGCTCCCAGGCTGAGGGGTGCTGAGGCACCGCTCCCAGGCCGAGGGGTGCTGAGGCACCGCTCCCAGGCTGAGGGGTGCTGAGGTACCGCTCCCAGGCCGAGGGGTGCTGAGGCACCGCTCCCAGGCTGAGGGGTGCTGAGGCACCGCTCCCAGGCCGAGGGGTGCTGAGGCACCGCTCCCAGGCCGAGGGGTGCTGAGGTACCGCTCCCAGGCCGAGGGGTGCTGAGGCACCGCTCCCAGGCTGAGGGATGCTGAGGCACCGCTCCCAGGCTGAGGGGTGCTGAGGCACCGCTCCCAGGCCGAGGGGTGCTGAGGCACCGCTCCCAGGCTGAGGGGTGCTGAGGTACCGCTCCCAGGCCGAGGGGTGCTGAGGCACCGCTCCCAGGCCGAGGGGTGCTGAGGTACCGCTCCCAGGCCGAGGGATGCTGAGGTACCGCTCCCAGGCTGAGGGATGCTGAGGTACCGCTCCCAGGCTGAGGGGTGCTGAGGTACCGCTCCCAGGCTGAGGGGTGCTGAGGCACCGCTCCCAGGCTGAGGGGTGCTGAGGCACCGCTCCCAGGCTGAGGGATGCTGAGGCACCGCTCCCAGGCCGAGGGATGCTGAGGTACCGCTCCCAGGCCGAGGGATGCTGAGGTACCGCTCCCAGGCTGAGGGGTGCTGAGGTACCGCTCCCAGGCCGAGGGGTGCTGAGGCACCGCTCCCAGGCTGAGGGGTGCTGAGGTACCGCTCCCAGGCTGAGGGATGCTGAGGCACCGCTCCCAGGCCGAGGGGTGCTGAGGTACCGCTCCCAGGCCGAGGGGTGCTGAGGCACCGCTCCCAGGCCGAGGGGTGCTGAGGTACCGCTCCCAGGCTGAGGGATGCTGAGGCACCGCTCCCAGGCCGAGGGGTGCTGAGGTACCGCTCCCAGGCCGAGGGATGCTGAGGTACCGCTCCCAGGCTGAGGGGTGCTGAGGCACCGCTCCCAGGCTGAGGGGTGCTGAGGCACCGCTCCCAGGCCGAGGGATGCTGAGGTACCGCTCCCAGGCCGAGGGGTGCTGAGGCACCGCTCCCAGGCTGAGGGATGCTGAGGCACCGCTCCCAGGCTGAGGGGTGCTGAGGCACCGCTCCCAGGCCGAGGGGTGCTGAGGTACCGCTCCCAGGCTGAGGGGTGCTGAGGCACCGCTCCCAGGCCGAGGGGTGCTGAGGTACTGCTCCCAGGCCGAGGGATGCTGAGGTACCGCTCCCAGGCTGAGGGGTGCTGAGGCACCGCTCCCAGGCCGAGGGGTGCTGAGGCACCGCTCCCAGGCCGAGGGGTGCTGAGGTACCGCTCCCAGGCTGAGGGGTGCTGAGGTACCGCTCCCAGGCTGAGGGGTGCTGAGGTACCGCTCCCAGGCCGAGGGATGCTGAGGTACCGCTCCCAGGCTGAGGGGTGCTGAGGTACCGCTCCCAGGCTGAGGGGTGCTGAGGCACCGCTCCCAGGCCGAGGGATGCTGAGGTACCGCTCCCAGGCCGAGGGGTGCTGAGGTACCGCTCCCAGGCCGAGGGATGCTGAGGTACCGCTCCCAGGCTGAGGGATGCTGAGGCACCGCTCCCAGGCCGAGGGGTGCTGAGGCACCGCTCCCAGGCCGAGGGATGCTGAGGTACCGCTCCCAGGCTGAGGGGTGCTGAGGCACCGCTCCCAGGCCGAGGGATGCTGAGGCACCGCTCCCAGGCCGAGGGATGCTGAGGTACCGCTCCCAGGCCGAGGGATGCTGAGGCACCGCTCCCAGGCCGAGGGGTGCTGAGGCACCGCTCCCAGGCCGAGGGATGCTGAGGCACCGCTCCCAGGCCGAGGGGTGCTGAGGCACCGCTCCCAGGCCGAGGGGTGCTGAGGCACCGCTCCCAGGCCGAGGGGTGCTGAGGTACCGCTCCCAGGCTGAGGGGTGCTGAGGTACCGCTCCCAGGCTGAGGGGTGCTGAGGCACCGCTCCCAGGCCGAGGGGTGCTGAGGTACCGCTCCCAGGCTGAGGGGTGCTGAGGCACCGCTCCCAGGCCGAGGGGTGCTGAGGCACCGCTCCCAGGCTGAGGGGTGCTGAGGTACCGCTCCCAGGCCGAGCGGTGCTGAGGTACCGCTCCCAGGCCGAGGGGTGCTGAGGTACCGCTCCCAGGCTGAGGGATGCTGAGGCACCGCTCCCAGGCTGAGGGATGCTGAGGCACCGCTCCCAGGCCGAGGGGTGCTGAGGCACCGCTCCCAGGCCGAGGGGTGCTGAGGTACCGCTCCCAGGCTGAGGGGTGCTGAGGTACCGCTCCCAGGCTGAGGGGTGCTGAGGTACCGCTCCCAGGCTGAGGGATGCTGAGGCACCGCTCCCAGGCCGAGGGGTGCTGAGGCACCGCTCCCAGGCCGAGGGGTGCTGAGGTACCGCTCCCAGGCCGAGGGGTGCTGAGGCACCGCTCCCAGGCCGAGGGGTGTTGGTCGGCGCAGCTCAGCCCAGGTCTCTCCCCTGAGCTGGCTCCAGGTGCCAGCTGCTCCGGGATGGGCACCCACCGCCTTGGGTGTCCAGCTTTCCTCTTTCTCCACAAGCAGCACCTTGAGTCTGGGCAAATAAAACCAGGGCTTTGGTAAACTCAGAGAGGACAGGCTGAGCGGCTAGTTCAACTTAACCAATTTTAGTTTTATATTGGCCTGTGCTTTACAAACTCTCATTAACCGAGTGTACACAGGCACAGAAACTGAAAGCAAAGATGGTTGGGGCTTGCTCGCTTTTTCTTTTGTTTTTTAGTTCCCCCTTTTAAAAAAAATCCTGTTTTCAGTTTAGAGCAGTTTTGTGGGCTGTGGTCTGGTGTTATTGATTAGGGCATGTTATTCTGGAGCAGGAATCTGCCTGACATACTGCCTGCCTGCTGCTAAATTGAAATCCCCTAATCTTTCCAATCCTTTTAAGCACTGGCAAATGAAAAGGCAGCACATTGTAGAAAATCTCTGCTCAAGGGGAAACAAGGCAAGATCTGCCAGATCGAGAGTACGAGCTGCCGTGGGTCAGAGGGGACCCGCTGCCTCCGCTCGCTCCCGCTGCCTGGTCAGGGAGGCAGGAGAGGGGTTTGCTCCTCCCGGGATGCGGGATGCCCTCGCTCGGCGCAGGGGATGTCCCCAGCACGTTGGTTGAAGGATTCAGCCGAGGTGCATGCAGCCCTCGTTAGCACGACCTTGCCGGGGGCAGGGGCTGGCGGTGCTGCTCCGGCACACGAGGTGCTGCTCTGGCATGCACGGTGCTGCCGGTGCCCGGAGCTGCCCTCGGTGGGATGGCTAGCGGCGGGGAGCTGGGGGGGCCCTCCTGGGCTGCAGCATGGCTGGCGGTGGTCTCCTGGGCTGTCACGCAGGAAAGGGGACTCGAATCTGGTCTGTGGCTGAATTTGAAGCCGGATAACTGTGTGCTCAGGCACCCGCAGGTGACCCATGAACTGCTGAGCTCGGCTGGGCTGGGGGCACGAGGCTTGTCCTCGCCCCCTCCCCACAGCCCGCCTTTGCTGTAACGTAACAGGGGCTCGACTTGGGTTAGCAGAGACCCCCGCTCTTCAGCGGGCTTGTTCGCTCATCCCTGATTAGCGTATACCACTAATTACATGCTGAAAGCCTGCTGCTGTGCTGCTCAGAGCTGTCACCGTCTACTGAGTCACGGCAGCAAGGTAAAGCAAGGCCTGGGCATGAGGGCAATGTGCTTTTCAGTTAACCCCATCCCATAATAAGAGCAGAACAGGAGGGATCTTCCTGAAACCAGCAGACGTCCTGCCATCCCGCGGCGCGCGCAGCTTGCACCCGCAGCCCCCGAGCTGCCCAGGCGAGGAGCCGGGTTTCTCCCCAGAGCTGACGGGGCACTTGCAGCCTCGGAGAACGGGGGCAACCTTGCCCCGCCGGTGCCCTGCCCCCGGCACTGCCGCCCAGCCCGCAGCCCCTGGGGATGTGAACGCTGCCAGGGGGAGGCAGGGGCTGCCCTGGTGCGTCGGGGCTTCGGGAGCTCCGGTTCAGCAACGAGGGGAGCTGCTGGTACTTCCCCGGCCGCTTTAACACCCTCAGTCCCTGGCTGGAATATTTAGCCATGTTTGTTCGGGCAGAGCAATAATTAGCTTTAACCCCTGGGTTCTTGCTGAGCGATAACCGAACACATCCTTCGCAGAAGACGCGTGCGTTAGGGAGATCAATGCATATTCACAAAGGGCCAATTTCCATTGCACCAGTCTTAGAAGAACAATGTATCCCCAACTTCACGAGAAATCAAGGATGCCATAAAGCTAAGACCTCAGGAACGCTGTAGTTAATCCCCAAAAAACGTTCTCGGCCTGTACGAGGCCTTTCCTGTACCCAGGAAAAGAAAGGGGGGCTCAAACCAGGGTGAATTTCTGGCTGTTCGGCAGCATCTTCCCTTCCTCTCCCGCACACTTGGCTTCTCCTTCCTGCCCCAAGCCCATGACCTGCCCTGAGCCCTCAGCCCCAAGCCTCTGTCCCCTCCGAGGGGTCCGCGTGCTGGGGCCCCCCCGGGGCCGTGGGGCCGCTGGGCTGGGGGGGGCAGGAGCCGCCGGGCACGACTTGGCCCGCTTGTATTTTTAGTGTGTGATGCTGGGAAAAGGAGAGCGTGTTCATTAACCTGCACAGCCAGGAATAACAATTGCCTTCCATCAGGACCTCATGAATAAGTCGCACCATCTGATTTAGTTATTTATATCCTTCCTGCTGGTAAATTAATTAATGTTTCGTTTGCAGCACAGGCAGCCCTTAAGACTGCTTCTCCCTGCTCTGAAAGTGGGCACATTACAATGTCATCTGCTTTAAAAGGCGTTTTTCCTGGGAAGATGGCTGGTAAATACAGAGCGCTCGCCCGTCACCTCTCGCTGTGCCCTGCGTCGTACCGGCAGTGGAGCGGCATGCCACAGACAGCCAGGGTCTGTGGGGTATTTGTACAGTGCAAAGGGTTATTTTTATTCTTTCTACTGGATCTTAAGTAACGTTCAGGAGGAAAATCGTGATCCTGTTGCTGGGACGGGTTTCTGGTCCATCCATCCCGGAGGACGGGAATCATGGGGGCAGCCGGCAGCGCCGCAGGGCCAGGAGTGCCCAGGGGCCATGGGAGCTCGGGGTGCAGAAGAAGATGCCTAAAGGAGAAAGAAATATTTCTATAAACACCTTCAAGGAAGTGGACCGAAGGGAAGGGGAATTATTATCTTATCATGGGGTAGCAGGCGAACAACAAGGCGTTGCAGGGACAGAGGAGCGCGCGGGGCAGCGGGAGGCTATGTAAGCTGCTGGGACGGGTGAGAGGCTCTGCAGGCTGCGGGGAGGGCTGGGGGCTGCCCAGGGAGCAGCACGGGGGGTGGGCAGAGCCGCCGACCCGCTCCCGTTACAGCAGCTGGGGCTGGGATCCGGGTGCAAGCCAGCCCCGATGGAGCCGGGGGGATAAAACCGCTCCCGGGGCTGACGGTGCCCCTGCCAAGGGGGATGCGGGGCGGGGGGCTCGGCCGAGGCGCCGGCAGCTCCCTTGGCATCTCGTCCCAGCGCTGGCTCCAGGGTTTTGCACGCCTGCTCTCGACGGCTGGAGCGGGATACGCCGACGGCAGCACATGACTCCTTTGGGACGAAGATAAGAAGCTGGAAAAATAAACTGCGCTCCCAAGGTCGCAGAGGCGCTCAGGGCTCTCCCCAGCACATGGGCTGCTTCCCTTTCCGCTTTCAGAGCCATCGCCTGGGGGCTTTATAACGGATAAAGGCAAAATGTTTTTGCTGGGGGAGGGCTGGCAGGCGTGGGACCACGCTGAGCAGCGGAGGGGAACACCAGCATCCCCCCTGGTATGGGCACCACAGAGATGCCCCATCGTCCCACTCTGCTTGGGTCCCTTCCAACTGCCGCGTGCGTGTCCCCGTGCCCGTGGCAGCGGGCAAGCAGGCAGGGCTGCCAGCGGGCAGCAGAGTGCCTCCGGTTTGATTATTTGCTTATGGCATCCTAATACGCCCAATTATTTTTCAATGCAGACAGTTGCGGTTCATTTGCTTTGCCATCAGGCAGGGGCTTGTAGGAGATATTCTAATGCCAGCCACGTTTTAATTTCCTCTAACAGCATGTTTTACGTGTGCTAAGTAGAGATGAGCTTCAGGATGCCAGGAGATCCCCATCATCCCATGACAGTAGGTGCCCCAAAGCTGGTCTGGCCAACTGTACCTTCCATGGCAGTGGCCCACACCTTACAGATCCTACAGGGGACCTGAAGTTCCACGTGTTTCCAAAGATGGAGCTGTAACCTGTTGACGTGGGCGGGGGTTTTTTTTCCAAGGAGTATCCTTGTTTTTTCCATGCCTTATCCGTGGCATTCCCATCCCCAGAAGTGCCACAGCAGGGAGCTGTGGGCTCGAACTGGGGCGGGGTTGATATGAGAAACCCTTCAGCAGAGGAACCCCCGCGCGTGTGGAGCTGTCGGCGCTGATGGTTTTTAAGAGCCGGGGTCCTGCTGTAACGCCGCGGGCAGCGTTAACCCTGCCCAGCAAGGGGAACTCCCCGGGGACCTCTCACAAACCTCTCCCGCCCCTCTTTGTCCTACATCCATGAAACCAGCAGCAAACCCAGAAACGAAGAATATAGGTGAGAACCAGAATGGCAAACCCCGAGTCTTGATTTTAGGGTTTCTTAAGCTCTACCTGCATTATTTGGGATGTCAAGTCTGATTCATGACGATTGCCCACGCCAGAAGCTGGAGCTGTGCTCTCCACGGCAGCAGTGTCACCCCAGGGTGGGTTTTCCTTTGGCCTCTCATTTTTTGGATGCTTTAAGGAAGGTGATCAGTGACCTCAATACATCCTCTTTTCTAAACATTGCAAAGATAATGAAGGTATTCCTCTCTAGGCCTCTCATTCTCACCCAAAATCTCTCCTCTAAACCAGACAGACGGTCCCAGCCGTTCCCCTGCCAAGCCTGGGAATGTCCAATTTCAAGCCCTGTTTTCATTTATTTCTGTTTTGGATGATATGGTCGGTGGGTCTGTCTGTGCAGGGGTGCGGATGCCGCAGCTTGCGCGCCTCTTAGCCCCCATAAGCTGTAGCAATAAAGCATGTGCTAGAGAGATGTTACTGGCAGGATTGTTAATGCGTGAGCCTAATGAATATGAATGGTCTCTTCATAAATGTAGCTTTGTGTCATTAAATTCCTTCACACCTCACTGATCATGGAAAGGTTACTCAGAATTAAATGTAAATCACATATTTACTGGTACGAAACAGATCAGTGTGTCGTTTTTTAAAAAACATATAATTTAATAATGGTGCAATCTTCCCCTAGCAAGGCTTGGGTGATGGATTCGCAGCAGTCCTTCACGCGGGGTTTCGGTGGAAGGTGATACAGATCTCACATGATGGGCAATTTACAGCGTTTTCTTTCCAAAACAGTAGACTTCAGTTCTTAATCATGTCAGTGGCCCAGAAATGAAAGGAGTTATTTCATCCATGTCACTCCATATAATTAAAAGATTAAGGAATGGTTTCTGTTGTGTTATAAATTAAGGGGCTGGGGTTGGCTGGGGCGGGGAGCACTGGGCTCGGGAGCACCGCAGCCCCGAACACTGGTCCCCGACACTGTCGGAGGGGCGAACAACCCCCCCGCCCCCCGAATTACACCCCTCGGCATCCCCAGACGCTGCTCGGGACGTTCCCCGAGGACCACTGCACACAGTTACACCGAGTAAGGCAGAAACAAGGCATATCTCTTGTTTTGTGCTGATTGTGCCAACTTTCCACGCCGAGCCCGTGCAGCGTCTGACCCCCCGGCCCACGGCGGGATGTTTTACGCGGCACAGATGCGCTCTGCCCACCCAGCCCTGCGTACGAGCGGTGCCGGTCGGCGCAGACAGCTCAGCCGGGATCAGGAAAAGCAGGGCATTTTTAAGAAGCTCTGAAGAGCCGTCCCAGCTGCCCGCCAGCAAAGCCCCCTAACAGACTGCTTTAAACAGTGCTAGCACGTATTAGCTCGTAAGGGAGAGGTGATTAGTAATTAAATGGCTTTTAAAAATAAAACCATTAAGACTAATCCCATCAAAATTGGAGCTTCATCCAGGCAACTCTTATTAATTATCGTCCCACCTTGCAGTTCCCGAAGGCTGACAGTCGGCCACCCGGTAAATAAATACACGGATTTTATGAAACTCTCTCTGGCAGGGCCGTGCTCCCCCCGCCCCTGGTTCGAAGGAGGGGAAGGTCCCAGCCGCTGCGTGAGGTCCCCGTCCCCTCCTGGCACGTGCAGCCCCGCCACGGGGCTGCTGCCGGCAGCGCCGTCCCGCCGGCCCGGGATGCAGCCGCGGGGCGGGGGCGGGAGCCGGGGGCAGCTTCCCGGGCTGATAAGGCCGGGGCTGAGCCCGCCGAGGCGGCTGGCCGCCCTCTGCGGCGAAGGGAGGCGCAGGTTTCAGCCGCAGCACGTCGTTATTTCCCTCAAAGTGTCAATAGTTTCAGGGTTAAAGAAACAAAAGCTTTTTTTTGCTTGTTTGTATTTTTCCCCTCATCAATACTGGGGCCAGGCAGGCCACTTCCAGACAGTCCCCGGGGCCTACTCAGCTATTAAAGATAGAAATTATATCTTCATAACCCAGGATATTGCTGCTTGCTTATTTATGACTTGCTCCATTTCAAGAATATTTATTCTAGACAGGGAGCCTGATAATTTTCATCCAATCTACTTCTCATACCTCAGGGCAAAAGAATGGAACAGCTCAATTGAAAGAGCACTTTCCCTTTATTGCCAGGTAAGGGCAGCGCAAGCCGATCTCATTTCTGCCCTTGCCTCGCTAGCACCACTGGCTTCGGCGCCTTTTTTTTTTCTTTTTCTTTTCTATTTTTTTCCTTTTTAATTCATCGAGGAATGGCAGCCCACACAACCACTTAGAGGAAGTACTGCATAAATCCCAGTGCAGTAATTACCCATTTGGAAACATGATGCTTTATAGGAGAAAAGGCATCGTGCCAGGATGCTCAGCACGCTACTCCTACTCCAGCTGAAATCCTCCCAGGGCTTGTAGGCAACGGTTAGCGTCTGCAGTCACAGGCTAATAAAACTAAGCCATTACAGCTGGGGCAGGAGAGCTGCAGCCCGCAAAGCAGAGAGCTTCCGAGGTGGGAAAAAGCCGTTCATGGGTTACGGAGCGGAGGGAGGAACCGAAGGACCTGCAGCCACCTGGGAAACCCAGCTGGTGTGGGCTGGGGCTGCCTGGGGTCCCGGGGTGCTGAGAGACCGCAGCCATCCCTGGGCGATGCCCCATGAGACGGCAGCACCCACCTCCCTCCGCCCCGCTCCAGCCGGGGAGCACCTTCCTCCACCTGCACTCCTGCCTGCTGCGTGCCTTAAATGTCAAAGCCAATGAAGTGTTGAAAAGGCTTTATTGCTTTTTGTGAAGCCGATTAGGAATATCTTCTACTAGGTAAAGAGTAATATTGCAATATGAAGGATGGGGGAAGTTGAAGGCAGCCCTGTGTGAATTCCCCACAGAAACCTCTGTTCTTGCAGCCAGAACAGTTATCAAAAAGACAATTTAAGCAGGATTGCGCTCTAACTAGCTGGAGGACAGGGGAGCCGGCCCTGTACAGTAATCTTTCAGCCTGTAGTAAATGAAATTGCAAAAAAATCAGCTTTCCTTCCTGATCTGCGGGGGGTGAAGACGCCAGAAGGAATGGGGTTTTTTTATAACCATTAGCTCAACTCGGTGCTCCCTGCCAACGGCGTGAGCTGCCACAGCTGCCACGGGCCGGCAGCCGCCCCGCGAGGATGAAGGCAGCTCAGCATCCTCCCTCCTGCTGTCTGCGGCTCGTCCGCGGCACTTCCCAAGCACCACAGCACCCTGGGAGAGGATGGAGTAAACCCAGAGTGTTTTGTCTCTGCGGCTCCTGCCAACTCTACCCGTCCAAAAAACCCAGCTGGGTGCAAAACGGAGACCCCTGTCTCCATTAGAAAGAAGGTCTGTGCAACCATGAGATACCAATGACCAAAGGGGCTTCTCGTGTGCGTGACACCAGGTGAGACAGGTGAGGTTGTTGTGGAGCGGGGTGTTTCTGGGAACAGCCGTTTCGGAAAGCCACCAGGCATCGTGGGCTGAGTCACCTTTGAAAATCTCCATTTCGGGGGGGAGGAAGGCTTCTGCGGGGCCGTCCCTGCCTTGCCAGCACGAAGCGTTGCGCGCCGGCGCTGCGGGACCCGCGATCGTCTCTCGGATGGCCCGACGGTCGCCTTGGGTGCCATCCTGTCTGTGGAAAGATGCTGGAAAACCAAGGCAGGTTAATGACTCTGGCAGCCAGGGAGGACCGAAGGACCATGTGCCAGTCCTTGCTGTTAATGGTAATTATTTATGGAGCACCCTGAATTCACCCCGTGTTTTGGAACAGCAGCTCGATGGCCAAATCCAGCCCCTGGTGAGGTCTGTGGGAAGCAGAAAGCCATTTCCACCGGCTTTGATGGGAGCTGGACCGAGTCCTACAGCTCTGATGACATCCCCATGAATTTACAGCAAATGTTGCCATTAGAAAAATGATAGCTTCCCAACTTGAAATTACTTACAGACGCATCGGGGGGAAAATTTCCTCTGTTTATTCCTCGGTCAGGCAAAACTGAAAAAAACCCTTCTCCAGCTGAAATCCCCAGCCCGCCCGTGGGACCTGCCGCCCCCAGCCCGCGGCACAGCAGCCACTTCTGTGCTCTGGTATTTACCATCGAAGAAAATAGCTGGGCTCAGATCAGAAAACGCTGCCTGCGAATCTGGAGGTCTTGCAGGTCAGCTTGAAACCTGGGTATGTGTGCCGCCTCGCCAGCCAGCAGCCCTGGTTCAATCCTGGCACTCTCTGAAGCATCAGGGCTGAGCGCGGGGGGGAAAACGGGACGACGTGGGTGCTGGCCGTCCGTCTGTCCACCCCTGAGCCGCCCAATTGTACAACAGCAGAATTTTAAGAGCAATTATTCCGTTGGAGCAATTAATTAGAGTCAGCCAGAGCGAGGTGCTTGACTCCTGGTGCCCCTCGAACGGCCGGGCACACCCCGTTCCCCTCTCCCCAGCTCGCGGCAGGGGCAGCTGGGCATCCCTCCGGGTATCCCCCTTTTTTGCAGGGAGAAGCCCCAGGGAATCACAAACTGGAGGGCGAGCACATGGGGGCTTCTCAGTTTCTACAGATCTCTGGCCAGCAAGCGACCGTCGCTGTTGCAGCCCTTGCTTTGTCGCCAGTGAAGGGAGGGACGCGGTTTGCAGGTTCTGCCTGAATCTGCAGGTTCTCGGCCCCTCCTTGGGCCCAGCTGCGTCATCCCTGCTGCATCCTTTAAAATGAAGAGTTTGGCTTCAAAGGGCAATTTCTCTGGATCTGATGCAAGAAAATTCCCTCAGTCTGAGGCAGCTCTGCGATTTGGGGCACAAACTGCTCTCTGGATCATTGCGCTCTGGAACGATGCATGGCTCATGCCTCTTTTTTTGCCTGCCCATTTAAACAGAGCGGAGACCCGGAGCCATCAATTACTCCTCCGGCAGCCGGGGGAAGGTTTCACCGCCCCGGCAGCGAGGCTGTGCCTCTCCCGGTTTCCTCCCTGCTCACCCCGCTGCCTGCTGCCTGCCCTGGTGATTTACTTAGGAGGATGATTATCACGGGCAGGCACGGATGTGCCGTTTATCCTCAACGTGCTGCTGTGGCTGTGCAGATCCGCTGCTCAGCTCAGCTCGCCTCACTGGCTGAGACCCTTCGAGGTGCAGTGGAGATCCCCTGGCCCAGCTAACTCTTGAGCAAAAAGCCTCATGCATCCCCGGAGATGCATCCCCCTGCCCTGTTCCCACTGCCTGGGTGTCAGCAGCTCCCAGTGAAGCCCCAGGCTCCGGCTGTGGGCAGGGGACCCTGCTCAGCCTCTCCCCTCTGACGTCCCCTTGCTTGAAAAATATCATCCAGTCTTCAAGGAGAGCAAAGGGAATAAGTCTTTAATCACTGCACACACGCGGTGTGACAGCGCGTTGGACCCTCTGCACTCCAGAAAGGATCGGTTTGGTTTTCCCAGAGGTTTCCTCCAGCTGGTGGAAGCTGTAAGAGATCAGGTTGGAAGCATCTCTTAGAAGTGATGGAGACTGCATTGGTTTGTGCTTTTTTAGGGAAAGCTGGAAAAGGGTACTTGTTTTCCCACCAGCGAGCAGAAGCCTTTGTCTCTGCTTGCTCTCTGCTCCCGGAGCTTTCCCAGGACAGCCAAGCCCACGCTGACGCTGCTGGGAGGTTTCCGAGCCCGGCCAGCAGACTCGCTCACACCTCCTCCAAAGGGAAAGCTCATTAAATTGTTGATCCAGGTATCCTTTATCCAGAATCTCACATTCTTATTAGAGGTATTAATTAAAACAATAGCAGATCAAAGCGCTCCAAAGCATCTCATTTTGGATGTTGCCTCCTCCTCTCCACGTCCCGGCTTTTGTTCTCGTCCCTTTGAGGTCAGCAGCGTCGTTATTGCACCAGCACCAGCACCGTCCCGGGGCAAGACGGGCACCAGGAGTGTCCGAGCATCTTTCTCCAGCTGAAGGAGCCTGACAAAGGGCACGAGGGTGACCTGTTCCCGCACACGCTCTGGGAAAAGCATTTCCTTCCTCCGGGCGGGCGAATTTTTCCCAGCAGCTGCCTGGACGGAGCCGCCTCTCCCCCCCGAGGGGCTCGCGCAGAGCCGCGCTGTTGCGACTCCTCCCCGCAGCTCAGAGCACGGCGAAGCACCTCGTCCTGCATGGCCAGCTTAACAGCAGCCCTGATAGACTCCATGTTCGTCCTTGGCCGGCAATTAGCAAGTGCTTGGTGTGATGGGCATCTCCTCTGAACTCCTCTTCAGGCCCTCCCAGCTGCTGCTTATTAACGTTTGTGAGCACAGCTAAAGCAGAGGGCAGCCTGACCCGGGGAAATCTGCAAGCTTTTATTAACGCTGCAGATAATTACATTTAATAAGGACACTAGCTTTTCCCACACCAGATAGCTGAACCATCAATCTTCCCTTTAATAATAAAACCCTCTCCAACTCATTTACATTCATTGTTCCTTTTGCAACACAACATTACACACGCTTTATCACCCCGGGATCTAAGGCAGCCATCTCACGTGGCGTGTTGCAGGAGAAGTTCGCACGGCAGCGTGGCCACGGTCCCCGTGCCACGGGGGGGCTGGCGTCCCCGGCCGAGCGCGTCCCTGTCCCCACGCCCGGGGTCTGGCAGCTCTTTACCCAGGGAGCCACCTGAGCACGCGCATCTTGCAAAACTTCACAAGAGCTCTGTGGCTTCGTGGCCTCCAGAGCAATTACTCACCCGGCGTGAACCCGCACCGCAAGGATTGCATCTTCAGAGATGGGTCTTTACACGAGGATACTTATGAGCATGTACTTTTAAGGCAGAACTGATACGATTTTTAGAAATAGAAGTAAATGCATTTTGTGTGTGTGTGTTGGGAAGCACAGTGTCTCTCAGGAGATAGGAAAAATAATGTATAAATGAATAACAGTGCAGCAAACATTCATCTTCAAAGCTGAAATTGGAGAGTGAAGCTGAGGGTATTAGAAATCCTATTTTGCTGCTGCTTCGCTCTGATTTGGCTTTGCCAGCTCACACCAGGACAGATATTTCAGTGTGGTTTTCCCTCCCGACACTCCTCGCTGCACCGGTGCTTCCCGAGGGCGGGCAGCAGCCCCGGCCGTGGGACACGGTGGTAGCAGAGGGCACTGCTCTAACTGGCCTTTAAATGTCTTCTCCTGGCCTGGAGTGCTGGAAAACACCCATCTTCTGGGCGCAGGGGGGCCGCTGGGCAGGCGCGGGGCGGGTGGCTTCTCCTACCCTTCCCACAGAACGGTGAAGAGGGACTTGCATCGCACCGAGACCTCCCGCAAAGCTCGGCGCAGGCTTCGAGTGGTCGCTGCCGCCCCGGTGCCGCTCAAGCACAGGAGGATCTAGCGAGATGCTGATTTGTAGCAGAAAAGGGGAATAAAAGAGACTTGAAAGCTGCACCTTTCCTCCCACCCTGTGATCCCATCTGGCCATCCCTGCGTGCCCAGACCATCCTCTCTCTGTCCCCAGGCCAGCAACCGTGGCCAAGGGGCTGGTGCCAAAGCCAGCGTGGGAATGACATCATTCCTGACGGGACGGCAGCGCCAGGCAGAGCCGAGGGGGGACCATCCCCCGGCAAGAGGAGCCCGAGGTGCCTGGGACACATCGTGATGCTGCTCGGGACCGTCTGTGCTGGCCAAGCAGATCCCCGCCAAGCGCTGCCCAGCCGTGCCCATCGTCTCCGTGCACCGGCGTGTGCCGACGTGCCGATGCGCCCGGGCAGAGCAGGCAGCGCGGGGCAGGAGCCGCGGGCAGATCCCATCTCTGCCGGGGAAGGGGCCCGCAGCCCCCCGCCGTGTTTAGTCTGGGCGCAGGGCTTATTATCAGCTCAGCCCCGTCCCTGGCGGCGCGGCACGCCGCTCCCCACGCACCTCCTCTAATCTTCTTTTATTTGGCGTCCCTGGGATGAAGCAACAGGCCATCCATCAAGTGCCAGTGCTTAGAGGGAGAGGGGATCTGCGGGGCCCCGCATTTAATTAGGAGCCTGAAGCATGGGCTGGCGATGGGCAGCTCCTACTCTTCACATGCACAGAGGAGCAATAGTCCGGCGTTATCAGCTTCGTGTGCATTGGCATTTAAAAAATTCCTGTGCTGTAGGTTTATTGCCTGGTTATGCTGCAGGGAAGTAGTCAATCCCCTACTAAAACAGCTCAGCTTCATTTTAAGCCAGGACACCCAGCCCTCACTCCCCCAGCCCACCCTGCAGCTCTCAGGGATCCCACGCCTCTCCCCACAGGATCCATCCCAGCTCCGGCTGCCCCAGGTGGGAGAGCTAAAGACAGGGCTGCAAACCTCAAACTCACGTCCCCGTGCCCGAGGTGCAAAAGCTCGCACCTGCCTGGTGCTTTCCCCCTGTGCCCATCAAAACGGTTTCCAGCTTGGCTGCGCAGCCCTGGCCCGGAGCCCCTCGGGCATGGCAGGCGCCAAGCAAAGCCTTTAGCACTTTTTTTTTTTCCCCAAAAACATTTCTTCCCTAATTTAAACCATCATCTTGCATCTCGGAATCTTTTTTCAACAATTTTTCGGCAATGCCTGAATTCTGGGAGCAGAAAGGTCTCTTGATTGAGAGTAACTCTCGGCACATCTGGAAAAAAAGCAGGACCCCCCTCCCATGCTGCAACTCCTGCTCTGACAGACAGAAAAAAATGCCAACGCCTCTGAGCGCCGCTCAGAAACCAGCAGGACCCGCCAGCGGCCAAAAAATACAGCAAAACAAGACAACAATGCTCATTTCCAGCCGGTGCAGGGGAGGCCGCAGACTTGGCAGCGTAAGGGAGAGGGTCAGAGCTGGCACCCAGAGTCCCCTCCCGCAGTCCCAGCCGGAGGCTGGGCTGGAACCACGCACACCCTGGAGCTGCTTTTGCTGACTCTGCTGCCCACCTCCTGCACCAAACGCTTCCAGTTTGCAACCCAAAGCCACGGGTTTCTTGTGTTTTCGTAGCAGCAAGGATGCCCCTTTTCTCCCCGGGAGGGTGGTGACCACGACGTGCGCTGCAGTCCGCGGGCAGCGGGCGCTTGCCCCGAGCAACCCGTCCCAGCTGCGCTCCCGCAGCCCACATCCCTCCGAATCGCCTGGCGTGGCAGCTCCTGAACCGGCTTTAACTTTAACACCTGCCCTGGGCGCAGGCTGCGTTTTAATGTGGCTCAAGCTGCGAAGAGGCGGCCGTCGGGGTGACCACGTCCCCTCTGCGCCCGGCCGGGCTGCTCGGCGCGGTGTGACCGGAGGTGGTGAGAAAGCGGCGGCAGCGTGAAAGCAAAGCGATGAAGAGGTGCGAGATGGGGCGGCTGCAGAGCAAGGCAGCGTGTGCTGTGCGCAGGGCAGCGGGCTCCTTGCATAACTGTTATTTATTTCACAAGTCTGAAGATCAGCCCAGAAGCCCCGACGGAAGGCGGGCAGAGCGGTGCTTGGCCGCTCCAGCTCTGCGGGGACGGGGGCTGGGGCCACGCAGGTGGCTGGTGACGCGGGTCCCTGCTCCAGGCAGAGCGCAGGGTGCGCATCACACGCCTGCAGGGTTTGCGCCATGCGGAACAGCATGGATTTTCTGTTGGGAAGAGATTTTTCATCCTCATTAGCAAACTGAAGCATTAAAATTAATTCAAATTGAAATTATGCTGAAATTATGGAGGAAAAAAATATTCTTTGCTTTCTTGGTTGCATTTGGTTGCACATCCTACTGCCCAGCCTTGCCAGTCTACGCTGCGCCCTGCAAGTCCCCTGGCAAGGGCTGACTGGTGCTCCCTGGGCCTGGGACTTCTGCACGGGCATCTGTGCTGGGCTGGTGAAATTCCCCACGCCCTGGCCCACAGCACTGCTCTGCCACGGCTCGGGCGGGCGGACACCCCCGAGCCCCCACCCGCCAGCATCACCGGCCCTTTCATCAAAACCTCTGCACTGAAGGCCAGATTGCTGCGGGCACCTCTGCAGCTGCCGGCAGCCAGGCTGGGTGTGCAGGAGCCGAGGTGGGTGCAGGAGCCAAGTGTGGGTGCAGGAGCCGAGTGTGGGTGCAGGAGCCAAGTGTGGGTGCAGGAGCCGAGGTGGGTGCAGGAGCCGAGGTGGGTGCAGGAGCCAAGTGTGGGTGCAGGAGCCGAGGTGGGTGCAGGAGCCGAGGTGGGTGCAGGAGCCGAGTGTGGGTGCAGGAGCCAAGTGTGGGTGCAGGAGCCGAGTGTGGGTGCAGGAGCCGAGGTGGGTGCAGGAGCCGAGGTGGGTGCAGGAGCCAAGTGTGGGTGCAGGAGCCGAGGTGGGTGCAGGAGCCGAGGTGGGTGCAGAAGCCGAGTGTGGGTGCAGATGGAGCAGGAGCTGAGCACTGGGTGCAGATGCGTGCAGGAGTCGAGTGCCAGGTGCAGATGGGTGCAGGAGCTAAGATGGGTGCAGATGGGTGCAGGAGCTGAGCACCGAGTGCAGGTGGGTGCAGAAGCCGAGCATGGATGCAGGAGCTGAGATGGGTACAGGAGCCAAGCGTGGGCACAGATGGGTGCAGGAGCCGAGCACCGGATACAGATGGGTGCAGGAGCCGAGATGGGTGCAGGAGCTGAGCGTGGGTGCAGATGGGTGCAGGAGCCAAGCGCTGGGTGCAGATGGGTGCAGGATTCAAGCGCTGGGTGCAGACGGGTGCACTTGTCCCCTGCAAATTCACCCGTGCCCAAGCCCACCCCGCTCCACCCACATCTGGCCGCAGGCTGCAGACCCCGGGAAGCGGTGGATCTTTCCACGCAGCCCAGCAAATGTCATCGGAGGCGTAAGTATTTCCAGATTGGAAGCTACAGCAGGCAGAATCAGCCTTCCCCTTGTCATGTTTGCAGTCAGGTTTTACATATGGGTATCCACGGCTCTTTTTTTTTTCTTCCTCCTAAGACGACTTCCAAAGCAAGTGATTTGCACCATATGTTTCTAACGCTCCTATCAAATACCATCGTTTAATGAAAATAAGTGCAGAGGGAGAGGAGTCATCCGCCCGCTAGCTCGCAGGACGGGGAAAAAGGCAGAAATCCTCTTGCAATAGCTACTCTGTAAAAACCCCGCAGAAATCCATGTGCTGGGATTTATTTATTTCTTTTTATCTGCTGTGAGGAATGATAAAACGGACCTTGGCAGAAGTCACCTTTGACACGTGTTATCTCTATAATATCTCGATCCGATAATCCCCACCTAAGCTTTGTGCTTTACACCACTCGGGGACTCGGCTGCGGAACAGCTCTTCGCCAGCCCCTGTCACTTCCAGCCGCAGCGCATGGGCTGTGGGATCTCTCCTCTCTCACGTAGCCCTTTAGCCACCAGTCCATAAATATTTGTGTAAGGGCCTCTCCCCCCAGCCCCGCTGACGTTACATTTTCTGCAGTGTAGCAGGCGACTTTTTTCAAACTTTTTAATTCCGTTCATTAATCATTTAGAGAAATGTGCAATTACTCGAGTCCAATTACAGAAAATGTGCAACTACTTGAGTCCCATTATAAGCCTGTGCGAAATGCCAAGAACTTGATTAGAGTAAAACCACCGCCAGCCCCATATACTTTAAAAGAAAATATTGTGTGTTATCCTAGCGGGTGAAAAGAAATCACAATTTATTTACGCACAAATGTGTCTAACCCTCGCTGACAATATGGGAAATCTTTCCTATCGGCCGTAACGTGATTTCAGTGTTGCCTTAAGGAAGAGATGTCTCTCCCTTAATTAAAACAATGCCTGAACTCACTGTAACCTCCTGATTTCATAGCGGGGATCCGCTCTGATTTTTCCAGAGGGTTTTTAATTACCCCACAAGCTGATGTCTGGCCCGGCGCGGGGCTGCTTGTTTTCCGTCCGAGCCCTGAACGGCGGGTCGGGCAGCGATGAGCCGGCAGGACTCGCGCTTTCCGCCCCCCGGGCCAGGCTTTCTGCCCTGAAGATGCAACCAGGACCGAGAACTGCCGTGCGGTTCTCTGACAGCTCCTACGGGACGTGGCCTCCTTAATCTTTGCAACCAATTGGCTTTATTCGGTAATCCGTAATTACACGAACTGTCTCCTATGCAAATCATAAATGTCTCAATCAATCAGCGGGAGCAGCCGTCGATGGCAAGGCTGCGCAGACAGAGCGAGCTCGCAGGAGGATTTCGGCCACATGTGGCTTCTAAACTCCTGTTATTTAGGTCAGCATCTTCTGCGTGCTGTCTGGGGGAGCGATAGGTATTACCGCTTATTAGGGATTAAGCCGAGATTTACGGGTCTCGCTTAGCGTGTAGCTGTGTGTACGTGGACGTTCGTACGAGCCCGACTACCAAAGTCTGAGATTTTCAAGCAGAATCTTGAGCTAAGGGGCTTAGGGAGGCGAATTAATTTACTGGGACTCCATAGCTCGTCCAGAATAAAAATCTCTTATAAAAGTATAATTTTCTTCTTGTTATTCATGATTACAAAATAATAAGATTGTTTAAAAATCCAATAGAATGGATGTCAATATTGGCAGGAGATGTAATTGCAAAGCGCGTGCCAGCCTTCCATGGCTTTTCTTAATTTTAATTAGGATAAAATTTACTAATCTTACAGGGTTTGTAGAAGTAGGTTTGCCAAGAGGCCATCAATTGATCTGGATGATATTGGCTTCCTTTTAAGAGCCCCTTGCTAACTGCTATGCAAAGCCCAGGCTTTTAGCTCCTTTCTCAGATCATCTCTGCAGTTTTTTTGGCATGTCAAAAGGCCAGATGTTTTTTATTTGAGAGCAAATTGACACGTTAAATTACATTGTGCAAACAGTAAAGCCAGCCATGAGTAAACAGGCGACGAGGATTCATTGAATTTTATGGGTCGCAATAATGTTTATGTAATTTAACAAATTTATGCTTCGTGTCAGCTTTACCGCAAGAGTTATTCATTCCAAAAGGAAAAACAACTTACATTACAGCCCCCATATTATTCTGCCTCGGAGCCAATCAAAAGCAAAACAAGCTTTAACATGACAATTGCATAGGGGCATGTGTACGCCTGCACACGATAACATATATCACGCAAGTTAAACATAGTCTGCGGATATCGCTCGATTTGTGCTTTTTTTTTAATTCTAATTTGATTACTTTTCTATCATCCAGCCAGAATGCAAACAATGGGGGAGACTTCTGCCGCGCCAAGTATTGCTCCAGCGTTAGCAATACAGATCCAGGCTCCGCGCGGTGCCTTCAGAAGGTCATGTTGATTTTTACCATAATGCATTTTCCAGGTCCCTGGGAACCTACAGCAGATTTAGCAGGAATCCTCTATGAATCAGGCTGTCTTCACTCTCCAGTGAAGTGTATACCTAGCCCAAATTTCGCTGGCAATGAACCATGCATTAATATTACAAACTCTTCTGGCTATTTAAATGCAAAATCACATCAGACTTCAGGGCAAGCAAGCGGAGTCGAGCAGGCTTGCTCTGCGCTGGCAGGGTTTATCACATCAGTCTCATTAATGCAGTTTAACACCTTGTGTGCCCCGGGACACGCAGGGCGGCTCAGCGAAAGGTCACACCGCGGCGGAGCGGCGGGCGATGCTCCCGCGGGAGAGAGCTGCCGCGCTGCCGGGGCCGGGACGGCGTGCCAGCCTGCCAGCCCGGCGTGGGTTAAAGGAGGGAGGTTCTCTTTTTTCAGAGCAATGAGGCATGCTAAGCTAATAAGACCTCTAAACTGGCATCAATAACAAATGGCTTTCCACCAACACATAGCAATTATCAATAGCAGCCGCCGCTGGAGGGGCTGGATCCGGCCAGGCTCTCGTGCAGCCGGGAGAGCACGCGGCGATATTTAGCGGCAGCTCCAAGAGAAACCCCCGAGAGCAAAGGCGAGGCATCTTCCCACACTCAGCCGCGGCCTCGCTGGAGCCCTCCCAGCCGGGATGGCCACCGGGGATGGACTGCAGCCCACCCATGGCATGGCGAGCCGGGGCTCTGCTTCCTCGGGTCTCCGCTGTGGCGGAGCTCCCCCGGGCATGGGGAGCGCTCGGGGGAGCTGGGGCCAGCCAGGAGGTCCAGGGCCCCAAGCCAAGTCGACGGAGAGATCTCCAGCTCACCCTGCCTTAAACACAACGCGACTAGAGCACGACAGCTCTGGGCTAGGAGCGGGCTCCTTCAGACAAGCAGGAAAAACTTTCTTAGAGGATTTCTCACCCTACAAAGTACTGACGCACTTTCGAACAGAAATGGTGAAAAGCCACTGGCCGGGTGAAAGCGATCCCGGGCAGAGAAGCGCCGTCTCTCCCGGCATCCTTCCGCACGGTTTGATTTCCCGTGGCTCTGAGGGGCTGCGGGATGCTGCTGCAGAAAGATGCTGCGAGAGGTGTCGACGGGAGCCCCGAGCCCGGAGCAGTCCGGGTGCCCAGCGCCCGGGCAGGGGGTGCAGCCGGTGTCCCCCCATCCGCCGCAGGGCTCGACAGAGCTGGCTGGGAGGAAACCGGGGTGATGCCGGATGGTCACGGCACGCTCGTCCCCCATCCCCTGCCCTGCCAGACCTCACGGGTCAGTCCTACCTGAGAAAAAGCTGTAGGTCCCGGTGCTGCAGGCGTTCACCTCACACGTGAGGGCAGCCCGAGGACCTCCAGCTGCTCCTCCGTGCTTTGTTTTTCTCCATGGCAAGGTGGTGCCTCTGGGCTGCCCCAAAACCCCAAGAGGGGATGCTAGGGGAAGCTCAGATTTTGTCGGTTTGAAAAAGAGAAGCATCAATCCCCACATCGATGTTGTTCGTCTTGCAAATTTCTGGTCTGTCCCCTCCCCGTTCAGGGCACGGGGATGGCCCAGAGCCCCCAGCACTGCCTGCGGGACGGGCCTCGTCAGCAGGGAACTGGGCTGCAACGGATTTCTGTGTCTAAATGGCATTTAATACAGTCTCGAAGGAGATCTGTACGCAGGACGTGAAGAGGGAACTAAGGGTTATTGCTGTCAATATAATTAATTTCAAGCTAATTTGAGCATCTGATTAAGTTTAGCATAACCATAAAAACTAAACTGCTATTTAAAACCAGAGAGGGGTTTATTAAATAAGTGCTAGAATGCAACAGAAAGCAAAAGGAATGTAATAAAGTCACTTAAAGTAATAAAATTAAGTGAATGCTAGAGATATCCTTTGATGGATCTTTCCTTTTCCCTTCCCCAGGATGGAGATCTTCCTTCTTCAGCTGTATTTTCTATACAGACTTCTGAATTTCTTATGGGTCTTTCCAAATCTTCATAGAAACAAAATACATGGGAAAAAATGGTCAATACAATAATTTTTCTTTGGAAAAGGAGGAGAAAACGCCAAGGAGGAGGGGCGGCTGTTAGCCAAGCACATCACCTTGCCGGAGCTGTGCGCTTGCACAAGGTCACGGGCAGCTCAGCCAGCTGGGAATGCCGCCCGGGGCAGGAGCGTGCTTGGGAAAGGGGATGTGGGATCCCCCCCGCAGGGTGCTGGTTTGGGGTGCTTCCTTCATTGCCTTCCTGCATGTAATAAAACATTAGTCCAGTTAGACAACTGGTGGTGAAAACCCTGCAGGGTTTCTACTACTGTGCCAGAGCCAGCCAAGACAACTTACCCTTCTCCTCTAGGTTCATATGTCACCCGGAGAAAACACTTATTTACTCTGAAGGCCACAGAAGCCTTAAAATACAAAGCCCGAGATAACACTGATAGGATCACACAGACATCCAAATTAATTTATGCTGCTGTCCTAAGCAGAAGTGACTCATTGATAGCAGAGGAGCACTGTCCCCCGGTTAAACAAGGACCTTGGCAGGGATGCCGTGGCGATGGGTCACGGCGGAGGATGAGCTGGTGCTCAATGTCCCCTCTCTGTCCCCTGCTCCCGGAGCCCCGGGCACTGCCTCGGGATGGGGATGGTGAAGGAAAACGAAGGAGGCGCGTGCCGAGGTCCTGCCCTGCCTGTGCTGGGCTCAGGATGAATCAAGGATGGAGGTGCAAGTAATGGTGGTCCTCGGCGCTGAGCCCTCCGTCCACGCGCTCGCCGCTTTGCAACGCACATCGTCCAGCCAGCTCTGAGGTCTCTGCTGCATCAGGGTCGAAACAGATGTGTGTGAATATGAAGAAGGTTGGTTAAAAGCCCAAAGACCTCCAAGGGGAGGGTGGTCAGCTGAAACTTCCAAACCTCCTTTACTTCTGGCAAAGGCAGTCCCAAGGGAATAGGGATGTTCTGAGCCAGAGCTCGGGGAGGAGGCTGCGAACAGCCCTGGAAACGCGGGGAGGAGTGACCTGGGTGGCCTTGCACCTCTGCAGAGCATGGCCGGGCGTCTGGAAAGCAGGGCAAGGGGAGCTGGGGTTTCCTTCTTCACCTGGAGAGGGACCTGAAGCCGTGACATTGCCCCGAATGGCAAATGGTAGCTCAACAACTCAATAGAGACTGCTCTTGGACACCCCCCTTCAAGCACACCAAACCTGCAAGAACATCGGGACGCAGGGTAAATTGTGGAACCGTGCAAACAGTGGGGCTGCGAGCATCCAGGAACAGCCTCCCATGCAACGCACCTCGTGGTTTGCATCAAGACATCTTGTAGGAGACTTCATGCAAAGCCCACTAAGTCCATTAAGGCTTTTCCCGTTGCTCGCCGGGGCCCCACTCCCCTTCGGGAGATTGCCCACGCTCGAGCTGGTGACCAGACCCGGAGGAGACACACGCTGACGCTCATCACAATTTTATGTAGTTTCAGCAAATATTGAATTCCTTCCTCAGCCCCAACTTCCCCTCCTAAGATTTTCACTCGGCACCAGGGTTTGCTGGTAACTTCTATTGCAAGGCTGAGCACAATTTAGATTATAAAATATAACCGCGGGCTGTTTCCTTAATTGATTTCTTTTGTTTCATTCTATTCCTCAAAGATTTGTCAACATTAATTTTTATATGCTTAACACTTTGCAAATACTGGCCAACTTTTTAAAATTAATGAGTTGAGATGGAGATTGAATACCTTCCCTCCCCTACAACTGCAGCGGGGAACTAACACAGGATGATAGTAAAACATCTTATCAGCATTTAATTTGTAAAATTGGAGTTATTAAAAAGTGAATCTGCCAGCAGCCATTGGCAGCTGTATTAACGCTGCTGAAAGTTATTCTGGCTATTATTCTAGGTGAGGTCTTCCTGTTTGCATTTCGCAAACCAAAAAGCACCACATTTCCCACAATAACGTGGTTTCAGCTGAAGTTAGAAGATTCGTGGGTTTCCCAGGGTTCAAGTCAACAAATCAGCAACAAATCACGTTGATAGTAAATTCCCGGGAAGAAGGCATTTTTTAAATACAGCAAAATCCTAAGGGCTGTGCCCTTTAACGACGAACAGCGTGTCAGCCTGTGATAAACCATCAGCAACTAAAACTAACAGAACCGGTGCCAAATCCTCCTAAGAGCCTCCTCCCAAAGCATACAGTGGTTTGGTATTAGGAGCGTATCGTGTGTTTATAAGACTCCCTCCGAAAATACATTTTTGAGATAGCTTATATTAAAGTGCAATTACAGGTTAAGTAACAAATTGGCTTGCTGCCTAATATAGGGAAACACACTGTGACAATCAGATAATGCTGGAATTAAACAAGATGGCAACAGCTACTGCGAAAGGAGTTGGAGCAAGGAGCCCGCTGCTGCGAGCGGTGCCTTCGTCCCGAGGAAGGTGGACGGTGCCGGTGGGGCTCTGCCGTCACCCAGCCGCTCAGACTCAGAACAATGAGGGCCTTTGGAACCCCACACCAAATAATACAGTATAATATCCGGAAAAAAAGGCTCCTCTCCACCCGCCAAGCCCAAGCTCTTGTGCAGCGGAGAGATCCCGGCTGTCACCAAGGAAACCGGAATTGCTGGAGCGATCTCCAGCCCCGGCTGCCTGCGTTCCCTCCAGGGACGGTGTCTTAGCAGTCGAGTGGCACTCCACCGGCCTCCGATGCCTGCTCCTTGAGGCAGGGACATCACTCCATCCCCAGCGCGCCTGGTAGGACGCTTGCGACTGCTTCTCCGCAGCAGCTTTCCACCTTCTCGCCGCGAGCCCGCTGCGACTTAGTCCCGACACTTCACCCCCCTGACTCTGCACGCACAGCGATGGGGTTGAAGGAGCTATTACCCCTCGGGAAGGAGCTCCAAGGGCCACCTCTGCCATTCTGCGCAGAGACTTCTGCCCAGCGATGCACACGCAGTGCTGGAGAGGGGCAGATGAACCTCAAGGGGCTGCTCACACCTTGAGCTCTGCATCCGCTCCGGTCCCGCCTGCACCGAAGGGAACTGGGAAAGGCGCAGGGCAAGGTGACGGCAGCTTCCCTGCCTGGCTTGCCCTGGGGTGCAGGCAGGGACAGCAAATCCATAGGGGTGGTTGAGAGAGCCGTCGGGGTGGGGCAGGACTTCCCAGCCTGGAAAGGAGACGAGAGGGGCGTTATGAGGGAGGTCTGCAAGCTCTGGATGCCATGGAGACAGCAAACAGAGATGAGCCATTACCCCGATGGCAAACAGGGACATCTCTCCACCTCATCCTGAAAGATTTGACTGTGCCGCTTCGCCCTCAAGGCGAAAACCCAAAATGGCTGGTGCGGCACAGCCACCATTCCCCTCCACGGTGCTTCACCTCCTCTGCCTGGAGAAAGACCAGCAGGGCCACCCACCCAGAAATACAGACTCCTCCAGGTCCTGCGGGGGCTTTAGCATCACCGAGGACCAACGGCACCACCCAGCCCAGCTCCCGCCTTGCACAGGACAAAGACCTTTACCCAGGACTCACCCTCGTGGCACGGAAAATCTCCCCTTCCTCCACCGCAGGAGGTGGTTTGAAAAGCTACCAAGGGGAAAGGCCGGCGGAGCCTCCACAGGCTTGGCTCGGGAGATTTTCACAGTGTTTCAGTCCCCATCTCGATCAAACTCTCTGCAAAACCACTGCTACGAGGGCGAGCAGGGACTGGGGGTGAGGAGCAGCCGACGGCTCTGCACCAGCAAACCCGTTAAAAACGTGCTGCTCTCGCCTGCGCCGTAATTGCATTTATCCATTCCCATTTTGGAAACAACAGGGAAGTTAGCAAAAGCAGAATACTTAAGCACAGCTAGTTCTCAGCGATATAATTCTCTTTAATCTTTTAAGCATTTGACAGTATTTGCTTGAAAGAAGGAGCAACAAGTACATAATTATTGCACTAATTAAGCTGCCAAAACACAAGCATGCTGCAAGAGCACCTTTGAAACAGTGAGCTCTCGATTCATTAGCATCTGCTGTAAGCTTATTAATCACCTAACAGGCAATTAGCAAGCTGTTACTGTTTGAGACTAGTATGTAAATAAATTCTTGGGTTAATTTCTTCCTCTGATAATAAAGAAAACATTATGAAAATTAGCTAAGCGACAATGTAAATGATCTTGACTGTTAATTATATGATGGTGTTACATATGCGGCCGCCGTACACCAGATAAGGGATGCACCTCTCACTCTGCGTACTGTTTTAAAAATAAAATTGTTGACATAGGTAATAGGGAGGCTTTCTGCATTACAGTCACAGATGTTTGCCTTTAGCTAACCAAAACGAACTGCCGAACGACTGACACTGCAAAATTAGCAGCTGGGTTTATTTGCAGCAACCGCCAGCACTGCGATGCCTTGCGCAGAGCCCTGGCTGCAGCTCTCCGGCGGTGCCGGAGGGCTCGAGCCCTCTGCCCTCCACCTGCGAGTCACTGATCCCCCAAAAACCAGCAGCGTGGGCCCTGCTTCCCCAGCAGCTCTTCCCTGCTGGGGCTGGATTGACGGCTGCGTGCAGCGCACGGCCGTGCGGCAGAAGTATGGGCAGGCAGGGGTGCGGGCAGGCAGAGGTGCAGGCAGGCAGAGCTGCGGGCAGGCAGAGGTGCAGGCAGGCAGAGCTGCAAGCAGGCAGAGCTGCAAGCAGGCAGAGGTGCAGGCAGGAAGAGCTGCGGGCAGGCAGAGCTGCAGGCAGGCAGAGCTGCGGGCAGGCAGAGCTGCGGGCAGGCAGAGGTGCAGGCAGGCAGAGCTGCGGGCAGGCAGAGGTGCAGGCAGGCAGAGGTGCGGGCAGGCAGAGCTGCAAGCAGGCAGAGGTGCAGGCAGGCAGAGCTGCGGGCAGGCAGAGCTGCGGGCAGGCAGAGCTGTGGGCAGGCAGAGGTGCAGGCAGGCAGAGGTGCGGGCAGGCAGGCACACCGTCGGTGCAGGGATGCTCACGGTCGGGCGGCTGCACCGTACGGCGGCACTGCTCACAGCTTGCCCTGGGGCTGGACATCCAACGCTCCATGCGGATGAAAATTAATAAAATTAACCAAAAGAGCGCCCTGCCTGCACAGCACCGACCACCACTGCAGACAAGAGGAGGGGCTCTTATTCACCCTCTTTCCTTGCAGGAGGACGTTGTGTTGTGGCCCAGACAAGACGATTTGCCTGTGAAGGCACTGGTTATCTCTGCAACCCAGGCTGATGGTGTTGACCTGTTCATTATTTACTCGGGCAATAAATTGTAAGGCTTTCCTTTCATGTGGCACCACCCTTCACAGAGCGCTCCACCATCGGTCACCCACAGAAAAAAATAATCCCGTGGCAGGGGTCTGGCAAAACAGGGCAATTACTGAAGTGTTGATGGGCTGTGCGAGCTGTGAGCAGAGGCCCCGAAGCAGCCCCTGCCGCGGAGCCCTGCCCCGGGCAGAGCCCACGGGGCTGCGGGCAGCAGAGCGATGCCCCGTGCCAATGCCCCAGAGCCGTCCCCTCGCTCCCTGCCACCACACAGACCAAACCCCACGACCACGCCAGAGCGCGGGGGGCGGGAAGGACATTTCCCCACTGTCACCTTCCATTGACAAATCCGTGTTCTGCTACGAGCTCGGCTTTACAGCTTTCTCTCCCCAAAAAACCTCCCAGCTCCTTTAAGCATGCTCCAGCGAAGCAGAAAACTAATTACTGTGAACTGCGCGCCTGTTCGAGTGAGGAATTACCAGCAGCAGAGGTTACTTAATAATCTTATTAATTTAAACTATTTTATCACCATCTTTTGCCCCATAATTATGCGCACGAAATGCACACAGAATATTTCACAATTAAAAGCTTGAAACAAAAGTTGAAGATTAAGGGTGAGATGAGGCGCTTTCATGCAGCTCCAGCGTCTCTGGGAAGAGGAGTGCCGCAGCCTGTGGGCAGCCCTGGTGCTCCTGCCCACTCCCTGCCTGCTCACCGGGTGCTCACTGCCAGGACCACTGGGTGCCATCAGCTCCCTGTGCGCAATGCATCGGCACCGAAACGCGCTCCCGCCTCTGCGGAGAGTGTGTGCGGCTGCTGCATTTCGATGGATAACTCGGGGACCCCCGGGCGAGGCGGCAGCATCCTGGCAGGGCCACCAAGCCTCGGTGGTGGCATGCGCTGAGGCACCACCGCTGCCCCGCCATCAGCCCTTTGCAATTAGCACTTGCCAAAGAGGCGATGCTGCGTGGCCGCTCTGACCCAGCACAGCGCGGCGGCGACGGGCACGCCAGAAAGCGTGCAAACCTCCCGGGGGGAGGACTTGAGAGCACCAAGCGCGCAGACAGCTCTGGTGTCAGAGCTCAGCGGCCCGTACCTGCCCAGGCAGGTCTCAGCCTCTCGCCGAGCTGCTCTGGGTCTGCTGCGCCTATTACTTTTTAGCAAAGAAAACTATTTCTTACTCCCCAGGGTTATTTTTTTCTCTGGCTGTTTTGAAGGGAGGCAGGGTACCCAGGTAGCAGGGCAAGCAGGCAGCATTTGCACAGGGAATTGCTCTTCTGCCTTTTATTGACGGAGCTGTGAGACAAATGACCTTCCCCGGGATGGTCCATTCCGAGAGAGCATCGGGATCTGCTGCATTTAAAGCGTGGTTGTGCATCTGTAACTGAGTCTAGTCGCACACAGGGAGCTTGTGAGGACACGGGCAGAGCCGCTGTGCAAGTCTCCTGGGACTGGTTTATATTGCATGGGTGCCCCGTCCCTCGCAGCAGCACATCATCTCCTGCAGAGGCTGCGGGAGCTGCAGCTCTGCCAAAAGTCCGGGCAATGCAAGACCTGCGTCCGGCGGGCAGAGCGGGGACGCGGTGCTCTGCTGGGCTTCACCCCTCGCGCGCCCGGAGGCACCCACCTCGCTCCTGGCCGTGGGTCTTGCCCCCACCGGGGCAGCACCCACCTTCCCCGGCCAGGTTTGGCCCTGCAAGTGGCCCAGAGCATTTTCCTCCGTCTGTTACCACTGGCCACGAGTCTCCCCTTGGCCAGCCTGCTGCTGTTTCTTCCGCTGTTGGCTCCTGGGGGAGAAAAAAAAATCCAAATGTATTGATTTCTGAGCTTGCTTTAACTTGAAAACAAAAGCCATAAGCAGTGTGGTTCCAAAATATCATTTTCCATTTCCAGAAGCAAGCGCTGGAGCTTTACAACAACTGCACGAAACCAAGAAGACAAGGAGGGAATGGCTTGTAAATGGCTTTTTAGTACAAACTGTGTTTCAGTTTTATGGGTGATGGCTGGAGATCCCTTTAGAGCGATGTGCTAAGAGGTTATTTTGGATCCAGCTTAGAGACTGCAGCAGTTTGGCCCATTAAAAAGTAAATTTTTCATGTCAAGAAACAATCTCTTGCAGATGGAGTGCTCATCTGTGAAAAAGGGGAAAAAAAAAACTAGGTCAGGAAAGCAGCGTGCGGCTCGGCGCGCTGGCAGCGCTGGGCTCCTGGGGAGGCTGTTCGCACGGTGGCGGGGTCCCTTCCCCGCCTCCCAAGCCGGCCCGGAGCCGCCTCTGCCGTGTGTCTGAGCGGCCGCCTCACCCGCCGGGGACTCGCGGCGGCCGCCGGACCCCGCTGGCAGCCGCCTCAGCCACGGATCCCAGCCCGCCGCAAGTGCAAACCATTTGTGGTTATCCAGCCCGAACCACGTGGAGGCCGTGGTCTCCCACTAGCAATTTAGCTGCCTGATGCTGCTGCCGCTGCCGTATGCACCAGATGTTTGTGGAGGGGCCCAGGGACAGATGTGCCTTCAGCCTCGACTGAAACCAAAAGAAGTTGCCGTTTCCCTCCATAAATCCCAGCTTTCCTTGGTTTGATTTGGTCCCAGACAGCTCCTCTCCGGCCGTTTGTTGGTTTTGCTTGGTGTTTCCCTCTGTTCAAACACAGATAATGGCTCCGGGTGCTCTGAGCAGGGGCGAGCGGGGTGCCGCCGGCATCCCCGCACATCCCCTGCATTAAAGAGATACAGCGTGTGGCAGCAAATGCTGCTTGCTTTGAATTCACCTTAACCGAAATAACACATTTAAATAAAAAAGCCCTCATAAACCCAGCATTGTTTTTTAAACTCATTGCTACTGAAATTTTAATTCTGGACAACACCAGTGAGGAGCTGTGGCCATTATAATCAAAAGCAAAACTCAACACCTGAAATCCTTCACTGAAAATGTGCTAATTGCTTCATTTTTTTTAATTAAAATTCTAGAATTTCTTTTTCCAAGACCAAAAGCTTTCTTTCTCTCTCTCCCGATGAGCCAGCACCAGTGCAGACCCAGCACCTACCAGCTCTCCCTGGCACGTGCAAACCAAACCCGCCGTTGCAGTTTCGCTGCCTGCACACCCTTTCATACCACGGCCAAAGGCACCCGGAAAAACGAGAGGGCATCGCAGAGCTGAGTGCGGAGCCGGGGCACCCGAGCCAGCCTGGCCAGGGACGGGGCAGCCCCGGCAGGGCCACGAGCTCCCGGCCTGCCCGGCTGCTCCTGCAAACGGGGAGGTTTTTATTAGACTGGTATTTCTGGGGCAAAGGCGGGAGTCCTGGCCAGGAGACGTCAGCCGCAGGTTAAATCCTAAACACCGGGCTACGAACCAGGAGGGACTAATGGTGTCTGCATGCTCACCCCTGCTCCCGCTCCTTCACCCAGCTGCCCCGCTTCAGCTTTTGGGAGGAAAAGCAGGAAACCATCTGCCGCGAGGTTTCACCGAAACCGCGGTGGGATGGAGGAGCGCGGGGGTCGGTGCTCAGGTTCGCCAGCCCACGCCGGGTGGGGTGTTCCAGCACAGCATCCTTTCTGCAGTCTCCGGGCAGGGACGTGATGAGCTGACCCACCGCTCCCCGGGGCCACGTGCACCCCTGTGCACACAAAACGTCCCCGTCTCCCCAGGGACCCCCTCGTTGCTGCAGCCAGAGGAGACGGGGAAGCACCGGGGAGCGGGTGAAACGCCGGTGGGCAGGCAGCAGCCCGGAGGACAAGGGAAGGAAAGGGTTTAAGGGATGGGTTTACCAGCACTTCCAGAAACACCAGAGCACCGATAACTGTGATGAAGTTGTTGTGCAGCACCAGGGAAGTGTCGGGCACGGCAGTGCGGTGGTGTCCCTGCGCAGTGCCCCTGGGGACGCCCAGCGGCAGTGGAGGGCAGGGTGCGGGTGCTCTGCGGCTCCCGGGCAGAGGGACCCTGACAGAGGGTCCCCGTGCTGCAGACAGCCGCGGGCGAGCTGGGTCTCCTGCTGCTCGGGAGAGAAATGTGCTCTTCAGAAGGAAGATTTCTTTTTTTTTTTTTTGAGTTTTTGAAGTAAAATCCCTTCGGTGGCACACTCCAAAGGGAGGCCAAAGCCACCGAACAGCCGGGGTGTGACCATGTTCCTAATGAAGCCTGGAGCAAGGCTGAGCACTTACGTGGTCAGGCCCGCAGCCGTCCTGTCGCACAAGGGAACATTCCCCATCCAATACAATTTAAAGTTCCTCACGTGCAGAACTTGGATCTCAGAAGCTTTGGGGTTCAGCAAATATAAACCCTGAGCTGAGGTGTAGCATTTTGGAAGCCCACACCAACGCTGACCAGCTCCTCAGCATTTTATACATGAATTTTTTTGCTATCCACTGTGGCCTTAATTTCAAGCAAGTTCACATGGGATGGCCCCACCGTAGCCTGTCAAAGGACTAACGCGACCCCTCTGCTCCCCATGCGCTTGGGTGGGAGCAAGGGCACGGGGCCATGGGTGCTGTGGGGGTCCTGGGAGAGGGAAGAGCCTGCAGGAGGGCACGGGGAGCTCGAGCTCCTGCAGCCCCATCCTGCTCCTTTGAGACCCCCAAAACTGAAATAACACTTTGTAGATCTCACTGCATTGCACAAATCATTCCAGAAATGAACAGAAATTTTCCAACAGAGACATCATATAAAAAGTTGGGGTTTAATCTTCTGAGATGTTGTCATTACCTATTATTACTATTATCTCTTATAAGTGTAACTAAATGTGAAGTCAAGTTTGCAGTGAAATGTTTTCATTAACCCGAAATGAATTTGAGGGCATTTTCCTTGGCAGAAAAGGACAAGTTTTGGTTTATGCCACTTTGAATGGGGTTGCTCCCTTCGCTTCCCGCCCTGCTCTGATGGAGATGGCTGATGCACAGCTCCTTAACGATGCTTCCTACATCCAGAGCGCTCTGCTGGGAAAGCGCCCAGGCACCACATCCCTTTTCATTTTTTTCTCCTGGAGGTAGTTTTGTCTTGGAAATCTCCTCAAGAAAAACAGATTTTATACACTCTGCAGTCTCTAAACAACCTATCGCAACCACTGCAAGAGGGTATCAGAATTACACAATTCACCCCAAATTAAATAGCTCCGTCTCGATGGCCCTGTTAGCACACAGCCTCATTGACAGCAGTGCGAAGGGTTTAGCCACGGGGCTATTGATCCATTAAATATTTTGCTGCTGAGTCACGGGAGGGCAGCCAAGCCAAACTGTTTGCCCAGTTCGAGGAATGGATTAGTTTGGAACAAATCAACAGGTGAGGAAAATTCCTTCGCTGGCAGCAATAGAACCTCCATCCACTCAGCGTTTGGAGTCTGTGTGTCTCTAACGTCATTTCTGCTGGTGACACCGTCTGACGGAGGGACCGCGATGTGCAGACGGTGCAAAAGGGAGCTGTGCTGGGGAGAGCGCCCGTATCGATCGCGGGAAGACAGCTTGTTATTATTACAGCTGACCTTGTCTGGAGCCTCTTCCACAGAGACAAAGGTCACACCAAGGCAAACAGCTCCCTAGTGACTGGAGATGCTCGCAGGGCAACCAGAACAGGATGCAAACATCCCGACCGAACAAATAAATGCCCGGTGACCCCGCGGCTGCTGCACAGTGCGGGGCTCCCTCCGGGGCGGCCGAAGGCAGCCGAGCCCCGCAGCCCCCCGCGCTTTGATCCGGCCCCCGCAGCTGGCAGGGATGAAGGCGGGGAGCGGGTTGGAGGAAGAGGAGGAGGAGGAGGAGGAAGGGATGGCTGGAGGCATTAACCGGATCAGGGGATGCAGGGAGAAGGGTCGGAGCAGGGGGATGCCGCACCGCAAAGCGGGGACAGCCCTGCCCTGCGCGGGGGGGGCGGGGCGCGGGGCCCGATCCTGCGGGGGGCTCGGCCGGCTCGGGCAGCCCCGTCCCCCGCTCTCGGCGGAGGGACGCGCCTACCACCGTGTGGCTGTGGCCGGCCGTGCACCCGCCTCCGCCCACCCGAGACCCACCCGCGGGCTCCACGGCGGACAGCGCGCCCCGCTGCGCCCCGCCAGCATCGCTGTGCTGGGGGCACCGAACCCCCACGGAGGGCAAAGGCACTGCTTTCCCACCAGAAATCCTCATCCCGCCCGCCGCGGAGGAAGGCCCCGGCTCGCCTCCGAAGGGGCTGCCGCGGGTGGGGAGTTTTCCCGCTGGATAAACCGTAGATTCCTGTTGCATCCCGAACCGGCAGCTCCTTCTCCAAACGTCTCCGCTCTCGCCGTTAGAAACCACTGCTCCGCTCACGCACGGCTGCTCCGTGGGACGCAGCCGCTCGTGGTGACGAGGGGGTGGCAGCCCGCGCCGTGTCACCTCCCTCGTCCTGCTTCACTGCCTTCCTTCTCCCCGCAGAGCCAGGAGGCACCGAGCAGATGGAAATCCCGCCCCGGGCTTCCTGCAGCCCCTTATCTGGCGGGGAGAGGGGCCAGACCTCCCGCCAGCTCGTGTCATTTCGCCGAGCCTCCTCTCAAGACTTCCCTCCCAAAAGATAAGCGCGGTGCAGGTCGTGGCCGCGGCCGGTCCCTGCTGAGGTTCCCCACCCCGGCACGGGATGACAGATGCATTTTTTCTCTGCCCTGGCCTGATGCTGATGGAGCCAGCGTCACCCCTCTGCAGCAGCACCCTCCACGCCGCCCGGAGAAGGGCCGATCCAGCTCCCGCTCCGCTGGGATGGATGGGCATGGCTCGGCATTTTTCTCCTAGCCTCAATCTCAACCAAAGGACTGCCCAAAATTTTACAGTGCGTCTGATCTGGCTCAACAGCATCATCCAGCGCAGTCCAGAACAAGCCTTTGGGTATTTTTTTTCCGCAGGACTGACTGGCTTTCCTCCAGCCCTGGGAAAATTTCAGCAATTTCAGGTTGGCTGGATGTTTCACATACACGAGCTCACCTTGTCAGCTTTAGAAACCCATCAGTCTTTGGCGAGATAACGAGGACCAGTCTCTGACATCTCTTCCAAGATCTAGTGATAGTCCAAGCTGCTCTAAGCTCCAGTTTTGATTTTTCAGGCAGGCAGTGGACGACTTCAAAGGCACCAGTCCTCCTCTGTTAGAAAATATCCCCAACTGCCTGAAAGCATCTGCCCTTGAGCGGGGGTGCTGCCCACCCGCCCGGGCTCGGCAGGTTGTTCCCATCAGAGCTGAGCATCGCCCGGGCAGAGACGCGGGAGAGATCTGGGGTTTTGAAGGGGCTGTGAAGTCAAGTCAAGGTTTTAACCACCTTCCCAGGACTGTTAAACTTTCAGGTCTCTTAACAGCAGAGGAGGAGGGTTTGCTTTGATTTCCCCATCCCTGTGGATTTGTGCGCAGGAGGTGCAGGTTTCGGGGATGGAACTCTCTCTGACTGCTGCAGAAATAAACATTTTGCCCTGAAACAGAGTGTTTCAACAGGACAACCGAAGCTATTCCAAAGCCTTCCCTGGGGCCGGGAAGCAGAGCACGAGGTCCGGCATTGTCGGGGCTCCCCGGGCAGAGCCAGCAGCAGGTCTCCCCATGCCACTCCTGATCTCCATCTACGCCTTAGCACAACGCAGAGAAGGAAGAAATACTCCATCACAGTGACTCCCTGGGCATTTTACCTCGGACGCCCCAAACGGAGCCCAGTTTGCTGATTGAAGCGTGGCATGGAGATGGAGTGCAGGAACACAGATGATGGTACATAACCGGAGAGGGACCGAACGTTTTCAGCAAATTACCTCTGTTATGAGCCTAGCCATAAAAATCACCTTGCAAGTGAATTTAGCTTTTCTCCTCTCCATGCCCAATCAATTAGCACATGAGTAATACCAGGCCCATTAGGGCAAACTGATGCCGGGGGAGTTATGTCATCTGCTATAGAAATGATTGCTTAATATACCAGTTGGCTCAAAGGAACTCTTACCCATTGCATAACCCCCTAAAATCGATAGCAACAGTCAAACTATATTGTTTCAGACAGGAATACTGCTGGGTAGCAGCAATATCAGCGTTTGTGATCTCAGACACTTACTGGGCTATAAATAATACAGAGGAACAACAACGGAGGACATTTCTAACCAGGAGAAAGGGTTGGTTCAAGTCATTACAGGAGGGCAACGAGTGCCGTGCAGCGGGTGCAGGAGAGGAAGAGCTCGGAGCAAGGCTTCCCGCGTTACTTTGCGTCCTCTGCAGCTACGTCGCAGCAAAATGAGCCCAGCTGCTCCGGCTGGCAGAGGACACGGCAACGCTCGCACCACGTAGAGGTGCAGGACGGGGCACCGTACGGTTAGCAGACACACGTGCACACACGTGTCCATGCATGCAACTGCAGACGTGTGCTGCAAAGAGTAGGCAGAGCAACCTCTGCAGACCCCATCATCTCTGGGAGCCCTTGGAAAGTAACTTCTGTTGCCCCAAGATCCTACCGGATTTCACTCTGCTGTTGCACCCCTTATGCTGGAAGAGAAAGCCACCATTTCCATTGCTTTAAAATATGCTTAATAAAGTAGAAAGCAGCAAATAGCAATTACTAAGTCTGAACTCGAGGGTCTCGACAAGGTGTCGTTCTTGGTACTCTATAGCCAGGCTCTAGCAAAACACCCCAACTCCTGTTTCCATTACCTCTTCCCATTTCCAGTAGGATGCAGGGGGAAGGGAGGAAAGCCCAGAGGAAAGGCTGGGAGCTGGTTAGGGGTCAGACCTAAAGCCAGTGCCCGCCTGGGCGTCCACCACCAACCGTCCCGGGGCAGCAGGAGACATGGGCTGCACCGGAGAGACACTGCACTGCCTGTAGAGAAATATCTGAAAGTAGAAGAGAAGAAAGCTCCTCTGCCTCGCCCGGGGGACGGGGCTTCACGTTGTAAGCGCAGGACAAAGCACTCTTGATATTAGGTCTGCCAGAGGATTTGAATAGGATTGGCCTGGGCTAACAAACTGTGATCAAAGCTAATCTCTGATTAGCTATACTGAGGAGATTTAATTTAGTTTAAAGCCTTACCTGAAATGCAGAACTGGGTATTATTGCATATCTGACTGAGACTGCTGTTGTAAAGCTGAAGTATTTATAGTAGAATTAAAACCTCCCTGAAAGCAATCATCCAAGGAAGCAGCAAAATTGATTGCAGCGTTACTGGTTCCAAACATTCAAAAATCATGAGTCAGTCCGCAAAATGTCACAAGATTTTAAAATGTAATATATTTTGTCTTATTTTTATTTAGTTTGAGAGACTAGCGCTCATATTTTCAAGCCATGAAGGTTGAAATCTGACTCTCTTCTAAGGAAGCAGAGATTTTCACCTAACGCAGTTCCAGGAGCTGGAGGTTTAACAAAAGCCACTAATTATTTTGCCGCTCCCGTGAGGGGCCGAGGCGGCGGTGGCCAGCCGCAGCCCTTGAACCCCGCAGGAAAACCCGGGAGGAGGCTGATGCCCTGCAAAGCTGCAGAGTCTTGCGAACAGGTCCTGGCTTGCTGCCCACGGACCCTTTGCACGTGGTTCCAGGGATTTTTCTGGAGAACCACAACTCAGGAGAGCATTTTCCCACAATTCGGAAAGCCTGCCCCGGCACCAAGGGCTGGTGCGGAGCTCAGGGCAGCCCCCTGCTCCGGAGCAGGCACGGATCCTGCCCCTGCCTGCTCCGGCTCCTGCTAGCAGCATCTCATCCCAGGGAGCCCTTCCCGGGACTTCCCCCGCCAGACTTCTCCTGGTCCTGCAGCTCCCCGCAGACACTCGGGGACTCCTCCTGCCTCCGCCCGCTCGGGCTCCTCGGCTCCTGACCACGACAAAGCTCTCCCATTTCTCCCTCTCTCTTCCAGGCCATGACATGCTTGTCTGTAGGGTGGGAAGAAACGATGCTGACCCAGTGGCGAGGAATCCCAGATGGGAGCGTGCCATCCCATCTGATGGCTCGACCTTGGCAGGGAGGCGCGGGGCGCTGATGGCTTCCCGTGCCAGCACCCCTCTGAGACGTGGCTTCCCGAAGACGACAAGGGTGGGCGACCAGGACGATCTCCGTATCCGCTCCCGGACTCTTTTTGCTGTGTACGTCCTCTGATGGAGCGCGCTGTGCCCGGCAGGAGCCCGCGAGGACACCGAGGCATTACAGGCAGTGACGCTCCTGCCCTCGGAGCAGCTCCACGCACCCCTCCTCGCTGCAGGTGGAGGACACGGTCCCGCTAACCCGCGCCAGCACAAAACCCGTGTTCAGCCGCCTCAGCGCGTTCGCCGCTCAGCAGCACCAACAGCTGCGGGTTTGCCTTGGCTTGTAAACCTGCTTCTCCCTGGCAGGGCTGACGGTGCGATCGCTCTGCCCCGCGCTGCAAGCTCCTGCCTCGCCAGCTGCGATTCAAAGAGATTCCTGCTGGGCAGAATGGTATCATAACCAAGCAAGGGTCGATCCAGTTTGGCACGTGCTCGATTGCCGCCAGCGGTGCCAGAACGGCTTTCCCAGAGCCAGCAGCCTTTGGGGTCAGCTACTCACGGCGCCCGTGCACCGTGCCGCGTTTGTGGGGACAGCCGGGGGTCCCCGGGGCTTCCTGCAGCCCGGAGCCCGCAGCGGCCGCAGCAGCGACTTCGTGCCGCCCAGGGCAGCACGTGGGGCAGGATCCCCATGCTAGCAATAGCATAAATTTTGTCTGAAGTAGGCCAGTACCCTTTGGTTTGCTTCCTTGCTGCTCTGTGCTGCGTGTTTCAGACACCGAGAGGTTTTCTGGGTCCGTCCAGATGGGCTGCAAGGGGGTCCCAGGGTGCTGGAAAGCAGGGAGGGGTGACTGCTGGAAACACCATTTCCTTGGGAAATCAGAGTAAAGGGAAAAAATAACTGTAAGCTAACTAATTCCTATTAGAAACGAGCTTCTCTCCCTCTCCTCATCTCCTGCAAGCGTTCTTGATTAGCTAATAAATGATTAATCGTGCCAAGAAAAGCCGGCTCCTTCGTCTCTTGCTTTCATCCACCAGCTGCCTCCAGGGGATTTCAAATGTCACGGGCAGATGAAACGGCTTCCCCAGGACCCCACGAGTCCCTCACCATCCGAATTGCCCAGGAGGAGAGGCTGCACCCCAGCCCTGGTCCAGGAACCTTCCTCTGCACCTTCATCCTCTACCTTAACGCCTGCGAGTGCATCCTCTGCCTCCTCTAAACGCTCTGTAATTTACCTAAGAGGAAACCACATGCATTGATGCCGCAGAAACCAGCAGGCACGTCTCTGGAATCCGTCGCTCCTGACAAGTACTCTATTTTAATGCTCCTAACAGCAATTTTTATTCTAACAGTATGTGAAGGCACTTAGATTTCTATGCAGTTTTTACTTTTTAATCTCATATACTTCTTGCTGGTGTCAAAGTGTCACCATTTAATAGTCTTACTGGAAAAAAGAGTGTTTCAGATCTTGTTCTATAGTCCACATTGTGAATACATTAGAGAACCACTGAATGATTTAAGAGGAATTTTTATACCTCTGAACGTGGGAGTGCACGAGGGGCCCAGCCTCATCGCTAGCTGCTAAAAAGCTGGGCAGTATTTTCTGCTCCAGGCTCCCCTAAGGCAGCAGGGTTTCGGGAGGGGAACAGCGCTGCTGGCACCTCCTCCTCCCCCAGAAACGCCCAGGGATGCTGCCTCGCGTGGGGCACTACGATTTAACCCTCCTAAGCAATTTTTCCCTGATGAGTATTTCATTTCACAGGCACTTAACACCAGGAAAGCTGATACCCGGTGCCGGAGGTTATGGTGCAGCAAGGGAAGCACGCTCTGCCTGTGAAGCGAGGCCAGGTTATTATCAGAGCTTCCCCAGGTAATAAGGCAGAGCAATTCCCTGCGGATAACGGGCCGTCCCTGGCAGCGGCGGGCAGGCGCAGGCGCGGGATGCCGCGTCTCACCCGTTTCTGGCCGGCGTTGGTTGCACGGCTGCCGGAGCAGGGTCCGGCGATGCCGCTTTTGGTCCCTGCGCCGTTTCACCCCACAGCCCTCCTGCCCCGCCAGCCTTCTTCACCTCCCAGGTCCTGGGGACGGACGTCTCGGGGTGCATTAAAAGAGGCTCCCAAGGCACCTCTGATAATGAGAACAGGAGACGGCAACATGGTTTCTGGGAGATCAAAGCGCTCCCTCCCCAGCTGTACGTGCCCTCAGCAATATAATCATCCTGACAACCCCGTCAATATGTATTCCAGCTCCACCAATTCCACCCAATTAGTTCACTAATCTCTCCCCGCCCAGGCACGGCGCAATGGCTGGGTGAAAACGCAGACCACAGCCTCCACCGCCCCGGCAGAGCCGGCGGCAGCCCCCGCGCTGGGACCTGGCTCCCACTGCCATGGAGACAGGGCTGGGGCTGCAGAGAAGCCAGGCATTTTCTGTTATTATTATTGTTGTTGTTGTGGTTGTGGTTGTTTTGGGTATCTGTAAAGATCATTTGCAGCCTGTTTATTGACCTCGGCAGGATTCTGTATGAAACGTGCTCGGTGGGACTCTGGCTTTGGGGATTTTCGTATTAATTCAGGCCTTACCCAGGGTCTTGCATCCTCTCCCTCCCAATGCATCGATAAGATTTGGAGATGTTGCCCACGGCAGGGGCTGGACCCAGGCAGCATCAACAGCTGCTCCGGACCAGCGCAGCGCCCGGCCAGGGCGTCCCAATGAACAATTCCTGGTTTTCCATGGTCTCCACCAGGGATGCGGGGGCTGAACCCCAAATGCAGGGCAGAGCCTGGGGAGCGGGGAGCCCCCGAGCCCCCCATACCTGCCCAACAGCTGAGCGGGGCTGCCAGCGCGTCGCCCAGCCCTTTCCTGCCACCAAGGGCTGTGCCCGGGGGAACCCAGCCCAGACCCCGCGTCCCCTCACCGGCACCCCGGGGTGGCCCCGCGGCGGCGGTGGGCGATGGCTTCCTCACCCGCCCCTCGCCCCGGGGGACCACGCGCCGCTCTCCCTCCCCACCCAAGGCACCAGCAGCTCCCAGGGCTTTTGCAGGGCTCCGTCCTCCCGCTGCTGGGCGAAGCCTGTCACCCCGGGTCTGGAGCACTAATTGTGAAAAGAAAAGGGAGGCAGAATAAAGCCCATTACTTTAGCCAGGGGATTTACAAGGCATCGTTTGCTACAGGTTAGCTTTGGCTGCCATAATGATCCAGCTCCTGAGATTACCTGTCAAGCCTCTGTGAATTTTAAATAAAAGGTAAAAGGGTTTAACTCGAACACGACACCTCTGTGCATACAGAAATAGCTCAGCTCCTGCCTTCCTACAGAGGCAGGTACGCTCCAGACCCCGGATCGACACCGAGCAAAGCTACAAATCAAGGGCCAGACATGATTGCAAACATATTCTTCGCTCTTTCCTTTCTTCTGCTACAAAGGAGATTGGAGGCACACATGGGCTTTGCTTACATCTCATTTCAAACAAAATATACACGCATAAATAACGCTGCCTGACAGCTCGCAGGCTTTCTGATGGCGCTGCGGAGGAAGACGCCTGATGAGCAGCACTTCTGCAGCAGCAGCCCTGCCGGTGCTGCATGGGGGGTGAGCACCCCCGGCCAGGCGCGGGGCGGCAGGGGCGAGGGGGCGACAGTGGGGACGGTGCTCCCCGGGGCCTCCCGAGGGCTGCGCTGCCATCGCCCCGTCCCCAAAGCAGCCCCTGCCCGCCCTGCCCGCGCGAGGCTCGGCCGCCCTTGCAAAAGGAGGGTGAGCAGCAGCGCTGGCGCTCGGACGGTCGGGCTTTGGGGAGGGGGATTGCACGTCTCAAAGCTCCTTCCATCTCCAGTCCCACTGGAAAATGCTGGGTCTGTGTTTTTAACATGCAACATGCAGAAATCTGTACCAATAGGAATCTACACCCAAGGATGTGTGTGAGAAATCTAGTTTAAAAAAGCAAAATGTCTTCTAGGTCCAATGGGGACTGCACGGTTTGTTGCCTATACCCTTTTCCGTTGCCAAAACTTGGCAATTTCATTGAAAACCAGTGGCATTTTCAAAAAAAAAAAAACGGGCAGAATATCCTAGTCAAGCGGTAACACAACTAAAGCAGACTAGCAAATATTTTACGGTATTTTCACACAAAAAAAGCTGTGATAAAAAATTCTGAAATCCCACAGTGAAGTTTGCACTGCACAGGTGAAGCAAGTGCAGATCGCAAAGCTGCCGTGGAGCTCACAGCCGGCCTTGCCTTTCAAACGTAGTCGTATTATCATCCTTTTCTAAAAGCTATTGTAACCCCCCCATCAAAGTGGTGATCTCCAACACAACAGCCACATTGTAGTGGCTTTAATTATTTTGAGAACTGATCTCTTCTTAACTAGAATGATTTATTTCATTTTTTTAACACAGCCCTTAGAGCACATTGAGGTCCTGCGCCCCCGAAGGGGCACGGGTACCGTCAATGCACCGGGGCCGCGGCGGCGGGAGGGACCCAGGTCCATGGGCATCCCCGGCGACTGGAGCTGCTGCCCTGTAGGGAGGGTTTTCCGTATGGAAATTACCCAAAGGCTCCTAATTCAGCCAGGCGTGGCCGCTTCTCAGCGAAGCCAGCTGGGCGCATCCCTTGGAGGAGCCCGTCCTGACAGCTTCCAGGTCTGGAGGGGCTCTCTGGAGCAATCACGACCCGCTGCCGGCGGTGCGCAGAGGCAAAGCGACGGCTTTTTTTCCCTCTAAACACGCTCCAGGAAAGGGATATATTATTTCAGCTGGAGTTGCCCCAAAACTCCAACAATTTCAGCCCCAGGCGAGTGCTCAGCCTGCACCGCCCGGCTTTGGCAGAGCAAGAACAAAGCCAAAGCAGGGTCCGGCGGTGAGTCGCGCCGTCAGCCCCGCACGGCGCACAGGGACCGAGAGCCTCGGGGAGCCCCGGACCTCGGGGTGGCAGGTACGGGGGGGCCCCACGAGCGACTGAGCGGCGATGCTGGGCATCGGCATGGCGAGCCCCAGCAAAGCAGGTTATCGAGCGCGGTGGAGATGGGGGGAAGGAGCTGCCAGCCCTGTGCTCCTCTCCGGAGCGATGCTCACCCCAGGGTGGAGAAGCGCGTTTGCATTTCTCTGTATTAATGCAGGCATCCAACTGGAAGATGTAGATGTCTTTTTAATGCACCTACGTTTGAAGCCTGAATACATAATCTCTCTATTACATGTATACTTTACACAAATATAGTCATACAGAAATAGTGATTTATGCAGCCGTATTATATATGCAGAGGCTTGGGATCCCGTTGCACAGTGGGCAACGATCTCGGTTTTCCGTAGCTATTTATTTGCATAGCAGCGACTGCAGATGATTAATAGAGAGCGCTGCGGTCAGGGCGAGCCCACTGCTGAAATACAGCCCCACTTCCAGAAGCCGCCACGGCATTAATTATTAACTCCGTACAGGAGATTTGCCACTCTCCCAGCACCAGACACTAAAATAGTTTCCTACATAAAAGAGCATTAAGTGAAAGCTTGGGTAAAGCCCATCGCTCGGCAAAGTGACGTCCCGCTTTCAAGACCTATTGCTCGGCAGGAAAATTTACAATCCTTTAATTCCATTTACAAGGCGGCAACACAAAAGGGAGCTGGAGACGGAGGCTGGAAGCCGAGAGACCGAAGGGGAAGAATAAAATAAACAGGAGTCCAAGGGAGCCAGGATCAGGCCCCCCCTCTGAAATTCAGCCGCTCATTAAATTCCAGCCGGGATTAGAGGCAGGAAAGCGCCGGGTAAAGACCTCGCTATTGTACAAGGGGAGGTATATTAAGTTATATAGGTTCCATCTTGTCCCTGTTCATGACTAGCCGTGTTGTATATATCCGTGCAGCTAAGCGTAATTTGCTTATAAATAATTGACTTCTTGGCGATTAAAATCTCCTGAGGGTCTCTCGGTTTATTCACAACAAGCCGCCTCGGCCTGCCGTGCAAATTAGGCCTTTCAAACCTGCCTCATCTCCAACAGAAATGTTATGAAGAGTGATTTTTTTATCCCCTGTAATAACCTTCAACTAACCTTTAAACTGAAGTGAATAATTTAAATCTTATTTTCATATCAATGGGGGAGTCAAGCCAAGCAATTATCTTTTATCTGTATACTCTGTCGTCAGAGCAAGGCATAATAAAGTTTTCCCAAGTGGGCAGAGCGAAGCAGCGAGAGGAGGAGAGAGCGGGAGCGCGATGGGATCTGAAGACATTAATGCAACGATGAATTATTCAGTAATGAGTACAAGATCTGCCATAAAAGATCCACCGGTGCCCGGTGCAGGCCACGAATTGCCGGCTGGTCGGTGCAATTAGCGCCGGGGCGGGTGCAGCCCTGCCCGGCGGGTGGCCGGCACCTCCCCGCCCGGGGGAGGCTGGACCGCGCACCCCACGGGGATGCTGGAGAAAAAAAGGGGGGGACAAGGAAAAAAAAAAATCCCCCCCAAGCAAAGCCGTCGGGGCTGAAATTCCCCACCGTGCTCATTAAAATTCTGCCGTGCACGTTCCTCCCCGAGTCCCGCCGGACCGTCCATGATCTTTTTTTTATTAATTCATAAAATATCGTACCCGTGATTGAGGCCGCTGATTACAGGAGCAGACAAACACGAGAGCTGGTGAAATATCGCATGTTTCCTACCCAGGCTCTGCGAGTGAAAACACGGCCGTCGCATGAAATATTAATCCCTTCCCTCGGCCGGGGGCAGAGAGGAGCGGGACGGGCGGCCGGCGCCGGCAGAGCGGGGCTGGTGAGCCCTCTCAGAGTGGGGAGAAGCCAGGGAAAAAAGAAAACCGTTATTAAACTACTGCATTGGGTGGCCTTGCTAAACAGCCTGAAGACACATTCCTCTTTTCAGAGTTAAAGGTGGCTTTAACCTGCAGGTGCTGCTGCAGCCGCAATTACCCATTTCTGCCCCCAAAGCTTAAGGCCTCCGAATTCCCCTGACGCTGTCCCTACGCAAGACGCTGGCGCCCATCTCCAGCCGCACCCCTGCTTCCCAGGGGAATTGACTTCAGGTCACAAAATCCGGTGGCTGAAACCTGGATGGTGCAGGATGGGGACCCTCCCACGCGCCCCACCCAGCACACCATCCCCAGCACCGGGCGAAGATTGGCATTACAGCGGGGAGGCAGGCGGGGAGGGTTTTCTTCTCTGGTTTCGCCACCCACCGCTGGCGGAGGGCTGGGAGAGGACAGGCGACTCGGGAAAACCCCGGCGGGTGGGAGCCCGGGTGCTTGCTGCGCAAAACAAGGACGTAGGGCAATAAAAAGCGATAGAAGAGCGCGCTGGATTAGATGTCAGGGCAGCCCTGGCACTAGGCATTAAATATCTTCATGTAATCTTTCCACTTAAACCAATGATTAAACAGATTTAGCAGATGATTAAACAAATAAAGATTAATGAAACAAGCAAAGTAATCAAATCTTTATGGGGGAATAAATGCATGATTCAAAACAATATTAGGACAAATTGTCTAAAACTAATAGTGGATGTGTTGCTTTTGTCTAAACAGCATTTGTTATGTTCTCACTTAGTTGCAATCAAAATATTTGCTCAAACCAGGATGGCTCTGAAAATCTAAAATGCTATCGAGGATTAAAAAAAAATAGTGAATGTTTTGCAGGATGCCCTGTCCTCCTGGGCCGAGTCGGCCGCCCCTGCCCACCCCACGGAGCCCAGGCAGAGCCGGGCTGAGGGCAGCAGGAGCGGCTCGGGATGGCCCCGGGGCCAGCGAGGGATGGGACAGCCGGAGCACGGCCGAAGGGACCCTGGCGCAGGCTCCAGCCCACCAGCCGCTCGTGCCAGTCCCCTCTAATTAGTTTCATGGGAACTCAAGGCTTTGCTCTCATATATAAGCAGCAGCAGTGGATTTTAGCGCTGTAAGTCTTTTTCTTTCACCAATTTTGCATACAGAAAGATCGTGTCTGCTCTAAATACTTTTGGCTTTAAAGCCTGTTAAATTTTTGAAATGAAAATAACAAGGGGGGGGGAAGAATTTTCCAGACAAACTGTCAGAAGGCTGCAGCCGCCAAACAAACATAAACAGAGCTCCACCACCAGAGCAGTTAATTAAGAGGGGAAGGAAATGAGGTGCCTAACGCAGGGATAATTGTGCACGTTCCTGGGGCTGCAGCACGCACGTACCTGCAGGTGTGCACACCTATGCACCATGCAGACGCGGCTGCAGCACCCGCAGGTTCTCCCCAGGGGTGGTCCCCGCCGGGGCGCTGCCAGGACGCCGTGCTGTGGGCACGGGGCATCCCTGCGTGGACGTCCACATTGCCCGGCATTTGTCTTCTCATTCGGATGATGCTCTTAGACAAAACAACCCCATTCAGCATCATGGGATAGAGCTGAATGGTTTAACTTACACTCAGAAACCTTGTCTGCGTTGGGGAAAAATGGGGTGGCCACTTAACACTAATGCAAGCCCCTGTTTCCAAAAATAGCATAATGATGCACTGGGGAGGGACGTGGGGAATCCATCACGTTCTGGGGCGAGATCAGACCCCTCCCTCCAGGCCAGACCCACAGTTAAGTGCAGAAGCACCTTCACATCACATCCCTTTGGCCTCATGAGACGGAGGGGTGCCTTCCTGCTTCTGGGGTCCCCCCGCCTGCCCTCCCGACCACCCTGCCCTAAGCGCGACGGCAAAGGGCTGAAGTGGAAGAAACCCCGAAAACCCGCCTGCCCCGGCCCTCTGCGGGGGTGCTCCATGCGGGGGGAGCAGCCTGCCAGCCGCTCCTGAGGACGAGGCCACGCACAGCCCCTGCTCGGGACATGCCTCCCAGCTGCAGCGCTGCTAGTCCCTCCGAGCTGCTCCCCCCCGCGTAAACCGCTGGCTCTTTGCCGTATGGTGCATGTCTGTGAACAGGGAACACAAACCCCTTCGGTGTCGGTTTCCCAGGTTTCTGCTCCGGGCTGAGCCGGTGCCTCCGCCACGACCCCCTCAAGCACCCCGACGCGCAGGGGCCGCAGCTGGGGAGCCGGAACCGGAGCAGCAGCAGCAGCGAAGCAGCCCCCTCCCTCCCGGGCCGGCCCGGGTGGTGTGCCCGGCTCGTGCAGGTCTTAGTGCCGCTGCCGTCCGTGCCAGTGCCTCGCCGGGAAGGCATTTTCTGCTGCAAAAAGCCCGGGACTATCACAGCCGTCACACGCACTCCTGGGGCAGCGCTGGAAACGCTGCTGCAGTAACGGAGCTTATTATGGCTGTTAACTTGGAAAGTAAACATCTCACGCTACTCGCAACGTTTTCCTTCTCACACCTCATATTAACGGTGACAGCGAAACCACCCGCCTTGAATTCAGCCCCCAGTACGAGGGTGCAGGGCACAGCCACGGGACCTTTCCTCTCTTCGGGGCACGTCAGCATCCGAAGGGATGCAGCTGAGCAGAGCCGAGAAGGGACCTGACTCTTCCAGGCTCCGGGTGAGCCGGCCATCCCCCACGTGTAGGAATCATGCTGTCGGGCCAACAGCTCCCGGGGGCTTCTGGCTGCCCCTGTGGCTCCCAAGCGAGCCCGCGGGTGCTAGCTCACCTCTGCATCAGCTGGTGCCACGCACCCGCCCCTGCCTACCACTATCACTGGCTTCCTCCTAAAACACAGCAAGCATCACCAACGCGCGCTGCAGGAACGGCCACTAAAGAGCCCAGGTATCTTTTTATCTCCTGTCTTCAGCTGAAAACAAAGTCATGAGGAGCCAAACGGAGCAGAGAGCTCTTGTTTCACAACCACACGCCTCTTCGCCATCATGTCGTACCCCGCGGCTGAGCCACGAGCTCCTTCGGTGGCAAGCCAGCAAGAAAGATGCCAGAAAACCCCTAGCACGGATGGTGGCCGTGAGGTTCAGCTTCTGCAGATGGAGCAAACCCTCTTATCAGTCAGCTGCAAATCTACACTTGAACTACAAACCCCCGCAGGGCCCTCTTGCAGAAGACACCAGCGCAGGCGGCTGGGCTTCAAGCCGGCGGCTGCTGGGCTGTGCCTGGCATGCTGACAGCAGCCTGGACCTTGCCGAGCCCGGAACGAAGAGCTGGAGCCGAAGGGCTGGAGGGGAGGACAAGGCAGCAGCAGGGCACCTTGCTCCAGCGCGATCCACTGCCCGGTACACGCCGTGCATCGCATGGCCCAGCCTGCCCGTCCTTGTCCCCTGCCACACTGCCCGGGGTGCACGGCGAGTTCGCCAGCGGCCAGACCTGCGCCAGCCGCCGCGGCAGCATGGCCAGCACCGCGCAGCACCTCTCGCTCCCGATGCCAGGGACTCTCCTTCCACCGCCACGAGCAAGCTCAGGTGCCACCTGTCCCGCAGATCCCGCTGGAAACAGCCCCGGCTGCCCGGGGTGGCGGCGGCGGGGACGTGGTGCCCGTCCTGTGCAGGGCAGAGGAGCCCACGGCGCAGGGCAGGAGCCCGGTCTGGCCCCTGGAGCCCACCTGGCCCCCGCGCACGGCAGGCAGCACTGCCGCTGCCGGACCCCGTCCCCCTGTCCCCCCCAGCTGGGATGGAGAAACCCCAGGGTAATCTGCTGCTGCAGGGCACAAGCGGCAGCTCCCACGGGACACGCCGGCCCCGACCCCTCGCCATCCCCCGCGCAGGGCGAGGGCGGGACCGGGTGCTGGACGGCATCGCCACGGCGGGGGAAACGACGAGTTTGGCATTCGCGCTGCTGCCTGCAGCCCCCGGCCGAGCCCCCGGCCCCGGCCCCGCGGGCCGGGCAGCCCGCGCAGCCCCGGTGCGCCCGGCTTCGGTTCAAAGCCCGCCCTGACCTTTCCGTTTAGCCGGTGCCGCTGCTCTGCTTCAGCAGCAAGCGGAGATTTACATTCGGCAGCTGCAGCAAGAGAATCCAGCGAGTCCATGACATGAATTACAAGTCTCCCTCCCCCAAGGAAAGGCTGGAGCCAGCTCAGCATCCCTCCTCTCTCCCCCCCCTTTTTTTTTTGGAGACTCATTACTATATTGTGGATATTCTCCACTAAAGGGCATCTCTTTGAATGCATTTGCTTTTTTATTAATCTGTGCTAAGACAAGTCAAGCCTGATTATCATGAAGACAATTGCTGAATTCCCTCCTGGAGAAATCTCATCTAGACTGTGTAGGCGTTTTAATTTCAGAGACCCATTAATTGGCACAATTGCTTAAGCAGCTGCTTTCCGTGTCATTTTAGGACCACTTTATGAAAAACAGAGCTGAAAAAAAAAAGATAAAAAGTATATGACAGGCCAGAGCTTTCTACATGGTAACATAATTAATGCAAGGAGCTTCCTTCGAGCGGCAAAGCAACAAAAAGCCATCCTGCTACCAAAACACAGGCGCCTGCTCCGGCTGCGTGTGGGGACCGCTCAGCTCCGGCGTGCCCGCGCTGAGCACCCACGGCCCTTTGGAAATCGGGCTGGGCGAGGTGCTCAGCGCCTCGCTGGTACCGCCACAAACACCTCGTTATCCAGTGCTTTCTGGAACATAAAAGAAGTAAAAAGGGGAAGGAAAAGGCATCCGGCAGGAACCAGCCCAACGCGTCTCCCATGGTGGGCTGCAAACCGACGCGCTCCGAGCAGCCGCTCGCCGACACTGCGGCCGCGCAGGGAGGCGGAGGGGGCTCGGGGGTCCCTCCCTGCAGTGGTGGCTTCGCCCGTGCCTCAGGGAGTGATGGGGAGGGGTTGGGCGGCGGAGGAGAGCACCCTCAGCACGTGGGGGGGGAAACGAGGGGTCCGGAGGGCTCCGACGGCCCAGAGCCGACTCCACGAGCAAACTCGGATGCTCGCACCAGTGCTCGCATCTGCCCTCCCCGGGAAATCCACCTGCCCTCAGCCCCAGGGTCTCTCCCCGAGGGGCCGGGGTGGCACGGGGGCTGGTGGCCGGCCAGCGGGGGGGGGCTCGAGCCAGGGGAGAGCTCGGGCACAGCACCGAGCACCCGTGGGGATCTCGGCCTCCCTGGAGGTGCCTGTCCCTGGATGCTATCCTGCTTGCACGCCTCACAGCCGCACAATTGCCGGCGTTGCAGCCGGCACACGCAGAGCTGAGTTCCCAGAATTAGGTTAATTATTGAATTAATAAAGAATGAATCCTTCACTCCAGGAGAAGTGGCCAGACAGAGTTCTGTGCTAGTCTTTGCTACAGGCAAAAATACACATTCCCATTTATTAATAAATAAAGCCATATCGATGCCCTAAATTATCAGCGGAATATATTTGCTAACCCAAAGCAATAGTAGGAACAATTACTTATTAATAAAGCAATAGCCAAATCTAATTACATCCCCATCAGATCCTGCAAGTAATAAAACCACAGTTGCCTTCCAGAGCCGAGGGACCTCCTGACCTCAAATCAAAGTTTAAACCATCCATCAGCTTCCAATACATTCACAGCACATCCAGCAATTACCATCACCTCCGCTCCGCTCCCCGGCAGGGGCAGGGGTCACCCCATGCACTGCATGGCTGTAAGCTAGAACAGAGCCTTAGAAATCTCATTATCCTGTTAACCATACATTTATCTGACAAGATAAAAGAGACTAGGTGACCAAGCTATCATTAAAGATTAATAGAAAGTATAAAAAATTCAGCTGCAACCAGCATTACTGTTTAGTGCCTGTGATAGGCCTGACAGGATTATTAATCAGGCAGCCAAAAAGATTTAGGTCTTTGCTCTTGGTTTTGCGTTTTAAGTCTTTAGTTCCCCCCCACCACAGAAAGCCCGGGTCAGGGAGGACGATGGCTAATTGGTTCTGCGGGGTTTGGACGGTAACGACTCAGACCAATTATAAAATCCCCGGGCGTCGAGGTGACGGCAACGCGAGGAACCTGCTGCCGCCGCGGTGCTCGAGCGGGGCTGGGCTGTTTATCGCGGCGGCTCCCCTCCCCGCGCCGGGCTATTAATAAAATGTACAGATCAATGCCTGGATTAATTTTAATAGAGGGCTACAAGGATCACGCGAGTCCCAGGGTGATTTTCCCCTCATTCTTAATTCCATTTAAGTTTAACATGAAAGATTCCCAGGTAACACCTACACAGGAAGAAACGAGATTTCCCTGTTTTCAAGTCTTAAGTATTCTTTTTATTCTGCTTTGCTTTTCCCTTTTGATCATAAATCAATGTCCTTCTGCCGCGTTCCCGGGAAGCCGGGCTCGAGGCAGGCTGCCCAGCGCTGCTCTCCGTTTCTCCACCCACGAGGAAGAAAAACTGATAAATTAGGGAAAGCGCTTCCTAAATCAGGAGAGGGGGAGCCCAGGCGGCTCGGGGGGTCCCGGGCACCCCCGTCCCGCTCCGCAGGACCTCCTCATCCCGCTCCTGCAGGGACCCGAGCCTGCTCTGCTTTTCCTCCAAATGCACATTTTAAACTAAGAACTATTACTGAAAACATTATCAGCCTTTCTTGGTGCATCTCCAGAAACCATTCACATCCTTTTAAAACCACCTTTTATTTTCTCGCAAGAAAATATTCCGGCGGGAGCTCGGGATGGCTCAGACCAGCACGAGAGTGTCCATCCCTTTCCACAAAAAGGGAACAAACCAGAGAAATACACTGCAAACACTGGCCTCCCATGAGAATCACTTGCCCTAAAAACAACCAAAAAATTATTTTTTCCTTGAAAAAAGTGCAAACCAACCCGCGGAGGCCCTGGCCAGGGCGCTGGGCATCCTCTCTGCGCACAGCTTCTCATCTCTGCTTCCCTGAGCAAAGCCCCGGCGGCCCCACGCCGCTGCCCCTCGCCGACCGCGCTCCCCGGTGCCCTGCGCCCCAGGGAAGGATCCGAGCAGGAGGCAAACGCAGCAGGTAAACACGGAGGTGCCTGGGACACAGCCCAGAGCCCGGCTGGGAAAGCGATCTGCATAACCAAGGTGGTTTACATCCCCAGTATCACATGTAAACCTTTACAAGGAGCATTATCTGCTGCAAAATCACATTTAAAAGCACTTCCCCCCCACGAATTACCATGCTTTCAATCGATTCAGTCCATTGTTTGAGATCCTGCAGTTGGGCAATTAATCATCAAACATAATTGAAATTATGCAAAGAACAAACTGGTCCCGTAGAGATGCTCAGGGAGGTTTGCTGACGGGGTGACAGTGACCGGGATGTACCGGAGGGACCTTCCACCCACCCAGCGCGACAGCGGCTCCTGCGGCTGGGCACCCCCTCCCGAGCACCCGCTGCAGCACCAGAGCAGCTCCCACTTTTCTGGTGATGCAGACACTGCAAATCTTCTTCTAAGCCTTTAAAACGCTGGGAAGGGAGGGAGGCTTCAGCTCACCAGGTTCGCGGGCCTGCAAAGCTGCTGGCGATGCTCCCCAGCGAACGCTGTTTTAGCAAAAAAACCCCCCGTGCTCTCACGTTCTGCAGAAAACGTGAAGGAAATCCCTGTCCAGGAGAAAGCCTGGTTTGCACACAAAGCTCCCACCAACTCCATCCCATCTCCCGGAGTACGTGCCCATCGGAGGCTATCCTGGGGCAGCGATCCGGTGAGGCACAGCACGGAGAAGCCGGGACCCGCACCGGGAGCCGTACCCCGTATCTCCCACCCGTTCTCGCTATCAGAGGAAGCGCTGTGGTTAAACACGCTTTTGGCCTGACCCACACCGCTGGGCACGCCGCTCAAAACTGCACACAGGGACAAAAATAATCCAGGGGAAAGCCAAGCAGCGCGTCCTGCAATGCTGCAGTAACGTGAACAGCCACGCGTCTCAGTTTGCGTGGTTTAAAATAAATATAATAGATGCTTCAACACTTCGCTGCTGCTATTCCAGGGATGGTGTTGGGAGTCGATGCTCCGTCTGCTAGTTGACAGCTCGGGCTTGTGATCCAAGAAACACGAGTGTTGTCACCTCGTGAAGCTGTGGCTTTCTCTTGCTTATCTGCGGCGGGACAACTGCCGCCGTGCCTGCGTCTGCGGCATCCCCTCTGAGCACCCCTGCCCTCTGCGCTGGCCCCACGCCCAGCTCCCCGCGACGGGTGCTGGGGGCTCCTCACCCCCCGGGCAGGACCGACCTCCTCCGGGCGGGAGCCGCCTCGCTGGGCACGAGGCTGGCGGGACAAGGCAGACAATCTTCATCTCCTGCCAGCGACCTCCCCTGACGGCCGGCTCCCACCGCCGGCGCCGGGGCACAGCTCCTTTGAGGAGCCTTGCTCGCACGCCCGCGCCGGAGCGCACTGGGGACGGGGCGGGGAGACTTTCGAGAGTTTTCCGACAGAACGGCTCCTGCAAACTTCATGCCGCTTCCTGCCTGCAAGAACAGGCCATGCAGGCAAACGGGGAAGAGGGCTTTGATTTGCATAAGCTTTTGCAGTCAAAAGCCGAAGCTGGTGGCGTCACCCTTCGAGCCAGGATGCTAAAAAGCCTCTGAGAAGCCTGGTTTTGCATCCGTCCAGGAACTGCTGTGTACTTGCTGCTGAAACCAAAATAAATCAATTCCAGTTCTGCAGGACGAGTACGGGAAGCACGAGCTGGTTAATCCCCATCTGCAGGAAGGTAGAACTTGGCTTCACGGCGTCTTTGAAGCTCGCAAGAGCGAGATAAAAGAGAAATGCTAAAGCTTTGCAAAAGCGAGCAGAAGGGGGATGGCGGGGAAGGCGGCCACGCGGCCGGGCCGGCGCTTTGCCAGTGTCGTGGTACGGCAGCGCTCACATCTTCTGTGCCCCTGACAAGCCTGGAACGAGAGAGGAGCCTCCAGCACGGTGCACGTCCCCCGTGCTTCAGCGAGCAAAGACCAGGAGCTTCTCCTGACTCTGAGGCCACGCATCGATGCAATCAGGTTTGCTTGACAGTTTGGGGCAAAAAATGGTGAGTCTTTGAAATACCGTTTCAGACTCGTAACAGCGTGCAGCCAGGCAAGACTCACACGAGTCTGAAGGGTTCGGCAGAGGGACTTCATCTCACAGAAGAAGAAAAGCAAATCCAGATTGATAGAAAGTTCAATTCATCTCAGAGGGGTCCAAACCACAAGGAAACAGATCTAAATTTCAAACATTCCCAGGGTTTTGTGGTATCCCTACCCAGAGGGCCGGACGGACCCATTATACAGATGAAAACCAGGTGCAAAAAGCTGTCATGAGGTGGGCTTGGGCTACAGTCTCAAAGCTTGTGGGTTTTCAGATGGAGGGGTTTGTTTTGGGGACATCTAATTCTAAGTAAATACATGTGACTCTTGCTTAAAATATTCCACCGCATCCCACGGAGCCGGCTTCGCCGTTTATCCCGATCTGGATAGGAGCACCATGTTGTGGCTGCCATTAACACATCAACATTTACCATATGATCTTCCCCAGCCTCACCGTGGTCTTTTGTAGATGCCGCCGCTCTCCTTGGGGGCTTGATGCATCTGGCAGAAGCTCTTCGTATGGCAGAGACTGGAAACATTTGGAAGGAAAATCCAACCCTTTTCTGGGGAGGAAATGTCCAAAGTAGATAGAAGATAAGGTTGAATTAATTATTTACCTACATTAGCTCATGGAAAGCTTCCCTGGGAGCCCACCGAGACCAGCGGGCTCCCATCTTTTATCTGCTTAGCAGGGTAAGATGGAAGAAGAGGATGGGGGGAAAAAAAAGAGCTTAATGACAGTGTCTGTTGATCATCAACGCGAGAAAAATGAATTGCTTCCCTGAACCTGAAAAATATCAAACTGCATAAATAAATCTATTTAAATTATTAATAAAGGAATTTACATTTGGAGCCTGAGCATGAGAATTAATTTCATTTCTTATGCTAAACTGGCCAGTACGGCTGATGACTCAAGAATTAAAAGATGCAGAAATGAAGGAAAAATGAAGGTAGGATGGTTTTGTAAGCAAAAAGATGCAAAGTGGAAATCCTTGGCCCTAAACAAATCCAGCTTCCAGGAGCTGTAAAGTAAAAGCAGCAGGACCAAAAAGGGTCTTTGGGTTGGAAGGTGTTTCAGGGATGATGGTCCCTCTCCATCTCCGATGCCGGTGCGTGCCCGGCGCATCCGCCGGTATCTCCGATGGCGGCAGCTCCTTGGAGGACACCTAGGCCAGGACGTTTAGCGACAGCTAATGCATGCTCACAATTATTAAAAATCAAATCTAAGCAAAACCCCAGATTGCGATGTCCCTCCCAGAAAACACCAGCCGTCCCCTCCGCCCCGGGGCTGCCGGTCGCTGCCGCCCCCGCGCCCAAGGGCCCCTGGCCGCACCCCCCCGCCTGCCCGTCAAAGGCACTCGTCTGTAACACCAGCGCATCGGCTGCCTGCTCCCAGGGAAATTAATTAGAAAGTGCTAATTTTAGGTAAAATATTGAACTACAGTGGAGGCAGGGCTGAAATCCTCGCTATTTTTTGCCCTTTGTGAGTACTTACACCAGAAACCATGTCAAGAAGCAGGCAGTGCCTCGGTGGCTGCCACAGATGGGAAACTTTGGGCAGAAACGACAGGGTTTTGGTGCGCTTCCCCATCGTCCCAGTGCTCGTCAGACTGATGGGGCTTGGACGGTGGCGGTTGTGCAGCGGCAAGGCCAGGGCTCAGCTGCGGCAGCTCCTGGCATCCCAGGGCAGGGGAACAACCGCGTCAGCCCCTCCCTTGCACCGCAGCCCCCGTGCAGCCGAGGGGCCTGAAACCCCCCCGACTCCCACCGTCTTCCTTTTCCAGACTAAGCACCCTCATTTCTTTCCATCTTCCCTCATGGGTCACGTTCCCCAGACCCCGCTCGCTCTCCCTCCCCCCTGGACCAGCTCCGAGCCGTTCGCATCCCCCCTGGGAAGCGGGACCTGGAACCGGAGCGGTACCCGAGCGGTGCCCGCGCCCCCCGCCCCTCTGCCACACACCGTCCCCTGTGCCGGCAGGGGACACGGGCAGCCTGCCCGCGGCCCCAGGCTCTGCTCCCTTCCAGCAGCACAACTGCAGACACACACCCCAGATAGCGCAGCCCGTTTCTGGTTGTTTATCCTGTTCTGCTGGGAACTGGCATTTGTGATAGATCGCATATAAAAACCTACTTATAAAACAATCTTTTCCTCAGCTGCCCTTTCACTGGAGCCTGTCTGCAGTCTCTTTGCCGGGATGCATTGTTATTTCATGTGATGAGACATTCCAGAAAATGAAATAAAATAAAAATAGACATTTGGAGGGGCTTTTGTTTTGCTTTTTCACAGCTCCCCCCTGGTTTGACTCCTGTGAACACACTTGTCGAGTTGATTTGCTCACGCTGCCTCCTAAGCATGTCCTTGCACCGGAGACACTGCTCTTTTAAATTCAGCTTCTCAGAATTAGAAGAAAAACTTGGCAAAGCAACAATAGGGGAAAAAAAATATGAATAATCTCAGAACAGAAGTTGCATTATGTGATGTGGTTGCCATGTGGTTAAGTCTGAGAGAGGATCATGCAAGCGCATTGTGGGAAAAATGATAACAGGCGAAACAATCCAGAGAAACGCTGAGGGTTTTGTAATAAGAGGTTATAATGCAAACCCGGCGATACCGTGCCGCGGCCCGACGCCAAGTGATCTGTGAGAATCCACAATAGCCGGGTGGGTGAGTCGGGATGAGGATGAAGGGCGTTGTTGTCCGCCCTGCGTTGGGCAGACGGAATTCGGGTACCTTTGGCCACGCGGCTTCACGACGCGGGATTTAGGGTGGGGGATGCCCTGCTGCTGGCAGTGCACACGCTTTGGGTACCGGTCCCAAACCTCACCGGGGGGAAAACATCACACAAAGTCATGGACTAAAGACCCACAGCAAAACCTTGAGCCGTGGAGGCATCGATGGCTCCGGCACCTCCAAGGCAGCAGCTGGCAGAGCCCCAACGGCAGAGCTCCGGCACCGACCGCAATGCGCTCGTTCGTGCTGACTGCAGCAGTCCTTTCCTTGAAAAGCCTGAACGCACCCCAAAATCTCACTTTACATCATCAAACAGATTTCCTTTCCACAGGTCACGCGCCGGCAGCATTTCAAGCACACACCGAAACAGCAGCGCTCAGCGAAAGCTGCTGACGTCCACCCCGTGCCCCAGCCACGCTCCCCCCACCGGCCCCATCCCCTCCTGGGGTTTGCTCCGTACAAGAAGATTCACCACCTCCACCGCCATCAGAAAGCCGTTGGCCATCACGGGTTCATGACCAAGCTACAGGAGTCGTCTCCAAAGCATCACCTCTGGGGGACCGGCTGCAGAGAAAAGCCAGATTTCAGATAAATTTGGATTCAGATGGTTTGGGGGAAGTACTTATGAACTATAAAAAGCCCGTATTTTGTTCCCCAAGCTGTATAAGCTGCACTGGGGAACCGTTATTGGGGCAAAACCGACCCGTCCTCTCAGTTGCGTCGTCTTGGTATCAACTTGTGAGTGGGAGGAAAGTCAGCACAGTCAGCTGAGCTACGGGAAATTCAGAGAGCGTGGGGAAATACATGCATTAAAAAAATAAAAGGGTAAATTCTGTGAAATTATATCAGCAACGTGAATTTTGCTCTTTTATTGCAACGGAATTACATGGCTCACTTTTAGCCCTGATGGTGTAACACTGGTTGGTGCAGCACAACGCAGAATGCGCCCTTCGGGGTGGCAAGTCACCTGCGCTGGGATTCGCGCAGGTCTCACCCGGTCGTGGTCCTGCCCGCAGCAATATGCGAGCAAAGCAAAGCGTGGGGCAAGGGGAGGAGGCAGACAGCACTGCGACTCCCCCGGCTGCTTTCTCCCCAAGGCAGGGGAGGTTTTTGGGTTCCCACTCCCAGCGAACGCAGGCAGCCCCAGCCACCGCTGAGCCCCCGCGGGGCAGCTCCGGGGTGCTGTGGGAGGAGGGCGCTGCCGTCCCCCCGGGCCGTGCCAGCCACTGAGCAGCACCCTCCGAAATCCAGCAGGCAAGGACTCTGCGGTAAATTAAACATGCCGTGAAGAATTGGCACAGCAGTCCGCGCGCTGGCGCCTTGCTTTGTCTCGGAGTAATTTAGCAGGCTTTAATGAGAATTCATTCACATTATATTGTGAATAGCTGCTTTTATGGGAGACAAGAGGTGATGAACTAGTCGGAGCGGAGACGACTGGCACAGATGCCACCATGCATCACCGCTCCCCGCTCCCCCTCGTGCCAGGGCTGCCGCAGAAGCACCTAGGGCAGACTGGTGATGAGCAGAACGGAGCAGAGGGGCGGGGAAGAGCGGGCTCAGCTTCTACGGGGACAAACCCAACCTCCTGACCCCCTCGGGGTCGGCGGAAAGGCAAGGGGTTGTTGGGCTGTATCTACAGGGCCAGCCGGTGTATCTACAGCCATGCCACCGGTGACCCCGGCACTGCCACGATGCTCTGGGGTGCGGGGCTGGGCAGGCTCCCCACGGACCAGCCCCGGGACCCCCGTGCAGGGCTGCCCCTGCCCGCCACAAGCTCGTAGCAGGGAGAAGGCTCAAAAGCATCGCTGCCGCCGGAGCCGCGGGGTCCCGGTGCGGGGGACGCCGGTGGCACCGTGCCCGCTGCTCTCTGCCGGGGGACAAGAGAGCCCCGGGACAGCTTTGCTTCAAGAGTGACTGAATTCATACAATTAGAGACCGATGCCAGGCGTCAGGATTCAAAACCCTAATTTGGCCTGATTAAAGCTTAATGATTCCAGCTTAATGATTAAAGAAATGCCCCAATTTCCTCGTTCCAAACAGCCCTTGCTGCCAAAACTCAGGTGGAGCGGACACGCATGGGGCTGCAGCTTGGAGAGACAACACGGAAAAAAATCAGGATTTCAATGGCTTGGGCACAGAGGGAAGGATTCATGCAAACAGATGAGCCGGTTAGCTAACGAAAGGGAGAAATTAAAGTGTTTTAATGAGGATTTCAGGATGAATAACAACCTGGCTGACTCTCAAGCAGAAGAGAATTGCTGCGTGCAATAATTTGGAGGGCAGCAGAGCCCAAGCTGGTGAGGGCGGGCTGCAGCCCCCCGCCCCGCGGCGCCCGCTCTGCCCATCGCCCCCGGCCCCCCGGCAGCACGGCGGGGGTCAGGTCTGAGGGGCCACACCGCCCAGGGAAACGCTCCGGCCCTTCCCAAAAGCGCTCCGGCACCGCGGCGAGGCAGCCTCCCTGGAGAAGCGCAGGCAGAAAATAAAACGACCCATCTGCGCTCGAGCTCTGGACCCCATTAAATCGGCGATCGGCGGGGGGAGAGGGGGCGGCCGCAATTCACACAAGGTGCTCTCTTCATGAAAGCATCTTTTGATTATGTTATTGCAGCTATCAAAATATTGCAGAGTTCAGAGCATTCCTCAGGGATCCCCAAGCTCTTCAAAGACCAGAGGACCACGGCTGGGGAAAAAGAAGCCTTTAATTATGTCGGCTTCCATGCTTGTTGCTGCGGTGGAGTTCCTTAAAAAAAATTGGTTTTAATGAGAAGAAACACATATGGCTTCATTGTTCAAACGCGGAAAAATAAAGCCCTTTTTTTTCCTTTTTTTTAATAGACGTGCAAGTTTCTTTTAGGCCCTACGGTATCATCCAGGACTGCATACCGAGGGGCTCTGGAGCACAGAAACCGCGCGCTGTGCAAACCAGAGCCCGGCTGCAGAGCTGCCCTCCCGTCCCCAGTCTGGGCAGAAGCTTTTCCTCTAAATCCCAGCCCAGCCCCGGCCGACGCTCCCGCCATTCCCCATCGCTTTCACATACTTCAGCAGTGTTTTCCTCCTTCCCAGCTACTTCAAGCTATGCAAAACCCCACGGCAGCGTGATAAGATTCCGGTGGGGTAATCTGCCACAAACCCAGTCATTTTGTTCAGATGTTCATTTGAATTTAAATGTAAAGGCTCATTTTTATCCCCAAATGTAAATAGCAAATAGCAGAGCCGTGTATTACACAACAGAAAGCATGGGACAACCCTACATTTTAAAGAACACATTGAGTATATTCTTCTAATAAATTATCCTATCTAGCAAATTTAATTAATGGGCTAGCGTGTGGTGCAGCCTGCTGAATAAAATCTCTCTATCAGATCTGCAATGCTTTTGGAAGCTTTGAATAGTAGTAAAGAGTGTTTTGTTCACGAACTCAGAGGGAACAATTACAAATAATTGCCAAGAAGGGTGTGTGCCTCATTTAAGTGACTACATATTAAAAACGATGAAGCAGAGTTAAAAAAAAAATCATAATTATTAACCACAGTAAGACTGACTAGCTTTGACGCAGCGATTTCTGCCCTTTCCCCCCGCCACCCGCTCCCAGTGTTTTGCAGGACGGGCAGGCTGGGTTCTCGTGGGGCTGCTGAGGAGCGGGGAAGTTTCTGTAACGGCCCAAGGCTGTGCGATGAATCACAGCCAGAGCCTGGGATGTAAATTCGGATGTCCCGACGTACGTCCTGATGGACACCCCAACGTCCGTCCGTCCCCAGCCCCCAGCCCAGGCACCCGCATTTGCTTGCTGTGAAGCAGCAAACCTGCGAGGCCCGACGCTGCCCCGCAAAAGGCAGGAGCAGGCGACAGGAGCCCTGGCTGCAATCGCCCTAACGAGAGCCTCTGCTCGCTAACGCACCAGCCTGGACGTTCCGTTCCAAGCCCGAAGAGCAGTGCTGCCGGGGAAGAGCAGCAGGCTGTTCCCGCTGTTTTCCAGCCCAGCGCTTTTAAACCCGCCGAGAGGCTCTTGGACGAGCACCCCGGAGCAAGGGCTGCCCGGCGCCTGCGGGAGGGCGCAGCGGGATTCGGGCTGCAGCCCCAGGGCAGGAGCAACGGTTGCTGCGGGGCAGTGAGCTGGGAGCAGCCGGGGGCACGGGGCGTGCGGAAGGGTAGCTACGGAGTTCTATACACCAGATCTCACCCTGTCAAACCTCTGCCTGATGTTGAATGGCAATGACGGCAGCAGTCTGGGCATTAAAGGAGTAACTTGGGTTGAAGGTGCATCCTTCCAGCTCACGCCACACGCCATCTCGAGTGTTAATCAATCACCCTGGAGAGGTGGGGGTTGCAGGGGATGCGCCCCATTACCTCTCCGTGTGGGGTGGGGGAGCTGAGCCTCCCCGCGCTGGCAGTACAGCCACAGGAGCGGCATCCTCATCCTCAACCCCCTCCACGAGGCCTTGCTGGGATCCCGCTGGGATCTACTTTTCCAACCCATAAGACAGCAACAGGCAGAAAATTTATTCACGACGGAAAAAAACAAAACCACAAACCAAAACAAACCACGAAAACTCCAAGAAAAGTCACTCCCTGTAAATAACAGATTCTCTGGGAATGCTTCCCCATCCTTCCTCCCTGGAAGCTACGAAGTAGAGTGGGATTTTTTCACCCTTTTCCTGAGAATCAGGATCTCTGTGCAGAGTTTGAGCTTCACAGGGCATCACGTTCGCTACCAAAATACTTCACCCATGCAAACATTCACTCTTTAAAAAAAAATATTTTTTCCCAGAAAGCATTAAGATCTACCTGGACCCTCTGAGTTTCAGACTTTCCCTACTCCACATCATCAAAAGAACCCCCAAACCCTCCTGCTTTCCAGGCTAAATGCGATCATGCCGTTTTTCACCTGGAGCTGTGAACAGAGCGAAAACGCGCAGCCGTTTGTGCATTTCTTCCGCGGCACTCGATACCAATACACACCCTTTGGTAACCTGCCAGCGCCTGCCTTCGCCCTCTCAAACAGTAAGCACGGTATCAAGTCAAGTAAAAGAAAAACCTCCTCTAAAACGACTTCTCGCGGTAGAAGGACTTACAAAGAGCAACTTTTTGAAATGTTATAGCCGCAGCATTGGCATTTTAGCTGCCAATTTCTTTACACTCCTTGCTTTACATGACAATGGGGAAAAAAATCTTAACCGTACAGCAGTTCCCCTCCCCAGTCAGCAGGACACTGGCACTGTAATGCACAAATTAAAGCTCTGGCAATAACGAGCAGCGGAGATTGGAGATGTAGCCACTGATGCCAAAAAAAAAGGCACATTTAAAACCACCATAAAGACATAATTTTGCTGTTTTTTCACATGCAAATAATAAGCCAGGAGAGCAGCATCTCTGGCACAGAGAGCAGAGCAGGGTTCAAAATGGGCAGAGCCAAGTCCACGGTTGATAAAGCTTAGTTAGAGAAGAGCTCAGACCTAGCGCGTATGCCATCGTCTGGAGCTGCGCCCTCGCCGCCCGGGGCCGACGCCGCCGGGGCAGAGCGCACCTCCCTGGGTGCTCCCCAGCACTGCGATCCTGGCACCGCCCGGGGCTGGGGACAGCGGGGGCAGAGGGGCTTGTCCCATCCTCCAAGCCAGAGAGCACGCCTCTTGCTAAACCCCAGAGCTCTGGCACCTCGCGGGCAGGAGATGTTTCCCATTGGGCTTTTCGGGATCCATCCCTGCCTCCGAGCGTGCTTTCCCCAGGAAGAGGCCAGAGCCGACACGTGCAATGATTCAGGGGCTGGTGAACCCAAAATAAAAGGCCAGTTATAAATCCAGCGCACCGACCAGCCAAGGCCAGGGCAGACCACGGGTCGCAGAGAGATTTAATGCCAACAGCCTTGCTGCAGCCCCAATGCCCGGTGAAGGCAGCACCGAGCTCGCAGCCCCCGCACGCTCCCCAGCTGGGGGCAAAGACGCACTTCCATGGCAGCCCGCACGGATACGGGAGCAGCCCGCACGGATACGGGAGCAGCCCGCACATGCTCGCCACAGGGCCCTTTCTTTTTAGGAAAGAGCCACTTCAAACCTGCCAGGGCTTTGGGTTCCACACTGCAAAGCACTTAACAACCCCTGCACTGGAAAAAAAGCTCAAATTAATGTTGTGGCAAGAGCCAACGCGGCATCGGGGCCCCCCACGCTCCGCGTGCCCAGGAGATGCTCCCGGAGCCGCGCAGGGATGCAGCGGCGGGTCCTGCAGGGCCAGGAGGAGGATTTACACCAGTGAGCGGTAGTGCCCTGGGACCAAAACCAAACTCCAGCAGGAGGCATGCGGTGCCATGTCCTTTTCTGCCTCTGCAATACACATGCAGTGCTTCGGCTACAAACATCTCACTTTGATTTCATCGGGCAGGAATGTTGTGAACTTCAGTTTAAAGAACGACTTATTTCTTGCAATTTCTTCTCCTGGAAGAAGCAGCTCAGTTTTCCAAGACTTGATTTTTTCCAAAATAAAATAGGAAGTTAACCATTAAAATGAAGTAACCCGCTGCCACATTTGTTTCCCTATTGCAGCGTTCCAGAACTTAGATTAAAAATGGAAAGGGGCACCTTTAAAACTTTAATACCATTTAAATGTTCCAGTCTCACTACTGCACCAGATCGTTCAGTAAAGTAGCTAATTAAAAAATGGCTGCTGTGATGACAGACTAGATTAATAGTTTTTGAAGAGCAGCCAGTGCACCAACTGCTCCTGTAGCCATGATGAAAGCTAATAATGTAGAAAATTCTGCCAATTCTTTTAATTCATGAATATTTAAGCCTGTGAAAAATCTGTCAGATTATAGCACTTTTCTGGTGATTTTCTGCTTAAGTACATTTATGGGCAAATGCCAGTTGCTCAAGAAACTTCAGTGGAATGTGGAGACTTTTTATTGTTTGCATCACCAGGGCCCTTTTCCCTCTCCTCCGGCTGTTAACCCTGCCGAGGCCGCAGGAGCCAGGGGAGCCGGCTGCTGCAGGCAGAGGGGCACCCAGCCGGGTGACGCTGTGCCCGGCTGCCCCCTCGCCCCGCTCCCCGCCGGAGACGCACCATCCCGGCAGCGAGGGGACGGGATGAAGCTTTTGGGTTATGCACCAGGATGGGAAGAAACCCACAGATGATTCTCGCTGAAGGACGACTTTGCCGCAAGAAGAAAAAAAAAAAAAATTTCTTTTTATAGGAGCACAAGCTCCCTGGTGTCTCCTGGCCGGGCTCTCCCTGAAGAGCGGGGGCCGGGGGAGCCGCGGGCTTTTGTGCTCTCCCCGTTAGCCCCCGGCAATTAGACAAAACAGGGGCTGGCAGCGGGAGCGGCGAGCGCGGCGGGTCCCGGCGAAGGGTCGGTGCTGGCAGCGCCGCGGGCTCGCCTCCCAGCTGGCTCCAGCGCGCCCCAAAACAAGAGACCGTCTGAGGCCACGAGCGGTTTGTTGGCAGCAGGTTCCCTGGCAGCTCCTCAGCGCTCTCCTTGCTGGTGGGCTGCGCTCTGCCGCGGTGCCAGGTGACTCATTTTACAGCTATTTGAAAAATAAAAATAAATATGCCTGGTGGAAACGTAACCAGCTTCTCTGCTCCTTGAAGCGCTGGAGGCTGGCGCTTCCCGCGGGCGCGTGGCGCGGCGAGCATGGGGTTATCCTCCAGACCGCCGCAGAAGGGATGCTCTTTTCCATCAAACTTCAGCATTTTTCCCACAAAACCTGCCCGGTCCTCGATGCTGAGCCCCTGCCCTCGTTCTGCCCGCTGCAATGGAGCAGAACAAAGTAAAGCAGCCAGCACAGCAATGGGCCCTTCTCCTCTTCTCCTTTCCCATCAGGAAAGTTCACCTGGGACGCGATGGGACACGAGCAGAGCCGTGAGCATCGCAGCGCGCCGGCGGGACGCGGCCACCGTTTGGTCCTTTGCTCTCCGGCCCGGGTGCTCCTGCGGGAGCGGTGGCGGGGCACCGGCAGCTCTCCTGCCCGCAGGCAGCGTGAAGGAGGCCAAGGTGGGGAGGGGGCCAGCAAAAAGGGGTAAAAAACAAAATAAATGAGAGATGCTCAGCTGTGCTTATGCACTGGATGGCCTCGTTTCAGAATATTTCAGAATGTGAAACACAGAGCAACTTTGAAACAAAAATGAGGAAACTCCACCGAAATTTGGAACACGCTACCTAAAGCTGCAAATGCAGTTTATCATCCCAACCTGCCTGGCGAAAGGGAAGCCCACCGTGGTGCGGCACGCCGGGAAGGCTTACGCTTCCAAACCTCGGCTCGGCATCTCCTCCGTGCTGCCAGATGACACGAGCCCTTTAAAACGCTCCACAAACATCACTGTGTAATTAAGCGCTTACAGGATTTGCAGGCTCTTTGTTTCGCGGTGGGGAACGGCTCCTTTCAAGCTCCCAGAGTTTAGGGGGTCAGCCCAGCCCAAAGGCGCTCACCTCCAGCAACAAGCGGCCAACCTGGGCCGCGCGACTGCCGGCGCCCGGCGAAGCTGCTCCCGGCTCCCTGTCCTGCAGCCGCCCGTAAGGCTGCGCTTGCCGCAGCGCTCCCGGGGTGCTCTGTCCCGGTGCCACGCTGAAAGTCAGCTTTATGGGCTGAGGGGGGACTTCCGACCTTCACCGAGGGCTGGGATTTGTGCTCGGCTGCCGCGGGGATGCACACATCCGCAGCGGGATGGAGGCGAACCCGGAGCACGGCAGAAAAGCCGAGACCCCCCTTCCTCTCCTCGTCACAGACCTTCAGCCACTTACAATGTCACTTCAGCTGAGTAATAAGCAATTATGATTTAATTACTCCAATGCTCTTCAGCAGAATTTTCTGAATAATAATAGTCACTTTTATGGCACCTCATTTATCCTTTCTCCTCTTCATCTGGATTTATCCTGCACCGCCGCGAGTCTCGGCACCGCCAGACCCGCCGGAGCCGGTCACCTTGCCTCCCGCTCCCACCGCTCCTCCACGCCTTCGCTCTTCCCACCACAACACTCTTTGCCACGCCACGGCGGGTTTGCAGCCACACGCGCGCCCGTCCTGGAAACTCGCGGCTCAGAGAGAACGCGACGAGTGCCGCTAATTCATAAATATTTAACACCCAAATCTGCTGCCTCCTGATAGCTTTTTCCAGAGTTTCTATTCTAATACATATTCCACCCCCTTCCCCTCCCCACCGGCCCTCCTCAGTTTTTTTTCCTTCCTCTTTGCCGGGCACTAATCCAAGTGCTGAGATGACTGTTTCACTTCCCTGCTGTCATCAGTTGTTTTTATCTTATCTGGACCGTGGATGCCAGTCAGCAACCCGCTGCGGTCTTTCCAGTTGAGTCCTGACCTCCACAATCAGCCTCAAGATGTCCTGTAACAAGCAGATACGGTTACTCAACTTGTCCATCAGCACTTCTGGAGGGGGAAAGGAAAAATAGAAAAAAAGAGAAAATCCCGGCAGAAGACAGAGCTGACAGCTCGGGGTGGGGAGCTGCCGGGAGCACGGCGGCTCAGCACTGGGCAGGCTGCTCGGGGAGCCTGGGCTGGGAATTTCATGCCGAATGGGGCCAGTGGTGGTGCTGGTGCTGCAGGAGCCCGGAGGCGTGGGGGTTCCCACGGGTGGGGATGCTGGCCCCGCTCTGGGGCAGGGCAGGGCACGGCCTCCGAACCGGGGCGAGGGGCACTGCCGGGCAAACTTGAGAGTCTCGGGGGCACCGGGAGCAGCAGGAGGGTGCTCCGCCGGGCTGCGGGCTGGCTGGGGGGTCCCTGCCGCTCCCGCCCTGCACAGGCTGCCCCCGGCGTGTCTGCTCTGTGGTGGTCACGCTTGCCCAGGTCACCCTGCCCAGACGCAGCCTGCTGCCCCAGCCTGCCTGGGGGTTACCTCCTCCACCACGGCCCACTGCCTGTCAGATCCTCCTTCCCCCTCCCAAACTGCCGCTTCATCCCTCCTTTGCTCTGCTTTGCACGCAGGGGCACCCACCTGCTGCTCTGGCTGCCAGGGTCCGGCGGACGCCAGCGAGCACAGCCGGCAGCTCGGGGTGTTCAGCCTGAGCCCCGGCCGGGGGCTCGGGAGGAATGGGAGAGCGTCTCACGCTCCGCTGCTCTCGGCCAGCAAAGGAGCGAGGTGCAAAGAGCCACATACAGCAACAAGCCCCACCAACAGCGCACCTCCCGGCTCGCGGACGCCCTTCCTTCTCACCACACTAGGCGTGTGCATTTTGTACATCATTTGTACGCTCATTTGTACACCGTCTCAAACACTCCGAAAAGGGGTGGGGTTTTGCTCTCCAGAATGGGAACGTAGATCTGGGGACTAAAAGATTTGTTTTCTGGAGCTATCCTGCCTGGACTCTTGGGCAAATTCAGCGCTTGCCCTTCTCCCTCGCCCAGACCCCCAGGACCGAGGCCACTCTTGGCAAGACGAGCCCTTCGGAGAGAGCCAGCCCTTTCCCCGTACCTCCCTGGCACTCGGGAGAGCAGCAGCAGTGAGCTCATCGCTCTACCCTAAAAAAGAGCTCCTGCAGGCAGCACATCTCCAACTATTTTGGGACGTAGAATCATAGAGTCATAGAATCATTAAGGTTGGAAAAGACCTCTAAGATCGTGTCCAACCGTCAACCCAACACACCATGCCCACTACACCATGTCCCTCAGCGCCTCATCTACACGTCTTTTAAATACCTCCAGGGATGGTGACTCCACCACTTCCCTGGGCAGCCTGTTCCAAGGCCTGGCCACTCTTTCAGTAAAGAAATTTCTCCTAATGTCCAATCTAAACCTCCCCCGGTGCAACTTGAGGCCTTTTCCTCTCGTCCTATCGCTGGTTACACGTTCTCCTTCGGGCTGGACCGCTGCGAGTTGGGAGCCTTGCGGGGCAGCCCTGAACCTGGCGTTGCAGGTGTGCCACGGGGCCACGCACAGCACCACAGAGCGGGGACACTCGCTGAAAACAGCAATAGCAGCGGCGGTTTAGGGCAGGGGTTCGTTTCCCCCACCTCCCAGGGCCGCCAGCGGCAAGGCGAGCACAAGCAGCGGAGGGAGCGCTGGGCAACGCTCCCTTGCTCCCTGCCCAGCCCCAGCTGCTCCGGAGCCAGCGGCTGCATCCAGACCATCGTCCTTCGCCACTGCCTCGTCCCCTTCCCGGCTCTGCCTCCAGCAGCTCGCAGCACCGATTTCCACAGTTAATTTATCAGTTTAATAACAGCATCATCAAGGAGGGCGAAGCAAGGCTAGCACTGCGCCAGCTCAACTTTATATACATATCACCCAGAGTAAAAATGTCATGTAAGATTTACTCAACATGCATTTTATCAAAGTGCTCAAGCGCTGAAGTAAAAGGGCTTTTAGTTACAGCAGATTGAAGGGGCTGGCGTGTGGGGAAGGAGGAGAGAGCGGGTGGATTTCAGCTCTGCCAGAAGCTCTTGTTGCTTTTGCATCAACATCTTTATTTTGTAAGAGAGGATTTAAGACCTTGTTGTATATAAACAACCGAGACTAGAGTAACTCGAACGGTGAGGAAACGTAAAAGGTTATACTGAAAAATGCTATTAGTCTGCATGAAATAAGCTTCTTCCTGGAAACATGACACCGAACATTTAAGGGAGGGGGAGGAATAGCTGTAAAATGGCTATAGAAAAGGGGTTACAAATTAAATATAATAAAAAGAATCCTGTTGAATGAGATCTTAATTTAACCTCAACATCATGACCATATATTTCAGGAAATTAATCCCTCGGCCTCCAATAAATCCAAAGTATAACACAACCACTTATGCTTCAGCAATGAGCCATTAGTATGGGCTACAGATCCTGCAAAACCACCCGCCCATTATTTAGGGATGTGCTGAACTACCCGGGCTAATGCAGCTCATCAGCGACCAGGGCTGCCCGTAGCACGGGCCACGTCCAAGACCTGCTCCCCGGTCCCAGGGGTCTGCCGGCTTTTTTCTCTGCCCCATCCCAGCCCTCCCGGGACTTGGTTCCTGAGCAAACACCGTGCTGCTCTGTCTGCAGGGATAACCCGGGAGCGCTCTCGAGGCGGGGTTCAGCCTCGGTCGGTGCTGGACCCCAGAGGAAAGCCCCGCGGGAGGTGGATGCCGTCCCGCCAGCGCCGCGCGGGGCTCCCAGCCCCTGCTAAGCCAGCAGTCACAGGGCTGGGCTTGTGCTGCTTTCAAAACAAAATAATTGAGGACAGAAGTGCAAGTGCAAACTTCCTCCGGAGCCTTTCCGAGCCCCCTCTGCTCCACCGCGCGCGTTGCCAGCTTGGCACCAGGTTCTTCTGCATATGCCCCAAAATGAGAAAAGTAACTTCTACTGAGTCAAGGCTGTAACCTTGCTCTGAGAGCGAACATATGCCACCGCAGCTCCCTTGGCAAAGGCACTTGGAGCCGCTTGCTGGCGCTTCAGTAAGAGCTCTTCCCATGCAGGCTGCAGACACTTTGGGGCTCTTGACAAGGAACACGTAGACCAGGTGAAGAGCACTGAAGCTCTGCAAGCTTCAAAGGACCTGCTGGCAGAGCCTGCTGCATCCCTGCTTTATGTCAGAAGCAGCCGGCCGTGCGAGCAGCCAGATTCCTCCTAGGGAAACGTCCCTGCAAACCGTTAGGGATGCTGTGGAGCAAGTGGCGATTTGGGTGGTAAAAGGCATCGTTACAAACATCAGCCACCCCGCGCATTTAGACGGGCTGATATAATCAGCACGCGGACGCAGAGAGCTGCAAAGCCCCCAGCATGGCGCTGAGTCCTGAGAGCCCGCTCCCTCTCCCCAGCTTTCCTCTCCAGGAGAAAGCAGCAGAAGCGGGAACATGTCCACCCTGATGGGCAGCCCCGTGCAGAGCCAGCCCAGAGCTGTTCCAGCTGGAAAACGCCTTTTTGAGAGGGGAAGAAAGAAGTTCCCTATCTGAAAGCTTTTTTGTCAACAGTGTAAGTTTAGGGCAAAAACCCAACAGTAAGTCCAAAAGCATCCCAGGAAGTGTTGTCACAGCAAAAAAGGCAAAAGTGCAATTTCTGCTGGGGAATCACAAACAGATGGCCAGGATCTTCCACCCTCACCTCTCTGCACCCCAGCCAACCCCTTCCACACGGTGCCACCCGTCCCCGGGCTGGCTGACCCCCCGCGGGGCCAAGGGGAGCCAGGCGACCGCCACACCGACCACCTTCAAGCAGAACGTTTCCTGCATTTACGGCGGGATCTCCTATTCCTGGGCACACGAGGGGTTTCCCACCTGCAAAAGTGGCCTGCAGTTGGAGAAGGCGCGAGGTGGGAACGAGGGGTGCTCTGCTTTCTCATCAACCACCGAAGTTCTCATTTATTGCACAGCCCTGTTCCCAAGTCGCTCGCGTGGTTCTCGCAGAAGCGGATGCTGTGGTTTTCTCGTCTGAAATAAATTGTGCAACAAACTCAGCCCAGAGTTGAGAAGCATTAGCTAAAGCAAAGCAGCTCTAATAGTGCTGGTCCTGTACGTCCCGCTGGGAGACTTTCAATTGACGGAGTTACAAGAGATGAAATATTCAGTAGGATTAAGAATTTGGAGGAGGTGGAAATCAAAGTGAAAAAGAAAACAAGTAAAAACAGCTTAATCTAGCCTTCTAGCACTAATTGTCATTGGGATTCAGGCTAAAACAAACACAACAGAACGAGCTGCCAATTTGAAAGGGGAAGGAAGAGGGCGAACACGATTCCCATCGCATCGAAAGAAGCCTTTTTATCTCCGCAGACAGCAGCAGCAGGGGCCGGGCGGCGGCAGGCAGGCAGGGACCACCCCGTCCCTCCTGCCCTCCCCGCGGTCCCTGCGGGCAGCCCGCCCCGGCCGCGGGAGCAGGACCCGTCCTCCCCGCACGGGCAGCGATGCCTTTAGCGGAGGTGCCACCACAAATGCCCCGCGGCAGGGCAGGACCCCTCGGGCAGAGCCCGGGCTCTGCAGAGCCCTCTCACCGCTCGCAGCCCTGGCGCTGCCGGCGCTGCGTCGCAGGAGAGGCAGATTATCTTACAGCCGAAGCTGAGTTATCCAACACTGCAATTTAAGTTGACAATTACATGGTAACCGACTTGCACACAAAGAGAGGCTCTGGAAGTATTCCCAGAATACAGAAGTCTGACAGTATCCACCCAATTTGTTGCAACAACAAAGAATACTGGAATATGTCCTTTCATTTGGCAGAGTAGTATTTTATTTTTTTAGGCTAGGTGGAGAAATGTAGCCTGCTATTTAAGGAGCGTGTTGTGCCTTGAGAGTGACAAGCCAAGAGTTTCACTAGAAAGCCAAACTCCAACACAAATTGCATCCTGCCACCCAAGAAACTAAATTGCACCAAGGAAAGAAATTAGCGGGGCCACATCTGCTGTTAGGGCCCGCGTTTTGAGCCCTGGGAAGATATCACTGGGGGCCCTTTAGAGCTCCCTTATACACTCCCCTTCCCTGCACAAGCTCCAGGAAAAACATCATCTCAGCGAGCATCGTCCTTTTTTTAAACGCTCTCTTCATGGCAAAGATCATTTGCAGGTGTCTGAGCCGCTGGAACAGACCCAACGCGGCAGCCGAGGGAACCAGCCCGTTCTCCCCTCCCGAGGTGCTCGGCACCTCCCCAGAGCCCCCAGCAGACGGGTTTCCAGGTTCCAGCTCGAGAATCGGGAGAGCCACAACGTGGCCATTTAATCTGCAAGCGTCAAGAAACCACAATGCCCAGCTCGAGATGGAGAGCCAGGGCTGATGGCACAGCGGCGACTGCGGGAACGCAGAAGGAAACGCTCATTAACTTTCTCATGTTTCCGGGTACTTTTGTATCAGGATCTTCTATTAAAAAGAAAAAAACAAAACAAAACCCAGAATTCTAACAAGGGGGATTTTGTGTGCTAGAAAATAACATTGGCAGGCTGTAAAATAAAGCATTTCAGGAAAACAACCCTGAAAAGTAAAACCAGACTTTGCACGCTGCGTCACGGACCCAGGGGAGGGAGGTTTCGGGTGCCCCCAGGCTCAGCTCTCCGGGACAGGAGCAATTCCCAGGGTCTCCGTGTTTTCCCCAGCCCCGTGACAGCGGCTGAGGGACGGGACCGGGGCCGCGGGCAGCACGTGCTGGCTGGGGAGGGAGCTCTCCAGCACCCGGCTTCGCTCCGATGTAAGACAAACAAGGAGGACCAACGACTTTATACCCCCAGCACGGACACCCCCGTGCCACCCAGCGCTGGGGCTGGCTGCGTGGAGTGACGCAGGGGTGCCGACAGCTCCGGGCACTCCCACGCCACCAAGCCCCTCGCCCTCTCCCAAAGGCCTCTCTCAAAAGGTTAGTGGCACAGGCGTTTCTCGGGATGTTTTTTTTTTCTTGTGGCCTTGCTTCTGGTGGAAATTAGTCAGCTTTCCAGAGCAGAAACCTCAAGCCATAGCCACATTTCTGAACCAGCTCATCACTGCCACCATTCCACAAACCACTTCCTTCCAGGTTACTGGCAGCCGGTCCCGGCGTGCGATTAAAGGGCAGGAGCACGGCTGGCGGCGAGGAGCTGTGCATCCCCAACCCCGTCCTTCGCTGCCAGCGAAGGGGGTTTTGCTCAGGCAAAGGGGGTTTCTGCACGGAGCAGGGTGCGAGGGAGGAGGCGGCACAGAGAGGTGCGAGGTCGTGACTCCGCAGGGCACCGCGGGCAGACACGAAGTCCCAACCCAAAGCCACAGGACTCGGCTCACCAGGAGTTTGGTCACCTCGGCCCCGGTCCAGCACCAGGGTGACCGCAGATCCCACTCCTGCTCCGTTAGCAGCCCAGGCAGAACCAGCCCACGGCTGCCTGCGCAGGCAGCACAGCCCCCCAACCAGGAGGCATCGTTCTTGGGGGAAATGGCCCTGCAGATCTGCCTGGGCAAGTTCGGAGGAGCTCAGGGACAGCTGAGCCACCGCAGGTGTCTGACGGCAGCCCTGCCACCCCCCTTCCCCTCCATCTCGTGGTACTGGGGATGCTGACCTCCAGCACGGGGACCGGCAGTGGCCCTGGGGCAGGCAGAGCCGCCGTGCAGCACACGCAGCGGCACCGACCGCCTGCACGCTGCGGAGCGGTTTCAGCAACCAGCTCCGAGCCAGAGCTGCTGACATGAACCCAGCACCGCCACGCTCGCGCTCCTCGCCTTTCCCTGCAGAAACAAACCCTCAGCTCGCACAAACAGGATTTTGGGTGCAGGAGGTGTGGGCGAGTGCGAGGGATGGCACAGCAGCGGCAGAGGAGCCGCGAGTCGTGGCTGCCTCAGACACAGCCAGCTGGACGCTTGTGCTCAAAATTAGTGTTTCACAAGAACTGTGGAGGGGAAAGTGCAGCGCCTTGCCGTATCTGTCAGCTGGTGGTTTAGCAAACTGCCGCCCCGCTGCTGCCCTCGCCTCCTCTCTTCCCCTTCCCCTTCCCCCCGCTCCTGCCCCGCTCCCCGTCTGCAAAACCTTCCCACCTGGCAGAGGCAAAGCACAAATCCCAACCACTCCACCGCGGGCGCTTTGCAAAAGCTGGGGTTGGAAAATTTAGAGAAAGGAAAAAGGGGAAGAACTTGAGGGATGCTCGGAGGAAACAGAGAGCACAGGGGCAGAAACCCCGCGGGTCTGTCCAGCTCGCTGCTGTAGCAATGGCACCAGGCTGAGGATGTGAACTGCCCGCGGTGAGCACGTCCTCCGAGCCGAGGTGAAAGTCACGGCAGCCAGGAGGAGGGACGCAGCACCGCGGTGCTGGCAAAACCCTCCTCTGAGTTTCACAGGTGCCGGCGGAGGCAGACATGGGCCCGGCACTCCCGGGCTGATGCAACGGTGCAGCAAAAGCCTGCGCAGAAGGATGGGAGCGAAATGAGAACATGTCGCCCTGTTAAACAACCGCCTTTCCCCTTCCCCACATCGCCCCGGCACCGCAAGAGCCTGCAGCCCCAGCCGTCCCAGAGCAGCATCGCTGGTGGCTCCTGCCCGGGAGCCAGCGCTGCACGGGACACGCAGGGCAGGATTTATCCGTGTCACCCACGAGAGGCAGGACTGAGGACCCAGTGGGACACGAGGCTGTTTCAGCACCCAGATGAGTTTCTCAAATTACTCAACAGAAACCAGCTTTACACCGGCGAGCCCTTGAGCAGCCGCAGACCGGATCGCCTCCCACGCCGCGGTCCTGGGGGAGCAGAGCATCCTGTCCCCATCCCCATGTCCCCGTCCCACCGAGCTCGTTGTCCGGGGCTGGCAGCAGAGGGGAGAAGCGGGACCTGCTGCTCCCGCAGGAGCAGCTTCGACGCGGACCGCTTGCAGCCCACCTGCAGCCAGGGAGCGGGCGGCAGTGAGAGCATCGCTGCCCCGCTGGGGCCACTGCCAGCTGCCCGACCACAGAGATTTGTTTTCTTTAGAGAGGATCTCGGCTTGAAGGGGAAAAAAAAAAAAAAAGACCCCCAAAAAGAAAAACAGAAAAGAAAAAGAAACCACGGCCACATCCTGCCTTAAACTGTCGCTCGTGATGTGTTATTTGCCGACGAGGATGCACGGGGAGCGGCGCTGGGGGCGGGAGCTCTCCTCCACTTGCCAAGTAACACTTCAGCTATGAGTCAATCGACTGAAGCCACAAATCCATTTGCTTATGAGCACGAAACCACAGCAACCCATGCTGCTTCTCAGGACCACGTGTGCCACCACCTGCCTGCCGCTTCGCCCCGCTGCCGAGGTGCTCCCTGCCCGGTGGCACACGCTGCAACAACCCCTGCGAGCCGACCCTGATGCTCCCCCGGGCTGGGACCCCGAGACCTGTCTGGGGCCGGCTGCGAGGGGGGCTGAGCCCTTCCAGCACCGGGCTGCAGGGACGGGACCACTGCATTGCCGCAAGCAAGCCGCGAGGGGAAAGCGGTGCCGGGTGCCGTCCCCCCTACCCGGGTCATTTGCCCCACAGCATCCCCGTTTTGCAGGCGGGACTCCCCACTCCGTCGCCACGTAGCACCGTGGAGCAACGTCTCCGCGCAGCATCAGCCGTGCCCCAGCCCTGGCAGCGGCTCAGGGATCACACCTGCACCAGGAGCAGGGCCAGCCCGCGCCCCCGCAGCCCCCACCCGCGCCCGCCGGCAGGGAGGTGCTGCCACCCTCACGGGCAGAGTTGGACCCTTTACCCGTCGGTGCGGGGCTGGGTGAGGAGGAGGCCGGGACCGGTAAGTCTCCTGGTATGCAGCGTTTTGAAAGCCTGGTGCTTTTCCCCTGTGGGTTAATAAACACTCGACGTGGGTGGCTTGTGACTCACGAGCTCCGTTGCAGAGCGCTACAGGTGCTGCTAGTGTGGGGAGAGCCAGCAGTTAAGCACTGGAAGAGGGAAAGAAAATCCTGAGCAATTAGAGGCTGCAACCTCGGGCCGGCCGGGACCCCGCGGGAGGTGCTGAGCGCCCCGGGAAGGGCACTGGGGGTCCCCCCTCGCTTCCTCCATGAAACACTCGTGCGATGGCAAAGGGCCACGGCATCGCACGCCCAGCCTGGGCCACCCCTTGCCACCCGCTGGATGCCGCTGCGAGGCACGAGTGGTGCAGAAGGCTGCCGGGGCACTGCAGAATGGCTCCCCCGGGGCTCTTCATGGGGGAACGCAACCACTTCATCACCACCTCCAACCCACGCCTGCTGCAAACAGCTCTCCACCGCAGGCGGGTTTGGTGGTTTTGCCCCGAGCTCTCGCTCCCGGGAGATCTCCCCGCAGCCAGATGGAGCAGGGCAGCCCTGGAGAGGGTCTGGGTGGCTTTGGGCACCACAGACACCGCGGGTCCAAGCACCGGCACAGCAAAGCATCCCCTAATGAACACACGGTAGTCGCGGGAAAGGCTCAGAGACCACACGTGCACCGCGCATCCTCCTTCCAGCCTGCATGAGAAGGGAAAATAACCCCCGGGTGCCGCTCAGTGACACGGAGCCAAGTGCCCCCGCGCACCCCCGGGCACGCGCCCGCTCCCTGCCCTCAGCCGGGACGGCGCAGCCTCCCCGACACCGGGTTCATGCGATGCAGCATCTCCTCCCTGCGAGCCGGGGCTACGCTCTGCAGCGCAATTAGGAGAAGAAAAACAATTACGCGGTAGAAAAACATGCAAGAGAAACAGCAAAGTGTGTTTCTGGGGGGAGATGTTATCTGTGAAGCAAAATTGTACTCTCAGGAGCTTTGACAGGTTTTGAATGTTTTACTGTGGCACTACATCAGCAGGAGAAAACCCACACTGCCAGGCAAAGCCACATCCCTGCCACCAGAGACACCGCTGCTCCCCACCTCCCGCTGTCAAACCAGAGCTGCCGAGCACGCTCACCGCCTGCCCCATCCCCTGCTCAGCACCTGCCCCATCCCCTGCTCACCGCCTGCCCCATGCCCTGCTCAGCACCTGCCCCATGCCCTGCTCAGCACCTGCCCCATCCCCTGCTCACCGCCTGCCCCATGCCCTGCTCACCCCCTGCCCCATGCCCTGCTCAGCACCTTCCCCATACCCTGCTCACCGCCTGCCCCATGCCCTGCTCACCCCCTGCCCCATGCCCTGCTCACCCCCTGCCCCATCCCCTGCTCACCCTCTGCCCCATGCCCTGCTCACCCCCTGCCCCATGCCCTGCTCACCCCCTGCCCCATCCCCTGCTCAGCGCCTGCCCCATCCCCTGCTCAGCGCCTGCCCCATGCCCTGCTCAGCGCCTGCCCCATGCCCTGCTCACCCCCTGCCCCATGCCCTGCTCACCCCCTGCCCCATCCCCTGCTCACCCCCTGCCCCATGCCCTGCTCACCCTCTGCCCCATCCCCTGCTCACCCCCTGCCCCATGCCCTGCTCACCCTCTGCCCCATGCCCTGCTCACCCCCTGCCCCATGCCCTGCTCAGGACCTGCCCCATCCCCTGCTCAGCACCTTCCCCATCCCCTGCTCAGCACCTGCCCCATCCCCTGCTCACCCCCTGCCCCATGCCCTGCTCACCCCCTGCCCCATCTCCCGGGACAAAACAAAGCTCAGCGATTGCAGGTTCCTGGTGGGGAGAGAGGATTTAGAGAATCGCAGCAGGAACAAATGGGTGGAGAAGTCCCAGTGCCTGCCGGTGTTACGGTCAAAATTCATGGGTCTGAAGCTGTTCACCCGGTCGGGGCCAGTCCCCTGCCCGCTCCGGGTCGCTATGCCCCTGCCCGCGCGAGCAAAGGCAAAGGAAGGACTTGGCTCAGCCGTGTTAATTCCTCATCAGGGCCGTTTCCCTAACGAGCGCTTGTGAGCACCAGAGGTGCCCGACCAGCTCTCACGAGGCTCGGCAGGACCCAGCACTGAGCAGGGGCCAGGCACAGCTCAGGCAGCTCCCCGTGCCCCAGCACCCCCAAAGCCGGGGGCACTGCCCGGGCTCCTGAGACGCGTGGTCAGCCAGGACCGAGGCGCAAAACGAGATGCAAACAGCAGGAGCAGCCCCGCTAGCAGGGCCAGGGTGCTCGCCTTAAATCAAGGCCGGTAGTCCCAGGGGTCGGCTCCTGCCCTGCTGCAGTTCAGGGGAGCAGGAACCCCCCCCGCAGCCCAGCTGGATGCTCACAGCCCGGCCGGAGCTCACACCCAGCCTTTCCACCCAAAACCTCCACGCAGCAGCAGCGATAGCCCAGATCTCTCTGCGCAGACCAAGAGCAAACAAACCCATTTCAAACTGGCCACCAACACCTCAGGGCAGGAATACTCACCACCCTTTTGGTTTTTATTAAAGCAGCACTGCATGGAGTTTCTGGGAACAGCCACGTGCACGTTATCCCTGCTAAGGGTTTTGCTCTTGGCTGCAGGTAATAACCTGTGCCCCGAGCTGGCTCGGCAGGAGCAGCGCCCGCTTCAAAACCGGGGCTGCGCTGGCATCCATCAACAGCAGCGCTGCCCCGAGGAGGAACCGAGGAGCCTCTCCCCTCCCTTCCACCTCCCTTTCTCTGTGTTAACCTTTTTGGCTCCTTTATTAAAGCAACTGAACAGTTTAGACTTTTTTTTCTTCCCCCTTCTCCTCTGTGGTTCTCGCTGTAATCTGCCTTGAATATTTGATGTGGAATCCCTTGCGAGAGCGAGAAGTGTTTTTATGGGCGCTGGAGGAAAACTCTTGCAAAGAAGAAGTGGTAATGAGTACCCCTGAGTACCCTCTCGGTTTCACAACTGCCTATGTTTAAAAATGAGCAGAAATTGGGCAAGTGGTTCTCATCGGGGAGCGGAGCAGCCTCTCGCTCCCAGCAATGCTCTGCCTCCCAGTAGCTCGGTACAGTCGAGCAACACTTGTTTATTCCAATTGAAGCTGACACCAGCAGCAGTCCAGACCAACCAGCTGAGCTCATGTGTGTCCTGTTTTATTTCCAACTCAGATTAACAGCATCTCTTTAATTTCTAATGGCCCATTCTGGGATTTGCAGGCAGTGTTCAAACAACGTTACGGGCTGCGTCTCTGCATGCCCCGCCGCTCGCGTATCCCCTCTGCGACCAACACCATGATTATGCACAACGCAAGAGGTCTCATCCCAATTACATAGGATGAACTCGCAGGAAGCTTTTCATCACACGCACACACATTTTTTTTTCATATCCAGGTCTCTGAATTTAACACAGCAGACACGATCCCTCTCCTTTTCAAAGGCAAAGTATTCCCTTTCATTTCCAGACCCCTGTACATCACAACCCAGAGCAAACTCCACGCAGAGCTGCACAGCGGTGCTGGGGCTCGGTGTCAGAATAAACAGCTTGGAGAAGTCCTGGAGGTACCTCTGCTCATCTCGACAGGCGTTTGCCCCCGAAGCACGCACCTGCGGGGCGCCCGGCCAGGCTGGCAGCGGGACGGGGAGCAGCTCCGCGCGCAGCGGGCCGAGAGCGGGGCTTCGGCAGGGGAGAGGGCTCGGGGCAGGTGAAGCGCTGCGGGTGCTTGTGCATCCCTGCGCCTGCAGCACCCCGCTGCACCCCGGCAGGACCGGCTGCCACGCAGCAGGCTGCGTGATAACAGGATCAAACAGAAAACAGGCTCTCGGATCCTTCGAGAGCAGCGGGGTCCCGCTTCACCGGGACGCCTGGTGAAAACGGCTGAGCGGCGGATGCTTTTCAAGGGCCATGGCTCATTCACAGGGATGATTGCAAACCAGCCACCAAGTGGGAGGAGAGGCAGATCCGTGGGACAAATGAGGCCTCGCTGGTGTCTTGCCAAAGCCTTCTCCCTACCCGTGCTGCCTGCAGGAAGAGCTGGAGCCAGGGCTCGGTGCTCGCAGGGCTCTGCAGGCAGCGCCTGCACGCACGGCTGGCCAGCCAAGCTCTGCAAGGAGCAGGGGTCCGTTTCGGAGGTAGAGGGCTTGATTATTTTAGCAAGGCTTAACAAGTTGATTAGTGCAGCCTGGGCAGGGCTGGGGGACCTCCTGCAGCTGCTCGGGCTTTGTGTCTGAACACCCAGGCAACTTCTCCTTCCTGCGCCCCCGGGGGGGCCATACACAACCCCTCACCCATGCAAGACCAGCAGCCCTGATGCCACGGTGGGATTATCTGCCTGTTCCTGGGCAAACCACGGCTGCCGCTGTGCAAAGCCTGCCTGCAGGCGACTGGCTGGCGGGAGGAAGGACCCGCAGTGCCGCGGGGGCTGACGCATGGTGCCCGCAGCTTCCCAGCCCCTCCGCGAGGGCTGCCACAGCACTGCAGCTCCTGCGGGGACGCCGCGGGGCGCAGGGTCAGGATTCGGCCCGGGAGGCTGCAGCACCTCATAGGCACGAGCTCCTGAGCCATGTCCCACGTCCAGCACAGAGGCAGCCCCCTCTCTGCCGGCAGCCCCCCTGCTCGCTCCACGAACCAGACCAACCTGGGCAGCTGGAAGGAGCCACACCAAGGACCAGCGGGCTCTCAGACGAACCGGCAGGTTGTAGCAACATGGGAAAGAGATTTGGTTTCCCCCCGAGCTTGCTCCCATCCCCACACCGCTGTGCTGCAGCAGGATCAGAGAACATTATTAAAATAGTGTCATGTTACCTATCAATAATAAATGAGCAGAATAAATTCACTGCTCTCTGCTTAATAACCCTACCGGATTTCCATTTAAATATCTGGAAAGAAATGGATCCTTGTTCAATGAGCCTTTCAGATGAATGCAAGTGCCGCATTTGTAGAGAGACAGCCCGGGAGAACCTAGCCCAACTTTTAATGGGAAAGTGCTTTTCTCCTGCCGCAGGACCCTGCAGCAGAGGGAGGAAAAGAAACTTGGGACAGATGAAATAAATTCCGTATCAGCGATGTGCTCCTGTTTAGATGCAGCCGAGCATCTCCACCCTCAACTCCCCATCAGGTATTTGCAGCTGAGAACTGCTACCGCTGCTGACCCCCGGCCCCCGTGGCCAGCAGCACTACCAGGGTTTCACGCCCAGGGACAGGACCTGGGGCTATGGCCAATGCAGCAGAACAGGGAAGCTGGTCCCGAGATGCTCCCAGCTCACAAGAGGCTGTGGCAGAGTCCCCAAACCCCCTCCAGGCCAAAGAGTGAAATTAAGCCACCAACCCCAATCGACCTGCCCAGTGCAAGGAGCAGCGATGCTGGGAGAGCATGGTCCACCCTGCTGCACACCTGCCCCCAGGGCAACCTCGCCGATTCCAAAACCACACGGTCCTTGGGGATGCTCTGCTCTTTCCTGGGCACGTGTTAGCTCAAATGGCTGTTGGCCTTTGTATTAAAGATGCTACAGGCCCAAGGTGGCTTTGTTTTGCAGGTGGTGGCTCCCTGGGGGGCGATGGAGCCTGGTACCCCGGCTGAGAGGTACGGCTCAGCTGCAGGAGCCGGCCTTACAGCCTAAGAAACCCCACTTTTCCACCACTGCAAAGTGGGACAAAACAAGTGGGCCAGCACCAGACAACCCTACTGCAAGCAAGAGCAGGTCTTCGCCCTCCTCAGGCTGGCGGAGCCTCCGATGGCACAAGCCACCCTAACCCTGCTGTCCCTGCACAGGGGGTGGCGGGGCAGGGCCGGCACAGTCCGGGTACCCCGTGCACAGAGAGGTACAGAAACACCTTCGCACCCGACCCACCGCCCCGAGCAGAGCGCGGCACCGCGCAGGCGCGGGCTGGAGCATCCCGTGGGACGTGGAGGAGACGCAGCCCCTGCAGACCCCACGAAGGGCTTCACTTCGGTCCTTCCTGCAGGGGAGGCATCCGCACAGGTCAGCAGAGTTTCTTTTGTTTCAGCACTCACATAAAGCAAACTCAAAAGGGAGAACAAAAGGCAGAGGGGATCTGGGGCTACGAGGAGCTCACCCAAGGAGCCGAGGAAACGGCGCTGGTGCTTTGAACATCGGTATCACCCACACAGCTAACCTCGTGCACGCCTGAACTGGCGGCGCAGAGGTGCAGGGTGCAGCACGTGAGCGTGCCAGGAGGCTCATTACCCCCTGTCTCCGCCTGCCAGCCCCGTCTGGCTGCGTCAGCCCGGAGAGAGGCTTCCCGCAGGCATCCAGCGGCTGACCCAGACCCTGCAGGAAATGGAGCACATCGGGCTGGGATTAACCCCAAACAAGCAAACAGCTCGGTGATTTGCGGTGCTTGCTTCTATCTGATGGAAACCCAGATTTGGGAGCAACTTTCTCTCCTTGCTACATGCCCGAGCAATACAACAGCATTACACTTTCCTCTAGGAGCCTTGTGGTAAGGACAGAGGAGGAGCTTGACTCCCTGGGTGCTCCTCCTGGCATCCCATCTCCTGCTCTCCCGCAGCCCTCTGCTTTCCACTTGCTTTGCTCTCCTCCTCCCTTCCACGCAGCCTGGGCACCCGCGCAGGGAGCACAGCGGGTCGATGCTAACCAGCGTCGCTGCTGCAGCGGGGGAAGCCCAGCTCAGCTCATCCGTCTCGCACCGGGGCACAGGCAGTCACCGAGAGCAGCAAACAGGCACGTCCCAGCTGCGAGGGGACCGAGTCCGGCGGGCCGGGCTCCCCCCGCCCACCGAGCCCGAACCTAGGGCTCACACGGGCCCGGAGCCGGGCGCCCGCCTTGCTGCACCGTCCATGCCAACGAGCATGTCAGCAGTGCTGTTGCGTGCTTTTATTTTGCTTTTTAAACATGTCAAAGCAGACTGTTTCCCTCCCATTGCTCTCAGATGTGGTTGAATTGTTTTCGCCAAAACTTCCCAAATACAAAGTCTCAACCTAAAGCAGACATTGCCCACAGAAAGTTTTCCCCCCAAGCTAACTGCAAAGTTATAAGCAAATAAAACTGGATTTAATAATGGGAAATATTCATCATTCTTGTGCATACGCCTCTGAAATAAAACCACCCTCGTAGAAGACATCCTTCTCCAGTAAAGCAGAGTTTGTGCTGGCTGCTCACCACTTTTTGGACCAAAGGACATGGAAGACTGGGTTTATTTTCCCTTCACGTGGGCACAATCTCACGGCACTGTTCAAATCTCCGTTCTTTATAGTCTTAAAAGTCACCGAGGAGCTGCTTTGTTGCAGCCTTTTTTCAAGAGGTCCCCAAGCCAGCCTCCCCCAAAAGCTTCCCAGCACGGCGAGCTCCTCGGGTCTACCAGCACTGAAAATCCCCCCCGTCAGTTCCCGGGCACAGAATGATCCTGTTCTGGTTTTCAGCCATAAACAGCAACGAGGGGTATGAGGCACCTTACAGCAGCTCCCGGCTGTGAAGCGCAGGAGGGCGGTGGGAGCGGCACGGCTGCGGGAGCCCTCACCGCCGCGCGAGGGACAGCTTAGAAGCCGGGAACACGCGTTGCTCTGCGCGGCAGCATCCTTCGCCTGCTCTCATCGCCCCTCCACGAGACGAGAGGGTAGCGTGGAAATATCGGAGGCGGTGCAGGCAGAGAGCACCCCTGGCACACCCAGTTTGCCATCTCCCCATCATCGCTTCCACAGCGAGCGAAGATTTAATTTGACGCGGTCCTCAACACCTCAGAGCTCTTTATTCTTCAAACCTAGAAACTGCACCTGACTGAGGCAGGTTTTCAGATTCTGTCTTTTTTTTTTTTTAACTGGAAATCACGAGAGAAATGCCATTGAGCGTAAAAATACAATACGGTCTCAACAGCGATGTAAACATTGCAAGGAAAGCTTCTCACGACATGGAGTCGTCAGACCTTTACTTAATGATCATAATGAAATTGCTTTGAATTACACGGCCTCCTTAATGCAAAGCTCCCACGAGAGCAGGGCGCAGCGCCGGAGCCCCGGCAGGCAGGATCAGGCAGCAACATGTGTCTGGAACCGGAGACTCCCGGCTTGGGGTTTTGGATCTGCAGTAATTTGTTATGGGACATTGCGCAAGCTGCATCGGGCGGGTTTTTTTTTTCCAGAGGGGACATAAAGCACCCCCCGCTGCTGGTGCTGCGGGAAGGGCAGCCCGAGGTGTGCCAGCCCCGCGGCGCAGGGCTCAGCGAGGCGGAGCTGCTTCCCAGGCTGCAGCGCCCGCCCGGCCCCCGGCCCCTCCACGCCACCCAGGCAGAGCCCGAGGTTTATTTGGGGTTTCACGGCTGGGGGTTTTCACCAGTGCACGAGGCTTAGCGAGGGGCTTGGAAACAGGAAAAGTAAGCAGGAAGACGCAAGTCCACTTCAATCAAGCGCGGTGTACGGGGTCTCTCCCAGGACGTAAGAGGGAGGAAAACCGTCAACGCTCCAGGTTATTGCTCTCTCCCAGGGACCTGGAGCACAGAGAGGACCACAGCAAGCCGCAACAGCGTTGCACACACCAGGTTCATTCCAACTTTGGGACTGAAAAGGCACTTTGCCTTGGCCACATACACCTGCGCCTCCTCACCCTGCACCACGGAGCAATGCGACTGAGGTGAGCGACTGCCCGATCTGCTGGAGGTGACACTGGGTGCAGGTCCTCGCCCACACACAGACCCGGCTGGGGAGGGGACAGCGCAAGGCGCGAGATTCAGCCGTGACAGCACGTCCCCGTTGACTGTCCCAAATAGCTGGCGCTTGCCAAGAGCCCTTTGAAGACACCCAGGTAGGTGACATCCCCAGGCTCCTTTCAGCCCCAGAACAACACAAGAGGTGAGAAGGCGTCAGCCTGACACGGGGACAATCTCATACCGTTTCATCCGAGAGGCCACGCGTGCCCAGGGGAGCACGCACCCCAGCTACGGCGAGGAGGAGGAGCAGGTCTCTGGCTGAGAAAGGACAGAAAACACTGGAAGTTCTGGCTCTCGGACACCGTTTGTCTCATTCTTTCACAATCGCATCTGCTACGCGCTCGCACTCTGCCGTTGCAGGGACAGGCGCCTGGGGGAAGGTTGTGCTCTGCAACCTGACATCAAGGTTCCTCCCAAGCCGGGGAATTCATTATTCTCACTGATAAGCTATGATCCCTTAAAGACACTTCCCTGTATCCTTCCATCTTACACAGCTCTTCTCCGCCAGCCTGGGAGGTGCTTTTAGATGCTGCCTGTCGTTTAAATGGAGGATGACACAGAGGGGGTGAAAACGCAGCTATTTGGAAGTGACAAATCTCCCATTTCCCCAGGAGCATCTGCAAAGCACGAGCCTCCAAGCAAAGCTCCTCTTCCCAGAAAAGGAAGAGAAAAAGAGCAATGCTTCAAAAATCAGAGCTTCCTTTACAGGGATTAAAAAGGAGAAAGATGCAAAACATCCCATAAATTCCCATCTCTCCGAGGCAGAGCCGCGGAGGTGAGAGCGCGCAGCCGTCTGACAAGGGCAGCACGGTACGGCGCAGTCCTCCGCGACCGTAGCGCCTTCTCCCCAGAGAGTCGAGATCAATTCATTTCCATACTGGAGACAGAGATCATTTGTCAGCTTTAAGAGGGACAACGTCGTCCCCCTGCTATTGAGCCGCGGCAAAGGCAGACAGCTTCATTTGAAAAGCAAGCACCGCTTCGGGTTTGCTGAAAGAGCTGGCTCAGACCTGCCGGCGGGCAGCGACGGAGGGGTCGAGCCCCGCGGGGGTTGGGGGGGGACCGGCAGCTTCCCCCAGCGTGCTGCAAGGGCGGGCCGGGGGCTGGAGGGAGGGGGACGAGCCGGCGAGGTGGGCTGGAGCACACCCAGCATCCAGCTGAGCTCCAGGTTACCCCGCTCCTCCGTCAGCCGGTGGTTGTAGACAGGGATAACGCAGGCGACGCCAAGGTCCTGTGGATGCCGGGGCCTCTGGTCCCTCCTTATGTCAAGGGCAATTGCAGGGGTGGGTAACGCAGAGACAAGTCATCCGCCCGGCACTGCCAGAAACCATTGCCGTGCTTCCGATACTCGGGCTGGGGGGGGTGGGAGGGAGGATCGCAGACTCATCTCTGCTCCTTATTAATTTTGCATGCTAAGCCACCCGCTGCAAAACGAGACCCAAGCCATGTAACCCAGCAGCCCATGGTAACGGGCTTCCCCACGTCAGAGTTATTCATCTGAAGGACTGGGCGAATGCACACAAAGAAAGGAAATATTTGTAGAAATCAAGAAATCAAGCCTGTGAATAATGTATCAATCAACAATCTCTTCTTTTGGACTCAACAACTACTATTCAAAGCGCTCAGAAAAAAGTGATTCATCTCTGATGTTATTGTTAAAATCCACACCAATTTGTTTTTAACAGATATCAAGTGTTCTGATGAAAAGCATCAGGAATAGAGTCTTTCAAAAATTTATACTTCTTTCTAAAGATTAAGCTGATTTATTATACTTTAATCCTAAGAAAAAATTTTAAATAATCAGAAAGCTTTCCGCACCTCCGCCAAAGCAGCTCCTGGGGCAGCGGCGGCTCAGAGCAGGGCTCCCTGCGCCAGGATGCCGGGCTCCGCGGGCAGCACGGCTGCTGCCAACGAGAGAGCTCTGTGGGGACGGAGTCAGCCCCAGGGCCCGGGGGACTACGCAGGTATCTGTAGGGTGAAAGCACGGCGGAGGCGGTAGGCACTCAGAACTCAATTAACTGTCCATATGTACCCTGAGCATCCATGGCTGGTGTTTAATTTAATTGCAGAGAGAGCAATAAACCTTCCTGGCCTCATAATGCATGCATTCAGTTCTCATTATAGTCAGCCTCACCAGCCTGACCGCTGTCCATGTGAAAAACAAGGAGGAAAACCAGCAAAAACCAGAGATGAATATCAGGAATACTGCTCACTGGGAGACACCTCCTGCACGTGACTCCCGGCAGCCATCGCCGTGCCCTCCCAGCCCCGGGCAGCCTCCAGGTCTGAGCCTGCGGCTCGCAGGAGCTCCCCATTTCTGGCTACTCATCAGCGTAAAGAGTGAGAAAGATGCCAGTTCCTGGTGGCCACGAGCCCTCAGTAACACTCACCGGCTTTGCCGACTGCCGAGGTCCCTGCTGCACACCACAGAAGCTTCTCTGCGCCGCTCGCAGCGCCGACCCTCAGCAGAAAGGGGCTCAGGGGCGTTGAGATCCACGAAGTGCTACACACCGGCAGAGGAGTGGGAAATCATTGCATCGTTATCCAGGCAGCAGGTCCAGGTTGAAGACTGCTCATCAACATTTGACAGAGTTTGTAATTAAAAGGCCAAATGATTTGGGAATGACTGAGGCTAAGGTGACTTGCAGAAAGGATACCTACGCTTCTATTAAAGGTCTACAACATACCTAGAATGAACACATCCACCCCTGGAGACCGGGGCAGGACGCAGCAATACTCAGCACCAGGAACAGTTTGCAATGAACAGGATCCTCCACCGTTCAGAGCCCAGGAGCAGAAATGCACTGCCAGTGAATCCCCCGGCAAACCGCAAAGAAAGGCCCCTGAGCACCAAAACAGAAGTTGCTACTGCTTGTTCCCCACACCACACGCAGGATTAAAAGACAAGTTGAGATGTTACTCACTCGTCAGCAAGGCTGAGGTGGCTGAAGTGCTCCCAGGTCCCACTCCATAACATTGTCTGGGAAAAGAAGGCAGGGGAGAGGCCAGCACCCTTTCCCACACAGTTTATCTCAGGCCCCTAAATAGTAAACACAAAAACGCCCACACCTGATGGACGTGCTCCAGCACTTGCCCCTCTGGGTGCATCCTTGCCGGGTCCTGGCGGTGCAGCCTGCAGCTCTGCAACGGGCAGACGGGGCCCAGCTGTGCTGCCCACACCAGTTCCCCCGCCCAAACCTCCCCCAGCCCCAGCTGGCCCAGAGAGCAGCGAGGAGAGGGCTGGCGGGGGGGGAGCACCATGACACCCGTCCTGCTCCCCTGCAAACACCCGGGCGAGGCTTAACCAAGCACCTCCTCGCTGCGTCTGCAGCGCAGGCGGTGATAAGCGGCTTTGTGCCTGTGCCCTGGAGACCTCGTCGGGCCCAGCTCGGGTCTGGGGGCTGCCGAGCAGCGAGGGGGCTTCTGCAAGCTCCGCAGGCTGCTTGCGAGCACTGCTGCCCGGCTGGTGCGGAGGGAGCGGAGGATTGCTCCTGCCAGCGCACCTCGTGGAAGCACGGTGCTGAGCACCGGCACAGCTCGGCACGGCTCGGCACGGCACAGCATGGCATGGCCAAGAACGCCCAGAGTCTGGGAGCCAGGCCCTTGAGAGCAAGGTGTTGCAGAAAGCCCTTTATTAACCTCGCCGTGATCCTCGAGGCGTCTGACAGCAAAGCCGCCCGCCTGTGTGTGCGGGCACAAGCAGGGGCTGCCAGGCAGCGGCTGCCTTTTCGGGCAGCAATTGATGGGTGCACCCTTCCCTCCCGCCGGCTCCCCCGCCCCGCGCGGGCAGCACCAAATGCTAATGCAGATGCCAAAACTGTGTAAAATGCACGCTGAATTCTGGGGAATTAGGAAATTTCCATTTCAATTCAAATACAAATTAAACTCAAAGTTGTCATCAAAGAAAAGAAGAAGATGAGGATCAAAGTGATGCAACACTCTGGGAAAGGAAAAGATTAAAGAAAGTAAATTGAACAAGATTTTAAAGAGATATTAAAAGGTGTTAATGCAAGCTAATGCAGCTAATGAAGAGAAAGGGAGGCTATTCAATTAACATTTGCAGCAAGGAGAGGAGAGCTTTCTACACCTCCGCTATAACATCAAAGGGTGGATGCTACCTCTTATTAAAAGGGAACATAGAATATTTAAAAGGCAGAATAGATTAAAATAGATTTCAGATAATTATGTCTACCTCCATAATGGCAACAGTTTATCATTATATTCCAAAAACAAATCTAATAATATGTGCCACATACTGCGGTTAGAAACATTCTTTGAAGTGTTTCAGAAAAGCAGCAATTAAACTAAAGTACAGACGGGTCTGTGGTTTCTCTGGGTAATGGGAAACTTGAAATGTCCAGCTCGAGCTGGGAACCTCGTCCTTCGCCCAAGCTCGCCCTCCTGGCCTCCCCTAGCCGAAACGCCGGGCTGCGGCCGGGCGAAGGGGAGGATGCTCCGCACGAGAGGCGCAAGCTGCGATATTCCCCGCAGAGGGGAGACGCGGCGAGCCCCACCGCGTTATTAATACGAGGTGACGGTCGCATGCTGGCAGCCAGAGCGAGCGCGTGCTCGCAGGGACCTTCAAGTGAAATTAAGAGACGTGTGCTATAGCCGAAAGGACCAACTGCTCAGCTTCAACCTTTGATCAGCACACCCTGCTGTCCTCCCAGGGCCGAGCCCTCGCCCTGCCACTGTCACAGCGACGCCGCCTCCTTCCTCCGAGCTTCACCGAAAGGGGACAGGGACCGGGGGGCGGGGAGAAAACCCCGGCGAATGCAAACAGACAGACAAAGCAGCCTGACAACCCACAAGAGCAAAATGACAAGCCAAAAGCCTCCTTCTAATCCCCCCTCCAGGGTTTTTGGTCCCGCTGGCAGCAAGGATGCACCGCACATCGGCACACCGCAGCGCCTGCCAGCCGGCTCTGCCGCGGAGCCCAGCGCTTTGACGCAGCGGGGTTTTATGTGCACAGGAGATGTTGTTTGTTTGGTTTTGAGCAATAATTAGAGATAATTTTAGTATTTGCAAACACCTCAAAACGAAACAATGAAGACCAAGTACAATACCATCTCCCTGGATCGCAGTGGATGCTATGCGGATTGATGTGTTTTTACCAGCAGGGATTGCTTGCAGAGCTCTGCGCCGCCGCAGGGATTTTATTGTCACAAAACAAAAACAGGAAAAGAAGTGGAAAACCCGTATCTTGGGAAGAGCAGAGAGCCGCAATGCTCCCACCGCGCCGGGAAGCAACGAAGCGGCCGGGCTTAGCACGAGTGCAGGCAGGGCAAGGCTGGAAAGCACGTGTGGGAAATGGTGGTTTTCTGTGCTGGCAGCATTTGTTAGCTCCAAACTGAAATCTCGTTTAGAGGCTACAAGTGTGGTTCTGTGCAGAAGATGGGCCCTGAATGGCCTGAAGCGATGCCCAAGCCAAAGTCCCTTGCCCCCGTGCCGTTCCGCAGTGCCTCTGCACGCACAGCGCGCTCCCGGTCCCCCCCGGTGCCAGGCTGCGGCCGGAGGGAGGGAGGCTGATCTCCGGCCGTCCCCAGCCTGCGGGAGCAGCCCCGGGGCCAGACCCTCTCCAGCTTTTAAGACAGTCCTGCACCAGCTCCAAGCCCAGCGCTTGCCCCCAGCAGCCCCTCGCTGACGCAGACCAGCCCACCCCTCCAGCACCCTCCCACGGCGGAGACGCTGCCAAGGCAGAAGCAAACACCAAAGCTTTTTGAAAGTTATTTTCTTTCTGGTTAAGGGGGAAAAAACAGACACCGCATTAACCCCCGGGCAAGATGTCTGAGAATAAGAATCGATGTACTTAATTTCCTCCCGAGAGGCTCAGCACCGTCCCTGGCTCCTGGGAGCCGGCGGGCTGCCTGCTCACATATCCCTGGGTGCGGAGAAGCCAAAACCACCTGAACCGGCCAGGATTCGGGTGTTTCGGGAGACTCAGGCGAATCTGTCAACTGTTTCTGTGGCTGCTGCAGCCATTGCTCGGTGTCTTCAGAGACTCATGGCATTTTCTCAAATTTGGCCAGAAAGAGAAGCAGGCAGCAGGGAAGGGTCCTCTTTTGTTCTGTTTTGGGGTTGGGGGTTTTTTGTTTCATTTGATACCGATAACAGAACAGCAGCACGTATCAACATAGAGGTACCGTGAGCAAACCCCACCCAGAGCTGGTGGTTTAAAGATGCTCTGGCCAGCTTGAATCTTGCTCTCACGCCAGATCCCTGGTAACATCGGGCAGCAGTTTGTCTGCTCTCGCTGGGAGAGCAGCCTCCCGGCAGCACTGCAGCTGCAGGAGCACATCGCCCGCACGAAGGCGTTGAGGAAGGCGTTAAACATAAGGGAGTGAGATCTGGCACTGCAGCGATGAACCAGCTCGTGCTGGTAGACGTTAGCACGGTTCGCGTCTCGTCCTCGCCCTTCCCTGCTCCAAGCCGTACCCGGAGCAGCCCGGCCCCAAGGCTGCCAGAGGCACACGCAGCTCTCAGTCCCGCAGGAGACCCC